>NC_141687.1:1986927546-1987538291 GCF_964263255.1 Lissotriton vulgaris | reverse complement strand
TATCAATAGGGATGTCGAAATATTCAATCAATTCTCGTCCCCGCCCGCCATGAGCATCAAAACTGCATTCATATCTCGTGATATCAAGGTTGTTCAACCAGTACACAACAAGGAGTTACGAGTCCCATTTATACCGGCGCCATTTTGGGCGAGGCCGGGCAGGTCCAAGATATAGTCAAAATGTCTCCACCAACCATTGGCCAGACCAGAACCCCTTTCGGCCCTTTATGCTACAAGATGGTGTCTTCCATTCAGAAAATATTGTTGGCAGCATTTTGAAAGGAAAGATAAACAGCCGTTCTCCTAGTGAGTCTCACATTGTTACATTTAGGAAGAATGTTGAAGAGTAATATGTGGAAAATCTGAAGCCATTTTTCTACAAACTCTCAATCAGCCTTGGATGGAAAAAAAAATCCTGAAGAATGTACAAACTGAAAACCAATTTTTGTCTGTATAGCATCAACAGCAACGCTTGAGTCAGCTTTGTGGCAAGCCGCCATTTTCATTCAATCAATAGCGTCCCCCTGCACACATTCAGGGACCTGGCCGTGTCTTCAGGTGAAACGGATTGTGGGACAAGAAGCAGAAAGGAAAAGGAAAAAAGTTCAGCCGGACCTCGGGAGCCGGCCGCTTATGTCATGGGCGATCTTTGGCCACACCAGGGCAATAGTGAAGCTGCAGCAGGTGCAAATAAGCTTCAGACAGTCTTACAAGCACTGCTTTTCTAAACATTTTTTGATTTTTTTTGTATTTTTGCACAGTTTTATATATTTTTTTTGTTTTTGATGGAGGGGAAACAACAAAAAACAGGCATTGAAAAAGGCTCAACAGTGCAGGGCGCCTTGTGCTGGTTCCGACCTATTCACACATCGGTCCACTACTGACATCACCTCATAAACCAACGGGGCACCCCACGCCGACTTTCGGCGCAGCATTGTAGGATGGCCACACCAGTGCGGCAACTTGCTGGACACCACCTCGGTGCCATCCGGATCTCGGCTCGTCCGAGTCACTGTACCGCAAGAGTGACCGGAACTCAGCTGGACACGCCGTCTTTCGGCGCAGCATTGTAGGATGGCCACACCAGTGCGGCAATTTGCTGGACACCACCTCGGTGCCATCCGGATCTCTGCGCGTTCGACTCACTGTACCGCAAGAGTGACCGCAACTCAGCTGGACACGCCGTCTTTCGGCGCAGCATTGTAGGATGACCACACCAGTGCGGCAATTTGCTGGACACCACCTCGGTGCCATCCGGATCTCGGCGCGTTGTGCTGCCTTCGGCCTACTGTAGCCGCAAGTGCGGACGCAACTCAGTTGGACGGCGAGTGAAAAGATAAGGGGCGCCCCACTGCAGCCGATGAGCCTCCATCTTGGGGGAGACGCACAGCCCCCACTGACTGACGCGACCTCACAGGCCAGTGGGGCGCCCCACGCCGATTTTCGGCGCGGCATTGTAGGATAGCCACACCAGTGCAGCAACTTGCTGGACACTAACTCGGTGCCATCCGGATCTCGGCGCGTTGTGCTGCCTTCGGCCTATTCGCACATCGGTCCGCTACTGACGCCGCCTCACGTGCCAACGGATTTTCTACGCTTTTTGTAGCCCTATGCCGCATAACAGGTCATGTGACTTGTTTATAAAACTTTTCATTGGTTCATTTTACTTTTGGTTTCCTAAAGATGGAAGGCTTGGTCATATGACCTAAAAATAACACTTTTCATTGGTTTAGAACATTTTTTTTCCCAAACGATGAAAGCCCCACCTTGTTTCTGGATGTTTCAGACTGAAGCTGGCGTCAGCATGAGAGCACCACCATCTCGTGGCTCCGTCGTGGTCATTCCGCGAGCAATCATGGCAGCCGCTCCCCACCGGAAGCCTGCAGGAGTCGAGGGCCCCCAAGACTTTTGTAGAATCTTCACGGCTGAGGGGACGCTTTCGAGAATGGAGCCCAAGCCCTAGCAGGCAAGCGTCCGAGTTCCAAGGTGTCCCAGGCCATTTTAGTGGACCAGGCCCAAAACCGAAGAGCCGGCCGCCATTTTAAGAGTCCTGTGGCAGCCGCCTATCGCTGCACTGCAAGAGTGGGAGCAACTCAACTACATGGTGAGCGAGACGCTGTAGCCGCAAGAGCGGGCGCAACTCAGCTGGATGGCCGCCACCTGGGGAGGCCCGTTCACGCCGCCTCCCCCACGCCCCCCCCCGGGCCGCACCACGCCAATTTTCGGAGCAGCATTGTAGGATACCAAAACCAGTGCGGCAGTTTACTGGACATCACCTGGGTGCCATCCACATCTCAGCGCGTTCTGCTGCCTTGGGACTATTCGCACAACAGACCGCTACTGACGAGGCCTCCCCCCGCACCACCCGGGACGCCCCACGCTATTTTTCTGAGCTGCATTGTAGGATCCCAAAAACCAGTGCGGCACCCAGGTGACATCACCCGGGTGCCGTCCAGAACTCAGCACGTTGTGCTGCCTTGGGACTAATCGCACAAAAGACAGCTTCTGACCATTGTTGCTTTTTTTTGTCAAAAATGTTTAAATGTTTTTACAGTTTTTGTTCCGTTCGTTATATTTAAAAGTTAATAAAGTTTTATAATCCTACTTTGTTGGAGTGCTATATATTTTTTAAAAATCGGGTGAATGGGGCCTTGAATCGGGTTATTGTCATGTGTGGGCTTTGCAAGTGTACTGCTACAGGATCGGACATTTCAAACTCAAATGCACGTTCTTTTTCTTACCTTTCCGAAGCATGGAGCGCAATAGCAGGCAGAGAAAGGGTGATGCAAGTGTTGAACACTGCCTGGCCTGGCAAGTTGCTGGCAGTACCCCCCCCCCCCCCCGCCCGCTCCTGAAAGAGGACACACACACACCGCCGCCCCGAGTACTTCACAGATCTTTAAAAGACCATGCGCTTGTTCATGAGGCTTAAATGGTATATCACCCCTTCTAGAACCCCTGCATCGACCCTCTGACGTTTCCTGGAAGAATTACCACGTAACACAATACCAAGCCTTGTCAGCTGAAACCCCCGAGGAATCGTGGGGCATATTATCAAGGGGGTTTATCTCCGCTTTTTTGGCTTTAAAAGCCAAGAAAGCGGAGATAAAATTATCTCCCTATTACCAAGCTGTCGCTAACACCAGTTAGTGACAGCTAAAAGGAGATAGCGACCATCTTGGGCCCCGCTTTGCATGTCAGTGATATTTATCACTAATGACATGCAAAGTGGGCGTGCCAAGATGTTAGCGACTGGAAACAGTCCCTAACATCGCTATCTCCTATTACCAACTTTTGGAGATATTCGCTCTAAGCGAGAATATCTCCAAAAGCTAACGCCTGCCCTGAGCAGTTCTTAGCCATGTTATCCAATGGGAGGTGGATAACATGGCTAAGAGCATTTGCTCGATAATGCATGAATATCGCTGACTTTTCGCACTGACAAATTGGCGGTCAACACTTCCTGATTTCCATCGAATCGAACGTTAACAGACGTCACGCAGCAAAAAAAAAAAAAAGCTCACGCACAGCCGCTGGAAGACATGTATCAACATATATGAGCCTCCTCAGCCACCCTCAGAAAACATAAGGGATTAGGATACGTCTCCCGCACCCCCTTATACCTAGTAATTTAATTAAAACGAAGCACAAAATGGCGCATTCCCGTTTCGCTACCAGTTTGCGGCCCAGTTCGCGGCTCGGGAAGCGCTTCTACCGTGAAAAATCATTTTTTTTTTATTTTCGCCACGGGACCCTTTAATAACCCCAACAACATTCCTAGGGGGTCAAGAGGGGTATACCTTGCCCCCTTTCATTAAATTCCCCCTTCGTTTTTCACTTCTTCTTCTCTCTCGATCCTACCGAGAGATAAGATGGCGGCCGCTCCGGACTGTTTAGAATGTTGACAGACACCGGGGAGCCAATCAGCTTCGCATCGCAAAGTTCCGTTTCGCGAAAAGTAAGCGGACCGGAGCGCAGCCCGGAGCGCTGTTACAGATATATATCTTGTTTTGAACGTTAATTTCTCAAAATCCACTGGAGCACATATATTGAGACCTAGCAAAGGCACATCGGGCTAACAGTCCCTACAATTTTGCCAAGTTTCGTGCAAATCCATTCAGCCGTTCGAGCTAAAAGTGAGGCCAAAGGCCCTATGGAAATTAACATGGGAAAAACGCGTTTTGGGACCCCCCTTTTTTCTCGGCCCCCCCTTGACGAAACCCCCCCAAATTTTCAGGGGCTGCTCAGAAACAAAATGTGCCATTTTCCGATTATGTCCACAAACGCCAAAGTTATTAGACATAGAATTTTCAAAAGTCCCATAGACAAAAAATCCTAACTATATATACCTACTGGCGAGACGCCAGTAGGTTATATATATATATATATATATATATATATATATATATATATATATATTGTATGCATTGACAAAACTGAGTTCAGCAAGCCACAAATAAGAGAAGAAAGGCAGGCAGAATTTCTGTAAAAGCTGGATCCCATGTACACCACTTTTAGTCTTTTTCAATCCAAGAAACTCACTTTGTTTGTGAACAGTGCACCAAATCAATGGCCAATTATTAATGATGAAGGTAACAAGTGGTGGGCACTAAGTTCTCTATCATCTGAATAACATTAGGCTGCCTGGAGCACTGTCTGCATAACAGGTGACAGGAGTGAGCAGTGATTGAGCAAATACTCTCATCCGATCTAATGAGGACTGCCATGAATGGAAGCTACACTGCTGGTGAACTACTGTGTTGTAGTTCTTTCCTTTGTTGGTACTTCAAAAGCTTGCATTTGCAATTTGGGATGAAGGGAGATGCATTTTGATGAGTTGGTATAGGACATTTGCGAATGCCTTTTTACCTCATCTCTAGGGTGATCAGCTACGTCCAGAAGGAACCATGCATGAGAATCGTAATAGCCACAGAATAGCCCAGTCAGAACTCTTCACAGATCTCCTATATTTTCTCCCTGCGTTTCATTCTTCTGTAAACTGGTATCATGTTCAAAGCTCCTGACAATCATGTTTGTGGATTGCAGCTTGGTGACCATTATTTCTTTCATGAGGCAGTAGTCTGTGCATAATCACTTGTGAAAATATTTTTGCGAATGTAAAACTAATGGCTGGAAAACTTGCAGACATGGAGGAGAGGGCATTTGGAATTTTTCCAAGATCTCTTCAGAACTCCCAGTGCTGTTCATATTGATGGTAAGCGATAGCACTTCAACAGGGTCAAGTCGCGTCCAATGATGCTTTCTGCTTATCTTTTTAAATGGTTATGGTAGCCTGTTACAAAAGGGAGTATTGTGATATGGAGAGATGGAGAGTGCTGACAAAGAGGAGGAACACAGATACCTCTTAAGTAACCTATTTTATTCAAATGCAAGATGCAGCAAAAACTCCAAGATGGTGGCTCATCACTGATGCTTCGCTTGTACTGGACTCCTAATCTATTAGTATCCTGTGCAGGCAGATGATCAGCCGATTGTCAAATCTAAGAATTGGACTCTTCTCATCAAGAAGTATTGGGAGACCTCGATGTTATCGAGATCGCAGGCTGTACTCCAGTCAGAGACTCTGAGCCGCATTGCTACTAGGTCACAGATGTTAGTGTTGGTTTCACTATCCATGTTAGAGTGAATAGCATAGAAGTGGGTCACTTCTGAAGTGAAACACTGTGAAACGTCCATGGTGAAGTGAGAGTAGAAGTAGGAAATGGTACCAGAGGTGGACAGGACCGTGGCCTGGTCGTGCTTTAACTTGAAAGTGCTGTGTGGTTGTTAGATGCCCTCTTCTCAGACACTGCCATTGGTCATGAGACGAGGCTTTTGTCGGAGAGAGGTTGCCGAAACTAGCAGAAGGCCTGACTGTGAAGCAGGCAATGAGTGCATCAGAGCCAGAGGGAAGGAACCAACAAGGCCCCTCCCATTGCGCAGTGTGATTGATGTACACACTAGGGAAGTCCGAATGCTCTAGTGAAAAGACATACTCGGGAGTAGCCTTCCTTGGAATGCAGGACCGAGCGGAGCGCTGCTGAGATGGCACTCTCCATCCTTTTGCTGCTGTTACACCCGTGATGGATTTAAAGTTGTGCGTACTTCCCTATTCTGCTACATATTTAGATTGCTGCAATAAGTGCACAGTGGAGGTGGTAAGGTTTCTTATATAAGACTAAAGTATGAACTCCTGCTGTCAAACCTGAGTGAACAGCTATGTTGTCAAGATTCCCACTCCTGCTACTCCCTCCGTGGTGATGGGCAGGATGCACACACATCAGTCAGAGAGAATGAGAGACCCACAGGTACCAATTGTATGCTTCTTCGATCAGCAAGGAGGTTATCAGGCTTGCCAGTGATGTGAATCTAACTTAGAAGGAAGCATACAGTCGACAAATGGGTGAGTAAATACAGGGAAGTATCTATACCTATAAATTAGTATTAAGCTTTTCTTGCGAAACTCCTGGTGGACCCACAATGACCAGGATACAGGCAAGGAACTCCAGGATGCCAGAAGAGCTGGTGTTTCCTATCACTGAAGGAATGCACAGATCAAACAAGCAAAAGAACAAAACATATCTAATCCTGACAGCACGACAAAATGCAATACAAGGAAGGTGATGGATGGGATCAGAATATTGTGCCGAACTAGCCGAATCAGAAAGCCATACAACACAGCAGAAGGTTACCCAGCAGCTTCTGTTGGAGAAGAAAGGAAATGTGAAGGAATTGTGCTACAGCAGACAACAGTAGAAAGTGCTATAAAAGTATGTGGTTAAAGAGCAGTGCAGGCCCACATCTCATGCTGATGCAAGGAAAGGCGAAAAGCTCACTAGAATGTAAATGTAAATGTAAATGTGGGTGTACTTGTAAAGCGCACTGTGACTCCAAGGAGTATCCTGGCGCTGAAGACCGCTGGGGAACCCGTCCTGGTCTTCCCTGTGAGATGGTCCCTTTCTGGGTATCTCCAAGGTGAAACCAGGCATCCCCGGCGTCTGTGGGGGGCCGTTGTAGAGATGAGGCAAGCTAATGCCCAGAGTTGCCGAGTGTGATCCCTGGTTAGAGTAGGCACCGAGGCGAGAATTATCGAGTCCGTTTGACCCTGGTCCACGACCCTGCCGCGTCGGGAATTGAACCCTGGTCCCGGGCCGTTCTCTGCTTACGGGTCTGCCGCCTCTAACCAGTAAGCCACACCACTCCACTTGCCACCTGCAAGGTCTTAGTTAAAGGAAAACGTGTGCTTGTAAGCTTGAAATAATTTATGGTCTCAGCAGACGCACTATTCTGTTGTCAAGGACCCACTTGAGCCTTAGGACCATGACTCATTGACGCGGTTCGTTTCCGAGTGGCCATTGTGTCCTTTAGTGATCCAACATCCTTTTGTCCTGCATTTAAGTATAACTGACACACTTCGTTCATGATGATTAGAGCCACGTTCTCCTGACACAGACCCGTGCTCATCTTACCTGGGCAACCACTGTGCCCTCCATTTGGAATTCTGCGACAATTTTTCACCTTCGAAGGACCATCCCTTGGTCCCTTCTTTGCAGGCATTGTGTTCACATGTTGTGGCCCTTTTGCTGTCTCAGGCATAACCCTTTATGCCCTGATGTTAATGATCCCTATATATAGCTAAGGGATCGAAACGTATTCGACTGTGGTACCTTGACTCATATTGTTCATTAATACATATGAGCGTTGCAATCCCAGTTTGTGCCGTAACCATTGTGTTTTTTTTTTTTGTCACAACTATATGCCCGAGTTTGGAAGCCGTATATAATTTTCCTTTTGTTTGTTTTCCCATGCAATATTTTTATTTTGCTTCAATAAATGTAAATGAGAATTCCATTTGGATATCGTATGTAGACCTCATTGTATCTCTGTGTACAATTGACTTTTGAGATTGCGCACTTAAGCGAGCCACGTTCCTTCAGTTAAAAAGCAAAAAAACAAAAGAGCTAAGGCGAACAGCAAAGGTGAAAGCAGGCACTGCTGTTGTGTGCCACGCTGAATGGGGCCGGATAGTCATCCGTTTAGGTATAAACTTGCTACGGCCCATTCATATAGAGTGTTAATGAGTTTCCAAAAAGGCCCTAACATTCCCATGGAGGCTAGGACATTGTATAGCTATCTTGACTCAAACCCCTTGGTGGCGTTCAGGAAGACCGCCATTGATTCTAACTCTGGTTGATATTGGTGAAGTAAGGCATATAGGGTGCATAAATTATGTGTGGTCGAATTCTCTGGTATAAACCTCACTTAGTCCGGTAACACCAGTGTGTGCACCCTATTAGAGATGATTTTTGCAAATATTTTGATGTTGCAATTAATAGAGAGGCAACTGTATGACTCCCAACTGGTGTGATGTTTATTAAGTTTTAAGAGCTCTATCAGTAATGGTTCCCATGGTAACACACCTTTATCTAGTGCCTCTTTGAATATCACCAGAAGGTGGTGTGGCCAACATATTGGCATAGGTGTTGTATAGTTCAGCACATGAGCCTTCCATCCCTCGTGCATTCTTGTTCGGGAGGCCGCAGATTACTTCTTTTGTCTCTCCTGTTGTCAGAGGGTGTGTTAGTAATTCCCTCTGGGCGCAATTAAGGCAGTCCATCAAGGTTGTTGATAGTAATGATATTATTCGCTGTCAGTGACTTTCCTATGCTAGCGGACATTTTTTTTTACGGCTTTTCCCCTTCTCCATATGTATGTGTCCTGCTATACTTCCCCATATATTTTCCTTCTCTGTCACTGGTTTCTTTATATTCTGCAAATTTATCCCTCAAACTTGTCCGTCGTGATTCTGGGGCTCTGCAGCCCAGTTTCGCCTCCAGTTTCATTTCTACTGCAGCTTCTCTAGTTGCCGACACAGTGACTTAAGTACCACTTGTTGTTTAGCTATACAGTGTCCTCTTTTCACCACCTTAAATGCTTCCCAGAGTGTGGTGACAACTGCTACCATTCCCTGATAGTTGCAATCACTTTTTATTTCGTCACCTATTACCAGTCTAAATCATGATCAGTAGTGTCCAGGGGACAGGCGCCACGCCCTGTCTTATTATTGCCTGGCATCCATAGTTTGCATTAAGTGTTTGCTGAAGGGACGCAGTGCTGGGAAAGTGAACAATCCTGCCTTAAGCTTGTCTTTAACTAATCAGTACTGTGTTGAGGACTCCAGCTGAGAGAGCCGCAGGGTAATTTGCAACTTGTTACCAAGCCCATCCCTCCCACACCAGCCTCCAAACTTTGTCGGCTAACATTATTCACTCTCCTCATACATATACCCTTTCCTTCCAGCCAAATGGTTCCCCCAAAGTACTCCCAACAAAAGAATGTCCCAGAATTTAGCAGCCAAGGGAAAGGGAGCGATCATTTAGGTCAGCCTGGATCAGCTCAATGTCAGAGGACCATGGACTTTTGACGTGGTATGTATTATGGAGGTGGAATGTGTCAGGTGCGAATCAATAGTGGAACAGCATGTTCATAAACTGAGATTCGGACTGTATAATATTGGGACATGCCAGGTCAACCAGACGGATCACGAGGGGGACATTTGTCTTAAGATAAAGCATGAGGCAAGCAGCTTCTCACTCAGGTCTCTTGCCTTCGCTGGTCTTTTGCCTTCGCTGGTCTTTGCAGGTTCTGGGTAACTGAGCAGCTTGTAGTGGATCCCTAAAAATTTGCGTCTTTTCCTTGTATCTCGCTGGGTAGAGTCTCATTGGTTACTGGATGGTGTAGGTGATCCCCAGCTGTTGGAGTTGCTCTTTAGGCTAGGTGTAGGTTCTGCAAGCCTCCTGTACTGTGAGTATGAAGTCCGGATAGAATGAGACGGCGGTCTCCTAATATTGCAGGCCTGGCAAGTCCCGCACTATCTTCAGAATTAGATCTCTATTCTGAAAGTTCAGGAGATGGACAATAATGGGCCGAGCCGGCAATGAGCAGTGCACTAGTTCCACCACAGATAGCTATGAGAAACATCCAGCCCGAAGAGTGTTGTCAACATATCCTCTACAAATGACTACATTTTTTCTATGTCCCTTGATTCCGCCACACCAAGTATGCAGACGTGGTTGCAGCAAGACCTGGCTACTAAGTATTATTTTTTAGCCTTGATGAGGGAAAGCACTTTGTCCATTTTTGAGGAGTTTATCTTGGTCTTTATGGGCGTTATCTTCCACAGAGTATATCTTCAGCCTCAGTCAGGCGGTTGTCATGTTTGTCTAGCCTGGTTGCCAGCTTGTTTATGCAGAGATTTAGGGTGTCAATTTTCTTATCAATGGAGGGGAGGCTTGATTGCAAATTTCTAAGAAGAGATTTCATATTGACATCATCATTACTGTCCTGGGTTTCCCCTGCCCCCTGTGGACCCAGCGTTTTGTAATATTTGCTCGCTTGCTTATCTGGGGTATTCAAACAAGACCTGGGACTGCTTTGGGTCCGCTGATTTGCCCATGGTTGGTTAGGGTATTGGCAGAGTGGTGAAACTAATGAGCACCTGGGAGGTGCTCCGGGTAGTTTCAGACCTGTAGTTTTAGTGTGGCCAAAAATATTTATGTATGGCCCTGCCTCACCCCTCCAGTGGTGTGCAAGCAGTCCAGAGGCCGCTCCCCTCAGTATTTGGGGTGGTCCCACTCACTGTGGACAGCAGAAGCTGCCTACCTCTCTCTTCCCCAGACCAATTTGTGGTCCCTTCCTCTGTATAAGTGCGCCTTTATGCTGCGATTCTGGTACCAGGTGCTTCCCGCCACGTAGCTAATGGGCACACTGAGGTGGAAATCTGTGTGTGTCCCTCACTGTCTATCGTATGTGGTGTAGGCCTCTTCTTACTCTCGCTGCAGGGGTGCTGTCCGACTCCAGCTGCCAATGCGCTTGGCCCGAGCTACGCCCAGCGCACAGGTAGTACAGCGTTCAGGCCTGGAGCTTGGTGGTGTGTCACACCTACGTGGAACGCACTCAGAGCGCCCCCCCTTGAGCATGCTTCAGTGGCTGGCCGTTCACTCTCCACATTACTTCCTTCAGGTATTGACTGATGGTCAACGCAAACACAATGAGATGATGGACAGAGTGATGAAACTTTTCAGACACTCACCCCCAGTCACAGATTTGGGTTGAATCCATCATCGGTCTTTAGCTCACTTCACCACCCCAGTTTTGACCCACCCATATACAAATCAGTCTTGACCCTGTGCCTCATGGGAACAGTCCAGCCCGAACTGCCAGGCCAGGTCCTGCCTGCACCAGAAACAAGCATCCTGGGACCGGTTTCGGAGTAACACCCCTACTCAGCTAGGCAAGCTTGAATCCAGTGGCAAAGTGAGTAAGGCTCCCACGTCTGGGCATAACCTGCCTACTTAGGGCAAACAAAGCAAACACAAGGAGATGATGGACGAAATACTGAAACTTTTCAGACACTCTACCCCAGTCACAGATCGGGGTTGAATTTTTCATCTTTCTTTAGCGCACTTTGCACCCCCAGTTTGGACCCAGTCTTATGCGGTCGGGCCTGCAGCCTGGGGCCTACACGGAATGCACTCTGAGTGCCCCCTTGAGCAGGCTTCAGTGGCTGGCCCTCTTCTCTCCATGTTACTTCCTACAGGCATTGACTGACGGTCGGCATCTTGCCAGCTAACTGCAACGGTCGCATCTCTACTATTCCGTGGCATCCAGAGCAGAACCAGGCGATGTTGCACGGCTAGGTGTAGAGGGAACACTGGCTTCTGCTTCTCAGCATCTCTATTGTTTCCCACCACAGGAATAGCCATTATTTGGACCCGGGTCAGCGGAGCATTAAGCCTAGATGGCCATCTTGAACACCAGTCAAGCTCCGCCCCTTCAAAACTGAGTTCTAGAAAGCAACTTTTCATCTTTGTTTTTTTTCTTGGACTTTTTTTTACTTGATGCAAAAGTAAACTGAACTCTGAGCACTTGGAGCTCTCAGAGCACGAAGACACGTGGCAAATTGATAAGAGGATAGTCCCTTAACATCCCTTCTGGAAGGACTGGACAGGAGGATGTATGCTCCCCTTATATCTTTGCTCTCCAAGATACTCATGAGAGCTGTTGTTTGATGCACTTATTAGGAGCAGTAGGGTTATATAGCCTTGTTAACCCCTTCCCTGCTGGCCGGTTTCCGCCCCGTGCGGTAAACAAACGAACAGGGGCGGGCCATGACGAACCCCAGCCGTCATCAGCACACGAGCACCGTAGTGCATGACGGCTGGGGTTCGTCACCAGCATGGAAGGGGTTAATATGCAGATTCACACTTGGGTCACGTTTGTTTATTCCAAAGCGTTGCCTTCGCCTGCAGGTATTGAAGCCTCATGTGTGACTCATTACTACAATTGAACCAAAAGATTAAATAAAGCTGGGGCAAGGGAGAGGAAGAGAAGGGCATTCGTCACATGATGTATGAAACGTTACTTTATTTGTTTTTTATTTTCCACATGTGAACGTAGGACTGATTGCTGTAAAAAAAATATATATATATTCAGCCGCGGCCGGCAGTGGAAGTACCGGCAGGGTGGTGACGTGGAGAGGGGCAGGGTGGGGGGGTAGTAATGTATCGATTACGGACCTTAACAGGTAAGTAAACATTTAAATAAACAAAACAAATTTCGTTGAGTGCACTGCATCCCCAAATGCGATACAGTGCGCACAACGAAATTCGTTGTATTTATTTAAATGTTAACTTGCCTGTAAAACTCCGTAATCCATACATTACTACCCCCACCCTGCCCCTCCCCCCTCCCCACGTCACCGCCCTACAGGTACTCCCACTGCCGGCCGTGGCTGTATATATTGTTGGTGGCCTACAAACTCCCCATGAAGACAAATTCCCTATAATTGCTGGTAACTATAACACCTTTTCTGTTGTTTCTGCATTCCTTTTTCCCTGTATACACTGGTTCTAACTGGTCTTTCCAATGTGCAACTATCTTCTACTGCACCTCTGTGTAAAAAAGAGTCCCTGGATTTACGCATGTTACTATTAGTTTAAGATCTATATAATTGGAAGTTCTGTCAGATTTGTGTTGCTTCTACACATCTCATTTCCACTTATCATTACTGCTGCAAATGGCAGAATCAGTGGCACCCTTCGAGAAAACAGAGTCAGTTTAATTATCTTTATCAGGAAGAGTTTTCAACTTCACAAAACCAACAAACTAGATATTTTGTAATTAGCAGGTCATTTGCATTTACTCTTTCTCTAGTTTATACTACAGTGATACATTTGAGACCGATGTTTACTCCTGACTGATGTAGCCAGTATATGGCATTCACCTGTTCAACCTGCAAATGCAAACTTCTATATGCTTTGCCCTCCTCCAGTGAATTTCTACAACAGTGGGACTTATACATTTAACAAACACTTCACAAAAGTGCACACATCTTGGTTAGAGATTCCAAAATCTGTAGCCATCAAACCAAATCAATTGGTGCCTTTTTGTCACAGGTACTTGGGTAAGCCATTCAAGATACTGTTTGGGTTATTCTGTTATTGAGCATGGAAATTGAGAGGTTTTTCCTTGTGAATGCAAGGGTATCCATCATAGTTGAAACTTGATGGATGAGAAGTGATCTTCCATTGACCAGGAAATGTGTCTGTTTGAAGATTGATTCCTTATTAAGTCCAAGCATCCTACTTCAATTGTCATGGCGCATTCCCATATCTTAAGGCTTGTAGCATTGAAGAAGACAGACTTAAGAGTGTTTTAAAGTCAATCATATGAAATAATTGTATTTACTGAAAAGGGATTTGACCACATTGCCATGTGCAAGTAGAATGATTCAGCATCAGACCTGCCTGTCCCACTTGTCAAGGGATTCCAAAACATGCCAGGAAGGGGCAGAAGAGAGCAGATACCAAGATGTATGCCCATTGCCAAAATACCATATGTGGTAATCACTGGAAGTCTATGCCACACAAACATGATAGTACTCTTCTGTTGATGTTAGATTTGTTGTAGGGTCAAACATTCTTATTGGTTAGATGTTTTGGGGGAGGGGGGTCAATCATTCTCTTTGGCGTCCCCTCCAGCAGGGCTGGTATGAGACAGTGATCTCACATCAGCCATGATATTGCCAACTGACATTATGGGCACGGTATTTTCATCTTCAGTTCTTTGATGACATTGGCTGTTGGAACTTGTTTATTCTGTCTGGGACATGGGACAGTATCTGTGATCACAGGTACTTTTTTGTTGAAGCCATCTCTGTGCATTCAAACTTGTGTATCCACCTAGCACTGGTGCAGTGGACTGATGCAATATTGTAAGACTCTAAGGTCCTCATTTACTGAAGTTTGTGCAGGAGCAGTACAACACTATTTAGCATTGCACATTCAGGCCTTTAAATTGGTAAGTAAATTGACACTATCTTTTGCCTTTTGTTAGTACGTGCGGAAATGTTTAGTAAATGAGGGCCCAAATCTAGAGCAAGCTTAAACTATATTCATACAGTGAAACTACATCTCATTAAAGTTGCCTGAATAATCCTGTGTATTTTTGTTTTAGATGTTAATGTGGCTTTCCATTTGGCTGCACATAAAGTCTTACTGGATGATGATAATCTTCTTCCTCTCTTGAAAATGACAATTGATTACCATGGAAAAGACTCCAAAGGTATGATTACCGTGCTCAACCCTGATTCCATCTCTTTTCTTTCTCTTTTTAACTTTATTGAGCTTTCTTGCTGCATATATTTATTCACCAGATGTTGTCAGTATTTCAGCCATTGGCACAGCAAATTGTACTTGCATTATTTTCTCTAATTGCAAAAGAAAACTTTGTGACTTTTCAAGTGCTATTTAGTCAATGAGTGGACAATGGACCACCATGTCTTCCTACTAGGCCAGGAATTGTAAAGGTCTTTGACCAGTTATTCCTAACAAAGGAAGATAATCCTATGTAATATTTCTGAAGGCTGCAGTCAGAATGCTAATACATGTTGTTTCCTGTGGAAGAACAGTCGGGTCAAAACACAGTTCTTTTCATTGAATTGAGTAGATTCACGCTTAGAGGTATGAGAGATTGTCAGATCCTTCACTGTGCAGTCACAGTGAGGGCCAAATCGGTTGCTTCATTAATATTAATGGAGTGGACATCGGCGTGTGACTTACTGTGGACAGTTGGGAATGCTGGGATTGAGGCTAGCATGGGATAGAAGGCTCGATCCCAGCATTCACATTCACAATATGATGGGTTTGTCATCATTGCCCTCTAAATAGATGGGGGCCACCCTGAATGTTAAGCTTTGTCTGCCCTTCTAGATGTCTGCAGCCTTACATTAAATGCTTTGTGACCACAAAAACAGTTGCAAAGCATTTGTGCATACCATTGCCAGCTGAAATTGAGGAGAAACGTTCCTTGGTCACTCATTTTCCTTGCGACTTGCTGGGAATCGTTGTGTGCATTGTGATTTGTTTTTGCAAATACGGATCACAGAGCACATTTGTGCTATGAACTGGGAAGTGTGGCTCAATGGTTAGAGGAGGCAGACCATGAAGCAGAGGTCAGACCCGGGACCAGGGTTCAATTCCCGACGCGGCAGGGTCTTGAGCCCAAAAATGTCCACGGACTCGATAATTCTCGCTTCGGTGCCTGCTCGAATCACGGGTTCACACTCTGCAACTCCGGGCAATAGCTTGCTTAATCTCCACTATGGCCCCCCCCGTGGCGGGATGCCTGGCTTTCACCTTGGGGGTGCCCAGTACGGGTTATCTCACAGGGAAAAACCAGGACAGGTTCCCAAAGCAAGCGCTTAGAGACCGTTGGTGATAATGCGCTATATAAATATAAATTACATTTACATTTACATTTACAATTAGGTGCAAAGCCGATTGCACTGGCTCTATGAATACCATGTGTTTTATGCAACAAGCACAGTCTGTGCATATTGGCATGTTGCATTTTTACAATGAAACAAAGTTCTTTAAAATATAATTTTTGTCGTTTTGTTGTTCGACAGATGCATCTCAAGCACGGGAAGGTCCTTCAAGAGAGCCTTCACCCCGTGAACCTCCCTCCTCTGGATGGGCAGCTCTCGGACTCACCTATAAAGTGCAGTGGCCTCTGCATATTCTCTTTACTCCAGCAGTGCTGGAAAAGTGAGTATCTGCAGAATTCGTTTTCTGGTATTTCTTGAGATAATTTATGAGCCTTACCTGAGTCCTGC
The DNA here is from genome assembly GCF_964263255.1 of Lissotriton vulgaris. Taxonomy (NCBI): domain Eukaryota; kingdom Metazoa; phylum Chordata; class Amphibia; order Caudata; family Salamandridae; genus Lissotriton; species Lissotriton vulgaris. The sequence continues at coordinate 1,987,522,114 of NC_141687.1, read as the reverse complement.
TAGCTGTACTGCAAAGTAAGCCGGGCCAACTAGCCTAAAGTAGTCTACTACTTTGTATCATAACCTCAGATCTAAGGCTTGAATGACTATGTCAAGGTGCATTATATTTTTTATTTAAAAAACAGGTGAGCCTTTCAGGTAATTTTCAATGAATCAGTTTAGATATGTACTGAAACAGGAGCACTACATATCAGAGCCTCTGCCTCCGGTCTTGAGTTCCACAAGAAGCTGAAGTTTTGACTCTTTGAATTGTACCCCCACCCCAGGCAAGGCTAACATTCCACCTGCACAGTGCCATGATACCCTCCTGGGTGATAGTGCACTTTATACATACCCATAACAACTAAGGTATATTGCAGTGAAAGTGATTCTGTGGCAATAACCTCTTGTCTTCCTCTTGTATTTCTTCAAAATTGAAATCTGTCTTTTCCCTCTTTAAAGGAACCCACTCGGTTTGTTTCTTGAGTTAACCCTTTTCAGCTGTCTTTATACTCTTTTTGTGCCGCTTCTTATTTTGAGGGAGTTATGATATGTCATCTGAGATTTGAATTGTGTGCAACCGCCAATATTGTGGCATCATGGCGCTCAAACTGTCCATAATGATTACTGGTGTACCTGCATGGTTGATTGCAGAAGTGTATGGTTATAGTATGATCTGTGTATAAATAGGTGAGTGAACTCTAGCAGATCTTGAAATGTGGCCTGGTCATGTACTAGACGTAGTAGAACTGGAACAAATGCTCATCTTTAAAGAATATGTGAAAGGGAGAGACATGGATCACACTTCATGCAGCTTTATTGTTTGTTACATTTGTTGACTTTTGCCTGGAAGATGTAGTCTCTTGGTTTTCATTGGTTTCATTATTGATAAATGTCTCCTTGGAGTTGTTTAGAGGTTACTTTGAGCGTGAAATTTCAAAGAACCATGTTTTTGCAGCTTTCCTGAAAGCGAGATAGTACTCTGGTTCTCTGTGTCTGTTATCTGGTTGAAGATGGCTTTCCAAAGCTTACTGGTTTGGACTGAGAAAGAATCTGCAGAGCTTTGTCTTGTCTAAACGTGGCAGTTTTAGTTGTAGGAGAGTGTTGGATTCAAGGCTTTGCCTTTGGCGGTAGGTCTCAAATTTTGTATGTTGGCCCTTTTCCATGCAGTGCTAGATCTGTTATGAAGCCTACAAAATAATTGGTGGGTGGGTGGAATGCATGAAATAATCTCAGCTGCTGGCAATTACTCCAATCCATCTCCCAGTCTATTGGTATTTCACTCACCATGCCAACTCAATTTGGTCCTAGTCATATGCAAAACAGTCTTCTCCCTGATCCAGTAGGAACAGTCCACCCCAGGACATAAACAACCCAAGATTGATTTTGCCCTGATTGGTTCTTTTCAGTTAGATGCAATCCGTGGTACAGTGAGCAAGTGACCCACATCTGGGCATACCCTTCACACTTAGTACATTCCATTGAAGCATACAAAGAAAAGATAGAGGTGGGATGCTTAAATGTATCTCAGCCAAGGTTAATTACTCAAGCTTCATCCCAGTCTTTCGTTATTGGGCTGGACTGTTCCTATTAGAGCGGGACGAATTTTGTTTTGCTATGGGTGGGTCTAATCTGAAGTAGCATGGTGGGCAAAATAACATTGGGTTGGAATGCTGCCTGAGCAATTGCCCGTGATTAGACATATTCCAAGCATCCTACCATAACAATTTATGGAGTTGATGTAACCTAAGTGCCCAAGGGTATGCGCAGATGTGGGTCTCTTGCTAACTGCACAACTGGACCCATGCTAGACCTGCCTGAAGAGCCTCAGTGAGGCCAAAATCTGTCTGAGGTTGCTTGTGTTCTGGTTCAGGGAGTACCTGACTTGGCAGGTCGGGCTGGACTGTCCCCATGAGGAGCAGGGTCAAGACTGATTTGCATGTGGCTGGGTCCAAATTGAGGTGACATTATGAGAAAAAAGAACACTGTTGCAACTCGAGCATTTACAATGGTTAGACTTATTTCAAGTAATCAATCAATCAATCAAGAAATTTGTATAGCGCGCTACTCACCCGGAGGGTCTCAAGGCGCTTGGGGGCCGGGGGGGAGGTCTGCTACTGCTCGAACAGCTAGGTCTTGAGTTGCTTCCTGAAGGAGAGGTGGTCTTGGGTCAGACGAAGGTGGATGGGGAGGGAGTTCCACGTCTTGGCTGCCAGTTAGGAGAAGGATCTTCTTCCCATGGTGGCTTTTCGGATGCTTGGAACGGCGGCGAGGGCGTGGCTGGTCGATCGTAGCTGACGGGTGGGCGTGTAGATGGTCAGGCGGTTGTTGAAGTACCTGGGGCCCAGGTCGTGGAGGGCCTTGTGTGCGTGGGTGAGGAGTCTGAACGTGATTCTCTTGCTGACGGGGAGCCAGTGGAGGTCTCTCAGGTGTCCGGAGATGTGGCTGTGACGGGGGATGTCCAGGATGAGTCGTGCGGAGGCGTTCTGGATTCGTTGGAGTCTTTTCTGAAGTTTGGCTGTGGTTCCGGTGTAGAGGGTGTTCCCGTAGTCGAGTCTGCTGGTGACGAGGGCCTGGGTGACCGTCTTCCTGGTTTCGGTGGGGATCCAGCGGAAGATTTTACGGAGCATGCGTAGGATGTTGAAACATGTTGATGAGACGGCGTTGATTTGTATGGTCATCAAGAGTGAGGAGTCCAGGATGAATCCCAGGTTGCGTGCGTGGTCCGTTGGTTTGGGTGCGCTGCCAAGGGCCGGGGGCCACCATGAGTCGTCCCATGCAGAGGGTGAAGATCCGAGGATGAGGACTTCCGTCTTGTCTGAGTTCAGTTTCAAGCGGCTGTTCATCATCCATTCGACTACGTCTTTCATCCCTTCGTGTAGGTTGGTTCTGGCGGTGGCTGGGTCGTTGGTGAGGGAGAGGATCAGCTGGGTGTCGTCGGCGTAGGAGATGATGTTGAGGTTGTGTTGGATTGCGATGGCCGCGAGGGGCTCATGTAGACGTTGAAGAGTGTGGGGCTGAGTGATGATCCTTGTGGCACGCCGCAGATGACTTTGGTGGCCTCGGATCTGAACGGGGGGAGGAAGACTCTCTGGGTTCTTCCTGCGAGGAACGAGATGATCCATTCTAAAGCCTTCTCTTGGATTCCGATGTTGCTGAGGCGCTGCACTAGGGTGCGGTGGCAGACAGTGTTGAACGCTGCGGAGAGGTCCAGTAGGATGAGGGCCGCCGTTTCCCCGTTGTCGAGCAGGGCTCGGATGTCGTCAGTGGCTGCGATGAGGGCGGTCTCGGTGCTGTGGTTGGCTCGGAAGCCGGACTGCGAGTGGTCGAGGGATCCGTTCGTCTCGAGGAAGGCGGCGAGCGGTCTGTTGACGGCCTTCTCAATGACTTTGGCAGGAAACGGGAGGAGCGAGATGGGCGGTAGTTCTTGAGGTCGGTGGGGTCTGCTGATGGCTTCTTCAGGAGGGCGCTGAGTTCGGCATGCTTCCAGCTCTCCGGGAAGGTGGCGGTGTTGAAGGAGCGGTTGATGATGTCCCGGAGTCGGGGTGCGATGACGGAGTCGCCTTGTTGAAGACGTGGTGGGGGGCATGGGTCGGTTGGTGATCCGGAGTGGATGGTGTTCATCGTGTGGATGGTGTCTTTGGTGCTCACTGGGGTCCAGGTGCGCAGGGTGGTGGTGGGGGGCGTTGGTTTGGTGGTTGGGTGCGTGGTCTGTGTGCCGAAGCTGTTGTGTATGTAGGCGATCATGCTGTGGAAGAACGAGGCGAGCGAGTCGCAGAGTTCTTGCGAGGGGGTGATGTCGTTGGTTCCGGCGCTGGGGTTGGAGAGCTCTTTGACGATGCTGAAGAGTTCCTTGCTTTTATGTGCGTTGTTGTCTAGTAGTTCCTTGAATGCTGTCTTCTTGGAGGTGTGGATCAGCTGGTGGTGTTTGCGGGTGGCGTGCTTGAGGGCAGTCATGTTGTCTGTAGTAGGGTCTTTGCGCCAGGCTTTCTCGAGGGTACAGCAGTTCTTCTTGGAGTTCTTGAGATCGTCGTTGAACCAGGAGACTTTCTTGCTGCCGGGTCTGCTGGGATGGTTTTTCAGGGGTGCCAGGTCGTTGGCGCAGTTGGTGATCCACTGTGTGAGGTTGTTGGCTGCTTGATTGGGGTTCGTTGAGCTGGCGGGAGGATTCTGGTTCAGGGATATGGTGAGCTGGTCGGTGGTGATCTTGTTTCAGCTCCTGCGGGGAACCTGTTGCGGGTGGTGGTGAGTCATGGTCCTTCTGAAGCTGAAGTGGACGCAGCTGTGGTCTGTCCAATGGAGTCCGTTGGAGTGGCCGAAGGAGACGTACTTGCTGCAGGAGAAGACTGGGTCAAGCGCGTGGCTGGCGTAGTGGGTGGGGGTGTTCACCAGTTGCTTGAGTACGAGGTTGGCGATGATGTCCAGCAGGGTGGTGGTGGTGTTGTCGTTGTTGTTCTCCAGGTGGAAGTTGAGGTCCCCTAGGAGGATGTAGTCAGCGGAGGAGAGGGCGTGTGAGCTGATGAAGTCTGCGATGTCTTCGCTGAATTGCGTGCGAGGTCCTGGGGGTCTGTAGATGAGGGTGCCTCTGAGGGTGGTTTTCGGGTCGGTGTGAATCTGAAAGTGAAGATGTTCGGCGGCTGTGAGGGTGTGGTCGGAGCTGGTCGTGATGCGGATGGTGTTCTTGTGGACGATGGCGATGCCTCCTCCTGTCTGGTTGACGCGGTCCCTCCGGGTGATCTTGTATCCGTCCGGGATGGCGATGGCGATGTCGGGCGCTGAGGAGGCATTCATCCAGGTTTCCGTGAGGAAGGCGACGTCTGGAGATGTGGTGTTGAGGAGGTTCCAGAGTTCCACGGCGTGCCTGTGGACGGAGCGGGTGTTGAGCAGGATGCAGTTCAGGTGGTTGCTGCTGGTGCTCGGCTGGGCGGGTGTGGGTGCGGTGCAGGTCCGAATGCAGGAGAACTTGGCAGGTGAAGGGTCCGTGGGTGCGTCTCGGGGTGGCTCGGTAGCAGCCGGGGGTCCGGCCGGTGTTGAGTGCGTTGAGGGGGGCGTCGTCGTAAGTCCGGCGGGTGGGGTGGCTTCTGCGGGGGCCAGGGGTTCTGGCGCTGGGCGCGGTCCCGGTGTGGGCGGGCTTGCCTTTGGCGCGCCTTTGGCGCGCCTTTGGCGCATCTGCTGCGTGCGTCCGCTGCGCGGTCGCTCCGGGGGCGTCATAAGAGGGGAGGATGGGTCAGCTGGAAGGCGGGAGGGAAGAATCCAATGGGTGTGGAGGGGCGGGGCCGCACGGGAGGCAGCAGCGGGAAAAACGGGGCTGAGGAGCCCGGCGGACGAACCACTCACTCGGGGGTACAGAAGAGAGAATGGGGCGGGCAGGCACACAAGCACTCAGGCAGTCCAGGCGGGGGTACGGAAAAATGGGGCAGGCAGGCACACGGGGGGCACTCAGTGCAGGCGCAGGCAGTCCAGGCGGCGCTCGATCAGGGTAGGAGAGCACCGATCTGGAGGGAGGAGCAGGAGGCAAGAAGACTGGCAGGCAGAGCAGCAGCGGTGGGGAAGTGACCTACCCGAGGGTTAGGGTCCCATCACCCTTTTTGTGTTTCATGTACCTCCCTAAATAGCATGGATATGCCCAGACGTGGGTCCCATGCTCATTGTATCACTTGGAGACAAGCTGTACCTGGTTGATGAGCCCATAACTAGGGTGAAACCAGACGTGGGTTGCTGTGGTTCACTTTAGGGAGGACTTGGCAGTTCGAGCTGAACTATTCCCATGAGGAGCAGGGTCAAGACTGATATGCATATGGCTGGGTCCAAATTGAGGTGGCGTGGTGAGCAAAAGAGCGATGGGGTGGAGTGTTACCTTGAGTGATTGCCAACGGTTAGATTTATTGCAAGCAGTGTCCCATCACCTTTAGTGTGTTTCATGTACTGCCATAGATGCATGAGAATACCCAGATGGTGTCCCATGCTGACTGTGTCACTGGAAATATGCTGTACCTGGCTGATGAGCCCATAACTAGGGCAAAACCAGTCCTGGGTTGCTCGCGTTCCGGTTCTGGGAGGACCTGACTTGGCAGGTCAGGCTGGACTGTTTCCTTAAAGTACTGATTTACATATGGCGGGTCAGTCTGAGGTGGCAATGTGTGCAAAAGAATGATGGGTTGGAATACTACCCCCAGAGATTGCCAGTGGTTGAACTTAGTGCAAGCAACCTCACATCACTTTTTATATCTTTGCTGAATCTATTGCGTGCAGTACTTAGAAAGGGGTCCTGCAAGATAATGGGAGCACAAGATTCCAAGGAGAGTTTTGATTTTGTTCCAGCACTTCTAGTGTAAGAATAGTCTGTCTCCTGAATTTTGGCCCAGGTGTACGTTATTGGTTAGACATTTCTGGGCTCTGTGAAGTAAAGATAATTCACATAGTCCAGGTGAGAGAGCACAGGCGCTGCTGTCACTTGCACACTGTATGGGAAACCTAGGTGTTTAAAAAATAATCTTAAGATTCTGAGCCTAAATGTATAGTATTAACCCTTTCCATGCAGCCGCGATTCCCCTGGTGTGCTGTAAACAGCACGAACAGGGGCGGGCCGTGACGAACCCCAGCCGTCATCAGCACACGAGTACCGTAGTGCATGACGGCTGGGGTTCGTCATCAGCATGGAAGGGGTTAAGTAGACTGTCTGTTTATATTTCCAGAGTAAAGTCTCCATTGAGAATGATTCCAGTGCTTTTTGTTGTCTTTGACTCTTGTGGCATGTCATAGGTCTGTAGGCCAGGCATGTATAACTTGCTGGTGGCCAGTTTCCTCATTTAAGGATTTTAGCTTTCAATCTGATCTAGTTTATTTAAGATACTTTCTTTTTAAAACATTACAATATTATTGCAAAGAATTCATCTCCGTTGTTTCACATACTCAAGATAATGATGGTAGGTTAGTCATGGCTCACCTCCTGAAGAACGATGATCACATCCCTGTCCAGAATATTTATGGCCCAAATGGAGACGATCCAATCTTTTGGGACTCCATCTCCCCCATACTTGAAACAGTACCCCAAGACGAACTGCTTGTGGTTGGGGGGGATTTCAATCTGCCTCTTGACCCGGTAATAGACCGCCAGTCTCATTGTACCTACCATCCCACTCGCTCACACGATAGTTTGAAACGCCTCTGCTCCAAATTTGACCTACAAGACTCCTGGCGACTACAGCACCCAGATGGCCGTGATTACACGTCCTACTCGACTCCCCATAACTCCTACTCCAGGATCGATTATATCCTCATCAATAGTTCCTTCACTCACCTTATTGAAGAAACCAACATTGCCCCCAAACTCGTATTAGACCCCTCCAGCATCCAAGCTAAACTAGTAGGCTCCAGATCTATTCTTCCCCCAAAGAGATGACGACATTTTCACAAAGCCAGAAAACAAGGAAAAAATTGAATCTGCCATAAGAGACTACCTTGAATTAAACGATACCCCGTGCTCAGACATAGCGAATGTCTAGGACGCACTTAAAGCCACTATAAGAGGGGTGATTATTGGTATTAGAGCGCAAACTAACAAGGCACTGAATCTAGACCTTGTTACTTTAGAAAGGGACATTAAGATCCTGGAATTATCCCATGCGGCGGACCTCCATAATACTTCGGTTCTAAATGACCTCACTAAAAAGAAATATGAATACAACGCGATCCTAAGCAGAAGAGCGGGGGTATGGGTTAATAAATTTAAATCCTTGAGGCTGTGTGAAGGCAACAAAGCAGGGAAACTATTAGCATCCTATCTAAAACATAAAAAGAGACAATTCAACATTGCCTCAATCAAGGATCAAAACAATATTATCCAGACTAAACATAACCACATCCTACACACCTTCAAGTCCTTTTACGAGGATCTGTACAAGAATAAATTAGACTTTGATCCTCATGCGTGCTCTACATACCTAAACTCCCTAGGACTCCCAAAACTCAACGACGCGGATAACCTGAAACTGAATTCCCCGTTTTCCCTACAAGAAGTCTCGGACTCCATTAAAACCCTCAAAAGCAATAAAGCACCAGGCCCCGACGGCTTCGTTGCCAGTTTTTATAAGGAACTTGGGCCCGCATTAAGCCCAACCCTTCTAAAATGGTTCCAGTCCTTTTCCTCAAAAAAAGGAGTAACGAAATCAATGAGTGAGGCCACCATTATTATCATACCGAAAGAAGGGAAGGATCCGCTACTAACAAAAAATTATAGACCGATATCCTTGATTAACCTAGACTGCAAGATCTATGCCAAAGTCCTCGCGTCCAGACTGGACTTGATCTTACCTAAATTAATTAGTACATCACAGGTTGGGTTCCTAAAGCATCGCATGTCTAATGACAATACGAGACTTCTCTGCCATGTTATAGAAACGGCCAAGGCGTTTGATGCCCCCTCCGTGGCGATTACCTTAGACGCGGAGAAGGCGTTCGACAGAGTATCTTGGCTCTTCCTTAAACATTGTATGTCCACCTTCAACTTGGGTAACACCTTTATAGATATGGTCATGGCTATGTATCTCTCCCCATCCGCTCGCATTGCCATAAATGGCTCATTGTCAGATCCCTTTGGCCTGGAACAGGGGACCAGACAGGGTTGTCCCCTCTCCCCATCACTCTTCCTCCTGGCAATGGAGCCCCTCATTGCCAGCATTAAAAAGAACGACAACATCAAGGGCGTAAGCTTTGGGGATACTTGTGTTAAACTAGCCGCATATGCGGATGATATCCTGATAGTGACTGAATCTCCGGAGCCTTCCATCACCGCCTTGATGTCAACCATTGAATTATACTCCACCCATTCAGGCTATAAACTTAATCGGGAGAAATCGGAGGTCAAACCATTAAACATACTAGCCACTAAAGACACGTTGGGGAACTCTGGACTCTGTTGGCAATCAGGGTTTATAAAATACCTGGGGATAGAGTTTGGGGACTCCCTTATGGAAACCCTTCTACAAAATGAGAAGACAACCCTAAATAAAATAAAAAAACAACTGGATGGATGGTCCCCTCGCTTCATCACGTGGTGGGGTAGAGTAGAAACCATCAAAATGATGATATCCCCCCTGGTAAACTACCTTATTTCAATGCTTCCTCTAACACTCACCCAAGACTTCTTCCATAAATTGGACCAATCTATAGCCAACTTCCTGTGGAAAGGGAAAAAAGCGAGAATCAGCATTAAAAAATTACGATTGGACAAATCTTTAGGAGGGGTCAACCTACCGAACTTTAGACACTATGAGACCGCTTTCCTAGCGAAACAAGGTGCCCACTGGCTAGCCCCCACTGTAAACTACACCCCAGTTTGGCTGGAAGTCGAACAAGTGATCCTAAACAGAATCACTCCGGCTGCGGCCCTCTCACTCAATTTAAATGAACTAGCCCACTCAAAATCGATCTTTCGCAACACGAAAACGGCTCTTCTTAAAATCGAAAAATTTCTAGATCATAGCATATGCCACTCAGGTTGGGAATCTTTATGGAACAATCGACACATACTGCACAAAGGCAAACATCTGCATAATTCTCAGTGGGTAAAGAAAGGTATCTTCTTCCCGCACCAATTATTCGAGGGGTCATACTCTATCCCGTTCAGAGTCTTGCAAACTACCTATGGCCTGGCGCCTCTAGAGTTCTATACCTTCCTAAACATAAAAGCCGCACTCTCTAAGGCGAAACTCTCCCTAATACCTCCCTCCCTCCCATCTTACCTCAGTAGATTAAACAGACTTGGACATCAGGTATCACATCTTTACAAACTTATTCGCCCCCAACATACCAAACTCACCGCTCCACTCACTCAGTTTTGGTCTGAAATGTCATCTAGACCAATTTCAGAGGAGGACTGGGCCAATACCTGGGAATCTTGCATGCGACATAAAATTAGCCCGACTTTATCCCAGACCAAATATTGGTTCCTCCACAAAACCTTCTGGACTCCTGCGCGTCTTTATGCCCATAACATCAGCCAAGACGCCTTCTGCTGGAACTGTAAACGGGCGGAGGGCGACCTCGCACACATTATTCTACATTGCAACTGTGTTACCCAATTCTGGGACAAGATATTCGACTTCATTAGGAAAATTTTCCCCATCTCCCCGTCTAGAGAACTTCCATACCTAGCTTTTGGTTTCACCCTAGAGCCCTCCCTCCACGCCGATGACAGGGCATTACTTGATCTCATGCTCACTGCAGCTGTTAAAATTGTCCTCAGTAATTGGAAGGATTCTAGCAAGGCTACATTTGCTTGCTGCCTTAACTGGATAATTAACCTCAGGGGAGCGGATAACATAGCTCTCCAACAATCACCATGGCGCCCCCTATGAGAAAGATGTGGTCTACCCTTGACAGTTATTTTACCACCCATAAACCACCTTAGTCATTATCTCCCCCCCCCTCCGTTCCACTTGACGCCATCACAATCCAACAGTGTGGAGCTAATCTGTTACTTCAATTCACCCTGAATTCCTGAGCCCCACCTACATATCTTTGGCGCTCTAATTTACATGCAACTGCCCGGACACACCGCCTACAGAAGTATGTATTATCGTGTAACCTATTGTGTATTGCTTTTTACCCCTTTTCGCTTTATTGTACTGTACTGTTCATTTGTATTAATGTATGCTTTTTAAGTCTGTATTTTTTTGTATTTATTTAATACTGAAACACCCAATAAAAACCTATTTGAATTGAAAAACATTACAATAACATTATGTTTTAAAACCTCTTTTCTATCAAACAAGGACATTTGCCCAAAGCATTAGAAATATCAAATAATACTATTTAGTCTTATAAATACTTTGCAGAACAGACATTTATAATTTTACATTTAACCAGAACTGTACGAAAATGTCTGCTTCGCTGAGGTACAACAAAAAACACATATCAATTAAAATATGACCTATAATTTACCTTTATATTTAGCTTCCAAATACATCACATTGCACGAATCCCTGAAGATAAGATTGGTAAATTCCAAATAGGTTTTATACTCCGCTGCACCTGTAAAACCTTGCTTTACCAATCTTGTATCTGGCAATTCCAGGAAGTATAGAAATTAATTCTGTAAACGTAACTAACCCATTGTAGGTGAACCAGAAATTATAACCACCAAATATTGAGTACCAATACTGGATGATAAAACAAAAGTTGATCGATGTTACATTTTCTTCAGCATTGTAATAGAAAAAAATCACTGTAAAATGACATGAAAAAAATAATTCCCCAAATGTCTATCTTCAAATTCTTCAATTATAAACTGTACATTCTCTCTATCTTAAATAAGGCTTTCAAACAAAATGAAGATATATTTGGATGAGAACAGACTTGTAGGGGGCAAGAAAACCCTAAAAGGCAAGGTGTTGCTAAGAGCATCCAAAAAGTCATCCTTCTTATAACCTTAACCATGGAGCAAGAGGGGAAGCTTTAAGACCTTCTAAGGTTTGAACCCTCTAAATTATCAGAGTTTAGCAAGAGATCAAATGACAAAAGGGCTTGTACAGCCTACTTGTTTTAAAGCCCCCTTTGTCCATTGATCCGTTATTGTGTCAATCACATATTTTCCACCCACTGTAGCATACAGCAGAAGGCAGTGGGTCAGCCGTCTTCAGTCATTCACTTACTTCACTTTGAATTACGACATTCTGTCCTTTCACAAGGAGCCCATCCACACACCAAGTAGTTCCCTTCAGTTCCAGGGGCTACTATGGCTATGTGTTCTTTGTAAGACCAACAAATATCTTTGCTTTTAGATAGAGATTTTTTTCAGATTAGTAAGGGTCTAGTGTAGTACATAAGTCACTTATGTTGTAGTTCTAGTCTTTATAGAATGTTACTTACCTGACTTGTATTCCACCAGAATGCTCTTGTTTCTGTTCCATGTTTGTTCTTAAGCAAGGGTTCTATTCCACGGCAGTTGCTTGTATCCCCTGTGGGGAAGAGTCCGCTTTATGTACTACATCTAGCAGCTTCCCCAACCATAAGGTTTTGAAGAAACAAAACGAGCATGGCCAAAGTCAAATGACTGTCGGCTAGCACCATTCACATTGCCTTTGACAATGCTTATTATACAGGGATTTAGAATTTTATAGCATATCTACCTGTTGAAATGGACCTAATGTTTTAGAAATCACCTTATCCTTTTAAAAATAAGTCCCCTGTCCGTTTTGGTAGCATGTGTTGAGGTGTAAAATTACGGCGGCACTGCCATTTTGCATGTTTTTTATATAGCGCTAGAATCACTCCCGGGGGAGTATCTCCGCGCTTCGACCGCTGCGAAACCCTTCCTGGCTTCCCTGAGAGATGGTCCCTTAATGGGTATCTCCAGGGTGAGACCAGGCATCCCCGGCGGTCTGGTGGGGCCGTTAGTGAAGATGAGGCAAGCTAATGCCCAGAGTTGTCGAGTGTGATCGCTGATCAGAGTGGGCACCGAGGCGAGAGAATTATCGAGTCCGCTGACCCTGGTCCAGAAACCTGCCGCGCCGGGAATCGAACCCTGGTCCCGGGCCGTCCTCTGCTCTCGTGTCTGCCGCCTCTAACCAGTGAGCCGCACTACCTTACATTACGTAAGAGCTTTGATAATAGCCTCTCCTATTATGCCAGGACTCACATTATTTATTTATTTATTTATTTAAGGTGTTTTATATGGCGCATACATGATCCGTGAGGGTATCAGAGCGATGTACATAAAAGCAAGCAAGTCATACATGAACTGTATAGCAGGGTTTGGATTCTAACCAGGCTCAGATTTTTCCACCTTTCCGCAGATGTACACGCAGTGGGTGGAGGTAGGCAGACCGCTGTATTTCCAGGGTTGGAATTCCCAGTGAGTCTGTGCACGCCGTCATGCTTACATGCTTATGGGTGTTCAAAAACTCCTCTATAATCTCTTTCAATACTTGAAAGAGATGAAAATGTACTCCTGACAAGGGAAGGAATAAAACTTTTTCCAAAGGGAATATTGGAGGGAAGGTGAATTGCAATCGCTCAAGAGTTTCTCATTAGCAAATGTAAGTGTATAGATTTGCTCACGCCAAAATTGAATTCACAAGTTTGCTAGGAGGACGACAATTTTCAGACCTAATTCAGTAAACTTTTGTGAATACCTTAAAGTTGTAAATCTGCATGAATGCCCTTGATGAGAATATGAATAGAAGTCATACCGTTGTTGGTCTTACTTCTTCAACAGGTACAATGTGGTCTTCAGATACTTACTGAGTGTACGGCGTGTCCAGTCTGAACTTCAGCACATTTGGGCTCTGCTAATGCAGCGCAAACATCTAGAATTTGATAAAACCGATCCTATCAAATGGAAATTACGGAACCACATGGCGTTCTTAGTGGATAACCTTCAGTACTATCTACAGGTGAGTGAAAGTAAACATGATTTGTATGAGGTCAAGCTTAATTTACTGAAATAAACTTCAAGAGATCAACAAATCTTAGTAAAATGATCTTGTTTTTCCACAAACATCAAGTTAAAAATAATTAGTGAAACATTTAAAAAATGCAGTATCAAACGTTCTTATTAGGAGTAGACAGCAAAGGTTACAGATGTTTTATTAGGATAAAACCTCTTATTTCACTGTCATGGTTGTCAACAGGATACTCCCAGACGGTAACAATAATATAACTCTCCTAATTTGATGCTCTATGGTTATTAAAAAGAAGACTGCATTCTACATATTAGTGCAGTTTCCGATATGATTTTTTGCAGTTTTAGATTTTAAGCATATTGGATTACTTTATTTGGGGTCATTTTCGACTGGCTGAAACACCAGGGGTCTAAGCATTCTCTGGGTAAAGGACTGTAGTTTCTGGTATTTGAGGTCAAGGTATAGTCCCAGCATATTACAGCTGCTTGATAATTCATATTTTATGGTTTAAATCTTTTTTATAGATTTTTAAATTGCATAGATCATGGATACTTTGTTTGATTACTTAAACATTACAATTCTTTAGCTTGAAATTGAAAAACTCATACGATCCATATCCATACTAATAAAGAGAGAGCACCAAACCTTTGAGGCGGGTTGTCTCAGGAACCACAGCACCAATCACAACACCCAATACAGCGTTGGAAAGGGCAGTTGCAGCAGAAGGACATAGGCTATGCAGACGCCCACCATATACATTTAAAAGGTAACAAAAACGTGCCAGCAAAGTAGTCCCTTGTGGGCGTGTCTGTGTTGTGCTTTGGGCGGGTGTTGGGGGTGTGACAAACGCTGGGGGCATGTGGTACGTTCCGCTCTTCATGCCATGTCTCATATCGTGTGCTAATCCCACCCTGCTCCCTTTAAATACCCCTGCACCCCATAATCATAACCCACCCTTACTCCTTAAAATACCCCAACACTCTTAAACACTAACCCATCTTAACCCTATAAATATACCCTGTACCCCAAAACCCAAACCTATCCCTAAACCCTAAAAATACCCCTGTACCCCAAAACCCAAACCTATCCCTGAACCCTATAAATACCCATGTACCCCAAAACCCAAACCTACCCCTGAACCCTAAAAATACCACTGTCCCCCAAACCTACACCTGAACCCTAAAAAACCCCTGTACCCCAAAACCCAAACCTAGCACTGAACCTTTAAAATACCCCTGCACCCCAAAACCCAAACCTACCCTTGAACCCTAAAACTACCCCTGTACCCCAAAACCCAAACCTAGCCATGAACCCTAAAAATAACCCTGTACCCCAAAGCCCAAACCTACTCCTGAACCCTAAAATACCCCTTTATCCCAAAACCCAAACCTAGCCCTGAGCCCTAAAAATACCCCTGTACCCCAAAACCCAAACCTCGCCCTGAACCCTTAAAATACCCCTGTACCCCAAAACCCAAACCTACCCCTGAACCCTAAAAATACCCCTATACCCCAAAACCCAAACCTAGCCCTGAACCCTAAAAATGCCCCTGTACCCCAAAACCCATACCTATCCCTAAACCCACCCCTGTACCCCATAACCAAAAACTATATCTGAACCCTTAAAATACCCAAATACCCCAAAACATATACCTCAATACCCTAAACCATATACCCCTACTTACCTTTTCCAAGCATTTAAAAAAAACATGCTTTTACCATTCATGCATGTACAACGAATTTCATTGTAAATGTATGCGTGTTAAAAGCATATAAAATGTAATGCTATGCATTATAATGGCATTGCGGAGTCATCTTACATTCTTTTTTTTTTTTTTTTTTTTGAAAACCTTTATTAATACTTCAACCAGTTACAAATATGGGCCTACAACCACCAGGGCCGGCAGCTAATCAGTTTCATCACAGCAAGTCAGTTAGGACAAGACTCGGCCTCCCGAGAAGCGAATGTACCACAACTTCAATTAAAACTGGCTATAGAACATACCATGCGAATGACAGGATTCTAAAGGCTCCATTTTACAATATAAAAATAGAAGGATCAGGTGCCATACAATATCGCAAAGTTGCATAAAGGGCGGGCAAAATAGTAGGATTTCCACAAGTAGATCGATCTCATTTAAGACAGTGGCGCTAAGGTATACAATTCAGGATAAACAAGCATACAATCACAGTTCGCACCAGTTAAGCGCCCGCCCAATGATACTGAAATACTGTGAAAAGTATAGGCACAGATAAAAAAGTCGATAATTGACAGAAGAATGGACCCACTATGCTGACCTGAAAAGGGAAGAAGCGAAAGAAAAGGCAAGGCAAGATACGAAAGAGAAAAAAGGCCATAGAAACAATAAGGAAAAACAAAATTCCCCTCCCCCAACCCCCCAACCTGCACCCCTGCAGATGACTACGGCCTACCCCCCTAGCAGCGTGCCTGTGGCCCCAAATAACTGAAACCCGAAATATAGGAAGAACAAAGGGAAAGAAAGAAGAACTAAACCCCTACCCTAAAAGTAGAAATGGAGGAGGGCTATAGCATACGCATTCCTGGTCTCTCCCCACCGCCTTAACAAAGAATCCCCCACAAAGCTGACACAATCCAGCAGACCACAATAGAAAAGTACACCGGAGGAAACTACAAAACCCGCCCCGGTCTCCGTTAACCTAGTAAAGCAATCCCGTTACAGATGAAACCATAGTGTGAAACCCCAAACAACAGTCTCAGCCTTGGCCCCGTCGATCAAATTTGCTGATTCCCTCCGATAAGTAGAGCCCCATCGTCAAATAGTCAAAATATACACAGAAGTTGCCGAAATATGGTCTGTTAGATGGAGAAAGGATGACAAATCCCAAAGTAGATGGCCGGTTCCAACAATGCCCCTCCCCGACTCCAAGGCCAGGCACTGTCCCATCCGCCATCTTGATGGACCAGCTGGGAAGGGGGTGCGACACAATTCAACACAGTTCACAGTTCCGACCAAAAGTTTCCAGAATGGGAACAGCAGTTAAATGTTCCGCCGGCTGCGAAACGAAAGATTCAGACCATATAGTTGAAACGCAGATCTCAGTATGTTCGAACAGTTCCACTTCTGTAGGGGCAGGCACAGCTCCAAGCACCGGGTCTGAATGCACCGCTGGGGTGTCTGTCGGGAGGTGAGCTGGCCGCCGGGTCCCGGGCAACGAGTCAGGGTCCGGTCCTGACCCTCTAATTCCATCCGCTGCCGACATCAGATTCCAGACCTGGGCCTCCATAGTCACCTGAAGTGCCTCGAGGGCTGCCAGCACTGACCGCAATGACGGGCCGCACTTAGCCCGCTCCGCCGGGTTCCGCATAACATCAGGCATAGTGATCCCCACGGAGAGTCGCCTTCCCCGGGGTTAGATTAGTCGGAGCAGGAATGAACCGTGAGGGACAGATCGTCAACATACGTTAGTGCGTGCCAAGTCTCCACCCCAAAGGCACCGGCGATGCAAACGCTAGGCCTCCGGGTCAGGGACCCCCGCTGTAAGAAGGGTGCAAAGACAACCAGTAACCAAAGACCCTTCTCTGTGTTGCCCGGCGGTATCGCCTCTATGACCCACCAATATTAATCAATGAAGAAGCAGGCGCTGGAGACTGAAAGGCAGGAAACGGGGTTTTATTCTCTCCGGAGGAGAACACATCAATTCGGACAGCAAGTATCGTCACGAGGTGCTCTGCTCGCATCTCGGAGGCCTGGCCTTTTATACATAGGATTAGGATCTTTATTACATGTAACACATTCTTGTAACATTTTGGCATGTGAAAGAACATCCTCGGAATCTCCCCTTCGGGCCCGTTCCCACATATATTTGCAGTTGAATTCCCCACCCCGGTCACAACAGGTGATGATTATCGCGCAGCTGGACATTCCGCCGACTCACGGAATGTGTGGAGTTTGATCGGATCTCATAGGGTGGGGGCTTTGATCAACTCGAGGGCCCTTTGATGGGCAGGGGAAGCTTCCTACTGTACGGGGTAATAAACAGTATCCGCAGGGCCAGGTGGCGGCCTGGGAACAAGGAAGACAAACGGGGACACAGGAAAAGGGGTTTGTATCAAAGGACTTGGGACCATGAAAGGAATGAAGGTAGGTGTCGCGCTGGGAACAGGATGGGATTCTGTGGCAGAGCTGCGCTGAAGAGGGGTTTATGGCCCAAGGCATGTGAGAGCGAGGGGGTTGTCAGCGTGCGGGGGATACCTGCGAGGATAGGAGAGCGAGAGACGCGCTGGCTATCAGGGAAGGGGCAGGGAGGCCATGGTGCTTAAAATGGCTGCCGCTTACGCTCAAGGCATCTGGGAGCGGGAGTGATCAGTGCGTGGGGGTGTTGGTGAGGGTGAAGGTCCGTGTTGGGGGTCAGGGGCGCGCAGAGAGTGGTTCTGATCAGAGCAGCTAAAATGGTGGGGACACATGACAAAAGTGTGGCATCAGAAAAAGGCAAGATGGCGCAGATGATGTTCACCAAATCGTAACAATTTTCCACAGTCCTCCCTTTAACATTTCCAAGACATCTTGCTGGCCTATTTCCTATCTATATCTACTGTGGTGGTCATAAGTAAGGGGATGGAGACCTAGGCAAAGGAACTGTACATAAATATCACATTATAAATATCACAGTTGAAAATCTTGTCATCTAGTAGGCGGGTTCTTCGCTAAACTTGTTGCAGAAAAAGTCATAGTAATGCAATATCAGGCTGGAATTACATAGCGGGGGTGTTGGGTACAGATCATAGATGCTTATAGTCATTTGGAATAGGAACTGGTAAGTAAGTCCTTTTTGTACTCGGTGGGAGTATAGTCAGATTCAATGGTGGTTGGGAGAGAAATGAGACATAGCAAAAAATAATCAAGGTCTCCAGTGTCTTGTGGTCGTGAACCATTATTAGCTAATTCTCAACAGTCTCTGCCGTCTTCCGTTGACACCGTTAAGCACCTGTATTACAATTCGTTCTTTCAACAGGAATGTTCATGTGGGTTGAGTCGTTGGAGGTCTGCGGGCGAGAGTACGTCTTTGCTTCGTTTCACCAGACCTCATGGAGAAATGCGTTACGGTTTTGGGGCAGGTGCATTTTCTTCTGTAACCCGGAGCACAGTTATTAGAAGACAGAAAAGGATTGTGATGAAAAAGTGCAATGGTCTTCGAGTTGTGGAGTCTGTTTGTTTCTTGAGTCTCTGTGGTGGGTACTTCCTGTTGTTTCCGTCATCTTCGAGGCGTTCAGCAGCGGGTAGAACCACATACTTCGTTCATCTTCTCTTTGGGGTGACCCTTGGTGGAGTTTAGGTCACCGTTCTGAGATTAACATAGTTCGTGGTCTACTTAGTCGGAGCTTCCTCCCTTTAGACGCAGGAAATACCTCATTCTGGATAGCTCAATAGGATTTGGAGGATTTTGAAAGTTCAGGTGGAAAAGGGGGGGGTGTGTGTGAGTAGTCCTTATGGTAGGTCGGAGGAGGAGGGGATGGAGCAGGGCCAAGTCGGGAACAGACCAGGGGGACGGAAAGTTTTAGACAGACGGGTCCATAACCAGTTTCGGAGAGCGGGGACTTCTCGGCATACGTCGATCATAGAGCAGGGGCCTCAGGTCAGCCCCTTCCTTTCGTTTTGTCGGAAATAATGCCTCGTCCTGCGACTCCTTACTGTTACAGTCTCGCCTTGGTCACCGTCGCTGATGGTCCACGATCTTCGGACAGGCCGCGTGCTCCCACATCCGGTCTCTTTCTCCTCCGACAGTGGTACCCTTGAATGAGTTTGAAAAGACAGTCTTTAGAGATTTTGCAGAGGAAAGTAATCACATAAATCTATTTCTCTCCCAACCCCAAGCAACTGGGGTATACATCCGCTGCATCGAGGTTTGCAAACAATTGATGATAGGTTCGCTGGATTCCCAAAAATTTTCCTTTGTGGCTATTTCTTTGGTGTTTTGTTGGTCATTACATTCATTTGTCGTGGTACGAGGTCTGATACCCATTTATTGCATTCGTTTATTACAGTCATGTCAGTTCTTCTGGCAGAGACCTATTTCCCTAGTACAAGCCTTTGCAAGACTAGATCGGTCTTCAGGGCTTTGCATTTTATGAAAAAGTGCAACGTGCTATTCACCATAATCTGATAGGTATCTTTCTGAGGGATGAACACAGGCTAAACGATTTTTCATTATACCATTGCACCTTATCTTTCTGCTAAACATTTTATTTTCAACAGGTTTTATCGCAACAAGTTCTTGTATTTTCCGATCTGATTTTAACTTTGCACACATCATTCTAATTTCTACATAGTCTCTTACAACATGGTTATTTCATAAAAAAACTTCGGGGTTTGCGATGACTATTTAACTTATCTGTGGGGTGAGAGGAGCCTTATGGGAGACTATTAGTAACGTAGCGTATCGGGGCAAGGGACATTCTTCGGACTCTCCTTCCGGGCAGCTGATACGAAACTGGGGGCATTCTGGGAAGACGGGGATGTCTTGATCATTTTTACTGCTTGGGGTACGGAGACAACTTGGGACGGGGAAGGTTGCATTACCATAGACATTTTTTATCATAGAAGCCACTGACAAGTAGTTCCCTTATTGCGGGTCAGATTAGGGAACTTTTAGTCGTCTTACCTGTCCCTTTCTTTTTTTTGGCCAATCTAATTTTCATCCATTTTTAGCAGAAAAGGAGAGGTAGTAACGTGGTATCGATATAATTTCATTTAGGACAAATTTGTGCAAATACTTGTGGTATTTGGGGCCAATTAGGTGGTGCACCAGGTTCGCCAATTAGGTGCCAGTCGCTAGGAAGAGTAAAAGTGTGGAGGAGTGAGAGACAGAGAGAGAGAGAGAGAGAGAGAGAGAGACAGAGAGAGAGAGCAACAATAGGCTAAATAGTACACGTGTGACATGGAGAATGACCGTGTATTATTTAGGCTATTTAGTGCATTACCCAACGTTAGACATAAGGACATGCATTGAGTTGGGTATCTTTGGGAGCCATCTCGCAGTGTAGGTCTGCTTCAGGTATCGGACATGGCGTGGTACCAGATCTCTACTATCTCCTGGTCGTGATTCCAAGGTAACCTGCAGAGGGTGAGAAAGGTAGGAGGAAAAAGGAAGGGGGAGGGGGGGGGGGCAACATTCAAGCATATCAAACGTATGGGCACGAAAAGACCTTTACTTACCACTTACTCGTCTTATCTCCTCGGGATATAATCTCTGGGGTCTTGGTTTCTAGAGCCAAGAAGGAGGGGGAGGGGGCAGTGTGGTGAGGGTGGCGAGCGATAGGTTGTACAGGGGGAAGACGGTCTGGGCGTGGCATTCTAGATAGGGTGTAGGAGAACGCTAAAATGAAATCAGAGGTGTCTAGTATAGCATCATAGGAATGAATTAAAAGATGAATCGAAGTAACATAAGGTTAGGTTTACTCCACAAGTAAGAGCGCATCCATACAGATCTTCTGTCAGCATACACAGTGAGTAACTGTCCTCACAGCGATTGCATCATGGAACATAGAACACAGGTAATGAAATGCATACGAGTCAGTAAAAGAGGAAATGCGTAATAGGCACAACGCTAGATACTGCGCCTAGTGCGAGGTGTCTGGGTTGTGGATGAGTCCGGCTATCGGGCTTCTCAAATCACTTCTCGACGCCTGTAAGGTGCTGAAGGCACGTTAGTTCTTCGGTCAACCCCGTTCCTGAGTACCTTCGAGTATCGTACCTTTGTAACATTCTACCATCTACACTGCTTCGCTTTACCCATTCTCAGAAGTCGAGGTCCTTCTTCATGTGTTAGTTCCCGAGCTCAGTCGCACATTTGGAGGCAGAGTATCATACCTTAGATTCAATCATCCATCCGGGGCCGACCAATCCTTTTTTTTTTTTTTTTTTTCACATAACCTAAAAAAAAGAGCAGAGCGGTTGCGCACAGAAAAGCCCTCCCACCAACTCCCACATTTTACAAAAGTATGCGATAACTGTTCATAGTTTTGCAAACCTTTATTTGCATAATCGTTCAGTAAGTAAAAGGTGCGAGTGCAATCGTATTTTGACCGAACATGGCGGTGACTGAAGCACATACAGTAGGGGGGCTATTTTTGCAACATTTAAAAACATTAAAAAAGGTCTACTTAGTTATTTGCGAGAAACTAAAAATGTCTATTAATAGTTGAGGAAAAAGGAGGCATTTATTTCATGATTGGAAACACAGTCATACTAATCGCAATCGTATTTCCTATACGTTTACCGTGGGTGTGCGTCATAAGCGACGTTAGGTATTGGTCATAATAAATATCATTATAAATCATACATTGAAATCAACATTTTAACGGGATCCTTTCAAATGTTTGCCAAGTGAACCCTCCTCCCTTTTTCGTCAAGTGTACAAAGGTTCACATACATATCTCAGAACATCAAGTCTTGTTAGCTAAAGAACACCATGCGGTGTTCCTAAGTTCCTATTGATACCGGCGCCATTTTGGGCGATGTCGGGTTGGTTGCACCAGAATCCCTTTCGGCAGTTCAAAAACCTGTGCCAACAGAGGGGCTGGTAATGTGGACCGTCAATCAAGAGGGGAGGGAGGTAGAATCTTCCCTACCAGGTCACGTTGAGGTTCAGCCGGAACTCACTCGAATTCGTTAGCCCACAATGTTCCTGGGTGGTTCAGACTGAAGCTGGTGCAGACACGAGAGCACCACCATCTTGCGGCTATGTCGTGGTCGTTCCAGTTGTTCCCTACCGGAAGCCTGTAGGGGCCGAGGGCTTCTGGGACTCTGGTAGAATCTTCAAAGCTGTGGGGATGCTGTCGGAGGTGGGGGCTCGTGCCCAGGTGGGCAAGTGCCCGAGTTGCAATTCCGGACAAAGTTACTCCAGCGGCCTAGACCCGCCTTCCAGAGGGCCCAGACGCCATTTTGAGACCCTGCAGCCGCCGCCCTTCGTCGTGTCTTTCAGGAGTGGAAGAAAACTTCTTGTGGCGACAAAGACAGAGCATCATGCTGTTGGAGCAGGACATTTGATTCGGGGCGCCAGGGTGCAGCTGTGGAGCCTTCATCTGGGGAGGTGGGGGAGGCTCGTCCGTGCCGCCTCCCTCTCCCGGCGCAGCCCACGCCGTCCCTTTGAATCAGGGGTGCACATGATGACCACCCTACACCCCTGACTCCGACTCTTGGGGGACCATTGTATGTCCGGTGCTGCACAAGTATGCCCGTCGGACATTGTATGTTCTGTGCTGCGAAAATAGGCCCGTTGAACATTGTACGTCCTGTGCTACGCAAATAGATCTGTGGCCTGGCTGGAGGATTTCGGCGCCGGGCCGGGGCTGGGAAACCTCCTACCTGTGGAGGTGGGAGAGGTTCGTCCGCGTCGCCTCTCCCTCCCAGCCCACCCTGCATCAGTTCGAAGGAGGAATTCGTGATGGCCGGACCAGGAGATACGAGGGAGGGGGTCATCTGCCGCCCCCCTCCCTACTCGTGGCCCAGGGGATGTCACCCCAGGAAGGACAGCATGGGAAGACCATTTCAAGTCGGCTGGTGTAGCCTCCGGTACCTTCTCGCCGGCGATTTCGTTTGGGCTATGGTCGTTGGCAGGCCCCGCCCCACACGTGCCGTGTTTCACCTTCTGGATGGGCGGGATTGTCGACCTGTTACATTTTGAGAACTTCCGGAGTGAGCGTAATATGTTTTGTATTGTTCCTATTAGTACAGTTTACTCTAAAGAATGTTTTACTAGTTTTTCTATTTATCGTTGGTTGTGTGTTATCTTTATCGTAATTAAATCCTAAATTATATAACAGATGCTTGGTTTCCCTGAGTCCTTTTTCTAACGGGAGGTTGTCTACGCAGGCCTGTATTTGCTTTTGTTTTTCAGAGTGGGGGGCAACAGGGGGGCAATCAGTCCCAGAACTCTAACATGTCGTTAAAATTAGTCTGACGAAATTTGTGCCATCGAGCATAATCGAACGTGGTGGTTCTATCCGTCCTGTCCGTGTTAGTCTGATTTGTTTTTGCCTCGCGCCTTTTCCCTTCCTGCCGGCCTGTTATTTCTGTCGACCCTCCGCTCTTACTTATGTTCTGTAGAGTCGGGCATTGGGCTTTCCAGTGCCCGAGACATTTACAGAAAGCACATTGGTTTTGCCTTAAATCTGTTCGTCCTGTGCATAGTGTTGGGGGATTACTTTTGGGTCGTTGTGTCTCGGGGTTGTCCCGTCGGCACATCCCTTTACACCGTCCCTTTTTTATGTCTAATCCTCTGAACTGTGTCGTCGCTGGCCCTTCCTTTTGCCTACTAGACGTTTGGAGGGTTGCCTGTCGCGTTTCTTTAACTACTTTGACTTTGTCTCTTTCCTTTCGTTGCGTAGCTTCTTTGCGCCACATACCGAGACTATCGAGCATAATAGGCGTTGTCTTATTATTACGAAGGGCTATTTCTACCGTTTCTATTTTGTCTAAATCGAAGGATCCTATTAGTGGCCACTGCTTCTCTTGGTCTGCTTTGGTATACTTATGCCATAGCTTACTATAGGCTATGGTAATTAATCCATACTTTGTGAACATGTCTTTATTAAGCATGAGCGAATTTTGCGGATCTCGCGTTCGCGAATTTTGCGGATTTGCGGATTCGCAATCCGCAAAATCCGCGAATTCCCGCGAATTTGCGGATTTTTTTTTTTTTTTGTGTTTGCGCGGGTTTCTGCGAGTTCGCGAGGGTTTTGTACAATGTCGCAAATTGCGAACTTACCTGTCGGGTCGCAAGTTTCGCGAACTTGTTGTTTCTACTTGTCCAGCCTGTTTGGGACACTCTTCTTTCATCACTGCCACTCTCTGACTACTCATGCCACCCTCTGGCCCACCCATGCCACCCTCTGTTAAATCAATGCCACCCTCTGGTTCATCATCACTGTAGAAGATGGGGGGGAAAAGCAAGCCCACCTGCCCTGCTTGAACTGACATGAATTAATTTGGGGTTAGTTTATTAACAACACCTGCCCTGCCCCAAATGACAATAATGAATTAGGGGCTAATTAATGTGTCACTGAAAGAATTTAAAGTTCCAGCCTGGCACCTGCTTGTCTGCTCCTTTAGCTGTAAATCAGGACCTTTGTGGCATACAGTTAAGGTCAGAGCAGGGTCACACAATAGTTGCAAGCAGGCAACCGAATTCTGGAGGGCCCCCTCAGGAAGCAGTACAAAGAATCGTTACAAATCATGAGGTTGACCTTTTGCACCTGCTCATTGCTTTTGCTTTTGCTGAAATCGTTTTGCGGTTTTTTTCGCGCTATTCGCGGGGCGCGGCGTCGTGCGAAACCGACCGCGGAAGCCGCCAATTCGTGCGAATGAGCATTTTATTTTTTTGCGGCTTGTTGTTTCGCGAGTTTTTTTGCAGTATTCGCGAGCCGCTTGCAGCGCAACACGCGAATTTACCCCAAGGTCGAGTACGGGCGCGGCCATTTTGTTTGCGTGACGTATTTCCGTTTCCGCCCGCTATGTATAATCTCGCGCAGTAAGCGCATTGCGAGTAGAGGTTCGCACGAGATCGCGCGGGAAATCTAGAGGTTCGCACGAGATCGCGAGGAAAATCTCGCGCGAACTGACTTTCGCGCTCGGAAACGGGCGCCGGCCATCTTGTTTTTCATTCATTTCCTGTGTCTGGGCATGGTGTTTAATCCTCTTGATATCTTTCCCATCCTTTGCTTGTTTTCAGTTTTTTTTTTACGATTTTGCTTCTTATCTATCCCTCTCTTTTCCTAGCTGTATATTTTTGTCTTTTCTGCTATTTTTCTTTACTTTTAAACTACTTTTGTAAACTCTTTTCTTTTCTTCTTCCCTATCCTATTCCTTCTTAATTTTCTACTTCTTCCTACCTTACCTGCCCAGACCATGGTCAAGCCAGGCGCCGTGAAGCTGCCCAGGCACTTGAGGGCCGCAGCGGCGGCGGGGAGTAGTGCTGGACCCAGTGGCAGGACAGCAGGCGTGAGATCGAGGGGGGAGCAGGTGACGCGCCGGGAGATATTCAGCCCGGAGGAAGTGGGCGCGCTGGTCTACTTCGTCCAGCGCCGCCTGCC
Organism: Lissotriton vulgaris; assembly: GCF_964263255.1. Taxonomy (NCBI): domain Eukaryota; kingdom Metazoa; phylum Chordata; class Amphibia; order Caudata; family Salamandridae; genus Lissotriton; species Lissotriton vulgaris. The sequence goes on along the minus strand of NC_141687.1, from coordinate 1,987,496,657 downwards.
CAGGACCATCGCGGGAGGCGGCAGGATCGCGGCCGGCGGGTACAACATGCGGGAGCGCCGGAAGCGGTGGGAGAAGGTGTGCTGGGCCATATCCCACCTCTACGGGGTCCAGCGCACCTACAGCCAGGTCACCCATCGCTGGACGGACCTCCTGGACCGCAAGCGCGACCTGCTGGACCAGCTCGGCTTGGAGATCCCCGGGCTTGGTGAGTAGTAGTAGCCATTGGCATTTAATCACTCACTACTATGATGTTTTCTCCTGCTCTGTGTTGTTGTATTGCAAATATTTGTTTTTTACATGGAGCAAGCCAATAATGCCGCTGATGACGATTACATTGTAGTTAAATTATATTTCAAAATCTTCTGTGCATTTCAGGTGCACTGCTCTCCTTCTCAGTGGGGTTGCTACTATGCTTATTTGTTTTCTATTTCGTGGTCTCATTGGCCTGAGTAACTATTATGTATGAGTGTACTTAACAGAACTGCGTAATGCTAGACACTAGGGGGCAGATTACATTTACAAGCCCCTTGCGCCACGTTTACGCTGCCTTGCGTGACGCAACAGCGGCGTAAACGTGCCGCATCCCTGCAAGTCATTTACAGCATGACGCATCTAGGGAGATGCGTCACGTTATAAAGCCATGGGCCTGCACCACAATGGGTGCGTTCCTAGTACGCAGGGTGGGCGGTCCAGCGGCTGTGCGCCTCGCAAAATTGCCTGCGTGAAATCTACAAGATTTAACGCAGGCACTTCTGCGACGCTGCTACGTCAATTCAATTCCTTATGTCTGCTCGAAGCAGGCGAAAGGACTGACACAGCATGTAAAGTATTGGGTGGCCCTGAGCATTACTGGAGTTGCATTGCGTTGGCGACGTGACTCCAGCGATGCGCCGCTCTTACGTGACGAGATGCGTCACGCAAGTGCCTACCCTTGCGCCAGGGCGCGCCGCATTGTAAATGAGGCACATCTGCCGTGTCGCAAGGGTAGTTTTGCGTGACGCATTTGATCTGGCGCATCTCTGGAGATGCGCCAGAACGCGTAAGTAAGTATGCCCCTAAGGGGCAGAATTGCAATTACCGTCGCATCCCTGCAAAGTAGCAGGGATGCGCCATTAATTGTGCGGCCCGCTACCACCACCAAACATGGTGCGCCGTATTTGCAATGCGGCGCCCCATGGGCCCAAAACGTCACCGAAGCTTTACTGCTGGAGTTGCGTCGCAACGATGGCGCAGCTCCATCAATGCTCTGGGGTACCCTATCTCCCCAATGCTGGGTCAAGCCGTACGTCTGCTTCAAGCAGGTGCAGGGTTTGTGTGACGCATCATTGTCCTAAAGGTGACTGATTGATATTTTGTAGATTTCCCTCAGCCACTATTAGGATGTGTTCCAGCGCAGGAATGCCCTCCCTTGCGCCGGAACGCCCCCTGATGGCGCAGGGCTTTATAACGGGATGCATCTCCCAAATGCGTCACGTTGTTATAATATTATACGCCGCACCATGGCGCCCTTTTTTGTTTAGCTGCTGCGTCACAAAAGTCACGCAAGAACGGCGCAAAAGAGCCGCAAGGGCTTAAATCTGCCCCTTCCTTTGTAACCCTGACAATAAGAAAAATAGTGGCGGTGGATTGATAGTTTGACTATTTAAATGACTGGTAATGTAGCAGGCAACTGTTAGTGTTGTCACTGATCTGACTGAAAATCACAATGGAGTTTGTCTGTCACTTTGCGTCTTGCCTGCGGACTGCTGCCTGCCAGTCCTAGGTGAACGTTTCAGTACTTTGTTTAGTGAGTTACGTGACTTTCGAAGTCACAGGTCCGCAAATAAATAAAAAGTAACCATAATCAATATAATTTCGCGGAAATATTTTGTTATTGTTCTTTTGAAATGTTTGATTTGGTTGACATTGACAAGCAACAATCATCCATGTTTTCTGTTCTTTCTTTCATGTTGTACGTCAGCTCCCCCCAGGGGCGAGAGGAGGACACAGGAGCAGCAGGCGGTGGATGCTGTTCAACAGGGCCAGGATCGGGCAGGCGAGGGCTCCTCTGCTGGCCCCAGTAAGTTTTCATTTTAGACTAGTACCTATTTTTCCTAGCGTTCCTCATTTGAATTTTTTCAAAATTGTCGTTGCTCTTCTTGTAGACTGTATCTAAATTCTTATCCTGCCTCTACTATGACTCCCTGTGGTATTACTAGATTATTCTTATTAGTCTGTCTGTGTAGCTAACTAAGATTGCACGGTTGGCGAAACTCCCATGATTCTAGTCAGCAATAGCTCTATCAACTTAGTGCAGTTCTCTGGGATTGTCCATAATGTCTTTTGAAGTGTTCTATCTGGACTCATGCTTGCAAAAATTGCAAAACCTTTCGCTCAGTCACTCTAGTCTGGAGGACCCAAAAACACAGATTGTATTTAAGTTTAAAAGCTTTATTAAAAGTAAACACATTTATTAAAATGAAGTCATAATAAAACTAAACGTTTAACTGATAATGGAAAAGTGGTTAGTGCTGACGATTAATTGAAGACATTTCTTGTGGTCGAGCCGAGCTCTCACCTGGTTTCAACTTGATCTTGTTGTTAGAAGTCCATCTTCTGTCTGTGTGGAGAAAAATGGTGCGTGTTAAAAAATCAGCCTTCATCAGTTGTGCCAAAAAGTGCAGCAAGACAACCTTCCCTGGAAAAAGGGACATTTTTTTTAACTTTAACGTAGACAGTCACAAATTACATTGTTTTCACATGTCTTCATTCCTAGACCAAATACTAGTGACTAGTGAGTGCTTTATTCTAAGATTCTTAAATGTACTTTGTAGGTGGAACATCTGGTGGCGGGGCCAGTGTGGTGGTGGTGCTCGACACGGAGGCGGAGGGCAGTTTATCAGGGGAGGAGGCGGCGGCGGCGGCTGTGAGAGTTGAGACGGTGGTGGCGGCCAGAGGTAAGCTCTTATATATTCCTTACTTATTGAGATTGAAGACTAGCTGGGAAGGCAAGAATATGAGATGCATGGCTGGGTGAATGATGAAGCAATGATGGGTGGAAGGACAACAGCCTGGGTGGGTGACACAGAAACTGTATGTGTCCATATACCTGGATCATGCTACTATCTGACTCTTAGATAGCATATGTGTATCTAGAGCAGGGGTACTCATAGTACGGCCCGCGGGCCGGTGGTGGCCCGGCAAGCCTTCCTTGGCGGTGCGCAGACCTTGCAGACAATCACTGCTCCCCCGGCCCCCACAGAGCAGAGGCTTTTTTGTATTTCACCTGTTAGCGCCCCTGCATCTCCACTCTGACAATCACTGCTCCCCCGGCCCCCACAGAGCAGAGTGGAGATGCAAGGCCACAAAGAGGTGAAATAGAACAAAGCCTCTGCTCTGTGGGGCCGGGCAAGCAGTGATTGTCAGGGTGGAGAAGCAGGGGCGCTAAAACAAACAAAGCCTCAATAATATGTTAATGGTCTTTTAAAGACCTGTTAAGTACTTTGGTGTTGTTGTCTGTGTGTGCGCGTTGAGGAAGCGGTCTCAACCCGGGCTGAAGGCTGACACAGATAGACACACACACAGTGAGATGACAGAGGGGGAGGGAGAGGGAGGGCAGGAGGGAGAGAGAGATGGAGGGAGGGCAGGAGGGACAGCAGGAGGGAGAGAGATGTATGTAAATGCTGGGTCTGGTGGCTCAGTGGATGAGGGCATCTGCTGCAGGGACCTGTGTGCAACCTCATGGTCACAAGTTATCGTTTTGCTTTAGCCCCGCCCCCTCTGACTCCGCCCCCACCAGTGCGGCCCTCGGCCCCAAACTACACTGTAAATGTAGCCCCTGAGAGAAAGTTTGTGAGTACCCATGATCTAGAGAGAGTAGATGGTCAGTGGATGAACTAAGTGTAACTTTGAAGAGCATGTAACACTGCACCCGCACGTCCGTTCCAGTGTAGGAAAGGCAAGGAAAAGAACTTTTAATTTTGTCCAAATACTACCATAAATAGTAGCAGTAGTTTGTATTGCAAGCACTGCATAGATCCGGTTATTATGGTGGCCACTCCCTACCTCTCTTAATAAGTTTAGTAGTACTCAGTCATTCATGTGTGGATGTATCACTGCCTGTCACTCAATAAAAACCAAAGCACCTAAAGTCATCCCATATATAAGCAAAAACATCCCATGTGAAGTGATAGATAATCAGATTATTTATCTTCTTCAATTTTCCATTTCTAGTACTCATTTCCACTGTAGGGTGAAAGTTAAATTAATTAAGCAGTAGCCCTTGAGTTGTAACAGAGTATTCTCAGTGCCACCCGTAATAGAAAAGTAAGAGATTCACCACCTGCATGTACTGGACGGGTACAGTAACGCAACGGCAACGCAAGTCTAGGTCACTCCTCATGGCGTGCGTCTCTTTTTCTCGGGTGCAAGTTTACCGCGCTGGCATTATGCCGGCTTGCAGAAAATAACGTACCAATTTTCCAAAACAAGAGATAAGAAGAAGAATAAGACTGGTGTACTTTCATAGTCGACTCCAATGGAAGTCCACAGTGCTCATAGAATTTGTTCCTTAAACTCCCACTAATGTTAGAGCAAGGATGAAGAAGTGTGAGGTTAGATAGATACTGGCCTCAATAGTTATGTAATGCGCTTGCAAGTTGCTAGTTGTACTGCAGCACACATTTCTGCTGAATGATTGAGTTAATCTTAAAGAGCATTGGTTACAGACTATGTCTTTCTTTCTTCATATAGGTTCTCCTTCCAAACGAACAAGGAGGAAGGAGCTGGCTAGAGCGGCCCGGCAACGGAGAATCGAGGCCACTGTTGCGGAATATCGGCGGCTGGTGGCCCTGGAGGACGAGGAAAGTGTGCGGTCGACAACAACGACAACGTCGTCCGCATCGGCCTCCGTGGCCCCACCGGCTGCCACCCAGCACAGTGGTCCACCGAGACTGAGCCGGGCTGCCAAAGGCAAACGCCACCGCCGAGCAGCAAGGCCAACAGCTGCTTCTCACAGGCCTTGCACCTGCAAGGCAGTGAAGGCACGCCTGCGCCGCACTACCCTGATGGTGTCCCGCCTTCAGCAGGAGCTCGCCTTGCTCCGCGAGGAGCATGATGCCCTGGCCCAAAAAGTTAACAGCATCCACCCATAGTGTCCCTTGCCCCTTTTTTAGAGACTTTTGGGGGGTGGGAATTGGGAGTTGGGTTTTTGGGGACTTTTGAAGGACAATCGTTGGGGTTAGGGAGGGTCTTGCGGGAGATTATTTTGTTAGGGATATAAATATACTTTTTCAAACTTTATCTGAGCATACCTGTTTTTTACTGCTTGCCTGGTGGGTGGGGGTTTAACGTTGACTGTTTTCCTGAAAGTTTAGTTCCATTTTCTTCCTTTAAGTGTAAATGCCCAAATGTTTTCAACACTAAGTGCCTCTCACAGACTAAGTGAAGTGAATCCAAGAGTCCTAGGACTTTAGTAGTACTACCTTCAGTCTCTCGTCTCTCGTACTAATACTCCATTATACCCACCAAACGCTTATCTTACCTGTAATTTGTGTTTGAAAGTAGGGCTAGGCCCAGGGCTGGCTCCACGGGAAACACCGAATAACGTTGGCAATCTTGGTCGGATAAAATTTCCTCATAGCGGTGGTACTAGTGGTGTGACACAGTGGCAGTTGCATGCCTATGAAAAAAAAGAAAATGAAATCTGGTTTGTCCTCCTGAGCAATTCAACGGTACAACTGAGAATATAGCAGGTGACAGAAGTACAGTAGAGCAGTGCCACATTGTAGCCTAACAAATGGTAAAGTATAACTACTAATTCGGTTGAAGTTCTTTCACATTAGCAATGGTTCTTTGTCAAGCAGAGTAAGAATATATCATCGACAACTGTGGAAAGAAAGAATGCGACAGTACAGGGCCTGTGTGGAATTATTGATAACTATATTCAACATAAGGTCTCTGTAGCCAGATACCCGAGAGCCTTGCTGGTCACTATAAATCCATTCACAACAACACTCAATGGGGTTGGTCTGGAAGGTGTCACGTTTACTCCCCGTGATCCAGTCGATGCAAATATGGTTCCACCTCCAAATGTCACCAACACCCAGAAGTGTAAACACAGGGTGTTCGAGGCATTAGGCGAGGGAGAAAAATAACAAACTAAAATAAAAAATGTGGGATGGGTAAAGGTAGGGTCAGCAGGGAAAGGATACCTGTAAGAGAAGACAAGACAGGCATCAGTGAAGTGATGTCCTAACATACAAGGGTACTCTCATATAGTCTCACTAAATAGTCTGCAAGTCTCCCGCCTACTCATGGGAAATGTAGTTTCATAGTACGGTAGGCGCTTAGGGGCTGCGTAACCTGACAGAAGGTATAGTAGATAGAAAAGGAGAAATTGCTTTTTTTCTAGGTGTCCCCTCACTCACCAGGGTTGCCCCTTGGTGACATGCTTCATCATTGGGGCCATCCCAGTCCTCTACGGCCTGGGGCGTGCTGCGACTTGCGAATTACGTAGGAGCACTTACAAATGACTATGTGTGGTGCAGATAGTGGAGTGGACTAAGTGATGTGTTAAGGGATCAATGTAGAAGCCGAGAGAGAGCAAAGAAATGCAGTCACAGTCAGAGAAAAAGGCAAGGGATACTGTATCTATGTGGTTGTAGTGGTCCTGTTGGAAGTGGTAAGTAAGTTGCCCGCAGAAAAAAAATCCTCCTATTAGCGGCACTCCTCCATTGCAGCCGACGCTTCGTCCACCGATGTTGGTCACCAGAAGACACCCTGTCCACTGCCTGCCTGATGCTGAATTGTGGCTCGCTACTGTGAAGCCTGACTCCATCCTTTTTTCCCCATTGCAGAGACTGAAACCCGGCCTGTAATTCTGCAACGAAAAACAGGAAGTGATATAATATTACAACACCACTGATAAATAAATATAAGGTATGTAGGCTGTGGAGTGCAAAAAGTCACAATTTGTTTTTCCTAGTAGACAGACAGTACAATGTTTTTGAAAGTGCGTACTCTGAGTCACCTTTTGAAGGATAAATAAGTATGGGCAAATTAATGTAGCGGATCTTGCCCCTCAAGCTAGGTGTACTGTAAACTGTGTTTTAGAACAAAAATAGATCTTCCTAGCAGTGCTCCCACCCAAAAAACGAGGCCTAGCAGAAAACTGGAGACAAAACTTACTTTGAAAGTAAAAGTAGGCCGAAGTACCCTAATTACCCATTACCCACCGTGGATTGCATTCAAACCACTTGCAAGCAACCAAGCAAAAGTAGCCATAGCCAGCATCGCTCCAAGACTCGAAATCCCCCCCACTCAAACACATGCAATAGAAATACTGCTAACCCTAACGAACCCTAAGTTAAGAATAGTGGCAAAGGCTTTCTTTAACTATGCCAAATCCCCCCTTTCCCACCATGGATTTTCTTCAAATGACTTGCAACCAAAATTACACATTCTCACGAGTGCTCTAAGACCCCAGAACTCAGTTTGAAAAATCTAGAACACCCCGATACACATGCAATCCTGCTGCTAGGGCTAACCCTAACGAACCCTAAGTTACAAAAAGTGCCAAAACTAAAGGCTTTTCCGCGCGGATTTTGTCCCAACCACTTCTACCCGGTATTAGACCTTCCCAGGAATGCCCCAAGACCCGGCAACCCACCCGCCAAGAAGCGTAACACCCCCAAACAGGCCAAAAGCAAAATCTCATACTTGCAATATTTCTGGGCCTTCGGTCCAAACGCGCTGCGTAGCTAGGCCATAAGTCGGGGTTGGCACGACGGATTTCCTGAAAAGCAAATGCAATCAAGATTAGAGTGTCCCAGCAGTGCTCCCAGACCACGAAACTCACCCGCAAACAGACGGAACCCCCCCTAAGAGCACCTCAAAGGCAAGCAAGTCATCAAAAACACAAAAAAAATTCCGCCTGGGATTTGGTCCAAAACACTTTTATCCGGTATTAGAGCTTCCCAGCAATGGCCCCAGAGCCGTCAACCCAGGAGAAAACGAGTAGAAGACCCCCAAACAGCCAAAGAGCAAAAGTACAAAAATGGGGACTTAGTCACTTTTTCACAAATTTCCCAAATCACTCCGCGCGCGCTCTGCAGCTAGGCCCTAAGTCCCCTCAGCCACCATGGATTTGCTTCAAACCTCTTGCAAAGTAAAGTATATATAGCCAGCAGTGCTCCCACACCACGAAACTCACCCGCAAACACCAGGAAGCCCCCCAAACAGGCCCCCGAAAACGCTACATAGAGCAAAATGTCAGAAATAGCCCAAAAAAAAATCGGCCTGGATTTTGTCCCAACCACTTCTACCCGGTATTAGACCTTCCCAGGAATGCCCCAAGACCCGGCAACCCACCCGCCAAGAAGCATAACACCCCCAAACAGGCCAAAAGCAAAATCTCATACTTGCAATATTTCTGGGCCTTCGGTCCAAACGCGCTGCGTAGCTAGGCCATAAGTCGGGGTTGGCACGACGGATTTCCTGAAAAGCAAATGCAATCAAGATTAGAGTGTCCCAGCAGTGCTCCCAGACCACGAAACTCACCCGCAAACACCAGGAAGCCCCCCAAACAGGCCCCCGAAAACGCTACATAGAGCAAAATGTCTGAAATAGCCCAAAAAAAATCGGCCTGGATTTTGTCCCAACCACTTCTACCCGGTATTAGACCTTCCCAGGAATGCCCCAAGACCCGGCAACCCACCCGCCAAGAAGCATAACACCCCCAAACAGGCCAAAAGCAAAATCTCATACTTGCAATATTTCTGGGCCTTCGGTCCAAACGCGCTGCGTAGCTAGGCCATAAGTCGGGGTTGGCACGACGGATTTCCTGAAAAGCAAATGCAATCAAGATTAGAGTGTCCCAGCAGTGCTCCCAGACCACGAAACTCACCCGCAAACACCAGGAAGCCCCCCAAACAGGCCCCCGAAAACGCTACATAGAGCAAAATGTCTGAAATAGCCCAAAAAAAATCGGCCTGGATTTTGTCCCAACCACTTCTACCCGGTATTAGACCTTCCCAGGAATGCCCCAAGACCCGGCAACCCACCCGCCAAGAAGCATAACACCCCCAAACAGGCCAAAAGCAAAATCTCATACTTGCAATATTTCTGGGCCTTCGGTCCAAACGCGCTGCGTAGCTGGGCCATAAGTCGGGGTTGGCACGACGGATTTCCTGAAAAGCAAATGCAATCAAGATTAGAGTGTCCCAGCAGTGCTCCCAGACCACGAAACTCACCCAGAAACACCAGGAAGCCCCCCAAACAGGCCCCCGAAAACGCTACATAGAGCAAAATGTCAGAAATAGCCCAAAAAAAAATCGGCCTGGATTTAGTCCCAACCACTTCTACCTGGTATTAGACCTTCCCAGGAATGCCCCAAGACCCGGCAACCCACCCGCCAAGAAGTATAACACCCCCAAACAGGCCAAAAGCAAACTCTCATACTTGCAATATTTCTGGGCCTTCGGTCCAAACGCGCTGCGTAGCTGGGCCATAAGTCGGGGTTGGCACGACGGATTTCCTGAAAAGCAAATGCAATCAAGATTAGAGTGTCCCAGCAGTGCTCCCAGACCACGAAACTCACCCGCAAACACCAGGAAGCCCCCCAAACAGGCCCCCGAAAACGCTACATAGAGCAAAATGTCAGAAATAGCCCAAAAAAAAAATCGGCCTGGATTTAGTCCCAACCACTTCTACCCGGTATTAGACCTTCCCAGGAATGCCCCAAGACCCGGCAACCCACCCGCCAAGAAGTATAACACCCCCAAACAGGCCAAAAGCAAACTCTCATACTTGCAATATTTCTGGGCCTTCGGTCCAAACGCGCTGCGTAGCTGGGCCATAAGTCGGGGTTGGCACGACGGATTTCCTGAAAAGCAAATGCAATCAAGATTAGAGTGTCCCAGCAATGCTCTCAGACCATGAAACTCACCCACAAACAGACGGAACCCCCCCTAAGAGCACCTCAAAGGCAAGCAAGTCATCAAAAACACAAAAAAATTTCCGCCTCGGATTTGGCACAAACCACTTTTAGTGCTTCCCAGCAATGGCCCCAGACCCGTCAACTCACCTGCAAAGAGGTAGAACAACACCCCCACAAGTGCTGAGTCTTTCTTCATTGGGCGTAAACCAGCCCTCTGCTTTGATGGAAATAGGAGTCTGGAGGAGGAGGATAGAGGAGCATGTTCTTCTGAACTTGTGAACCTGAGGAATGCAGACTGCGGCACCTTCAAATAAATTAGCAAACAAGTGAAGACAGTTCTGCTGATGGGCTTGTCTTTGTGATTATCTGATTAAAGTTTGAATTATATTAACTGTGCACAACAAAGAAAGACAGACACACAGGAATAAAAGTGAATAAGGATGAAAAAGAAAGTTATTGATTCGTTGTCTCATTTTCAGGGCTCGAAGTCGGAATCACGGTCCAGGAATAAGAATAAGGCTTCGTCATCATACTCTGCGAATTCAGCCCGGGTGAGGTCAGTGCCACCTGACAGAGTAGAAATTCCCTCATCTATGGTGCTGGCCACCTCCTCTTCATCCGGCACGCTCTCTCGTACTCTTATATCTGGTGGTATGAGGTGCTGATTCATCTTGATCATTGTTAACCTCTCCACATTTTTGGGCGAGAGGCGGCTCCGTTTGGGAGTTACAATCCCACCAGCCGCACTGAAAACCCGTTCAGAAGACACACTTGCGAGTGGGCAAGACAAGTAGTTTAAAGCCAGGTTGGTGAGCTGTGGCCACAATTCTTTTTTCCCATGCCAATACGCCAATGGGTCAGAATTAACATAGACCTCTGTGGAGTCATTCAGATAGTCCTTCACCATCGACTCAAGGTCCTCCTCCAAGGTTCCTCCACTTTGCGTAGCTCTTGCTGTGCCTCTGGCCTTTTGAGAACCAAACCCACGCAGAGCTAGCCAATCCTCTTCAGCCTCCAATGTTTCTGCTGCCTTTCGTGCAGATGATGCGGTTGCCGGTGTCTTTAACGGCTGAGAGGTCACTTGTGCCACAGCCACAGGTGCAGAAGTGGATTGTTTTGACTGGGGATGGCCTGCTGATGTACTGCCATTTCCTTCAATTTCCAGCCGTTCTGTTTCAAACTTCTTGGCTGACAAGGCTAGCCAACGTTTGTACTTTGTAACATCTTCATCAGCAAAAGGAAAGAATGCTCTGCCTGCCAGCGCCTTTTTGTAGCGTGGATCCAGAATAGTAGCACAAATGTAATGCTGTTCTGAGTGGATCTTTTGAAGACGTTCATCACCTTGTAGGAGCTCTAATAATGTCTCAGCCAGAAGCAAAGAGTCTTTCTTTTTGTCATCTTTTCGAAACACAGAACACACCTCCTTCAGTTGGTCCTCCAGCATGTACAACAATGGGATAGCTTTTCCCAAATTAGAGTCCTCCTTGCTGACTGCACGTGTGAAGACCTCAAAAGGACGAAGCATGCGTGTTAGGCTTTCAACTATGTTCCATTGCGGCCCACCCATCCTCAGCTCCTCTATACCCTCTTTCAAGAAAAATTGATCGAGTTGCGTATACTGCTCATACAGACGCTCAAGCATGTAGAAGGTTGAGTTCCAACGTGTTACCACCTCCTGGATGAGTGCTTTCACTGGCATTTGACTTTGATATAGCATGCTCCTCAGCTGCTTGCGGGCCTTAAAAGAATGCCTGAAATGCTTGCAAATTTTTCGGCAGTTGTCCAATACACTGTACGCTGCACTGCGTTTATTACCCAAGAATTTTTGGACAACCAGGTTTATACAGTGCGCCAAACACGGCACTCTGAAATAGTAACCGTCCCTCATGGCCTTAACTATATTGGAGCCATTGTCTGTGGAAACATAACCAACCTTGCGTTTTAGTGGGGACAGACAGTTAAGGACCTTTGTGTTAAAGACATCCAAAATGTTTTCTGCTGTGTGACGTTTCTCCAAACCAAACATGGCTAGTGTTGCATGTTTCCGAGCACCTTTAAAAACAATGTTAGTGTCAACACCTGAGTTTAGCTTTGCTTTAGCCCCTGAAAAAGAGACCCAGTGTGCAGTGATGCACATGTAATCAGCGCCTGCGCCACTGGTCCACATGTCTGTTGTCAGATGTATAGTGTGAACAGCACTCTTCTCCAAAGCTGCCCCAATCAACTTCAGAACATCTTCATGTAGTGCTGGAACCGCAACTCGGGCAAAATAGAACCGGCTAGGAACCTTCCATTTAGGGCAGAGCACTGTCACTAATTCTAGAAAACCAACCCCTTCTACAAAAGAAAAAGGGAGAAGGTCCAGAGCTAGCATTTTAGCCAGCTTAGTGTTATACAGACGGGTCATTGGGTGGTTGCGTTCATATTGCGCTTCTGTAAACAACATCTTTTTAATGTTGCCCTGGACCAATGATTTACGGGATGATGATGATCTCTTCGACCCAGTTACGCTCGCTGATGAACTTTTCCGCATTGATGTCTCACTCTCTCCCACACTCTTAGTGTGGCTCCCATGGGGTGTGCTGCTGACATGGGAACTGGGTGTAAGTGAAGTGTTTGAATCGTCTTCTTCTACCTCCTCGTCATCAGCAGATGACAAATCAACGTTTTCATTACGTGCAATTCCGGCTTTCTTGACCGCCTCTAGGTGCGGAAACCATTCGACAGGGTGCCTTCTCTCAAGATGACCTCTCTGGCCTCCGGTACCATAGTTAGAACCAAGCTTACCACGACTATATCGAAGCTTACAAAGGCTACAAATGGCTACGTTTTCCTTTTTTGGGCAAACACTAAAGAAGTCCCAAACTGGAGACTTGAAATGTCTTCGGGGGCCGGAGGAGGCGGCGATACTGGTGGTGGTGGTCCTGCTGCTAATGACAGATGAAGTGGAGGATGTGGATTGCCGAACTTCAGTACGTTTTGCACTTTCACCACCACGAATTGAGGTCGAGGACGAGGTGGGTACCTTCTTGCGAGGAAGAAATATGGAAGCGGTAGGTTTTGGTGTACTACTTAACTCCAAATCTAATGATTCCATTTCCATTGCCTCCTCGCCGACATCATCATCACGCTCAGCAGCTTCTCGGGATAGGGTCAAAATGTCTCTTTGCTGCATGCCCGGTGGGGCTGCAGTGACCTTTGTGATGACTGCCTCGTCGTCATCGTGAGAGGCTTCATCACCAGCAGTATCTGTCACTTCTTGTTGAGCCTCATCACACTCCATAGGTTTGAGTTTTTGGACGACCTTCCTTTTACGCTTAGGTACCGGTGGCAGATCATGGTGTGCCTCTGCCTCACTGTCAGACCGCAGTTGTCGTGGTTCCCAAGACAGATCACTTGCACCAGAACGAGGTGGGCTTGAAGAAGATGTAGACACCCCCCTTGATCTTTTCCTTGCTAGGGATGTGGAAGACAATGAATGATCATCAGGAGGAGTGGCTTCCAATGATACCTCAGCTTCATTGTCGATTTCCAAATGTGCCCCTACTTCGGGAGGAACAACTATTGTGGGCACTTGTGAACGTCCATGCACCTTTGCTTGCGCATCTCCTTTTGCTGCCTCTCCTTCCACATGTACTTGGGCGTGTACTTGCACATGGTGTTGTTGTTGCGGCTGTGGTTGTTCAACACTTGTCAGATGAGTTACAACAACCTGTGTTGATTCAGGGACATTGCTGCTACTTTCTTGCGATGAGCCAACATCACTGGTCGATGGTGATTGGAGAAGTACACTGACTGCCTCTGAAGCACTCAAGGGCTTTGACTTAAGTTGGCGTGGTGGTGGAGGCACTGAACCCAATGGAGCAGGGGTGCTGCTCTCAGGTTGGTCCCCAGCAGATCCTGCTGCTGCAGGCGTACTTTTTTTTTTGCTCCCAAAAAAAGTGGCGGGTGGCACACCAGCCTCCTTGGTAACTTGCTTCTTCTGCTCCTTACTAGCAACTTTCTTGCTAGAGGAGCTACGGAGAACTTTCTTTGGGGCCATCTTCTTCAGAGCAGGTCAGACAGCAGGCCGCAGTTGCACGAATTGTAGAGTTGTCTGAGGCCAGACGTGACGTCGCGTGACGTTATGCTGCACACACACACCGCTGCAGGACTTCTTCCTGGCACTGGTGGTTCTCTTGAGTCTTGTGCACCTAAAAAAAATGGAAGACAGAGGAACATCAGTTCAGTTATAGAGCACAAAAAAATCGAAAAACACTGCAAAATCAGCACAATCCCAATCCATCCATGCCCTCCATGATGTTTAAATTCAAGACAACCCACAGAAAGACTAGGCCCATGCAAGACTCACTACCCCTGGGCATAAATAAAGGTTGAAAAGTAGGCAAAATGGTTGGAGGCCTAACAACAAAGCCTGCATTCAAAATGGCCACTTGCCTGCCAGCACATGGCCAGTGCCTGTAGCTGCACTCAAAATGGCCACCAGCCACATGGCATGTCCCTCCCCATGAACACCCCCAAAAATCGAAAAACACTGCAAAATCAGCACAATCCCATTCCATCCATGATGTTTAAATTCAAGACAGCCCACAGAAAGACTAGGCCCCATGCACCACTCACTACCCCTGGTCAAGGCCCCAACAACAGGTCAAAAATCGAAAAACACAAAATTTTACAAAAAAAAAAAATTGAAAAACACAGAAAAATCAGCACAATCCCAATTCATCTATGGCCTCCATGATGTTTAAATTCAAGACAACCCACAGAAATACTAGGCCCATGCAAGACTCACTACCCCTGGCATAAATAAAGGTTGAAAAGTAGGGAAAATGGTTGGAGGCCTAACAACAAAGCCTGCATTCAAAATGGCCACTTGCCTGCCAGCACATGGCAAGTGCCTGTAGCTGCACTCAAAATGGCCACCAGCCACATGGCATGTCCCTCCCCATGAACACCCCCAAAAATCGAAAAACACTGCAAAATCAGCACAATCCCATTCCATCCATGATGTTTAAATTCAAGACAGCCCACAGAAAGACTAGGCCCCATGCACCACTCACTACCCCTGGTCAAGGCCCCAACAACAGGTCAAAAATCGAAAAACACAAAATTTTACAAAAAAAAAAATTGAAAAACACAGAAAAATCAGCACAATCCCAATTCATCTATGGCCTCCATGATGTTTAAATTCAAGACAACCCACAGAAATACTAGGCCCATGCAAGACTCACTACCCCTGGCATAAATAAAGGTTGAAAAGTAGGGAAAATGGTTGGAGGCCTAACAACAAAGCCTGCATTCAAAATGGCCACTTGCCTGCCAGCACATGGCAAGTGCCTGTAGCTGCACTCAAAATGGCCACCAGCCACATGGCATGTCCCTCCCCATGAACACCCCCAAAAATCGAAAAACACTGCAAAATCAGCACAATCCCATTCCATCCATGATGTTTAAATTCAAGACAGCCCACAGAAAGACTAGGCCCCATGCACCACTCACTACCCCTGGTCAAGGCCCCAACAACAGGTCAAAAATCGAAAAACACAAAATTTTACAAAAAAAAAAAATTGAAAAACACAGAAAAATCAGCACAATCCCAATTCATCTATGGCCTCCATGATGTTTAAATTCAAGACAACCCACAGAAATACTAGGCCCATGCAAGACTCACTACCCCTGGCATAAATAAAGGTTGAAAAGTAGGGAAAATGGTTGGAGGCCTAACAACAAAGCCTGCATTCAAAATGGCCACTTGCCTGCCAGCACATGGCAAGTGCCTGTAGCTGCACTCAAAATGGCCACCAGCCACATGGCATGTCCCTCCCCATGAACACCCCCAAAAATCGAAAAACACTGCAAAATCAGCACAATCCCATTCCATCCATGATGTTTAAATTCAAGACAGCCCACAGAAAGACTAGGCCCCATGCACCACTCACTACCCCTGGTCAAGGCCCCAACAACAGGTCAAAAATCGAAAAACACAAAATTTTACAAAAAAAAAAAATTGAAAAACACAGAAAAATCAGCACAATCCCAATTCATCTATGGCCTCCATGATGTTTAAATTCAAGACAACCCACAGAAATACTAGGCCCATGCAAGACTCACTACCCCTGGCATAAATAAAGGTTGAAAAGTAGGGAAAATGGTTGGAGGCCTAACAACAAAGCCTGCATTCAAAATGGCCACTTGCCTGCCAGCACATGGCAAGTGCCTGTAGCTGCACTCAAAATGGCCACCAGCCACATGGCATGTCCCTCCCCATGAACACCCCCAAAAATCGAAAAACACTGCAAAATCAGCACAATCCCATTCCATCCATGATGTTTAAATTCAAGACAGCCCACAGAAAGACTAGGCCCCATGCACCACTCACTACCCCTGGTCAAGGCCCCAACAACAGGTCAAAAATCGAAAAACACAAAATTTTACAAAAAAAAAAAATCGAAAAACACAGAAAAATCAGCACAATCCCAATTCATCTATGGCCTCCATGATGTTTAAATTCAAGACAACCCACAGAAAGAATCAGTCCACCCACCACTGAGTACCCCTGGGAAAAGGCCCCAAAACAGCCCAAAAATCGAAAATCCCAAAATTTTAGTTGCAGCAACTGTAATGCCCCAAACAAACTTACTTGTAAAATTTCTAATCCAACAGTGATCCAAAGAAAGTCAAAAAGGCCTCAAATCCAAAGATCCAGCAGCATCCACAAAAGGTAATCCTTCCAGGTCCACATCCGAATGAAAAGTGACCAGGAGATGGACAAAGCACTGGGAGGAGCCTGCTGAACAGGAACAGGAAGTTGAAGACTATGGGGCACTTCCTTCCTCCCACCCCCCTGCCCCCCTCCCCAAAATGGACTCCTCGCTAAAAAAGTGCAGGCAAATGTCAAACTAAGGAGTTATTCACATAAAAATCATCATTTCTAGAAGGTTTATGCTGCTTGCTGGTGGATTTCTTGTGCAGAATTGCAAATTTATATTTTCGCGCGCCGCATCTCAAATCTCGCAATTTGCGAAGTACCGCGAGACGTGATCTCGCCGTACTCGCGTTGACAAACTCTCGCTGGCAAGCCGCGATGACGTAATCGCGCTCGCCAATTCCCGCGGGATCACACAGCAAGATCCAAAATGGCGCAGCACTCGCAAACTATCGAAAAAAACAACTCGGCAAACGATGATAAACGCCGCGCGCCGCAAAAATTGTATCACCAACGCCGCGCGCCGCCAAAAAAATCCGCTGCGTGCGAATTTGCGGATTTTGCGGGAAATCCGCAAATCTCGCGGATTGCGGATTTCCCGAAAATCCGCAAAATCCGCGAGCGGAACGGATTTTCCGCCCACGCTTAGTCTTTATTAGGGGTGCCTTCCAGCGGGGCTAGATGGTCCACCTCTAATAAACGGTCCGGGCTGAACCAGCTATCCATCAGTGGGGAGAAGACAGGCATGACGGATCACAAATGGGGATAATAGTCAGCACTACCTATCTTATCACTGTGTGCAAAGACTAGACAGAATATTTCTATTCTACGTTGTTTGCAGGCAGTGAATACCTCAAGAACCAATATCAATCAAAAAATGGTCAATAAAATGGTCAATAAAATGGTCAATGGGGAGAATAAGTAGGCCCGCAAAGATCTGCGTTACCTACCCTTTCACTATCTGCAAAGAGGGAACCTATTATTTCCTGTTTGCAGACAGAGAATCTCCAGAAAACAATCCGTAACAGTTAATCAATGGGGAGGGGTAATTGATCAGTGGGGGAGAAAGATAGGCACAACGGGTGCGTTACCTATCCTTCACTGTTTGCAAAGGGAGAGCCGGTTGTTTCTCCGTTTGCCGACAGTGAATCTCCAATAAATTAACAAAAAGTAATACTAGTATTTTCTCATCAATTATCAATCACTTTCGCAATTCGTCGTGTTTACACGACCTTACCCGGACCGCATGGACAGTTTCTTGTCTTCCGAATCCAGCGCCCGATCGTCCTCTTCTCTTCGTACTCCTCGTGGCACTCCTGATGGTTCCCAGTCAGGACCGTAGATCACTCGAGAGAGGTCTGTTCGGAACCAGTGAAGTTCGGATGATCGGCTGTCAGACGAGGGTCTATCGGACAGGGTACCTTCCGATCGTTGCAGTCGTTCACTCTGTCGTCAGGACCTCTCCCACTGGATCCACGAGTCGCTGATGGGCCCCACGCTTGGGACGCCAATTGTAAGAAGGGTGCAAAGACAACCAGTAACCAAAGACCCTTCTCTGTGTTGCCCGGCGGTATCGCCTCTATGACCCACCAATATTAATCAATGAAGAAGCAGGCGCTGGAGACTGAAAGGCAGGAAACGGGGTTTTATTCTCTCCGGAGGAGAACACATCAATTCGGACAGCAAGTATCGTCACGAGGTGCTCTGCTCGCATCTCGGAGGCCTGGCCTTTTATACATAGGATTAGGATCTTTATTACATGTAACACATTCTTGTAACATTTTGGCATGTGAAAGAACATCCTCGGAATCTCCCCTTCGGGCCCGTTCCCACATATATTTGCAGTTGAATTCCCCACCCCGGTCACAACAGGTGATGATTATCGCGCAGCTGGACATTCCGCCGACTCACGGAATGTGTGGAGTTTGATCGGATCTCATAGGGTGGGGGCTTTGATCAACTCGAGGGCCCTTTGATGGGCAGGGGAAGCTTCCTACTGTACGGGGTAATAAACAGTATCCGCAGGGCCAGGTGGCGGCCTGGGAACAAGGAAGACAAACGGGGACACAGGAAAAGGGGTTTGTATCAAAGGACTTGGGACCATGAAAGGAATGAAGGGAGGTGTCGCGCTGGGAACAGGATGGGATTCTGTGGCAGAGCTGCGCTGAAGAGGGGTTTATGGCCCAAGGCATGTGAGAGCGAGGGGGTTGTCAGCGTGCGGGGGATACCTGCGAGGATAGGAGAGCGAGAGACGTGCTGGCTATCAGGGAAGGGGCAGGGAGGCCATGGTGCTTAAAATGGCTGCCGCTTACGCTCAAGGCATCTGGGAGCGGGAGTGATCAGTGCGTGGGGGTGTTGGTGAGGGTGAAGGTCCGTGTTGGGGGTCAGGGGCGCGCAGAGAGTGGTTCTGATCAGAGCAGCTAAAATGGTGGGGACACATGACAAGAGTGTGGCATCAGAAAAAGGCAAGATGGCGCAGATGATGTTCACCAAAACGTAACAATTTTCCACACCGCCACACTGCCTCGGGCGTCACTCGTCTCCTCACCTCCGATACGGTACCAGGCAGCAGATCGGCAACAAAGCAATCCAAAAGATGTCGAAAGTTCTATGGACCGGACCCTGCCACCCTCACCGGTCCGCTATTGTTCAACTAGGACCCGGCCGGACCAGCACTCGAGACCCCGGCTTCCAGACTGGGTTAGGCCTCAAATCAAACCTCGACATTACTCCACTCCACAATGTCGGAAAAGTCTCGGGATCGCTCCATCGGACTGCAGATTAGTTCATATACACGGATATGGGGCGGGAAATCAGGATAGATGACAGGATCTTCGAGCGAAAGACGGAGGTCAGCGGAGCCGGGAGACTATGCGGCCATCTTGCTTGCTGTCGTAGCTCCTCCCCTCATATTACATTCTTAATGAAAGTATGCGGAGTGATGGTATGCGGAAAGAAAGTTGCGGAATAATGGGTGTTTACCCTCCCCGGTAAGTACATTGGTGGCACGGCGGCCCACATCTCCAGCAACATACTCACATTTTTTCACCACCCATTTGAAAAATGCACAGGTCTCTCTCATTGATGGCCAGCACCGACATACACTTTTAGACACACCTCCCGCCACAAGTTCTAGAATTGCGAACTTTAGAGCTGAGGAGCTACGTTCGAATCTCGGCATCAGCTCAACATCCTGTGATTCCAGGCAAATCGCTTTGACTCCCCGTGCCTACCACAAATGAATATGTTCTTCTGTAATGTAAATTGTGCTCATGCCATGTTGTTGAGTTCGCACTATATAATATTGCAAGGAAAAATAACGTAGGGAAACTAGAGTTCACACACTACTGAACGCGCACTAAGTGCATCAGCATTGAACTGTGAATCGGAGCGTCTCACAGGCCTGTCACAGATAAGAAATGATATCTAAACGAAATCCTACAAAACAATATACTACTGGCCGGCAGCAATTCATACCTGGACAATGTCGGGACGGGCTGCTAGGGGGATGTAATTAAAATACCCTAACATTAATTAGTTACCCGTGGCAATCAAAATTTAGGTACCTGGTCAGTCAAAGCTTCTCTCCCTCATTTTTATTTTTTATTTTTTATATAAAAAACAGCAGAACTGATATTGTCAAAAAGCCATCTGAAGACCTGTAAACTATTAATATTAAGCAAAAAGACAATGTTCCAATTTAGAGTAGTGAGCAGTCAGAATTCATTGGTTGAGCCTGGAGAGGGGTTGCAATCCTGCCGGATTGAGGGAGATTTGCAGGACCGATAACTCACAACATTTTTGATGCTTTGTATTGTCTGGATTTAAGGCGGCAATTAGGGCTTGGCGACATGATCGTACTCTGAGCCTGTTCCAGTCTTCCCGCAATAAAGACTGTCTGTCAGTGAGCATAGCGGGGCATACTCAAACTATGTGCTGCATAGCTTCGGAGTGATAGCCACACTTCCTCCATTTAACACTAATGCCGGAGTAGCGGCATTCAGGCAGGTTCTTTAAGAAAGGCCATTCTCCCATCTTCAGGGCGATAAACTTTAGTTTCCAATAAAGTGCAAACGTGCTTGATAAATGAGAAGATTCGACCCCTGGTTTAAAATCAGAAATTACTGCCCAAGCATGTTTTCTTCTTGACAGTGTTGCCCTATCAAAATGGAAAGACCACAGCCGGACGCTCCTCTTGATGACTGCCTTTGGCGCTGGGAGGGATTTGTTCCCCAATATTTCTTGACACCAAGTAGTTGCAGGCAGTGATCCAGGTGGTGCCGATGTTTGTGGCTGAAATAGCTGTTCAAAATTTAATTCCAAAGTTTGGCCTCCAGGCTGCCCTCCCGGACATTGCGCATCTATTACAAAACTTTATAAACGCACCTTCCTTAACGCCATGGTGGTCTAATAATCCTAGTTTGAGTCTAACTTTGGCTGGCGAAGCAAATCTTGGCAGGCGAAAAGCGCGTTTAGAAATTTTCTCTGTAGGCCTACTTTTGTGTGTCTTAATAACGCAAAGTCATCGGCATACGGCAGGTTGCTGATGCAGGTTCCATCTAATTGGGGGGTGGCTGTTGACACTGTCAAGTATTGGGGATAAATCCGAAATGAACAAATTAAAAAGGAGTGGGGCGGGGGCGTGGCTTAGCGGGCGTTGATGGCGGACGTAGCTTTCTAGAGCTCCCGCCGGCCCGATACTTATCCGACTAATCCTGGCCCCCGGACCCGAACAGCGGACCGCTTGTGGGGCAATTGTGGCAGAAGGTGACAGGAGTCCTCCGATGCAGAGAGCGGCGCTCCTAAACCGTCCAGTACGGCTGAATCGGCAGCAGTGGCTTGCGGCCTAGTCCCAGACGGCAAAGCCGGGGCCTCAATTTTGTCGTGTCCGGGCCGGAGATCTCGCGCGAGGGCCGGCTGCACAGTCATTCTACCAGGGCCAGGAGCTTCTTTGGGTCAGCGGAGCAACAAACGGGTCCTCGGTCATCTCTGCTGTGGCAGCGGAGGAACTAGTGCACAGAGGACGCCCTTGGGGAACGGCGGCCTGCCTGGACTCAGTGAAGCCGGGGGCCCGAGTTTGGCGATTCCCGCCCGATGGTGCTGGAGTCAGATATCGGACGGAACAGAGACACAGTGGGACCTGAGGAGCTGCGGCCACTGGTGTGTAGCCTCATCTGGATAGCTGGGCATAACACTGCTGTGCTCACTTGGGCCGTGGACTAGTGAATGGCCAGACGGACCGGCGAGACTCGTGCCCGTGCCTGGCGCGGCCCTGTGGCGGACTCCGAGGCAACGGACGACGAAAAGTGAGTGATTCCCCCGGGCCCCCCCATATTGGTGTGATTGACCGATGGGCAAGGGTGGCCGGTTGCTGGAGTGAGCAGTGCCCCACGGCACCTGACGCAATAGCGTGGAGAGGCCGGGGGCTGTCTAGCTGCGAGAAAGTGGAACTACGAGGCCGTCAGTGAGGTGGGGGGCAGGCCAGGGGCCCCGCGGCGGACAAACCGGGACTGGCCAGAGGGAAGTGCCCTAATAACAAACCGGGGAGCCGTCCCAGTAACCGACAATAGCAGCGTGGGGGACATTTGCGCCCAGGGGCAGAAAGGACACTTGGTTAGACTACCTTGGACACTACTGGAGGTGCGGGGTGTCTGTGCTGGGACAATCTGCGAACACTCAGAAGACAGCAGCTCCGGGGTGGACCGCAGACATGACCAGAGGGGGCGGCGGTCCCTCCAAGCAGGGGCCCATCGATAAATTCACGGGGCCAAGTGTGGGGCCCGGAGCGTCTGGAGGAGGCCACGGAGGAGGGCCGGACAACGCAGCGCTCATGACGGCGATCACCCAGTCCAGGGATATGCTGGACGCCAAAATTGGAGCGGTTGGCGCGGACATGACCCTGCTGCGTCAGGACCTGCGGAATGCTGTGGCACGCATCACGGAGGCGGAATCCAGGATTTCGGTGGTGGAGGACGACGTTGGGACCCTGAAACAGAAAATGGTGGCGATGGAAAACATTCACAGGGGCCTTGCGCTCCGTGTGGAGGATGCCGAGGGGCGCGCACGCAGGAACAACCTTCGCTTTGTGGGTTTTCTGGAGAGATGCGAGAGAGGAAACGGTTTTTATCCCAGTGGTTGGAGAGCTGGCTACCCACGGGGGTTCTATCCAATTGTTTTGTGATTGAGCGTGCCCATCGGGCCCTGACACACAGGCCACCGGAGGGAGAGCGGCCCAGACCAGTAATCGCTAAACTCCTGAATTTCCATGCTAGAGATACTATCTTAAGGGAAGCACTGGCCAAGGATTCCATTTTATTCGAGAATCAGAAGATCATGATCTTTCCTGACTACACCAGACTCGTGCAGCAACAGCGGCATTCCTTTATTGCCGCCAAGGCGAAACTACAAGGCCTGAAGATTCAATACTCCTTGCTCTATCCAGCCCGACTACGGGTGGTCTTCCAATCGCGGACACATTTCTTCGACACCCCGGAAGAAGTCTTTAAATGGACAGACGAGACCGTGAGGGTCAGGCCACATGTCCAACCGGGGCTGAACCAAGACCACTCGGGAGGATCGTCACAGGACCACGGGGACCAACTCGCCCGGGGCAAAAGAAACAGGAGGTCTAGATCCGCTTCCCTCAGTGGGACACAAGATGGTGCGTCTATAGACTCCGATCACTCAGGAAAGGACCATTGAGAGACCGAGGAGAACTGTGTCGACTCGTCGATTCTACCGGCTCCAGCTGAGGGAGCCACATAGCCAGGTCCCATCGTCTAGATGGATGAACACTGCATATATTGCTATTTCTAAATGGTTTCTTGAACATATTTGAGGTTGCGGGTGGGGTTCGGGGTGCTACTTTACAGGGGCTATTTGCCTCCTGCTAGAGTGGGAGTTGATTGGGGGGGGGGTCTATTGTTTACAGGGGTAGTTGGGATCCATTGGTATGGTTGGCCTTGGGCGCTCTGTTTTGGGCCCGGGGTTGCCCATGCCGCGACAGATACTTCAGAGTTCTATGAGGTATAGGGGTGGAGGGCGAGGGGCAAAGGGGGGGGTGGGAATGGAGGCTTCTGGTTGGGGACAAGGTGGGTGGGGGGGTTGTTGTTGGGGGAATTAGGGGGGGATGGGGGGATTGCATGTGATTTCTGATGCCTTGCTAATGACTGTGCTGTGTGCTTGGGTGTGGCGCCGGGGGCCTGCTTGGTTCATTCCATTCGATTATGGCTGACACGCCACTTCCAGGGCTCCCCAGAGAGTCCATGCGTGTGGTAACTTGGAATGTCAGGGGGATGCTTGACAAGATCAAACGGGGGGCTAATATGTATGTATTTTTCTGCCACCTCACCTCTCTTGTCCTCTGTCCCTTAGTCTCCTTCGTTTTCCACCTCCTGCTCTCTTTGCCACCTCTCTCCATCCCCTCCCTCACCCCGCGATTTTCAAATTTCCTTTGATGCGGCTTCTATTATACTCTTAAATTCTTATTTAAGAATCTCAGAGATAGTTTCATGCAAAATTTAAAGTAGGCCAGAGAAATTCACAACATTGAAATATTTTGATTCATGCTAAATTCACAAGTGTTTCGTGCAATCAAATGTTGCATTTGACACAGGCTTATAATGATGGACATTGTGATTAAATATTGACGTGCAACATTTTCAAAAATCAGCCTTACAGCTTAGCAATACATTTTAGAATTCACTTTGTAGGTTATAGATGGCCCAATTTCTCTTAAACGTGAACGCATTCTGTGATCTGGGAAAAATCACTTTTTGTGATTATATCACTATTAACTTATATCCCCACTTTATAATAACACCAGTAACAACACAATATATTGCTTTTCTTAAAAAACAAGTCAGAACACTTGAACGGACTTTCAGTAACTTTTATTGCACAGCTCTTCAGAAAGCTACACCTTACAATAAAAAACAACGTATTATTAATCACATAGGCGAAACCTAATTCATTTACCATTGCTTGTTCATACAAAGGGACCCTAACACTTCCTTTCCAGGAATCTGGTAAATCTTAACAGTTTATTATAGCTCTAAACACAGGGGGCAAAACGTGGGTCCTCAAACTAGGATTAAGCTTATTATGTCAGTGGATAAACCATCTCTATCTTGAGCCCAGGAACTTTTTAGTGTTTTTTACTAGTTCCTCAATTCTGCTTACTGTGGAAAACAGAGAAAACTCATCACCTGTCACAATATCGGATTTTAGATTTTTAAAATGATCCATAACAACCCTATTATCCTTTTTTAACTTGTATAGATCTGATATATACCTAACCCACTCTTCAGCCAATGGCATTGCTTCTATTTCTTTCGACAGCTCAATAATATTAATAACTGTGATCCAAAAACCTTTTGCTCTTCCTATTCAAAGAGGTAATGTAAACGTCGTCCAAGCTGCTCTTTTTACTTCCAAGTAATTTTCCATATTTCTTTTCTATGTTGTCTGATTAAAAACTCCTTATTAGCACCATCCACTTTATAAGCCTCCTTTATGTTCTTATTAAGCTCGACCCTTGCCCTCTCCCTGGGTGATCTTTGTGTGCCCTTGCGAACCCTTCAGTTTAAACCCCCGGAAGCAGCCTCTGTATCGAGGCAATCAGTGTGTGCAGGAAAGTAGGATCTGCTTTTATGGTGACCCCCACATTTTGCTTGATGTAATGCTGTTTCTGACTAGTCTGACAGGAATCCTGCTAATCAGGACCCAGTCTCTCTGCTTTCTCCCTAAATTGTTTTGATAAGTACTCGGGCACATCACAGATTGGACACTAGTGTAAGCTTATCAGTCCCTAGTGTATGGTACTAAGGTACTCAGGAAATAGGTACACCAGGGATCCCACATGGGCTGAAGCATGTATTATGCCATCCACGGGAGTCCACTCAATTTGTAACTACAGGCTTGCCATTGCAGCTTGTGTAAGTTGGTGCTAATACTACTTACAAAATATATAGGTCTACCTGTATCTAGGGTCACTGCAGTTAAACCCTGTAAGTTACCCCTAAGGCAGGCCTTACAATCCTGAAGGCAGGGTGCTTGGTTCTAAGTGTGAGGGTGCCCTTGCATGAGCAGGACAGCCCTACAGCCCATTGAGTCCATTTTCCCGGGTTGTAAGTGAGACAGCATATGACATATAGAGGAATATTGCATCATTATGCAATGACCATCTAAAAACAGCTGTAATGAATTCTGTCATGTTTGGGATCATACATGTTGGAATCATACCCCCACACTGTAAATGGTGTGGAAGGTTTGATTCCCTGCACTGTAAAGCTCCTTTGGGAGGCCCTCAGTTCTCCCGGTACCAGTCTTCGAGACCCGGACAGCAAACTATTGCTGCTGCCTGCCAGAGACATGTTTGTGCCCTCCTGCTGCTGAGACAAGCTTGGGCAGGGGAAGGCAGAACAATAGGTATTCTGTCACAGGAAGGTGTGACCACCTCCCAGACAGGGTTTAGTGTATTGAGGCAGGGTGGGGGCACTTGCCAGCGCCACATAGTCTGCATGCAGGGCACACTTGGTGTCTTCCATGCATAGTCCAGTTCAAACCAGTTCACGGAGACATTGGCCCTGCTTTGGCACAAAACTGGACAAAGAGCAGGAGAGTATCCTCCCCCTTGTTCAGCCCCTCCTTAGGGAGGGACTCCTGAATCATCGCAACCCTTTCCTGAGGGTATTGGTAGGTCCCTCGATTCGTAGTGGGACAAGACACATTTCAGACACCACTTCTTCCTAACCCGTCTGGGCATTCTGGACTTTGCTGAACTTCGCTCTGTTCTTCACGGCCGCAACTAGGAAGACTCCTGCTGCTCCTGAAATCATCGCACTGCTTGTCTGCTGCAGCATCTGTGCCTGTGTACCATACAGGAACCTTCCAAGGCCTGTGGGCATCCAAGACACCTGAAGTAATCTCCCTTGAAGCGAAGGAGTCACCCCCTGCATCTGCAGGCACCGTAACTACGATAACACGTCTGCTGATTCTGGGTTCCTATAAGTAACAGGGTCAAGACTGATTTGCATATGGCTGAATCTGAACTGGGGTGGCGAAGTGAGCTAAAGGACGATGATGGATTAAACCCAGATCTGTACATGTGAGAATAACTATATAGGAAACATCTTTAAACGTGGACCAAATATCTATGAAAACATGTACAAACCCATGGATACTGATTTACCAAAAATTCATGTTTGTTATTCAACAGATGTGTTATATATATATCAAAGGAGAGACCATATGTATATATCTATGCACATGAATCAATTAATGATAACATATATCATAAATCAGTCTCATGTTGGCACAATATCAATACTGTGCCAATAATCCTATATTACATTCAGATTATAGAGTAAAAAATCCTGGAAACAAAAAAGAAACTCATACAGACAGATGATACA
Source organism: Lissotriton vulgaris (assembly GCF_964263255.1). Taxonomy (NCBI): domain Eukaryota; kingdom Metazoa; phylum Chordata; class Amphibia; order Caudata; family Salamandridae; genus Lissotriton; species Lissotriton vulgaris. Next base: position 1,987,469,619 of record NC_141687.1, on the reverse strand, counting down.
ACAATGAAATACCATCATACAAATATTTCATGGCTAAATATACAATCAATATCCAATCTACACGCGTTTCGGCTGGGCCTTCATCAGGTAGCCATGTATTTTTGCTGTCTTCGGTGTCAATTACGACTAATGCAATCCATCTCTATAGTAATGAGGATTGACAGCTATGTGTTATCCAAAAGGGCAGGACCCCACTAATATACACAGAGCGGAAAGGTGGAAGATATCTTTCCCTCAAGTTGCAAAAATCCTCCGAAAAAATCCATCAGTGGTTCTAATATTCCATCCTCTACACAAAAATCCTCGAGTCATTTGGTGGCCACCTGTACTCAGGAATGCAGGTGAATCCTATTCCATCTCTCTGCTTAGCTGCGAGCTGGCTTTACGTGGACCGGATACGGCAACAGGTTCAGGATAACGAAGTGCAACACCTCCAGAGAGGAGTTTTGTCGGGGCAGACACTGTTCCACCCTTGAGAGCTTGAGGCAGACTACCTCAGGCAAGAGAAGAGTTATGTCAGTGGCTTCCACATGGTCTACTGGGAGGTTGGTGTTCTCTAGTACTGAGCTTGATGGTCCCTACACTGAGCTTGGTGGACCCACAGAATTACAGAGAATTCCTCCTGACTTTGTCATGACATCCCCTTGGCAGGATATCTGGGTCAGGCTTGGAACCTGTTGGGTAACCATTTCTCTTGACCCAACATGTCTGCCAAAGTGAAGGTGGTTTGCAGCTCCTGTCCGCCCTGTCAGGCCAGTGGCAAGACAGGGGGCAAGGCAAAAGCTCACTTAATACCACTGCCGGTGGGTGTGGGTGGAGGTGGACATTGTGAGCTCCCTAGAATTCTCAGCGACATCAGGGAACAAGTATATCTTAGTGGGTGTGAACCATGCCACAAGGTATCCGAGTGGGATTCCCAAAAGACGATTTTACAGATAGGGGTATGAACTTCACGCCCAGCTATCTGAGGGCAATGTGCGAAGAGTGTGGTGTTACTTACAAGTTCACCACCTCATATCATCCCCAGAATAATGGTCTGGTGAAAAGGTTAAATAGGACTATGAAGGGCATTATCAGTGGTTTGTCTGACAAACTCAGGAGGAGGTGGGATGTTCTCCTCACATGACTGCTGTTTGCATACAGGAAGGTCCCATAAAAAGGGGTTGGCAGTAGTCCCTTTGAGTTGTTGTTTGGGCACCCTGTAAGGGGGGCATTTTGCTTGATGAGAGAATTTTGGGAAAGCCTCTCAAAGAAGCCAAGGACAATGGGCTAAACTATGTGTTAGGCCTGAGACCTCGCCAGGTAGAGTACATGTACAAGCCAAGCAGAAAACTGGAGACTAGTCAGAAGCTCATGATGCACTGGTATGGCCAAAAGGCTACTATGCCTGAGTACACTCCAGGACAGTTGGTGTGGGTGTTGGAGCCTGTGGCTCCTAGGGTCCTCCAGGACAAGTGGGCTAGGTCCTATCCAATCCTAGAGAGAAAGGGTGAGGTTACATACTTGGTAGACCTGAACACCCCCATGAACCCTTACCGGGTCCTGCATGTCAGTAGGTTGAAACCCCACCATGACAAGGCAGACATGACAATGTTGATGGTCACAGATGAGGGAGGAGAGCAGGAGACTGAGCCAGTGCCGGACCTCCTATCTAACAGCGTGTAAGATGGGTCAGTGGAGGTAGGTGTACTTTTCCCCCAAATCGACAGAGACTGCAAGCAGTTGCTGTAGCAGTTTGCCCACCTGTTTACGCTCACCATAGATATCACCAGCTGGTGTATACACAACATTGGCACTGGTAGAAGCCTACCTGTTAAGGGCAAGTTCTACAAGTTGTCTGACCAGGTCAGAGCAAGCATCAAGGCTGAGGTAACTCAGATGCTGGAATTGGGTGTAATCGAGCCCTCTGACAGTCTATGGGCCAGTCGAGTGGTGCTGGTACCCAAACCTTACCCCAGGGGAATGAACGAGGTTCTGTGTGGACTACAGAGGACTGAACGCAGTCACAAAGACTGTTGCTCACACCATACCTAGAACTGACGAGCTCATTGATAGGTTCGGATTGCTGAGTAGCTGAGTACATTCGATTTGACCTCAGGCTACTTGCAGATTGCCCTCAATGAAGGGTCAAAGGAGAGGTTAGCATTCTCCACCACTGAGAGGCATTACCAATTCAAAGTAATGCCCTTTGGCTTAAAGAATGCTTCTGTCACCTTTCAAAGGTTGGTGGACAGGGTCCTGCCTGGGCTGGAGCAGTTCAGTACAGCTTATCTGGAGGATATAACGGTATACAGTTCCACATGGGGAGTTAACTTAAACCACCTGAAGAAAGTGCTTTAGGCTCTACAGGCCTGACTATTAATGCCAGTAAGTGCCAAATACAGCAGAGTTTGGTTGTGAAGCTGGGCCACCTTGTAGTTGGGGGCCATGTACAACCTCTTCAGGACAAAATCCAAACCATTTTGGATCAGACAGCTCCTACCACCCAGACACAGGTTAGGGCATTCCTTGGGCTGATTGGTACTATAGAAGATGTGTTCAAATGTATGGGAGCATTGTGGCTTCCCTGACAGAACTCACTTCTAAGAAGCGGCCTAAAGTCTTGTGTACCCCAGAGTGTCAGAAAGCCTTTGAAACTCTAATAGATGCTATTTGTTCAGCACCAGTGTTGCTGGTCCCTGACTGCACAAAGGAATTTGTGGTTCAGACAGATGCTACAGAACAAGGGATTGGGGCAGAGTTGGCACAAGTAAATGAGGAGGGCCTTAATCAGTCAATTGCAGATTACTTCTCCCTAGAGAGTAAAAGTGGAGTGCTATTGAGAGGGAAGCCTTTGCTGTGGTTCGGTCCTTTAAAAAGATGAGATCTTACCTGTTTGGTACTCACTTCCATGTTCAAATTGACCACAGCCTTTCAGATGGTTCATGCAGATCAGGGGTGAAAATCCAAAGCTATTGAGATGGTCCATTTCTTTACAGGAAATTGAATTTACAGGGGAACACAGAGCTGGGGCTGCTCATTCCAATACAAATGGATTTTTCAGGTTTTCCACTTAGCTGAGGAGGACTAACAGGGAGTAGGTTAGTTACCCATCAATATATATGTGAGAGCGGCATAGCAATTAGAAATTGCTACCTTAAACTAAAAGAAGGATTAACCTGCTGCAATCCTTGTCTGCACCACACAAGATTGCTCCCTGAAAGACTGCTCCTGTTACACACTTGGAACTACAGCCCTTAGCACTTTGCCTAACTTGAAAAGGGTTAAGGAGTGGACTCCTTGAAAGCAAGAGGTTAACAGAGCTTCCCTGCACCATCTCCCTCAATAGGTTCCCAGCCTTGAGTGTGTTCAGTGGACTTTTATGGGGCTGGTCAGGTACATCGTGGGAATTGTAGTTACAAATGTCCAAGGACCCTCTCAGAGATTCTGGACCGCTAGACTTCTTTTTTGGGCACTTTGAACCCTCAAGAGGAACTTCAGGAAGACTTTCCAGAAATGTGAAGGAACTTTTGAGAAAACTCTATCAGTGTGCCGGTCCGATGTCAAGAGTCAAGCTGACTGACTACCTTCAATCGCGACCTGATCTGGATTTCAGGTTTGTGCCACTGAAAGCTCCAGACTTTCAGGATTTGACCGGGGCCTGGTGGAAAAGCAATCAGATGACATTGCATCAAAATCAGCCAGCTGAAGGGGACTACTGGACGTTGAGCAAAAATCCTTCAGAAAAATTTCTACTTGCAAAGGTAAAATTATGACTGGGGCCTCCTGCTTAGTGTATCCGACCAAGGCTCCATCGCGATTGCCCTCAAACTATGACTTTGTCCCGGTCAAGCAGGACCAGATGCCCCAAGTTGGCATTATGTGTTTTTAAGCTCTATAAAGTGGTTAATCTTTAAAAATTCATATGTACAGTTCCAATCATTTTTGTTGTTTTGGTGTCATTTTAAAGATACAAGTATTTCCTATTTTTTTAAATTGGTGTGGGATTTTTAATTTACTTTGTGTCTTACGTATCTAATGTATTGGTGCATTTAAATGCTTTACATACCTTTCTCCTGAGTTGAGCCTGCCTGCACGCAGCCAGCTACCAAGGGTTGTGCCGGGGCTAATGTACTAGGACTTTGTCTGGACCTTATATGGTGTGGGTTGCCTTATTGCAAGTGGTAGGTGCATACTTCTCCTTTTGTTCACATACTTAGCCCCACCAATAACCCATCCTCCAAAACCATCCAATACTTAATCCAAAACCTCCATATCGTGTGAAATTTGCGGGGGCAACCCCTGCTGCAGAAAGTGACCTTTTCCATTGCCATATACAGATCCATCCCCTGCATCCCATAATCTGGTCATGTCCCTCTTAGCCACCACCAGGCCCAAGGCACAAAATAGGAACTGAAAGCGCGGGGCATGTACATCGTTTGATATCCCCAAATTGAGAAAATGTAAATAATATTCAATGATTAATAAGGAGTACATAATATAAGAAAGAAATATCTAAACATGAACATTTAAAAAAGTTTGTAAATGTGAATGGACATCAAATTGGAAGCTAGAAATTAAGTTAGCCTCAGATTGAGCTGTGGCAGCAGTGCAAATGCATCAAACAGCATATAGTACGACGAGCGTTGTCAATTGAGGTTAGAAAGCTCCAACCTTCCCATCCAACATTTTTGTTTTTAATTATTTTGTTTTGTTATATTTCCTAAGTGTATTTGTTTGATAAATGCTTTTGCCTGCATTTTTGGTGTATGTTTTTGCTGTTCAAATCTTCGAAAATGATTGTCCCCTGCTTCCAGTCATTACTTATTGGGGGTCCCCGGATTTCAATAATGATTCAGTGGGGTTCCCCCAGTTCCAGTGAGGATAAGTGGGTGTCCACAGAAGTCAAAAGGTTAATAACCACTGGTTTAAATCACCGAGGTCTGCAATGGACTATTTTCAGGTTAGAAAGTGCCTGTCCAGTTTTCAGTTTGTTGGGCAATTCTTTTTGCAGAGAATGGTGTTGCCTCCACTTTTAATATTGGCTCAATCAGGTTCCGTGTGCACCTGACTTCTCATAATTTGTTCACACCAAAGACTACATATACAGTGAAGTGACAATTCTATGCACACGTCATTGAGGTATGGTTCTGCATGTGGCTTTCCATGTGTCTCTAATACAGTATCACAACAGCATACATTTGTATGTTCCCTCTATCAGAGATGCCATAAAGTTGCTTAATTTGTCAGCCATTAGAATTCTATTTGTCAGCCAGTATCCTTTATCATCCAGTAAAAACATTTTATGTATCCCTTATATAGGTTGATGTCCTGGAATCACAATTTTCCCAGCTACTTCATCAAATACATTCTACACGAGACTTTGAAAGTATCAGATTAGCTCATGATCACTTCTTGAGTAATCTCCTGGCTCAATCATTCATCTTACTGAAGCATGTAAGTAAATATTTTAGATCGCTTTATTTCTGATGAACTGGCTGTTTAGTATTGTGTTGCTGAGCAAAGAGAATCGTGTGTGTCGTCTTCGTTGCATTTTTCTCCTCCATGATTTACTTAATATGCATAGTGCGCAGTTCCACATCCAGATTGTCTGTGCCTAAATGATATTTAAATGTTAAGTGTGCTCGCTCTGTTGGCATATGGATACTTTCCTGAGCAATCTTAGTAGTTACCAGAAACAAAAATAATGGTGATTATCGTGGCTAGCCATCCCTTTTTGTAAGTAGTCAATGGTTTACCACAACAATAGTTCTCATTTTCTAAGAAATACTACATAACTCGGTGGGGACTATTTATATGTGGCAGGAGCTGATGCCTGTGGGGGCAAGAGGGCTAGAGGTGGATAGGAATCCCTAAGACTCTCTGAAATGCTGGTTGGTTTCATAGCTCTGCCTGTGCCCCCTGCATTAACAATGCTTATGTATTCCAATATGCTATCAATATTATTCCACTGGTGTGTCCTCTTTCCTTGCTTTTTCCATAATGGTCATCTAGCAGTCAGACAGGAATACTGACCATGGGGAATGCCCCTTCAGTAATGTTACCCTGTCTACTCACTGATATCAACTTGAGGAAGCCCCTGCTAACAGTAATATATGGAACCACCACTACTCTATCAAAGGTGCCGAGCCAGACTCCTTCAGTGGGTGCAGTTAGACATCGACCTCTTCACTTGCAGTTTTGAGAACACAACTGCTAGGCTGGCAAACAATATCCTTGAAATAGAACGTAACACCCCCTGTCTTGGAAAGCAACAATTACTCGGTGTGTCCCAAATTAAACAATTGACAACAGTACCTTAACACACACATCAATCTGTGAATCAGGTTTAACTGTATTATAAGCCACTTTTTTGTTTATGAAACATCACATGAATTTGAACACCTTAGAACCCCAATTCTCACCAAATGCTTAGTCACTTGATTTCACCCTACACACTGCCCCACCCTCAGTTGCCTCATTGCAAAGGAAATTGAGACGCCTTTCTCTATTGACAAAAAGTGAAACCATTCCTCGCATCAAGCATCTTCAGAACTTCTGTTCCAGGTCTCGGACTGGATGGTGGCAACGTATTGCCATTAATGGTTACGCAAGGAGCTTGAGCCAGAGACTGCTTTCTGCCCTCCTAGGGAGACATGCTAATGACTCCCAGGAAAGGAGATAATAGGTACCTTCCCTGGAGAGAGGTGTTATCTCCTTCCTGCAGTAAGCCACAGGGGTGTTGACCCGAAAGGAGAGCTTCACGGCTGAAGCTGTAAAGCAATTGGGGAACAGTTGGGAGGGGAGCAGTTCAAATGCTTAGTCAGACTGGCTGGCACCTGGGAAGGAAAGGGAAAACCTGTTGAAAAAACTGTTTTTCAGGGGGTTGGGGGGGGGGTGTAGCTACTTTGGCAGCCACACCTCTGGGTTAGGCTAGGGAGCTCTGGACGCCGAGAGGGGAGATCTTCCATGTTGGGAGTGGGCAGAATGGTGCATCTTGGATTGCCAGATGTCACTTCCCAGGAAGTGTGTTTCAGGAGGGAGGGAACCTGGTAGCCTATTTGCTACCAACTGCATCCTACCCTGAGGCCATTTTCTGAGTATAAATAGGGCACTCAGCATTGGAAGAAGAGACCAAAGGAGGACTGCCCTGTTGCACCATGGGAATGGTAGAGAGAGGCTGCACCACGTGGACTGCACCTGTTGAGCCTGGTGGGCTAGCAAAGAAGAAGCACTGTGCCTATTGTGTCCTGCTCATGGAAAAGTAGTTTCCAGAGCCCAGCCAAAGCAAAGAGATTCCAAGGATCATTTGACTGACCTCCAGATCACAGCATAGGGCCACAGCAGCTGAAAAGCTTGCTGTGGCAAAGAGGTAACCCAGAATCTTCAGGCCACCGCCGTGCACACCAGAGACAAGGGCCCAATGCTTAAAGTTGCACCTGAGTTCCCTGAGCCTGGGACGGTCGTTGGAGTGCAGCTTGGTCACTGGCTCATTTGGCCATGACGGCAATATCGGGCGACTGGTAGCCCAGTGGTAACTGGACTTCTATCAGCACCAAAAGGACTTCGAGGGATGTTGACCCTGTGACCAGACCACCTCACCACCGTCGTAGACTGAGAAGTAGCCGCAGAAAGATGCTCGTCACTCGCACCCCATCCACCGCATCCTTGAGCATCCTTCATCTCTTGCATGAGGACCACTTCCATAGGAATCCATTGCAAAGGGGATAAAGTGCCTTGAGACTGCTTCATCTGTGGAGGTAACTGACTTTGAGGACCTTGCTGGTCCCCCTGACTGTCTCGTACTGGAGTTGGTCACCTAATGTGACTCTAAGTGACTGCAATACAACTAGCTCAACTTTTTGGTGAAAAGATTTGTAAGTGTCTCCCGCTGAATTTACCAATGCTTGTTCTAGGTTGAGTGAAATGCTTTGATTTACTATATCTTATACGTTTTATATCTCTGGGACCTTCTGGTAGATCTTTTTCGTTGTGTTTATAATTTGGTTACAGACGTTTTGAGTGTCTTGTCAATTTCTTTTTTAGTTCCCTTGGTGCTGTATAAATACTTTACACTTGCTCCTTTGTGTAAGTGTTGCTGCTCAGAGCCACAGCTATCCAGGGTTGAGCTGAAGGTTTGACAAACAAAACCTACTGATCCTAAAGGAGTTGGTAATTGTATTACACAATGTCATGACCTTATATAATACACCCAATTACCTCACATAAACAATACACAATAATACAGAAACAAGCATTTATCAAGAAAATATATAAATAATGAAATACTTTATTCAATTTCCCAGCAAATCAAAAAAATATTTTAAAAACCAAAATCTTCACGTGAATGGGAATGTTGGGGCTTTTCTAAATTCAAATGAGGCAACATATCATCCAAAATATATTTTGTTGATGCCTTTACACTACTTCCACAAATCATTCGGAAACACCAATTTAATTTTTAGCCTTCAATTGCAAATTCCGGCACATTTTGTTAACATTATAAAAATTCAAGTTTGCTATTTTATTTATACTCTTTCTTAATCTGCTGTTATTATCTCTTTACATAACGAGTCGCAGACCCCACAAGTAGGTGTCACGGACCACCCTGTCGTCCCCAGACCACAGGTCAAGATCATCTACCTAGCCTTCAAGGCCTGAACCCCCCCCAAGCCCCTGGACAGATCAGTTTCTGTCTGCACACCCACAACTAGGACACCATCGGACTGGGGATGAAGTGCAAAAAAAAAAAATTAAACAGGCCTTCTATGTCTATGCACCCAGTTTCTGAACTGGCAATCCTATATCCATGATGATTGCTTCAACACAGCTGCAATTTAGGAAAGAGCTGAAGACACACCTCTTGAAAGAACATAACATCACACCCACAGACATCCAGGGATGAATTGTCCCGTATTAACGCTGATCTTGAGCGCCTCCGTCAGGGTTATAGAGGGAAACTCGAATCAAAAATAAAAGCACAGTAGTCCGCCCGCAACATGCAGCATTTCGAGTACTGGAAAAAGCAGGAGTCCTCCTAGCCTGGATGGACCGGGTTGATTGTGTTAAGAATAATATCAATAAGTTGATTGTAGACGAGAATGGAGGAACTTCAAGTAAACATGAAGATGTGCAGAACTGTCTTCTTTCCTTATTCTCAGATCTTTATAGGGAAGAGGGTTCCCCCCTGGGCTGGAGAGCATTAGAGAATGGCTGAGACAAAAAAGTTATCAGGTCTCACTGTGAGTAGCCAAGCCGCCCTGGACTCCCGTATTACGGAGCGCTAGGTCTCGGCTCACATTAGTAAGATTGAAAACAATAAAGCCGCAGGGACAGACGCCTTACCAGGCGAAGTCTTTAAAATCCTAAATGTAGAGCTGATTCCAAGACTATGTGAGCTATTTAATTTTGTTTATAGCGCGGAGGGGAGATTACCGAAATCCTGGAAGGAAGCCATTATAGTTCTTATTTTAAAGCCAGTAAAAGATCCATGTAGGGCTGATTCCTATAGGCCATTCTCTCTGCTCAACGCAGACTACAAGGTCTTTATGTCCATCTTACCGGGGAGATTGGTCAAAACAGTCCCGCAGCTGGTAAACACAGACCAAAAGGGATTTATCCCAGGCAGGTTCATACAGGAACAGACTCTGCAGTTGATTGGGACCTTTGATCTTGCCGTCGCACGGTCGACTCCCCTTGTGGTGGCAGCCTTTGATGCAGCGAAGGCTTTCGACCGTGTGCGTTGGCCCAGTCTTCATACAGACACTAACCAACTGCTATCAGGGGGTCTCGGCAGTGATTTTGCTTAATGGTATTGTGACGCCGAGTTTTAATATTTCAAGAGGTACAAGGCAGGGTTGTTCCATCTCGCCCTTACTTTTCGATGTTTATATAGAACCCCTAGCCCAGGCAATAAGAGTATGAATTAATTGTCCCGTTTAGTGTCCATTCTTACAGCAGCAAGCTCGCTCTCTATGCTGATGATCTGCTGCTGTACACTGATAACCCTGTCGAGGTACTTCCAAGAGTGGAGGCCCTTCTTGAGGAGTTCGGCCTGTATTCAGACTACCTTGTAAACTCTTCCAAAACAGATGTAATGATGAGGATTGTCGACAGTTGGACTGGTAGGATAAGCAGTGAATTTAGATATCTGGGTATCACGATCATGAATTACCTAGATGATATCCCGGAGGTTAACCTTAAGAGGATATCTAAAGAGATTGATTGTTTGTTTTTAAGATGGGCTAAGTTACTTCTTACAATTTATGGTAGGGTAAATTTGGTTAAAATGGTTGTTTTGCTAAAATTAACATACCTTTTTAGTACCATTCCCCTTGAGTTCCCGCTAAGAGAAATAGCAAAAATACAAAGCAAAATAGGATCTTTTATCTGGTCCAACAAAACAGCTCGGCTGTCATGGAAAAAATTAAAACGTAAACTCCAGAAAGGGGGGCCCGGTTCTCCCAGATATACTCTGGTATTCATACGCCTTCCAGTTTAAAAAGATTCGGGCTCTACTTTCCATGGTAGGGGGATCCAATTGGGGAACAATTTTAACTGAGATGGTGGATTTTGAAGGTGGCGGAGAGGGTTTTTTGTATAAGTTTGGTGCACCCAGATTTTTTAAGAAGGTCCGTCTGAAGGTCTTGACAGCGGCATTGAATTTATGGTACAGGCTCAGGAAAATATGGGGGATAGGCTATTACTCCGACTTTGCCCCAATTTGGAATTCACCGGAGCTACCCGAGTGTTAAAGGGATTGCCTAGCGCTCCCCATTAAGAATACTGGACTTAGGTTTTGGTCAGACCTTGTATCCACCGATAGGGTGCACCCCTGGGAGGTGTTAAGGTTAAAAGTCGGGTCTTCTCTTTCAAGATTTAAATATCTGCAACTAACCTCCTGGTATGCTGCGGAGAAATTGCATATTGGTGGAAACTGGGAAATCGAGCTTCAATGCCAGAATATACACCTTATTAAAAAGGAGGTCGGTTTCTGGTATAGGAAGATGTTGGAAGTGAGCTAAATAACGGGCCCTTTACAATACTCAATCTGGAACTCATCAGTGCTGAAGACCGTGGCTCCAGAAATGTTTGAGCCCTCCCTGCAGATGTTATACAAAGTAGTCAAACCCGCTTCCTTAAAGAAGAACCATTTTTATGTAATAATAGGTTATATTACACCCCTAAGAAAATTGCTAAATTTGCACCCCTCGCATCTTCAAAGTTTCCTAGATGCGACTCCACGAAGGCTGACGATTTGCATATATTCTATGAGTGTGGGGTTTTAAAAGGGTTTTGGCAAAATGTAGAGTGTGCGCTTGGTGCCATCTTTAAAGTCAATTTTAAGCTTAAATTATCTATGGTCATATTAGGCGTAGACAACAACCCGCTGCCCGCATTGGCTGTTGGACAGAAAGGTCTATTAATGTATTTGATCTTAATAGCCCAAAGAGAGATATGTAGGCTATGGAAGGACCCATCCCCCCCCCCCCGCTTTATGAGAACTTTGGCTATGGCCCAGTTGGACTCGGGTCACTTTTTCAGTAACGGACCTAGTATTTGGACACAGCTTCTAGATTGGGGCAAAGAAATGAGGCTGATTTAAGATCTTAGTCCAATGATTACACCAGGCTTTGCACAAACAAAAATAGCTGGCCTGGTCAGCCCATAGCTAATGCAATAGCAGAAACCCCGGGCGCTCAAGATAGGCTGCTTTCAAGCTTATATTTGCAGATGCTCCATGGTGAGATGAGGACAAAAAAAAAAAGAAAGAACATAACATCACGAAGCTGTAGTCAGTCAGCCAACATATATGTTTATTTAGACGTTGTCTTTAAACACTTGCAAAATAACTACAAACCTTTCACAAATATACAATAGACAACAAACAATGAAATTCCCCAGCTAAAAAGCCAAATACAAATCACCCTATTTAACACTATCTCTCAAATACATTTCTGTAAAAACTGTTGATTTAAAACTCTTTATATCTTACTATCGCACAAGTCACATCTATAAACCTAATTTCCATTATAAATACGACTGTTTGTCTACGATTAAAAATTCCATATTTGATCAGTGTTGGCTTCAGCAGTGCTTTACACAGGGCAGAAAGCCAGAAACAAAAACCTATAAAATATGAGCGGTATTGCGTGTTACCCACAGTCTTTAAATATAATTTCTGTTACTCCCTAAAAAGACCCATATTAGCAGCAGAGTTCACTAAAACTGGATTAATACCTACTCTAAATTTCAGCAACGCAAATCTTATGCATTAATTTGGTTAGGAGTCTACGCAAGGGAACACCTCACTATTTTGCCAGTATTGTTTCATCAAATGGATAGAGGTTTTGCCATTTAAATATCGTAGATCTGCATTTTAATTATCGATCATTGTTCTACTTTCAATAACATAGCTGAAAAAGTTCAACATTTAGTGGTATATATGTGTTTTTGCATATCTCCCCTAGCTTTTTCTATCTGACTAAGCCAGCTTAATTCACAATTTCAGTATTTCACATTGACAATAAGGGGCAATTTTCAATTGTGTACTTTTCGCAATGCGATTCTAAAATCTGAACACATCTGTGTAGGCTAAGAAGCTCCAGGCATTTAAATCTGTTTTCATTTATACAGCCTGGAGCATTGAAGAAGGTGGTAATGATAAACGTTTTTAAGTATCTAGCTTCTCCACAACCCCACTCAAGACACAAAAGTTCAGACCCATATTAAAATTATGAGTGAACCATATCAAGATAGGCTGATAAAAAGGGGTCTTAAACTTGTCCCTTCATGTTGCTTACTGTTCATCAAACTTCTTTAGCCCACTAACATATGAGAGTGCCTTTGCCTGTAGGGGTCGATATCTTCTTTCCACTATAGGTTCCTATTGAACCTCATCCTAGGTATTTATGTCTTGTCGCACCCCAGCTGTCCTGCGAGAGGCACGTCATGAACCAGGCCCATTAGGAAGGTCCTGAAGCGCTCTGGTATCACCACCACAACGGCTGCACTCTCCTCTGCTCTCTTTTCACTCTCAAGTCGCAACTTCCTCTCCTCCGCTTGAGCCTGGAGTCTCAAAACACCCAGATCATGCTCTCTGACCCTTTGATTTTCCTGTAACTCCTCTGGGGAGAAGCCCCTATCTGAATGGTTGCTGCCAGCCCTGGAGGCTGGTCTGCCCACAGGCAGATCCTGCGATATGAAATTATCCCTTGCGCATTCCCATCCACATTTGGGTCATCTGTCTCCTCAGCCTCTTTGGCCTCCCACAAGGCCTTCAAGGCCTTCTGCAGCTCATCCTTCTTAGAGCTGCTCCACGCGGGACATCCAAATCTTTGCAAAATTGCTTGAGTTGATCTACTTTGTAGGAATAGAAATCCTCAATGAGAAACTCCAACTCTGCCTTCTCACTTGCTGCTTTACCATTCTGAGACAAGATGCCTGGATGATTTTAAGGGTCACTCAAAAATGGAACTAAAAACGAAACACAGTATGTGGCTGCAAAGTGGTCTGCGCTAAACTAGTGATGTACACCAATCACTGTGGGTTAAGTACAAATACATGTACAAATCCTCACCGCTGACCACCAATGTTAGAAATGGGGGTCTCTAGATGGCAGAGGTAGGTACCTTTGACCAAATAGGGACCCTTGCTTCTAGTCAGGGTAAGGAGGAAACACACTCTAGATAACCCCTGCTCACCCCCTTGGTAGCTTGGCATGAGCAGATAGGTTTATCTTCAAGGCAATGTGTAAAGTATTTGCACCAACACTCACAGTAACACAGTGAAACACCACAAATAGACACCACACAGGTTTAGAAAAATAAAGTTCTCTTTATCTAACTTTGCAGGACCAAAACGACAAAAATCCAACATACACAATTAGCTATTCTTTGAAATGTCTTTGGGAAGGTTCTTGGTAAAAATAAACTTATATTTCCTTTAGCAATCATATAAAATATTGCTAGCACTTTCCTCTTTAGCACCTGCACAGTGCTGTTTTCAGTAACAGACTTTCCCCAACTGGCTGTTGGCTCCGCGAGCAGTAATTGCCAAAAATGTGCCCCCCAAATGCTTTGCAACAAATAGGCTCCGATACCGCAGCTCATCTGATGTGCCGGTATGGGCCGTCAGGGGTGCTCGCAGCGGAGGCTTAAGTCTGCGGGGAGAACCGGAGCAATTCCCCTACTCACACCCAGCCGCCAGGGGGTGACACACGCGGCGGCTCTGGACCGGAGTCCGAGCGTTACCTGGGGGGCTGTCTTGCTATCTTCCTCCCTCATGTCAGACGTCCTGCGGAGCGGCTCCGACGGCAGCAGCTGTTTCCTCGCTGAAAGGAGACTTCGGTTGCTAGGCGACGCGATGTAGCCGATCGGGTAACGGGGCTCTCTCTCCTTCTTGCTCTTGGCAATTAGCTCGGGCCGGCGGCGGTGATGTTCGCTCACACCACACAGGGATGATCACGGTCTCGCAGTCGATCGCGGCTTCAGTCCCCTGTGCACGACACACGCATGCCGCAGTGGAGGTGATTTTTACAGACAAAGGATTCCTCAGCCTCACGAAGGGCGCCAGCTGTGTCCGAATGCAGGCACACAGCATAGCAGAGGTGATTCATGCAAACAAAGTACTCCTCAGAAATGCGATCCTCACGAGGGGGTCAGATGTGCCCAGACACACGCACACAGCCTCTGAGAAGTGGTTTTGGAAATTTTGATGAGCCTGAGTTTCCACAACAAGAGGTCGGCTCGCCTCAGGCCCTTGGAGATTTCCTTTTCAAGTTGAGGACACAGCAAAGTCCTTCCCCTTTTCATTGGCAGAATGGCAACTGCAAGTCAGCCCCAGAACACACAGCAAGGGCAGTCCTTCTTCTAAGTTTCTAGCGCTCTTCTCCTTGGCAAAGGCTTCCTCTTGATTCTAGGATGATCTAAATTACAGGGGTTTCCGCTCTCATTTCTATACCCCAAAAGTCTTTGTTCTCTATGTGTCAGGGTTCCTGGACCCAGTCCAAACCAGTTCTGGGTGCACTCTGCCAGTGCACAACTTCTTCCTGTGTGAATATAGGCCAGGATCCTCAGACGCACCGCCAAAGCCTGAGAGTCAATCCACAGCCAGGCAGAGGCACACAGAAATGTTGAACAAGAAAATAGCCACTTTCTAAAAGTGCTATTCTCAAACACAGAATTTTAAAACCATCCTTACTAAAAGATGTGTTATTAAATTCTGAGTTCAGGGATACCAGACTGAAATTTTCTGTGTCACTCCTATGGGAAGATATGCAGGTAAAATGTTACACAGCATTCCCCATTCTGTCTTATGGGTAAGATAGCCTTCCAATAGTGAAAAACGAAATTGGCCGTATTTCACTATCAGGACATGGTACACACACCAGTACATGTCCTACCTTTTACATACACTGCACCCTGCCCAGGAGAGTACCTTGGGCCTACCATAGGGGTGTCCTATGTGTAAGAAAAGGGAAGGGGAAGGCCTGGCAAGTGGGTACACTGGCCAAGTCAAAATGGCAGTTAGCAAACGCTGCGCAGGCACTGTGGTGGCAGGCCTGAGACCTCTCTTTGGGGTTACTTATGTGGGTAGCACATTCAGTGCTGCAGGCCCACTAGTATATGTATGCAATGGGGGGGGGGTTAGTCCTTAGAAAACCAGGTATTGACAAATATTGAATAATACACAACAAGAGAAGGGTACCTAGTTATCTATTTTACGCCTACTTATTTTATGCGGAGAAAAAACAATGACCATTAGGTTCATTTGTTCTTGCCATGTGATTTACATTATTTTCATAGCATATCTAAACATATTTATGATGGACATTCAGATCATGCCTTAGAAGCAATACAATTCAACATACACATTTTTTGCAGTTTGGATACATCAACGATGTGAATAAAAGTAAAACAAAAAAGTGCAATAATTTCACACAAACAATATAAATTGGACAAAGTGCACAAAATTACACTAGCATAGTGGAGTGGTGTGGCTCACTGGTTAGAGGCGGCAGACCCGTAAGCAGAGAACGGCCCGGGACCATGGTTCAATTCCTGACGCGGCAGGGTTGTGGACCAGGGTCAAAACGGACTAGATAATTCTCGCCTCAGTGCCTACTCTAACCAGGGAACACACTCGGCAACTCTGGGCATTAAGCTTGCCTCATCTCTACAACAGCCCCCACAGACGCCAGGGATGCCAAAATCCGGGGACGAGCGGCAAACGTTTGGCCTGTTATGGCGTGCGATGGGTTGTGGGAGTTGTAGTGCCCCTGTTTAAAACGGCAAGAAGTGTTAGAAGAGTTTACATCAGCACAATTAAAGGACACCATTCATGATCTCTTCTCCTACACATCTAAACTCAAACTATGGACATAACCACACCTATCCATATCCCTGCTGTCAACTTTAACAAGTCAACCAACAATGATAGTCATTTGCTATGTGGGTTTCCACCCGATGTCTCATGCTCGGCTACACGAATTGTCATGAGCCTCCACCACTTCTTGCCGTTTTAAACAGGGGCACTACAACTCCCACAACCCATCGCACGCCATAACGGGCCAAACGTTTGCCGCTCGTCCCCTGATTTTGATATGATTCACGTTTATCCTAAATTTCACTTCACACAACTGAGGATATGCTGATTCATCTATTTGTTTACCTAATTGTCGTCTGCCCAGATCTTGTTTTCTGACCGCCCAAAAGTCATTCCACGGGCCCTTTAAGACATTTAAAGCGCTCCACACCGCGCATTCAACTCAGCTCCCAGGATCCTTTGCGGACCCAGAAGCATTGCGCACTGAGGACGACTGGCAGAGACAACGGAATCCTACTCCGTATTGACGTTACTTTCTAGAGGTAAGAATCGCCTCTTCAGCCTGCACATAGACACTTCTCAATAGCCAAACCGCTAAACATGTTCTGACAGGACTGTTCCGTCCCCTTTTTCCAGAAACATTTCAACGCTTACGGCAACCTCGGCCAAGACTCTTTCACTGGTGTCAGGTGAGCATACATCCATTCCTCGGCGCCACTCTGCCCTTGAATCAACATCGCAGCAAATTGACAAGCCCCTTTGTCCCCACAGTTATTCGGCGCCCGCCAAACAGCCCCCTTGGTCAACCGCGGAGCCCGGACACGCCCTACGACTATGTAAGCAAAATGTGAGAAGTGTATGCCTTTTTGTGGTTGACAAGTAATTAGGTGTTAGTAGATAATGGTGTCATACATTTTTCATGACAGATGGTTGTTTCCCCGGAATCCTTACACGTTATTCTGGTCTCCAAGTGACTGAGAGGTAAGAGACAGTGGCTGGTAGTAGGATAAGGCAGTGTAGTTCTACAGTAAAAACAGCATACCAATAAGTTTCCCTTTTCTCTTTTTACAGACCTTGGTCCTGACGAGAACTCAATTACTTATTTGAGTTCGAAACGCGTAGACTTTTCAAGCCTAAAATATAAAACTGTGATATAAACTCCAAAATGGTTTTTGATTAAACACAAATGTTTTTGGCTTCTTTGTAAATCCAAGTGATTACATTGTTGAAATAACTCATATGCTTTCTTTCTGTTGTGTTTGTATATATAATGTAAATAGCGTGGTTTGTGAGTTGTATGACTGATTGTATGTTATTTATGTTGTTCAAATGGTCCTAATCTTTCTACTTGAAAAAATTGTTTATTTTTGAATATATGTTGTTTGGTGTTGTACATAAGGTCTTAAATAATGCACTTGAAAAAATCTTAATTTCTTTAGAGATCTAAATAAAATAATTCTCTTTTAAAATAAAATAAACAAATGACACATTGTGGTCAACATAAACATTTGTTTCATTGTCAGATGTTTAAACTGAAAATAAGAGAGCAAAGTTGTTAGCAGCACATGCAAATCCTGTTGTTGGTTATTAGCTTGTGGCAAGCGGTGCTGTTGGGAGCCCAAACCCAGTAGTTTTTGTTGATTGTTCTATTTGCAGACAGTGGTCTGTGTGGTCCCGAATCTCTTAAAATAGGAGAGGTATAAAGTGGGATTTTTTCCTCTATTGTTGTGTACCACTGAGCAGATATTCCTGCTTGCTGTGTGTGGTAGCCTATGTGGTAGATTGACCTTGTGTGGAGTTTATTGCTAGGAGTATGAGTGAAAATGAAACTTTTGCGTATACTGAAGAACATATAAAAAATCTACTCGCTGACCCGCCCCTATTCGCTTCTGCTTCTCTGAGCGTCTCGGCCCAGAACCAGAATGAAATAGACAAACTAACACGCTTAAAGAAAAAACAAATTCGTACCGACCTGCATGGTCATTTTCTGCTGCAGCATCTGAGAGGAGGTACAATTCCTGCAGGATTGCAGATCAAAAACGTACCTGTAATATTCACAGAAGATCCTATATATAAAAAGGGATATAGTTACATCGAGACGAAATGCAGCCGTGATTTAATGGTGTTAACAATCGAAACTGCCCAAAGACTTTCAAAAACACAATTGGAGGAAATTGAGGCACTGGAAACAGCAATCTCCACAAACCAACTAATCACAGACTCAAAATCACTACTAGAGAAATTACAAAAAGAAATCGGGGAGTTCAAAGACTATACAATAAACCAAAAAACGGCACAATTTGACAAAGATAAGAAAAATTTAAACTTGGAAAAAGTATATCCGTATCTACAATCGGACTTCTATACCAAACCTGATTCTAGGAAACATCTACAAGAATATCAGGGTAGATCATTCAATAAATTCACAACCTTCTCGGACACGTCGTCATCTGGAAGTGGGAGCGAAGGAGACGACCCCACTCCAAGGAGAAATAACAACAGGAGAGGAGGATTCCAACAAAACCAAGGATTCCAACAGCATCAACAAAGTTCTTTTTAGGCAGGGGCCAAACCAAACCACGCGGAAAAACTCGTTTTGCCCCCCAAACATGGGAGATGTCAACAAGACGACACAATTACAAAAACTAGTTCCGTCACCAATATTTAATTTGTCTAATAAAATCTTGACATCTGAAGAAGAAAAGATTTTAACAAAGGGATTAACATTTGTCCCCACTAAATATACAGATTACGTGAAACTCAAGACAGAGGTCATTGAATTTTGTCGAAAAATAAGATTAAAAACATTCTTTATAGAACAGCCCTACCAACCCAGGCTTGAAATAACAGGACTAAGAAATAAATCATCGTTTTGTCCGCCTACAAGTAAGATACCAAAGGAAGTTATTACCTTTGAACGGACCTTACTGTCAGCAGTCATGGAAATGGAGAAAAAGAAAAAACATATCAAATTCAACTTATCAAAAGCTGGGTCACAAGCCTTAAACAATTTAAAAACACATACGTCGGTTATTATAAAGCAGGCCGACAAAGGTGGCTCGATTGTCATTTGGGACAAAGAACTGTACACAATGGAAGTCAAAAGACAATTAAATGATGAAACATGCTATCGGAAGGTGAATAAAGACCCGACCTTGGAACTGAAAAATGAACTACACAAAATGATTGATGACGGCTTCGAACAGGGATTCCTAGGCAAAAAAGAGTATGAGTACCTAAAAATAAAACACCCCAGGACTCCTCTATTTTACGTATTGCCCAAAATACATAAAAATGAAAAAACGCCCCCAGGACGCCCAATAGTGTCCGGTTGTGATTCTCTATTGGAACCTATCTCTAAGTTTGTTGATTTCTTTCTTAAACCTTTTTTATTCAGAGTCAAGTCTCACATACAAGATACTACGGACTTTATCAATAAGCTGATGACAATCAAGTTTGACAACAACTCCCAACTAATGGTCACAATGGACATAACTTCACTTTACACTTCAATCCCGCAAGATGAAGGCATTTATGTCCTTGAGGCATTTTTGGAGGAAAGACCAAGACCTCACCCAATACCAACTGATTTCATTTTGAAACTTGCATAATTCGCATTGAAAAAGAACTACTTTAACTTTGATGGAGAATTCTACTTCCAAGTCGGTGGCGTGGCAATGGGATGCCCATTTGCCCCTGAATTAGCTGTGCTATTCATGGCAAGATACGAGGAGGTATTCGTCTATACCAATAATCCATATACACAAAGGATATCCCATTGGTATCGTTATATAGACGATATTTTTTTCATCTGGTCTGGACCAACAGAGGAACTTGAAAGATTCCATGATTGGATCAACAACAGAGTACCAACGATTAAATTCAGCATGGAACATTCATCAGAAAAAATGCCGTTCCTGGACGTAGAAGTGTACCCCTACGAAGGCGAATTAATAACAACACTCCATAAAAAACCCACCGATCGGAACAGGGCACTGCACTTCCGCAGCAATTATCTGCGCAGTCTAAAGGACAACCTCCCATATGGGCAATATTTACGTATAAGACGTAATTGCCAATGCAAGGAAGAATACTGGAAGCACGCAGATAAACTCACACCGAATTTACTGACACGGGGCTACCCGAAAAAACTACTAAAGAAATCAGCCAAAAGAGCGTGGTGGACTCCACGGGAGACCCTCTTAGAAAGAAGAGCAAAAAAAGACACAGACAGGTTGGTTTTTGTTTCTACGTTCTGCCCCAATTCAAATGCTTTGAAAAAAGTAGTGAAACAAAACTGGCATCTGCTACGTAATTTGGACCAAACCTTCAATAAAGAGCCACTTTTTGCTTTCAAAAAGAATTACAGTGTCGCCAACCAATTGATCAGAGCTGCCTTGCCCAAAAAGACAAATCCAGACTTAAGGACTATGCTAAATTTACCTCCAATCCAGGGACATCATAAATGTGGAACATGCACATGTTGTGATACCACGGTAGAAGGAACTGTTTTCACATATAATCAAATCAGTTGGAAACATGATAAGTTCTCAAACTGCAAATCACGCTACGTGGTGTATGGCATTGTATGCCCTTGTAATCTGGCATACATTGGAAAAACCAACCAAGAAGTCCGTCTCCGAATACAACAACATAAATCAAGAATTCGGAATAATGTGGCTACAGCACCTCTAGTAACTCATTGGAATGAAAAACAACATAAAGACACAGATCTAATCTGGACAGTTATTGCTAAGGTTGAAAGTGATGCCAGAGGTGGAAACATAGATGCCAAATTAACAAAAATGGAAGCGATGTTAATTGTCAAATTCAATACAGCATTCTATGGGTTAAATGAAATGTCAGAAATGTTTAAGCTCTGAGTTTACATCAGCACAATTAAAGGACACCCTTCATGATCTCTTCTCCTACACATCTAAACTCAAACTATGGACATAACCACACCTGTCCATATCCCTGCTGTCAACTTTAACAAGTCAACCAACAATGATAGTCATTTGCTATGTGGGTTTCCACCCGATGTCTCATGCTCGGCTACACGAATTGTCATGAGCCTCCACCACTTCTTGCCATTTTAAACAGGGGCACTACAACTCCCACAACCCATCGCACGCCATAACGGGCCAAACGTTTGCCGCTCTCCCCTGATTTTGATATGATTCACGTTTATCCTAAAATTCACTTCACACAACTGAGGATATGCTGATTCATCTATTTGTTTACCTAATTGTCGTCTGCCCAGATCTTGTTTTCTGACCGCCCAAAAGTCATTCCACGGGCCCTTTAAGACATTTAAAGCGCTCCACACCGCGCATTCAACTCAGCTCCCAGGATCCTTTGCGGACCCGGAAGCATTGTGCACTGAGGACGACTGGCAGAGACAACGGAATCCTGCTCCGTATTGACGTTACTTTCTAGAGGTAAGAATCGCCTCTTCAGCCTGCACATAGACACTTCTCAGTAGCCAAACCGCTAAACATGTTCTGACAGGACTGTTCCGTCCCCTTTTTCCAGAAACATTTCAACGCTTACGGCAACCTCGGCCAAGACTCTTTCACCGGTGTCAGGTGAGCATACATCCATTCCTCGGCGCCACTCTGCCCTTGAATCAACATCGCAGCAAATTGACAAGCCCCTTTGTCCCCACAGTTATTCGGCGCCTGCCAAACAGCCCCCTTGGTCAACCGCGGAGCCCGGACACGCCCTACGACTATGTAAGCAAAATGTGAGAAGTGTATGCCTTTTTGTGGTTGACAAGTAATTAGGTGTTAGTAGATAATGGTGTCATACATTTTTCATGACAGATGGTTGTTTCCCCGGAATCCTTACACGTTATTCTGGTCTCCAAGTGACTGAGAGGTAAGAGACAGTGGCTGGTAGTAGGATAAGGCAGTGTAGTTCTACAGTAAAAACAGCATACCAATAAGTTTCCCCTTTTCTCTTTTTACAGACCTTGGTCCTGACGAGAACTCAATTACTTATTTGAGTTCGAAACGCGTAGACTTTTCAAGCCTAAAATATAAAACTGTGATATAAACTCCAAAATGGTTTTTGATTAAACACAAATGTTTTTGGCTTCTTTGTAAATCCAAGTGATTACATTGTTGAAATAACTCATATGCTTTCTTTCTGTTGTGTTTGTATATATAATGTAAATAGCGTGGTTTGTGAGTTGTATGACTGATTGTATGTTATTTATGTTGTTCAAATGGTCCTAATCTTTCTACTTGAAAAAATTGTTTATTTTTGAATATATGTTGTTTGGTGTTGTAAATAAGGTCTTAAATAATGCACTTGAAAAAATCTTAATTTCTTTAGAGATCTAAATAAAATAATTATCTTTTAAAATAAAATAAACAAATGACACATTGTGGTCAACATAAACATTTGTTTCATTGTCAGATGTTTAAACTGAAAGGAAGAGAGCAAAGTTGTTAGCAGCACATGCAAATCCTGTTGTTGGTTATCCTTTAACCAGAACACTTTAGTGTGTGATACCTGCAGTTGGTGGACTATTTCAAAAGGGCACTTACTTTTAGACCAAAAGGAGGACGCAGGAAATTATTTACATGGACCAATCTTCAACCTACACGAGGCCGTCACTTTTAAATTATATGCCACCATTCATAAGCTCCTTTTTACTCTGTAAAAGTGAACAAAAAAACACCCCGTTACTTCCGGTATGTATACTTATAAATGACGCTTTAAACATGCCAAGCAAAATACATTTATGCAGCACACTTACTTTCAGAAGCGTCTTGTTGCTTTAGTGTTTAATGGTGCTCGACTTGCAGAAAGGCTAAAGGACACCGTTCTTCTTGACAAGAAGTGAATAAAGAAAAAAACGCGATCAGTGTGTTTGTTCTTTCCCGCCTAATTGCGCTGTAAAAAGGAACGCTTTAAAATTCATCATGACACTTACTCGAAAGAAAGGCGTCTAGATCTTACTGCGGGTCATCCTTCATTCCAAGCGGTTTAGGAACCGGTCACCAGGTCAGGGGTAACTAAATCAAGGCAGCAACGGAAGTGAAAGCTGTATCTAAATCGGACGCTGGGAAATGTTGTTTTAATCCCAAAGGTATGGATATGCATAGCTCATAGCATGCCATATAAATTGTTTATAGTAGGCCTAGTTATTTAAAGGCCACAGATACTACCGGCAGGCAGTGTTCCACAGTGTAAATTTAAAACACCTCTTTGCGCCACCTCGTAGCGTTTGACTTACTTGCCCTGGCACATGTAGTGCACTTTACTAGGGACCTACTGGTAAACAAATATGCCAATCAGGTAGAACCAATCACAATATCAATGTATACAGGGAATACTTGCACTTTGGCACTGATCAGCAGTGACAAAGTGCCCAAAGCATCTAATCCAGCAAAACGAAATCCAGCACAGCATCAAAAACACAGGAGGTAGAGGTGAAAAGTCAGGGAAAACAACGCCAAGGATGCCAGGTCTAACAGTAGTGTTTGACTTGCAGGACCCTTATTTCCACATTCCCATCCTGCCGGCCCACAGCCGTTACCTGCTCTTCATAGCAGGCCAGGTGTCTTTTCAGTTTGTGGTGCTCTTGTTTTACCTTATCAGTGCCCCTCAGAAGTTCACAAAAATTATGGCGATGGTTGCAGTACACCTTCGGTGGTGGACCACCACGAGTAGCTGCTGTAGGTGGGTTTGTCGAAGTCAGTCGTAGACCACCTCTAGACGTTGGCAAACCTTCTAACATGATTACGGTTGACTATCAATATGCCAACCTCACACTTGACTCCTTCACAGGCGCTCCCTTTCATCTGAGCCATCCTCAATACAGTTTTGTGCCTTTTGCCTTGGGTAGAGAGCCTTGGACATTTGGGCTATGTTACAAATGTTTCAGCCTCTGTCCTGGGTTTCAGTGAAGAAGACCCCTCAGGCTACTGGGATTGTTGGCCTCTGGCATCCTGCTGGTGGAGCATGCCAGGTGGCACATGCTGGCTCTGCAGTGGGATCTGAAGCCCCAGTGGGTGCAGCACCAGGGGGTCCTGTCGCACACCATACAGGTTTCAGAGGCAACGGCAACAGATCTGCAGTGGTGGCTGCTCGACCACGATTTGGCCAGTAGCAGACTCTTCTCCTTAACCCACCCAGAGCTGACAAATGTGATAGCTGCATCACTGCTGGGCTGGGAAGGCCACCTGGAAGTGGTGGAGATCAGAAGACTCTGGTCACCAGCAGAAACACAACACCTACATCTGTCTGTCCAAGTTGAGGGTGATCCACCAGGCATTGAGGCCTCCCAGCCAACTGTCAAAGAGAGGCTGGTACAGGTTTTCAGAGACAACACCACCACCATGTGGAACTGCAACAAGCAGGGGAATGGCAACTACATATGGAGGTGATGTAGGGTATCTTCTAGCAGTAGGGAGAACCCTGGTTAGGTCTTTTTGCATCCACCAAAAACGTGCATTATCAACACTTGCTCACTGGCTTTCCCACGAAGGCTTTCTATGAGACACATTCCACCTAGAGTGGAGATTGGGGCTCCTATATGCCTTTCTGCACCAGCCTCTCCTGGTTCAAATTCTTAAAACTATCAGAACCGGCTAGGCTGAAGTCATCCAAGAGGCTCTGGATTGCGCAAAGAGATTAAGTGCCCTAAACCCTTGTGACCAATTATGTAAAATCATGTATTCCTCGTAAAATGTCTTGTTTTTTCTTTTCTTTTTGTTTTTTGGCTTTTTTATCTCCCTGTGTACTACGCTGCTACTGTTTCTCTGCCTCTTTTTGTTTTAAGTTTAATGAATAATTTGTGTTAATGAACTGTAATAAGTTGTTTTTTCTTTGACCCCACATGGATTAATAAAAAAATAAAATTAAAAAAAAACCCTTGGGCATGAGCATCTGTCCTCTGAGCAAGCATATTTTGTTGCAGCAGCAGGGCAGGGTCTTGCAACTGGGTGTGCCCAAATGCATGCTTGGGTATTGAACAGCGAATGTTTATTCCATTTGACCACCCTTCGGAGGTTGCTCATGTCATCTTGGCAGCTAGGTGCCCTTCCACAAAGTCAGAATATGCCGGCTGCTACGACAGGTTTCTGGCTTGGTGCGGCAACTGCCAGATGGACCAATTACGAGCCAAAGTGTTGCATGTTTTAATATTTTGTTGTAGCTTTGGCCCAGCGAAGCCGTTCACTGGGTACTGCTAAAGGTTATTTGTCAGCTCTTTTGTGTTTTTATGGTTACAGAATGAACCTTTGTTCTAATCCCCTCTTGTGATGAGGTTGCTTAAAGATTTACTATATAAGTTCTCCCAAAATCCATTTTTGATCCCACAGAGGGACTTGAATTTGGTTCTCTCTTTTCTAATGTGTGCCCACTACACCAGACCTGAAAATTGTATTTTTGGTTGTGTGAGTAAGCTGCAGGCCTTCTTGATCCAGCCACCTTACACCCCATTTTTTCGAGACAAGCTGGTGTCATACTTCCACCTTTTTGTCCCACTTCACCCCTCGAAACAGGAGAATCACAAGTGAGCCCTCACTTTCTACACTGATTGTTCCAGGTACCATAGAGTGGACGATCAACTCTTTGTGGCCTTCACAAGATCAAAGAAGGCGAAGACAGTGCAGAAAAGAACTATCTCTAGGTGGGTAGTCCTCCGTAATAAAATGTGCCTACAGTGACCTGAAACTTGGAAAATAATTGAAGTAGAAGGTTGTTGTGATGATCTGCAAATGCAAAAATATCTACTTTTGGGATCTCAAATCTTTAATAGATTTCATGGGACCAGAAGGAACCAGCCAAAATCTCTGAGATGTTAACAACCAACTTAAGCGATGTGCTTGTTGACCTCCTTCAGCAAGCAGATTTCCCACTTATTTTCTTGCCTTATCTGCTGTATATGACAAAACGCTTATGCCAGGCAGTGCACTGCTTATGCTACCAAAACTGCTTATGCACCGCTTATGCTAGCAAATGAGCAGGGTGGGCCGATGCACCGCTAATGGCTTGCTTCAGTGCAAACAGTCTAATACATGGGCCAGCGCACTACTATGAGCTGCTGCTATCAAGCGCAGTGTATTCACATTCTTGGCCCCCTGCACTGCACAAACCACTGTTGCTGCTCCGAGGGGGAGGCTTTAATTTATTGACTGACCAACTGCACAATTAGTTGCTTTCGAGTACATTCAACTTCTCACAGACACCTGTCCCCGCACCTCTAACCCATTTACATTGTAAAGAGCGGTGGAATCCTGCCGAAGTGAGGTCCACCTATAAAATCCTGTATACCAGGAGCCTGCCAGACAGTAGCAAATCTTGGACGTCCGGTAGAAAACATGCAGCCTGGTAGGAAAAACACAAAGTGGAAGGGACTTGATTGTTTTTTGTTTTGGTTAAAAATAAACAAATGGGGAGGATACATTCATGGCAACTACAGAGAGTCAAACAGACACGCTACAGGCCTGCTCCCCCGAACAGCAATGCCTGTCTACTCCTTGTGCCACAGCGAGTACGCGGCGGGTGTTTTCACTCCATTTGTAAATGGTGAAATGGATGAATGTTATGCAACTACTTATGGCACTGCACGTTTATACTGTATTATCTGTCACGGAATGTGGTGATGTTGGTTGTACGGGCATATGATAAATACCATTTTTAAAAAGACCAGGCTTCCAGGCTTGGGGGGAGTGACCATAGTGGTATGTGTGATGTCCCACTCACGTAGTTAGTAATGGGACAAGGAAGGGAATAAGTAGGTAATGGTCTCTTTGCAGCCTTCAGATAAGATTTTTTTTCTCACACCCACCAGTAGAGGTCAACCAGGGTTCACAAATCGCACTGTAACTAAGGCGAAGAAAGCGGTCCTCATTTGGTGTTTGCCAGTACAACCAGCTGGGATCTGTATTCCACTGGGGCGAAGTGCTTGTGACAGTCCAAGATTCTGTGCTCAAAATGAGTGATTGCTATGGAAAACTGTATTAGTTCACTGATTTCCGCAGGTTTTCACCTCTGTCTGCGCACTTTTTCCAACACATTATGGCTGATTTTTCCTGCTGAAATATGCACAGAGAAAACAACTCCTGACTGCAGTGTTCCTGCACAGCTCATAATCTTAATTCAGGAGTAAAGTCATGTTTACAACCCAAAAGGAATTGCAATAAAAGCAACAACATTGTCTGGATTATAAAAAAGTATACTATTGATTTAAGAAATGGTACAACTTCTCACAAGAATAACTGACACATTTGCTTTCTCACTTGCCTGCGATTCGTGTAGGTGTTCCACTGTCTGAATGAAATTCTGGAGTTGTGTCACAGATTCTGCTCATTCATCAGTCAAAACCTGGGCCCTTTGAATATTCAAGGAGTGGAGCAGCTGGAGGCCCTTGGAAAGGTGGGTGTCTTAGACTAAATCATACATTATGAGTGTTATGCTAGCAGCTATACAGTTGGTAACAGTTCTTAGAAAATCCAAACATACAGTCCATCTAGGTTTCTTGCAATTCAGCATTTGCTATACTTGTACCACTGTGGTTATAAAAGTCATAAGGTTTCCAGTAACAAACCCAGTTCTAGTGATGTGCTCTAAAGCGCAGAGGCTGACCAATGGGAATGAGATTCTGTTTTGTCTTCTGCTCTATCGAAAACAGAACGGTTTTGGTTTCATGCTTGCACCTTAATTGGGGATTTCACCAAAGTATGGGAAAAGTGGTCGGGGAGCTTAGGATCTGACACGGAGGCAGACAAATTGAAGACAGTACTACAACATACACCACAAGTCTCTCATACTGCAAGGTTTAAGCACCTTAACGTTTTGTCCTAAAAGATTACACAATATGTGCCTGGGGGTGCCTCCCACTGCACAGGTATGATTCCAAGGCCGACTTCATGCATGTGACATGGCAAAGCACAATTATATAATCTTACTGGAAAAGATTGTATCGGTATTAAAAATAATTGCTTCTGAAAATGTACAGAAAGGATCCCAGACTTGTTTCTGCTTGCATTGATGCCCAAATCGGTCAAAAACGAATTATTTCATAGGTTTATTGACCTAGCAATAGTCCTTGTTGTAGAGAACGGGCTTTTGTTGCAGTTAACCCCCTACACTTTGTGCCACTTTTTTAACTATTAGATGCTGATTTTTTAGTCTGACCGTGCACTGAGGCCTAATACCACCTAGACCTCCGTGTCAGGGCTCCTTCCCTAAAACAAGATGTTGTTTAATTGGGCTCCAATTGGTAAAGGGCTTTAGCCCCCTTGTAGGTCCCTAGTAAATGGCACTCCAGGTACCTAGGGCAGATGTACTAAAGAAGGCCCCTAAGGGCTGCAGCATATCCTATGCCACCTTAAGGGACCTATATACAAATTCCACACAGACTGCCATTGCAGGCTGTGTGACATGGCGCAAACCATGGGGGAAAAGATAATACAACACACTCGTGTGTCATGCCAAAGTTACTGCTTCTAATATGTATAAGTCACCACTACAGCATACCTGTGAGTACAAAGGTATGGTGCGTAATATTTCATGTGAGGACATATCTACATGAGCAGGTGTGCCCCTGTGATGTCTAGTTTTGTTACTAGATATTGCAAGTGAGCAAAAAGCCAATTTAAGGTTTGTAGTGGGCACTGGTCAAAACGAGTTCCCCAACTACATAATTGACAGCCCTACTAAGTACCACGCATTAGGCGTTAGACTAAACCATTTCAGTGAGGTGATCTGCATCATGGAACTGAAATGCAGTGTCACATATTATAATAACTCCTCCGCAGCTGTCACCTGGAGCGCTGCCATAGTAATACACTATACAAGCTGCAGTGGTAGCACACACTGGGCGCTGATCCCGGCAGGCATAAGGGCCCTGGCTGAACTCCGCTTGCTTAGTTCCACAATGTAACAATTTGCACCCAGGTCAGGAAATATTTAACTGCTTTACTGAATATTTTATCTTAATGTATTGTTATTTTATTGTGTGTATAGTATTTCGCTCCCCATTAGGCTTGAACTGGGCCCAGGTCATGAAGAGATGACCGGTTGCTATGGAACGTGGCTAGGGCTCGGCTAAGTTATTTGTTGGAATTTTGGTTACAGCATACCTGCCAACTCATATGGTGCCACCGTGTGACACACAATATCGTCTCCCATCACACGGTCTCCCGGTGAGGAGCCGATGTCACACAGTGCCAGGGAAAACAAGCTGAAAATATCTGTAGATAGTGGTTCTCAGCTTGTTTTTCAATACATTTTTAAATGCAGATGCCCATTAACGGGTGTGAAAACACCCCAGGACATTGACACCGACTTCAGCAAGCTTTTCTTTTTTTTTTTGGAGTATGGGGATTGGGATCTGGGTGGGGTTCAAAAGTGCCTCGTAAGTATCTGCATGTCTAGGGACTTCAGGGACAGGGAGACCCACTTTGTGACTGGCTGAGCTGTCCTACTTGCCCCTCTTCAGAAAAACAAAGACCAAGATGTGAGTCTGTGACTTCCGCCACCCAACTCCTCTAAGCACCTATGTACTGATGCTCCAGAGCCCAAGTCTAAGGGATGTGACGGTGCCAATGGGGTCCCCAGACCCACAAGAACTAAGCCCATTCTAGGGTTTGACCAGCATGGACTTCCAGTTGCCGCCTGCAACCAACCAACCGCAAGAGACTCCACCACTGAATCAGACACCACTGCACCCGAGCCCCACAGCCCGAGGAGAAGTGGACCAAGGATATCCCTGTGTGCTCAAGGATCTCAAGAGTCAAACCCCCCCTGCGAGTTCCCCCGGAATGGTTTCTCAGTCCCTGTTGCAGCCTCTTTTGTTACCGGACTATTATCCATTAAAGTGAATGGGACACCTAACACTGTGACACACCTCTGCACCTGGATGCCCCAGAGCTTCCCAACGTGACCTGTTGGTGTGGCCTTGGACCTGGCCTCATACTTACCCTAAGTCCTGAAGAACAGTCCTGTAAGTCTTTGTCAAGTGTCCGAATTTAATACATATTTATTATCCCCAGAGGATCCCCAACGGCGAATTCTAGTCAGGGGAGCCCCCAGAGACAGGGCCCAGGAACCGTCCCAGGGCTGGAACCCGAGGAGTCTAACCCCTAAGCTTGTCGAGGCGAATAGAGCTAATTAAGAGAAGGGAAAGTAAACATGAGATTACACAGCCGGCCTATGACTAGCAAGGGAGAGTGACTACTGGCGGATGCAATGTTTCTAAATGGCCTGCAGTGCGGGAGAGGGAAGAGGGGAGTAGGAAGGGGATTTCAAACATGAATAGCCAATCCGGAGACACATGTAATATACGAAAGATGAATGTATTAGAGAAGATGGCCATGCAAATGATAAGCTCAGTAATGTAAGAGGGTGTATGTAAATCAACATGCATTGTACAAAAGGAAATAAAATATGTTTACAAAAAAACAAAAACATTCTCCAGAGGATAACATTGCCGAACCAGAAAATGCAGTGTCCATTTCTGAATACGGTAAAAATTCATAACTCAAAAAGTACTTTCTCTATTCCGATGATCTTTATATCTTACTGCCTTTGTATGTGTGATAAATGCTTAGCCGTACCCTCTTATATGCCTTAGTGCTTGCCCACACTACAACAAAAGAGAGCATTTGGGTTGTGATTTAAGCATCTGTAGTTCCTCTGGTGTTTGCCTGGAAACTTTACACAGTGTACCTCATTTTAGTCCACTATATAAAGAGCCAGCTTCCTATACTTGTCAGGCAATTAATTTCTATGGCTTGGAAGGCAGTGGATGAATTTGGAGAGCAAGTTGTTGAACACAGAGAAAACCAAATGGTGGAACATCAAGAGGATATGAGTCATGGTACGCAAAATTGCAGGCATTTGTAGAAGAGACTTCAGACCACTGCACACTGGGGACATCAAACCTGGGTCATAACACTAATACTTAACAACATACTTGATATGCGCCAAGAAGCATTATTGGTGTTGGACTAGCATGCAGATACAAGACACTATCTGCATTGTATGGCTGGCATATAGAACATATAGAGCAGCTGATCACTGACAGTTATGCAGTTTACACAATAATAAAACATAAATGCTGAGATATGTCATAAAGCTCTGCGATCCCACGGCTTATTGTTGCTGTTGTTTAAAGGTTATACTGGGTCGTTAGTGATGCTTCTGTTTCCACAATGTGGGTTTTGATAGGTTTGACAAATGATGTATGGCATGCAATCTTTATATATCATTTTACATGACATGCAACAACTTACTATGTTGAAAACATGCATATAATTATAATTTGCTTTTACTTGTCAAATACCTCAATAGAAACACATATCTTTTGTAGAACAAATTGCTAGTTCCTTAGCCCCCATATCTGAGGTTGCCTCTTCAGCTGCCTATGACTTTATAAACTTTCTTTCATCGTATGGTCCATGCATCCATTATTCTTCATTTGAAGAAATCATTTTAATTTACATTACTCTTCTGTCTGTCTACTTAAGCCCCTGCTCAACAACTAGCAACCTCGCATCTCGTTTCATCTGTCAGACCCAGCCGTTTAAATCTTTCTAGTTTATCCTCTTGCCCAGTTGGGTTATCTCCCACCCTGAGATTTTTGTCATGTGATGGCCCAATAACTATTTGTTTCTTTTTATGATGATGTAGGGTGGCCAGACATTCCGGTTTTCCCAGGACGGTCCCCGTTTTTGTAGAAGTGTCCCGATGTCCTGGCACTTTTCTCCAATTTAATGAAATGTCCTGGTTTTTGAACAGTGCCCGGGGTAAACATAGAAATGTCCCGGTTTTTTATTAGTGTTTCAGTTGAGCATGCGCGAACATGCCCTCTTTGCACTTCTTAAGGTGTAACGTCACTTAGGTGAGCTTTGTAGCAGGAAGGAAAAACTTGGATACAGTTTTTTATTTTATTTTTTTCTTTCCTTTTTTTTCTTTTTTAAAAAAATGTGTTCTTCTTTTTTTTATATCCTCATTCGCGTGCATGGCTCCAATCTATCAAAACAAAACTGCCACAGAGCAGAAAAGCAGGCAGTGCCACTGTACTGTCTCAGTGTCAGCTGGCAGGGATAGCGTAGGGAGGATGGCGACCAAATCCCAACAGTAACTGCTGGCGAGCCAGAAATCTCTGACATGTGGGCTATTTTGTTGATCGATAGTGCCGGACCCACCGGGGCCCCAAAAGCACCGCTACATGCTGCAGCAGAACCAGAAGGTGAACCATGTCTGCGTAATCATAGGACCTGGGGGAAAAAAACCAATCCAGCTGATACCAAAAGGCTCTCTTTTCCCGATTCCCTCCCCTTGCCAGATTGGGTTTTGAGATTTGGAGGATAGAGGAACGCCATTCAAACATAGTAGGCGGCAAAGCATCCTTCCAATGTCTGCAAATTTCCCTGCGAGCCGCCAGAATGGAATAAAACACCAGGTTCGAGGCTGCGCTACGGGATTTCCCACTCGGACCGAAGATGACAAGGCCCAGATCTATGGAGATGGGAAAATCCAATATCGAGGACAGTGTGTTGCTTATGGAGTCCCAGAAGGAGGTAATTTGTGGGCATTCGAAAAACATATGTATATCGGACGCCGCCTCCAAACCACATCTTGCACAAGAGACCGGACCTGTCAGGGAAAATTTAGACCGCCTCTGCGGGGAATAGTAGGCCCTATGCATTGTGAATAAATGGTTCCTTCGGAGCCAGGCGGGTTTGACCAAGTCCCACAACACCCTACAGAAGTTGTCCAGAGTTCTTCCACATCTTTTCCTGGCATCAACTCACCCCACAATAACATTGGAAGACAAAATTTGCCATCTAGTTCCTCTAAGATCATGTTGTACCAAAGCGAGATCTCCTTCTTTAAAGGGGGTTTATCTACCAGACACGCCTCTAATTCACTTTCTCCCCCTATAGGCAAGCTGCTGTTCCGCGTTGACTGTATATGAAGTGCCTGAGCCCAATTTGAGATTTGTAAATATTTAAATCTTGAAAATCTCGGCCCAACTTTGTTGACCAAGTAGTTCCATGGAAATAAAGATCTTTCGATAAACAAGTCGCCCCAAGATGCAATTCCAGCCTCTTTGAGTGGTAATACTAATGCATCTCTCGTCCAGGCTGGGGGCGCAGGTAAATCCCATATTGGAGCTCTACTAGAGTGATAACCTAGTTTAATCGAGAGCCTCACTCTGTACCAGGTATTAGCCATCCCCTGTAGTGCCTTCAGCTTTATTTATTTTTTTAATTTAGGGTCTCCAAATTTAAACAAAAAACTACCCTGCCCAACTCCCTCGCAGCTCAGCAAGGTGGAAAACATAAGGCCCACGCCTGTCTCCGTAGGTGTTTTCAAAAGCATTCGTGCGTGTGATAACTGAAATGCCCACGCATAAGCCTGGAGATCAGGGCCCGCCAACCCACCCTTCTCCCTACGTCGCCTTATCTTTTTCCAAGCAATTCTTGGATTCTTGTTATTCCAAATAAATGAGGAAATCTCGCTCTGCAGCTTTGAAATTATATTCGGGACAAAAAACAACGGAATTGAATTAAATAAAAAGGAAACCTTTGGCAGTATAGACATTTTAACAAGGATACAGTTTTTGTCAGTATGCGTCATAGTTACATGACTTTTTTTTCTTCTCCAAAATAAAACAAAGAAAGAATAGCTAGCAACCTACCAGAGAGATGCTTAAGCAAAAGTGTTCCGTCAGCGAGGAGATGCAAAGATCTTTCACCTTTCTGAGCAAGTTCGGGAACAGTAATGCCAATGTGTTATGCAAGATCTGCAAATCTACATTCCCCATTAGCCATTGTGGAAAGTCTAATATAAAGGAGCACATACATACAACACAAGTTGTGGGTCGAATCTTCAAGCAGCAACAGCAACATTACCACTTTTTTGAGTAAGGCAACCCCTCTACATGCTGAACTCAGTAGGGCTGCTGCTGAAGGAACATTAGCATATCATCTTGCTAAACATAACCACAGTTTTTGGTCAATGGACTGTACATCAGCATTGATTCGGAAACTGTATGAAGAAAAGTTTTGCTTTGCTCACACCAAGACTGAAGCCTTGATTACAAAAGTACTGGCTCCTCTCGCAATGATTGACCTTAATTCTGACTTGAGTAGCATTGCTTGTATATCTGTGTCTATTGATGATTCCAATAGGAAAGACGTTAAATTGATACCAATTGTGATTAGGTATTTCAAGTATTTTGAGGGTGTTAAGGTGAAAACTTTAGAGTTTACCTCTGTTCCTTGTGCAACATCTGCAATACTCTTTGAACAACTGTATGCCCTTCAAAAGTGTAATTTGCTTGAAAAAGTAGTTGGGTTTTGTGCAGATAATACTAATACAAACTTTGGCGGAAAGGTTAGAGCCGGAAAGAACAATGTTTTCTGCAAACTTAAGGAAGCTATTCCTCATAATATAATAAAGTACTTGGGGCAAGTTGTGCAGCACACATTGTCCTTAATGCAGTGCAAACCGCTGCTGATGGGCTGCCAATGGACATAGAATCTTTTGTGTTAAAATTGTACAGATATTTCCACATTTACACTGTCTGAACTGAACAACTGAAAGAATTGTGTGAGGTTGTTGATATAGATTATGAACGACTCCTAAGTACAACACTCGCTGGGTGCTAAAACTGTTCCTAGCCCTACGTTCGTATTTGTTGTCTCATACAAAACCCCCAACAGCAATTGTCATGTTTTTCGAAAACCCTCTTGCTGAAATCTGGCTCTGGTTTTTGCGCAACCAACTGGCTCTTTTTAGTGACACAATAAAAGAGATGAAAAACCAGCATGCAAATGCTATAGATATTGCAAGACAAATTACACAATTAATAGGAAAATTGAAGGAAAGGAGGGATGCCTGCTTCATGGGCCTTAGGGTGAAGTAGCTTCTTAAATCCCTCAAAGAACAAAGACTCTCACCAGAAACAAAATCTAGAACTCTGTATGTGCTTTCTACAATAGCAGTATTGATTACTTGATGGGGGGCATTTTTTTCTTACTTGAACTCTTTTTCCTGGATCCTTCTTGATGCTGTTCCTGTATGGGATAATGTTAAAATGTCTCTGTTATTTGTACAATCTGTATCAAGCACATTTGAGATGAATGAACAGGAGCTTTTTGATTAAATCACCTGTGTACGAAAATACACAGCAGATAGACTCACCACATGGATTGACCAGAAGAAGACTGCAGAGGAACGATGGGTGGAAATATTCACCCATTTCCAAACTCATAATGTTACATTTTAGAACATTGGCCTGATGGTCCAGTTTGCATTATGTCTGTCAGGAACTGATGCTCCAGTGGAAATAATTTCTTCCATCATGAATAACCGAGCACAAACTCTTCAATTTTGCGATTGTCTTTATTTTGACAGTTAAGTCATGATATATATATATATATATTTATATATATGTATATATATATATATACTTATTTAATAAGAAAACATACTTGGAATTTCAAAACAAGGGTGGTCACCAACTATAGCAAATGTTGAGGCAAAGTCTGTTTAAATTGAATTAATGTTTACAGCCAATAAAAGACCTCTGATTTGTCTTCTGTAATGCTTCATTTCGGTCTGTGCAGGGAGCTGCCATTGTAGTCCCTTGTCTATGTCTAAAACAGCTGTCAAGTACTCCTACTTTTATGTTGATAATGACTGCAAACCGTAGTCCTACTTCTATATCTATGACATGTCCCCATTTTTTATTTTGAGAATCTGATCACCCTCGAATGATGTGGGTTGTGTGACAGTTCTCATTATACATGTATGACCGCATCTGGGTACATCATCCCCTTGTTTTGGTTTTCTCACTAAATATTTGCATCTGGCAAGAAACCCAAAGATAATTGGCTGTCTGGAAGCCAAAAGTGGATGTTGTATTTTGTTTTATGTTCAGTTCAACCAAAATCAAAACTATCTTCAACCTTCTCTTCAGCACCAAAGCACTGGACACACATCCTGGCGATACAATATCTCAGTTTAGAAGTAATGCTGAAAAATAGAATTAATTCTTTATTTTATATTCTGTTAAATAGGCTTCCACTGTACTTGGAAAGCATCCAAACATGATGATCTTTTAGTTTTTTTATCAATTCCCCCAGAAACCGAAATCCCACATTTCCAGTCATCCACTACATACATAATTCTACTATTTTTTCTCCTTCTATCCTGTCATCGCTTCAAGTCTTAAGAAGGTGGTTTTCCTGATAGCAATATTGTGTGGGGCAGAACATGGAGAACTGCTTTCTGGGCGGACAACAAACCCCAGGAGACCCTTGGACCCGAGGAGGCTGGGATTTAATGGTGAGCACTCTTAGGCACTGTGTCCTCTCGCAGAAGCGTGGCACAATGTCGAGAACTGGTTTGCGGAGGGACACCAACCCCCAGGAGACACCTGGCACTATCCAGCGAGCATTCTTAAGCTCTGTGTGCTCCTGTGGGTGCGCCAGACGAAGACCAGGCTCATCTTCGCCCATTATCGACCACAAGCAGCTGGCAGATGCAATATGTTAAGCGTTTGCGTAAAACAACCACCACCGCCGCCGTCGTCATTGTCGTTCCAGTTGCAGCCGTCTGCTGCTCAGTGAAGTAGGGTTCCGGTCACCATGTGCCCTCCTCCTTTTGCCAGAAAAGTAGGGCCCGTTGATCTCCACGGAGCAAAATCTCTGTCAACTGGCTTCTCCTCACAGGGTTAGACTCCCCTCAAGCGCGTTGCTGGAACCAGAGCGAAGTCTCCCTTCCGTTGACTTCTTTTTGTTTGTCAATCACCTGGCAGTGGCAGCACACGGGCTCTCATCGATACCACAGGAGCCCCGCCCACCACAAGGCAGGCTCACTTTCTGCTTTTCGGCCATCAGCCACACCCTCAACCAGGCCACAGCTGCCTGGCTTACTGGCCAGACATGTTTCTCAGAGCAAAGTCTCTGCTGCTCCTGCGGCCCCTTCTCTCCTGCCACGAACAGGTAAATCACAAGCGCTGGAAGGCAAGAGCCCCCTCCTAGTGCTCCCAGGACAATAGACCAAAAAGATGCCCACCACGCGCTCCTGGTACACAAGCACAGTGCTAGGGGCACAGTGGTGGGCAAGGAGCAACAAGCATTGTCATAGCCAATAGGTCTCGTCTTTGGGACCTTATAAGTGTTTAGTTATACAGCACAATATCCTTGGTGCAACAACATCAAGTGTTGCATGACGAAACACTTACAAGGTCCCAAAGGCGAGACCTATTGGCTCTGCCAATGCTTGTTTTGAGTGAGTGACACGTGCAGTTATGCCACTGTGAGTTAGAAATGCTGCGAGTGCTTTTACAGGAGTCCCTGTGACATTTTGCCTCTTCAAAATGTATCTTGGGTCTGGTGTAATACTTCTAGCCCCTATTACCCCTGCCCTCCAGTGACACTTTACCTGTCATGGGTGGGAGTGGACGTGGTGGTGGTGGACGTGGTGGTGGTGGACGTGGTGGTGGTGGACGTGGTGGTGGTGGACGTGGTGGTGGTGGGGGTGGACGTGGTGGGGGTGGACGTGGTGGTGGAGGACGTGGTGGTGGAGTACTTGGTGTTGGTGGACTTGGGGGTGGTGGACATGGTGGTGGTGGTGGACATGGTGTTGGTGGACGTGGTGGGGGTGGTGGACCCTTTAGTGGTGGACGTGGTGGTGGTGGACTTGGTGGTGGTGGGCGTGGTGGTAGTGTGGACTTGGTGGTGGATATGGGGGTGGTGGTGGACGGGGTGGTGGACGTGGTGGTGGATGACGTGATGGACATGGTGGTGGACGTGGTGGTGGTGGTAGACATGGTGGTGATGGACCTTGTGTTGGTGGACATGGTGGGAGTGGTGGACGTGGTGGTGGATGACGTGATGGACATGGTGGTGGATGTGGTGGTGGTGGTGGATGTGGTGGTGGTGGTGGACGTGGTGGTGGTGGACCTGGTGGTGGTGGACCTGGTGGTGGTGGACATGGTGGTGGTGGGAACATGGTGGTGGTGGGAACATGGTGGTGGTGGACATGGTGATGGATGTGGACGAGCCCTGGTAATTGCTCTGTGGTTGGCTCTATGGTATCTTTCCACCATAAATGGAAGCAATTGTGAATGACTGGCAACAGCCTCTTAGAGGGTGAATAAAGTGTCCATGCATTTGGAGAAGTTCAGTTCTACGATTGCATATTTACCTGGAGTAACAAATGTAACTGCAGATTTTGTTTTACCTATGAAGGAGTCCGAATATGGTGATGAATTGAAGGAGGGTTAGTGTACAACTGTAAACTTGAAGTTTATGCAAATTTGAGGTGCACTCTTTCTTAATATCAGTACAGATTGGCAGTCGGAGTGTATATTTATTGAGTATGTGAAGATTTAAGAGCCTAGTAATAAGTTGAGGAAAGAGGTAGTTTTGCAAACAGTATGTGGGAGACCATTAGAACACCATTGTCTGAAACAGAAGACTGTTGTTTTGGAGAGACATTTGTACATTGGAAAGGAGATCACGTGATATGTATTAGTGGTCAGATGTGTTCAAATGGAATAATCTGGAAAAACCTACTTTAACCCCTAACTTGCCAGTTCAACTATAACTCACTGACACCAGTCAAACACGTTAGCAGTATCCGATAAGTGATTACTGGTGTAAGTCTAATGGGGTGGTGAGAGTTAAACCTGCAGAACTTAGGCCTCCACTTAAAAATGTACAACTCCCATGCCCTAATTAAAAAATCAAGCCTTCTATGAAAGTTTTTAAAAATGTGAAGAAGCTAAAGGAAGCTCCGAACCCAAGAGTGCTGCTTTAAAGTATGGCAGCATTTAGATTTTCCATACTCTCTCATGTCTGCACAGCATAATTGTGCTTTTCTTAGACACACAACGGCAGATTTGTCTCTCCCTACACCACATTGTGCCTGTAACATTCACTGCATCTGCAAAAATTACTAGGAGCATAAAAATGTAAATGTCACAAAAAAGCACCCTCTCTTGGGAGCCAAAGTGCTGCCTAACCTCATTTTATTTTTACATCAGTTTCTGAAAAGGCCCACTTTTAGGTAGAGGCGGAACTTAAAATCGCCACTGCACTTTCCAAGCCCCTGCAGATGAGGTGGGGGTTAAACAAGGCACCCAGGCATAGCAGCATTTACCCCACACTCTCTTCCATATTATTTGAATTCTTTGGCTGTGAGAAGCCCAATTACTGCCAGGGAGAACGCCCTGGTGTGATAACAGTGCCTGAATAGACAGCATTGTGTGGTTTTTGGCGTGACTCTCTGTTTTTGGGCTTGCATGGTCTCAATGCTGATTGTAATTACATATGTGAGTGTGAAACTACATTTGCTATGTATTTATCTAGCCTTGACACGTATATGGTTTAAAGATTTATTAATCAGAATAAATGTATCACCATTGATGTACTCTCAAAACACAAGCCTTGACACTTCTGTGGCACAAGGAAGCAAATACTGTGGCGATTAATAAAGGGCCTTAATTCAGTGAAAGGTGCAACCAAAGGGACATGTTTTAATCAATGTTTATCTAATACTGCTCTCATCAAAAGTAAGTAAAACTCAGTTCGGTGTTCGGAACGACTATTAAACGTGGAAATAATCTGCATTGAAATTCACTGCATCCAAACTTCTCTCATACATATTCATTGTATATGCACTCACAATCTGGCTGGATTCGGTGGTTCAAAAAGCCCGGCCTATTGTCACCCATTTCTTTTCTTCACTTTAAATGCAGATTTGTTCAGATTCACAGGTTTGGTTGGATCACAGGCGGATTTAAACTGACACACAAACACAATGACGTTTGTAAAATCAGAGCTAATGATCCCACAAAAGTGTTAAACTTTGACAATATTACACAATCCGAGCTAAAGTTGTGGAGGGTCGGAGGCAGCACGACACAAATGTATGCAAATAGTAAGCACGATGGGAAAAAAATACGGTTCCCTTGACCTTTGCATAGATAGTCGGATGTGAGCTTTGCATAGATAGTTGGATGTGAGCTTTGCATAGATAGGATTCTGCAAATGCTCCTTAATTTTCTGTTCCGCAAAAAATGCGGTTTAAGAGCTTTGAATGGTTTCGTTATTAACGTGCACAAATCTTTCTACTCATGAAAAAGGGTCACACATTAAATCCCTAAAACTAGAGTTCTGTATGAATAAAAAAACCTTCTCCCTGGTGTGTATTGCACACGCTTGTTTTGCCTTGAAAGGCTTTCAGATTGTGTAGAGCGCAAAATGACACTGACATTAAATCAACAAGCGCTGATTCAGCTTTGGACCCTAGCCTATTTTTAGAACAACCTGGCCCACGTGCAGAGGAGCCCGGTTGATCCAACAAATGTGGTGCAACACTCGCGGCTTATTACCTCTAAAGGTTTTGAGCCACTCTTCTCCTTGACTAAGATGGACTGACTCTCTGACCCGGGACATAGCAATTGTAAGCCAGATGCTCCCTCACCCATTGTCACCCAACAGAGTGTAGTAGGATCCCCGAACGGAACATCAAATAACAGGAGAGCCCCCTTGCCCAGGTCCACACTGGATTGCACTAGTGGTATCCAATCTCTAAACATAGTCAATGCTGGGCACCATAGTCTTAGCGTGCTCAGCTGAAATGTTGCAAGGGGTTAATGCTAAGATAGAATCTCAGCTTGGTTGGACTTGGTTTAGCATTTTGCCATTGTCTTGTTGCAGGAAACCTGGGCTACGGTGATTGTCTTTTATGTGTATAGGCATTTATATAGCGCACTACTAACCCGTAGGGTCCCACGGCGCTTCGACCGCTGCGAAACCCTTCCTGGCTTCCCTGAGAGATGGTCTCTTAATGGGTATCTCCAGGGTGAGACCAGGCATCCCCGGCGGTCTGGTGGGGCCGTTAGTGAAGATGAGGCAAGCTAATGCCCAGAGTTGCCGAGTGTGGTCGCTGATCAGAGTGGGCACCGAGGCGAGAGAATTATCGAGTCCGCTGACCCTGGTCCAGAAACCTGCCGCGCCGGGAATCGAACCCTGGTCCCGGGCCGTCCTCTGCTCTCGGGTCTGCCGCCTCTAACCAGTGAGCCACACTACTTCACTATTTATAATAGCTTTGTAAGTTTTGCTCAACATGCCCTCCAGTCACCCTCAGGGTTGGCTAGTGCTGGCCTACTAGCATTGTTCAAGCTTACTCTAGGATGCTCTGTAACTCGTATCGAACAAGGGAGTAGACTTATCCAGGCCTTTTATCTAAAATGGGCACCAAATGTTGGTTTTTTTGTTGTGAACTTTTATAATGATGAGTTCTGTCTTAAGGTTAATAAGAACTTTACTGCTCTTTTGTCCTGGTCAATAATTACTCCCAGGGAGAAGTACCCAAGCTGGCTCTAAATTGTCACATTGCCCTGGAGGACTGGTTGAACAATTTTCAGCATGCATATGACTTGAAGGATGACGCTGATAGTGGGCCTGTCCCTACTCAATCCAATTTTCACATTGATATCTGCTTCTGTTTGGACTAGGTTATTACAGTATGGCTATGTCATATCATGTTATCCTGGAAACCCTTATCCAGTAATTACCACCAGCAGTATTTATAATCACCACTTGGGTAACTTATTGGGTAGCGTCATCATTGGGTTCCCCCCAACTCTTGATTTTTGATATTACAGATATCAAGCATAGTCCAACTAATAAAGCCCCTGGCCCAGAATAGTGTCCCAGAATGGTGTCCCGATTGACCTGTACACGAACAATACTAACCCCTACACCTCTTTGTTTACAAACTTTTTCAACTCATTTTATGAGGTTGGGCTCCCAAAGTCATGGAGGTCCCACTTTTTAAAAAAGGGAACAGACACGGCTTGGCCTGTTACCCGCCCATTTCTCTTTTAAACTGTTCAGTTAAGATCGCGGGACGCATTATTTTAGATAGAATCGAACTTTGGATCTGCGAAAATAACTTCTTGTTGGTGGTGTAGTTAGCTTTTTGGAAGGCTTGGGCACCATTGAACAATGTATTACCCTACACCTCATAATCAGTAAGCACATGCAGCTTAAGAGCAGTGCCATCCATCTCGCATTTATTGATCTGTCTTGCGCATTCAATAGCGTTAACAGATCCAAACTGTGTGACCTTATGGCAGCTAGCGGAGGAGACATAATCAGTACAGTTTCTGAGAGTGCTGCACCTAAATCTTCATGTCAGGGTGAGATATGGGAGTAATGTGGAATACCCTGACTCTTAGCCTACAGCGAGGGGTTCGGCAGGGGGGGGGGGGGTGTTGGTACCAATCCTTTTCCTACTCTATATTAATAAGCTAGAGTCCGTTCTGGTAGAGCTAGGTACAGACGT
The DNA here is from genome assembly GCF_964263255.1 of Lissotriton vulgaris. NCBI lineage: Eukaryota > Metazoa > Chordata > Amphibia > Caudata > Salamandridae > Lissotriton > Lissotriton vulgaris. Next base: position 1,987,426,971 of record NC_141687.1, on the reverse strand, counting down.
GCCACAAAAAAAAGAATAAAATAGTGCTGGTGCTCTTCTACACAGGTGAAGCTGTTTTGTTAGCCAGAACCTGCAGCAGGCCTGAGGCTCTCATTTATGGTTTTGTTTGCTTTATGGAGAGCCTTAACCTGGAATCTCATATATCCAAAACGTTCGTAATGGTTTGTGGCCCTAAGAACGCGAAGACTTGCGCACTCTGCATTAAGGCCAAGCTCATTAAGAGAGTGCACTCTTTTCTCTATTTAGGAGTCACTTTCAATAAACACCTTAGGTGGACCCCCATATATGGCAAATAGGTTCTCCAGTTTTTCACAGTTTACTGGATGGATCTTTAAAGTCTCGACTTGCATAGGGAATAAGCCGCTCTGCATGCTTATAGAGAGCTATAAACATAGATCTGTCACTGTCCTAACCTATGACGCTGGGTTCTGGGGTTGTTCCAATACGGGCAATTTGGAGTTGGAAAAAAAGTGGGTGCTCCACAAGCTATTAGGGGTTTCCCCCAAGAGTAACAACTTGAGTGCACGAGTAGCTTGGTCTAGATTATGTTGAAGACTGTATACAACTAGCTCCCCTCTCAGTTTTTTTTAGCAGAGATTGAGGATTGCCTGGCTGTGCTATGGGTCCCTCACTGTCATGAGTACAGTATACACCGAATAACTTCTCCAGCCTTGGAAGCCCTAGCCTCTTTACTGACCTAATCCCCATTAATGAGGATAAGAGGTGGGTAAAGGAAACATTTCTGTTGAGACAGGACAGGGAGGTGGCTTTGCCCACTACAAATTCCTTTAGGAAATATGTGGCGATCCAAACGTGTCCTGGGGTCGAACCATATGTAGAGTAGGAGAGATCACTTCTTACCAGATTTTGCCTAGGTTCCTTTAGATGGAAACTGTGTTTTCCTTTTGGGCAGTATGATGTTTCCACCATCTGTCGTTGCCCTTGTGATGAATCATCTGACCAAACCCCATTGCGATATCTGTTTTTCTGTAGGTATGATAGAGATTTGTCTAGGGGCTTGCTTATCCCTGCAGTTTGAAAGTAAAGATTAAAACTGCGTTTTTGTACTTAGTCATTGTTTTCTCAAGAAATATGTTTTAGAATGGGTCTATTTTTAAAATAAGTATATTATGTCTTTTGATTATTGTGGTTGTAGTGCTAGAGGCACGCATGGCTAAATCACGCATGCCTCGAGCAGGCTGCCTGATGCACGAATACCCCTTAACCATGTATTCCTTTACCACGAATGCCTTTATCACACAATTTTGTGGTAAAGACATGAATGGTAAAGGGGTATGCGTGGCTAAGGTCGCTACCACCCTCCCCCGCCCTAGGCTACAAACCCCCTACCCCCCCCCCCCCGCCTTGAGGTCCAAATACCCCAATCCCCTCCCACCTCCAAGATGGCAAGGTAAACTCGGGAACCACAGCCCCAATCCACACACCCAATACATTGTTGTAATCCTCAGGGTGTGCAGATGGATATAGGCTATAGAAAATTTAAAAAAAAGGTAAATTTAAAAATATAACTTAAAAAAAAAAAAGTAGTGCCCTGAAAGTAGCGCCGGCCGCGACACTGACGGCCACGACGTAGCGCTGGCCGCAACGTACGTGATGACGAGGAGGAGCGGCGGTGAAGTGAGGAGCTCGGGGAGGAGCAGCGGCTCAGGTAAGACTCTGGGACACGGGACGGGGGAGGGAGCCGGTGCGGGAGGTTGGCCCGGAACAACTGCGGTAAGGCTCAGGTTCTGGGGGCAGCATTTCAGGCTTGCGAGGAGGAGCGGAGGTGAAGTGAGGAGCTCGGGGAGGAGTGGCGGCTCAGGTAAGGCTCTGGGACACGGGACGGGAGGGAGCCGGTGCGGGAGGTTGGCCCGGAACAACTGCGGTAAGGCTCACGGTCTGGGGGCAGCATTTCAGGCTTGCGTGTACTCCCGCCCCGTTCCCCGCCCGCCACGACATTGTCCAGGACACAGACAATGTCGTGGCGGGCGGGGGCCGGGGCGGGAGTGCACGCAAGCCTGAAATGCTGCCGCCAGCCCCCTTCTGCCCTGGGCAACGCTGGGGCGGGCTGCTAGTATATATATATATTAATAAAACCATTGTTCATACGATCTAGTGGAGGTGGGGTATCTGTAAGTCATACTAAACGGTAATTAGTGCTTACTGGAAAGACTCGGTGAAACCTTCCTTACGGCCAACAAGGCTATGAATCTAATTAGCCTTATGCATGTATTCCCTCCTCCTTCACGGTGCCCTGAGGCTCTAATGTGGTTCTCACAAGGTTCCTGCACAAGTCTTTTGAGTCAGGTGCATCTTGCAACTTGAAATTACTGTCAAGGAATATAGGCTTTCCTAATGGCCATTACAATGTCCAAGCACATTAGCAAACTTCACGCCCTTTGCACCCTGGAGCTATTCATGGTGTTTCAGAGACAGGACCCACCCACTCTTCCTTCATCTCAATAAGACACTTGGTGTACTATCTAGATGAAGACATTGTTTTTCTGACTTTTCTGCATCCCAGTTTCTCCTCGGTGAGTTGATTGTCCAAAACTTAGTCATGAAGCGATCACATCCGTTTTTACCCTACATTTTGTGACCTTTGGGTACACTGGCACTAGCTGAGCAGCTAATGCCATCATTGCCAGATTGAAAACCACAGTGCATCACCATTGTTACACAGTGAATGGAGCCCAACCGTACCACAAGAGCTAAAGTGGCACAGTAGCATTCTCCAGAATGGTTATGTGGGCTTCTCCACTGGATTCTGTCATTACAGTTTTCTTGAAGCTTCATCCTGGAGCAGTGTAAAGTTTGACCTGGCCTTAAGCTGGCTGATGCTGCTATTGTTTAACTTCTTCCTTTTCTCAACTGCTGTGGATACAATTCACGAGTTAAGAATAGGAAAGAACAAAGGTGTAAAGCAGGTCAAAGTTAACTTTATTAGGACTCCCCGCTATCAGCAATATTTATGCATGCTAATCTACAGTAATGTATATACATTCAAATGAGCTGTTCTGAGGGGTGCATTTATGAAAGATGATTCATTTATTAATTCTTCCACTTCTTGTGTCTTGCAGGCCTTCGACAATCATTCTTCTTTGCTCTTCAGAATTCTTTCCAGTGTCCGCAACCACCAGATAAACCCAGACCTGGCACAGCTGCTACTACGATTGGATTATAACAAATTCTACCAAAGTGGGGGTACACTGGGAAGGTAGAAACACTGCTTTGTAACTCTTCCATTGATATCTGGATAGTACGCCTTTGGAACTTAGCCATGATTACTTTCGTAAAAGGCGTAGTTACATGCAAAAAAAAACGAATCCATCGCACCATCGTATTTTTAATGGACTTTTTTTGCTAAATATTGTTGTGGACCAGAGGAGGAGAGGAAAAGATTACGTTCTTTCAGGACCATGTGTTCAAATGGATGACGTGTTCCTTGTTTTGGTTTATTTTATCTTTGAAATGGAACCACTGACATTTTTTGCACCATAGAGAGTCATAATGGTGTAGAATAACCAAGTCCATATGTAGAGCCATCCATCCTGATCTCTAGGCTTTTCAGAATTTTACAGCCCAATTGGCATAAGAATATCCGAGGACGTTGATAGGAGGCTGGCCGGCGGCGTTGAGGGGTGACACTATTTTCTTCAGCAGCACCATTACCAAACCTACATAATTTCTAATTTCCTGTTTATACTGTGCAGTATTTTTTTATAAACACTACCCAGCAATACCAAACAAATTTGAACGCGGGAACTCGGATGAGCCCAAAGAGGCAGTGCGATCTAAGCATGTTCTGAACTATTGATTTTTCCAAGTAAGGTGCCGACCTTGACTGAAGGCAGTAATGGTTTAGAAATGTGTGGAGAAGACCCTATGAGTACCCTTCAGATCTCCTGCAGAGGCATCCTAGTTAAATGGCCGAGGTTGCAGCTCTGCCCCTTGTAGAATGTACAAGAATTCCCTTTGCTGCAGTCTTATTTGCTGGGTCATAGCACCTCCTACTGGGTGTCACTAGCCATCTGGATATATTGTATTTTGTAATAACCAGCCCCTTGGAAGCTCTACTTATGGTTAGCACATCCTTTAGTCTAGTGTATGGGCTCTCTCATCTACCTCAGGTGCGTTAGTGGAGGAAATATAGGCTGAATGGTCAAATATTTAACATCACAACTGTTCAAAGGTTCAAAAGACAAGGGCTCAACACTAATAGGTCCCATTGAGCAGTAATGAAAAGTGATATCTAAAGGTTACTTACATTTAGACTTCCCATATGTGTTGTGCATTTTGCTTGTTAATACATTATAATCTGATACTAAATCCAGTAGGTGCCTCAGGTTCACCCTGAACTGCAAACATTCTCTCCAATCAGGGCTAGCAATGACTGTCTGTAATGGACACCTTCCAAGTATCCGCAATTTGATTTTTGTATCCCCTGAAAAAAACTGAAAAGGTGCCACATGCACCTTTATGAAGTTTATCAGTCACTCTGTAATGCATATCCATCATCTGTGTTGTACAAGGTTTTAGTCCTAGGATAGAAAAAGCTCTTTGCAACAATGTAAAATATGACGCATAATGTAAATGTATGTATCTTGTAAATGTATGTGTCTTGTAAAGCGCACTGCTGCCCTGAGGCATCGTGGCGCTGTAGAACGCGGGGAAACCCGTCTTGGCTATCCCTGTGAGATGGTCCCTACTGGGTATCTCCAAGGTGAAACCAGGCATCCCCGGCGAATGTGGGGGGCTGTTGTAGAGATGAGGCAAGCTAATGCCCAGAGTTGCCGAGTGTGATCCCTGGTTAGAGTAGGCACCGAGGCGAGAATTATCGAGTCCGCTGACCCTGGTCCACGACCCTGCCGCGTCGGGAATTGAACCCTGGTCCCGAGCCGTTCTCTGCTTCCGGGTCTGCCGCCTCTAACCAGTGAGACACACCAATCCTCAGACTGTGCATGTGGCCACACTCCAAACAGCATTGGTGAAGTATCAAAACCACTGGCATCCTGTAAATTGTCAGCAGCATTCTGTTCACCAGCACCCTCCTGCTCAGCATAGTCTGTGTAACCATACCCAAATCACCATATGAAACTGGCTGTCTAAATGAGTGGTGTCTGCAATACCCCTGGCAACGAATAAACTGTATTTGGACTCAGTCCTTGTCCTGGGCACCCCGGAGAGCACCCTGGACATTGGAAACCACATTGCAGGTACCAATAGATGACATCTGGGAATCATCAGCAGCATACATGGCACCCTGGGTGCCACTGTTTAGAAAAGCAGCAGCACTGGCACACACTTTGACTCCAGAAACTAGAAAAGGATTCCTTAAATTCGTTAATCAAGTTACTTACCTTCGGTAACACTCTTTCTGGTAGAGACTATCTGCAGATTCCTCACCTTTTGAATAATCCCCAGGTGTCAGACTGGATCTGGAAACTTTTACTGTAGTACCTGTGCACGCCGATAGGTATAGCCGTGCAGTTCTGCACTGTTGCTGTTCTGCTCCGGAAATGACGTGCAGGGCCAATTCTGAACAATATAGTCAGTTCTTTCAAGGTTATTTGCACCCTCCAACGCAGGACCCAACTGCAAATTAAACCAGTATGCAGATTGCTTAACTTGGAATCTTATTAATGGATAGAGGCCAGTTCACAGAATGGGGAGGATGGGAGGGTTGGTGAGGAATCTGCAGTTAGCTAGAGTCTGTAGCAGAAAGAGCTTTCCCAAAGGTGACTTGTTCTTCTGATAGAGACTTCTAACTGCACATTCCTCACCTTTTGAACAGATGCCAGAGCAGTATACCTATTAGTAGGTGGTTGCAGTGAATTGTCTCGAACCAAAATGTCCAGTAGGACTAAGTGGGCAAAATGCGCTCTAGGCAAACCTGGCTGCCAGACAGTAGTGCTTTGTGAATGTATGGAGGGAAGCCCACATTGCAGCCTGGCAGATGTCTAGAACAAGAAACTCTTCATGACAATGCAGTGTTGACAGCTTTTGGCCTTAGAGAATGAGTTTGCAGTCCATCCAGAGGCTACTTTTTTACCACTGCGTATCAGATCTTGATATAGCGTACGATCCAGCAGGAGATGGTCCTTTTATTCATTTTTTATGTTTGAATATTTTTATTAATGCATTTTAGATATTAGGTTACATGAATTCGACACATAGGATAAAATATCACAGCAATCAGACTAGTACTTTTATCATTCGTTCTACACATTTCTCATGCCCGAGCAAAGGGAAATGAAATATGACAAAAGAATCCAGTAATTTACGCAAGGATTACTAAAAACAACAACAATGTAGCACATTGGACGCCAGTACCATATTCTCCCTGCATGGTAAGGAAATAAAATTAGACATATTTCACCGAAACCATACAGTGCAGGTGCCAGGCAAGGCTTATACTACCCAGCAGGCATGCCTACAGCTAGGCAGTGCTGGCCCAGGTCTGTCAACAGGTTATTATTCCTGGCAGAGGATGCACCAGAGCATGTGTGATTTGGACATTGGGCGCCTTTCCATGTGTCAAGGCGTGATTATCCCGTCATTATGCCCCCGTTCATGTTATTGTGTCATCTGTTCAGCATCCAATTAACGCACACTCACTACTGGGAACCTCAGTGTATCAGCATCGTGTAAACCTTGCTGGTGGACTTTGGACGAATCCCAGAGGGAGCCATAACTGAGGCAATGTTAAATATCCCATTCTGAGGATAATAAACCCAAACCTATACTTAAGAAATCAGGAACCGAACAATATACAAAGCAGAACAGATCAAAAATCAAATGTGTGTGTGTGTAGAGTGCGCGTGCTTCCGTCCGTAGTGTGAATTGGCAAATGCAACGGCGGCCGCAGAGGGGGGGTGGGAGGCGGTGGTGGGGGGGAGGGGGAATCGCTGTCTGCGCGGCAACAGTCAGTATCGCGCGGATGTGACCATTTGTCCAAACGGAAATGATAACTATTTCCTTTAAAGGGCGCAAGCTTTGGAGCGTCATCAAGGTAGTCCCCCTGTCTGTGTCATCCCAGGACTGGGGAAGAAGGGGAAGTATGTCTAAATAATGCCTCTCTACACACACACACACTGTGGAAAGCAGCCAAGAAGTCATCCCAGGTCTGGGCTATAGGGTATTTACGAAGACCTGCAGTTTCCTCCCTGTGCAGCGCCACGCTCTCTGCTCTCGCCCAATTATCAAATGAATGGCGCCAGTATATAGCCTGTGGAGGTTCACTATTTTTCCAGCGCTTGGTAATAAGCCTTTTCGCAGTTATGAGTCCAAGGCCCCAGAACCTAGCCGGGACTTTCGTCAACTTCGTTCGCCTATAAAGGCCCAAAAGACAAGCCTCCCATGTGTGCGGCAATCCACCACCCGTCCCCGACGCCAGTGGGGTCAAGACCACTGTCCAATAGTTGTGTAGGGAGGGGCATGCCCAAATTATGTCTAAGACGTCTGCATCTATTAATCCACATCTAGGACAGGACGCTGTCGCTAGCCTAAAATAGCGGTTTATCTTGTCCGGGGACAGGTTTGCCCGATGTATAATATAATATTGGATAATTTTGAATCGTGAGTTGCGTGGGATGTTGAGTGTTCCGGCTAGTGCCCTATCCCACTCTTTGTCAGTCCAGTCCCGCCCTCGGTCCCTAGTCCATTTATCTCGCAAGTGCTGTGAGGAAAAGTGTGTATGCGTGTGTAAGGCCTGCGCTAGCCAGTGCACCAAATGGGATCCCTTCCCCATCACATGTAGGTATTGTATCAGTAGATGCGGCGGTAATTCCACCGTGAGGTACCCCAGGCTCCTGTAAGTACACGTATGAGTGCTGCATGTGTGAGGAATTGGCCTGCTGGAATTCCCGTATCAGTAACCAGTGTCTCGAATGGGATTAATTCGCCGTCTTCGTATAGGTCGTCCAGAGTTTCTACGCCAGCCTGCAACCAGCTGCCCAGCGCCGCTTCCATGAACGCTCCGGCGTCCCAGGGCGTTCCCAATAATGGCAGATTAGGGGCACATGAATTGGTGCAGCTTGTAAGCTTTAGGCTGCGCATATAGCACTTCTACGCCACCACCAGGTGTAACTGTGTGGGGCAACGGGATTTGGATAGCGGATGAAAAAGCTCATGTACCTGAGCAGCTGACAAAACCGTCGCGTCTGTGGCAGTATCATTTAAATTTTTCCCACTCAGCCAGTAGGCTACCCACTGCAATTTGGCAGCTAAGTAGTATAATTCTTGATTTGGCACAACCAGTCCTCCGGTTTCCATCGACGCATACAGGGTGTGCAGTGCAACTCTGGGTCGACCTGCGTTCCAGATCAACCGCCTAATTAGAGACTCCAGTTCACGAAATATACGAGCAGGGACATAAACCGGCATGTTGGTATAAAAATACAATAATCTGGGCAACACCACCATTTTCGTCAGGGTGATACGAGCCGGAACATTCAGTGGGAGAGAGTTCCAGAACGTCACCTGAGCATTGAGCGAAGAGATCACCCACACTAGATTCCCCTCTGACACATCAACAGGGTCACGATATATATGTACAACCCCACATATCAGAACGTGGTAGAATACCACACCAGCCGCTCTCCCAAAACAGCGATATCCCGCTCTTGTGAGGCAGCACTAAAGGGATAGACTCCTGATTTCACCCAATTGACTTGAAGTCCTGACATGACACCAAATTCGCAAAAAATGTTGGTAAGCTCCGGTGGGAAGCAGGTCAAATCATTAATATAAAGCAGCAGATCTTCTGCATATAACGACACCGAATGTATCCCGTCCTCTAGTCGTATACCCCAGTTGGCGCCTGAAGCGCGCAGTCGAGCCGCCAGCGGTTCCATCTTAAGGGCGAATATAAGAGGGGAGAGGGGGCATCCCTTTCTAGTACCCTTGCGTACTCTAATCGGTTCGGATATAAGTCTGCCCGTACGGACACACACCACGGGTCTCCGATACAGCAGCTCCACCAATTGTAGAAAGCCCTCGCCCAGATCATATTTACGCAACACTGACATAAGGTAAGGCGATTCCACAGAGTCAAATGCCTTCTACAGATCAAGCACCAAACACCCTGAGTTGGGCCATCTGGGCACGGCTATACTCTGCACTCGGAATAAACGTCTGATATTATATGACGTGCTGCACATAGGTACATTAGGGAAGAACTGGACTTTTCGCAGTTGGAGATTGGGTAAGTCCCGGGTTGTGAATTAATGGTTTTCTCCCTAAAAGGCCAGGGAGGTGTCCTGTACTCTGGATTGCTGTGTTACAGACCTCCGACCAATGCTCTGTCAGCTGTGCATGAGTTAATAGATCTCATTTACGACCTCTCCAATACCCGTGCCAGGCTCATGGTCTGGGAGATTTTAATCTCTGGTCGAATGGACCTATGGATTCAGCTTACAAAGACCTGGTCCAGGCCTGTCGTAATATTCATTTGCAGAAGCTGGTGCTCTCTCAGACCCACCAAAAGGGTAATGCCTTAGACCTGCTCTTTGCGGACCCTAGTTAGGTTGCTATTCGGGACATTGTCCCTCAGTGTTGGACGGACCATGCTCTTATTCATTTCTCCCTCTCTCTCCCCGCCGTTGCATTGCGGGGCGGCAGCAAAGGAGCTGCTACTAAGCTTAGCAGGCAATGGTCCAGGCTCTTGAAAAACTCGAGCCTGCCAACCCTGCTCTCAGAGGGCTTTACCCTGGGAGGTAGCGCGGAGGAGAGCTACGAGATCCTTAATCGGCAAATTACAGTTTCACTGGATCAAATGGCCCCCTTGCGGAAAACTAGGGACAGGACTAAGCTTGCCATGCCTTGGTACTCGCAAGATCTACTCCAGCTGAAACCTCAGTGTAAGCGGGCGGAACAAACTTGGAGAAAGCAGTACCTTGAGTCTGACAAAGTCCTGTTTAAACAGACTCTGCTTGACTACAAAGCACAGATCAAGTGCGCCAAAGCTAGGTTTCTAGAGGAGACGCTGCTGCAAGCAGCGAACAAATCCCAGACCCTGTTTAAGATCGTCAAGGACCTCTCTCGCCCTGCCTGTGCCATCAACGGCATTCCGACTTCCCAAGCCTTATGTGATTCTTTGGCACAAGCCTTCGAGGATAAGATTACTACTATTCTGAGTAATCTCCGTGCCCCGGCCGTCCCCGGTCCCCAGTCCTCGCCCGACCCCGCATTGATATCCATTTCGGGGTCATTGGAGGAAGAGGGAAGGCAGGTACAGTTGAACAGCTTTCCTCTTCCCTCGTTCGAGGATTTCTGTTCCTTGGCCAACAGGGTGTCCTCAGACTCCCCTGTGGACCTGCTACCTCACAAGTTCTGGAAACTGTTCCAAGAAGAGCTTTTTCGCCCTCTTCATGCCATCTGCTGCCAGTCCCTCAATACCGGTCGAGTTCCTGATTGTTGGAAACTGGCCGTGGTCTCTCCTCTCCTGAAGAAGGCAACATTGGATCCCACCTGTGTGGCAAACTTTAGGCCCATCTCGTTGCTTCCCTTTCCTATCAAGATCTTGGAGAAACTGGTCACCAAACATCTGTCCAGTTTCATGGAGATGAACATCTGTCTGGATGTGGCTCAGTTCGGATTCAGGCCGGGTCATGGTACTGAGTCAGCATTGATGGTAGTTCTGGATGACCTACGTTCGTGTGTCGACCTTTTTAGTGCTGCTCGACATGTCGGCCGCGTTCGATACGGTCAGCCACGCTATCCTGGTCAACAGACTGGAGGAAATCGGGGTGGCCGGTTTGGCCCGGGACTGGCTGGTCTCCTATCTCGGCGATAGACACCAGGTGGTAGCCTTGCCGCCCTATAGATCTGTCATCAAAAAAGTGGGACAGGGCGTGCCACAAGGTTCGGCCATCAGTCCTATTTTATTCAATTTGTATCTCTGCCCTCTGGTCAGGTTGATCAAGTCCTGTGGTATAACAGTCACCAACTACGCTGAAGACACGCAGCTCATTTTTTCTCTTGAAGGTAGGGATGCAGTATCCCAGGAGACCTTCCACCGCTGTATGACAGCCACTGCGGAATGGCTTCGTCAAAACTCCCTGCAATTCAACAGCTCAAAAACTGAGGCACTGCACTGTTCCTTGGATCGTATCCCACGGCCTCTGCCGGCGGATTTTTGGCCGTCTCCCTCCCAGGGTACTGTTATGGTGGCAGATTCTGTTCGGAATCTGGGTGTGATGTTTGGAGCTAATTTACAGCTGGATGTGTTTGTGAATAAAACAGTGGCCACCTGCATGATCTTGCTTCGCACATTACGCAAGATACTCTCTATGCTCCCGGTCCATGCCTGCCCAGAGGTATTGCGTAGTATCATCTTAAGCAGGCTTGACTACTGCAATGCACTACTTCTGGGGCGCCAGCTACTCTGGTTGGTAAACTGCAGCGAGTACAAAACATGGCTGTTAAGCTGGCCCTCTCACGGCCGCGCTCTGACTCTTCCTCTCTGGCGCTTTCTGATCTTCACTGGCTGCCAATTCACCAGTGCATCCATTTTAAAGCAGCATGCTTGGTTTTTTGGGCCCTACATGGGCAGGGGCCTGTCCCGCTGCAGAAGCTGTTCTCATGGTACATGCCGGCCAGAGCGCTATGCTCTTCATCAGCATGCCTGGTGGCAGTCCCCAAGATTATGAGGACTCGGATGGGCGGGCGCTCCTTTAGATTTACTGCGGCTAAACTGTGGAATTCTTACCTTTTTACCTGAGAATTGTCGAGGATCTTTCTTCCTTCAAAAAGGTTTAAAAACGTATCTCTTTCCTAGGACAGTGTAATTTCCACGGCAGCATAACATCACGTATGGTGGTCTAAGTGTCAAAGCGCCAGGATACCCTTTGGGTGACAGTTTGCACGGTACAAATAAGCGATACATACATACATACATACAAAGCCATTTTGATCAGCATGTACAAGAGTGGGCACCAGTGGTGCCAACCTCTGTGCCAATGTGGACGCCAATAGCTTATAGTCTGTGTTTAGGAGTGCCAGTGGACGGTATGACCCCGAATTGGCTTCATCTCTGCCCGGTTTCAATAGCGATATAAGATTTGCCTCATTTAGTGTGGGCGGAAGGGCAGAGTCATGAACAGCTGCCGCAAACATGCGTAACCACTCCGGAATCAATAATACAGAAAAGGCCTTATAAAACTCTGTGAGTAACCCATTAGGACCTGGGGATTTACCATTTGAAAGAGAGAATATGGCCGTTCTGAGCTCTTCCGATGTAAGGGGCGCACCAAGGTCGTCTCATTGTGCATTAGTAACTTCTGGCAAGTTGGCAGGGTATGCCCAGACGTGGGTCCCTTGCTCACTTTGCCACTGGATTCAAGCTAGCCTGGCTGATGACGGCTGATTTGCCAGAAACCGGTCCCAGGATGCTTGTTTCCGGTCCAGGGAGGACATGGCTTGGCAGTTCTGGCTTGACTGTTCCCATGAGGCACAGGGTCAGACTGATTTACATATGGCCATATCTGAACTGGGGTGGTGAAGTGAGCTAAAGAATGATGATGGATTAAACCCAGATCAGTTGACTGGGGGTGAGTGTTTTATTTGCTCAAGCGCTCCGTCCATCATCCCCTTTGGTATTGCTTTGTTCGCGCTAAGTTGGCAGGGTATGCCCAGACGTGGGTCCCTTGCTCACTTTTCTACTGTATTCAAGCTAGCCTGGCTGATGACGGCTGATTAGCCAGAAACCGGTCCCAGGATGCTTGTTTCCGGTCCAGGGAGGACATGGCTTGGCAGTTCAGGCTTGACTGTTCCCATGAGGCACAGGGTCAGACTGATTTACATATGGCCATATCTGAACTGGGGTGGTGAAGTGAGCTAAAGAATGATGATGGATTAAACCCAGATCAGTTGACTGGGGGTGAGTGTTTTATTTGCTCAAGCGCTCCGTCCATCATCCCCTTTGGTATTGCTTTGTTCGCGCTAAGTTGGCAGGGTATGCCCAGACGTGGGTCCCTTGCTCACTTTTCTACTGTATTCAAGCTAGCCTGGCTGATGACGGCTGATTAGCCAGAAACCGGTCCCAGGATGCTTGTTTCCGGTCCAGGGAAGACATGGCTTGGCAGTTTGGGCTGGACAGTTCCTATGAGGTACAGGGTCAGACTTATTTGCATATGGCCATGTCTGATTTGTGGTGGTGGAGTGAGCTAAAGAATGATGATGGATTAAACCCAGACCAGTTGACTGGGGTAAGTCTTTGATTTTCTCAAGTGCTCCGTCCATCATCCCCTTTGGTATTGCAATGTGCTGAAGGAAGCCGCTCTAGTTTTTGCTCTAGTGGTTCGATCCCAGAAAGTGTTACTGCATAAGCCGTCTCTTGTGGGCGTGAAGCTGTATGGCCAAAAGATGGGGGGTGGGGTAGATGGGTCAAACTAGCTGCAGATGATTCAAAGGACTGTAGACTTTGGCCCCCTGCCTCTATTTCCTCTATAGTTAACTAATTCAACCCGATATTACTTCTCCCCTGCTAAAAGGGAAAGAAGCTGGAGATTATATCAGTCAGGTAGAGGTTGATGGTCCTTCACTACCCACTGATGTCAGTTATGACACGCCTGGCTTTCCTTCTCCCGGACCGGGGTTAGACCTTCTTCCTTTGCGAGGTTGTCTCACTCTTGGCCACCTATGGTGGCTTGGTCTGGTCCTCTGGTTCAGCATTTGCCTACTGGAATCAGATCAGCATCCTCTAAACTACCATCTTCCTAATAATCTAAGGCTTCTGGTGAACTGTTTGCAGTAGTGGCTTAAGGAAGAGAAACTAAATCGATTCAATTCAAAATTTCTTTTTTCGACTGTGTGCAATACAGTCATGAAAGTGCAATAAAATACATATATATACAAATCACATGTTAAAAGACAGGTCATCAGGTGCAAGGGGTCACAAGATAGCATGTGAATTCACAAGCAAATATAAGTATACTAATTATCTGAGACATATTTACAGGGGTAGCATAGTTCAGATAGGGATTACCCTTCCATGCTTTTTCTGAATTTCAGGGCTGTTTTTAAAAAATTACATGTAAAAAAAAGTGCTTTCACAGTGCAGCATTTGAAGATAAAGTAGTGCTGGTCTTATTTGCACAAAGTTCAGTTTTTTAAAAAGAGGTTTTAAAAACATTTTCCGCGGTATCGTGTAGTAAGAGCATACAAATAGAAAGTGTGCCAGGTCTTGCGGATACTTATTGTCGCAGCCGCAAGTTGGCAACACTTGCCCCCATGGGCTCCACTCGGCACGGCTAGCATTAAATGGAATAGATCAAAACGGAATCTGGTCAACAGGAAGCGCTCATATCTGGGAATGGGCCAGGATAGGTATGGTTCAATTTGTATACATGATTTGGTTAAAACATGTCTCATCACACTAGCCTTCTTCAGTTCCGTCTCTTCCCTAGCAAGCTGACGGGTCAACAAAAAAGTGTCCTTTACATATGTTACATCATGCTTGGATACTTGCTGTGGTGTTAGAAAAAGATCCAACCTACCCAGGTCTTGAAGGCAATTTCTGATGTATTTTAGCCAGGGTATCTTAAGTTTCCCTTCCCAGTTGAGTGCTTCGAGGAGGATGTTTTGGGTGAATGGTATTTCATCGTTCAGCCAGCAGTTTAGCCAGCACAACAAGGGGTTTACAGCAATCTTGTCCCCTAGATGTGGCATGCCCAGTTCCTCGTGAGTGAAGAAATTAGCTGTGCTCTTCGGTAGACACAAAACTTGTTTTAGAAAGTTATTTTCAGTGGTTACAAGGTCGCCCGCTGGGAGAAAGCCCCAAAGGTCACTCCCATAACAGGCGACAGCAGTACTTTTGGCTTGATATAATTTCATCAGAGTAACCACTGGTGTATTACCCATTTTGCGCGCGAAGTCAATTATTGCAGCGTTGGTCCTTGTTAATTCTCCTTTCTTTTTTCTTATTGCGGGGCCCCATGTAAGTTTATGGTCAAACAATACACCAAGATATGAAAAAGTTTTTGTTGTTGGTATTTTTTCCCCATTAACAGAGAAGGGGTAGGTCTTTTTTGAGCCAGAACCTACTTTCATAACAAATGATTTGGTGTTGTTGATACACAGGCCCCGTGAGTTCATGAATTCAAAGAAAGAGTCTAGTAGTGTCTGGAGGCCAAGTGCAGTTCTGGAGATAAGGACGGCGTCGTCTGCATAAAGCAGAACAGGAACGCCCTTTTTCCTGATGTATGGGTAATCCGTATTTGTTTTTAAAAGATGCTCCTCAAGACCATTTATGTATAGATTAAAAAGAAATGGCGCTAAAATACAGCCCTGCCTAACCCCTCGGTTTATTTTGAAGTCTCTGGTTACTTTCAAGTCTTTAGTATAACGGACGTTTGCTCTTGTATCACTGTGGAGGTCGGCCAGAAAGTTGATAAGATTTTTTTCGACTCCCATTTTTATCAGGACATCCCAGAGTTTGCTTCTATCAACGCAATCAAAGGCCGATGAAAGGTCCATAAAGGCCATGTTTAGTGTTCCGTTTCTGGCCAGGGTGTACGTGCCAGTAATTAGGTATAAATTCAGGCATTGAGTTATTGTTGAGTGCCCTGGTCTGAAGCCGTATTGAACGGGCGACATTACGTTGTTGTTTTTGGCCCATATGGTCAGCCTGTTTAAAATGATCCCTCCCACTACTTTGGCGACTGAATTTATCAAAGAAATCGGCCTATAACATGCTGTGTTGTTTCTGTCACCCTTCTTGTAAACGGGTACAATAGTTGAGGCACCCCTGGACTTTGGAGCCCCAATTGCAGCACCGGCATTAACAACCGCCTTAAGGATTGGGGCCCAGAAGGGAATATTTGATTTAAATAAGTCTGGGGGAAGGCCATCTGGACCCGGGGCCTTGTTACTGGTTAGACAACGGATCCCCTGTTCAACTTCTTTAACTGTGAAAAGCAAAGGTGCTTCTTCGAGAAGTTTGGGTGCTTGTATCATCTGGGGAACGTCGCTCTTAAAGATTAGACTGAAATGGGAAATCCATTCATTCTCAGGTATGACGGTTCCAAGGCTGGCAGCGTTAGGATCATCAAACATCGGCTTATTGATTATGCTCCAGAACTTGGCACTATTGCCCAGGGTTGATGGGTCAAGTAAAGACTCCCAGATGTTCTTCTTTATGTCCTTTTTGCGGAGTGCCAAAGCAGATTTATATTCAGAGCGCAGGATTTTAATGAGTGCGAGGTCCCTTGGTTTGTTCTTGAGAGCCTTTTTCAGATTTCGATTGGCAGCTGAACAGACATGATCGAACTATCTTGGCTGTTGGTCAATTGGGCCTTTTGATGGTACGGGGAGCAATTGATCAATTCTTTGGGTTAGAACAGCAAAGGCAGATAAGATAGATTCAGAAGGTGTGGTGTTGGAGGCACAAAGGTTGAGTTCATGTTCACAGCTCATTTTAACAGATTCATGCAGAGTGTCACTGTTTATCATGGTCCATTTAAGTCGGCGATTTCTGCAGATCAGTTTTAAGACACCCGGATCCTTATGGTTTTTCCGAAGTTCAAAAAGACCATCTTGTAATTCCACTGAGATTGGATTATGGTCACTGTAAATGCTTTCATGTATATTAAAATTAAGAGACGAATTTACCAGGTCAACAGAGAGAAGTATGTGGTCTATGAAGGATCCTTGCTCTGAACCTTTGTAGGTTGGTGTTTCAAAGATAAAAGAATCGTCTTTCAGAGACAGTGCCATACTCAAATTCAGGCCATCTGTTAAATTGTTCATATTTGTTCCTCGTGGGCAGTGCGCAAAATGAGGACCGGATCTATTTCCACAACCCAGAGAGCCCAAGGATGACGTAGTCGGGTTTCCACAGTAGTGGCTTAAGGAAGGGAAACTAAATCAGTATGTGGAGCTCTGTCCTCATCTACCATTTATTTTGACAACTGATGCCAGTGGCAAGTTTGACACTCTGCTCTTTGTCCGGAATCAGCCCAGGAACTATAGTCTCATCAGTGTATCATCTGGCTAAAGGGAACTGTAAGATCACTTCTTTTCAGCTCACACGAAGAGGGTGGTTCTATAAATCATGACAGACAACAATGTGGCCAATAGAGGAGGACTAAAAAGCATTTTCTCTTGATGTACACCCTTCATGCCACGCCAAAACTACACCTACACTGAATTCGGTCTTTTTACCTGCCAGTGGTGGAGAAATGACAGTTTGTACCCTGAGTTAGGTGTTCCCCTTTTCCAAGGAATTTGTCTTTTATGCATTTGTTTTCAATGGATTGTAGACTAACGGAGTCTTACCTAGTTGGATCTTTTTGCATCCAGACAGAATTCTCTGCTGCCCATATTTCCCCCACTAGCAACAATATTGGGATCTAGGAGACAAATGACCTGTTCTTCACTTGACCCTAGTGACTGTTTATATTTCCTGCTTTTCCCTCTCGAGGTGCTTCACAGGATTTGGAGGAAGAGGACATCTGTCATTTTGGGTGCTGTAGTTCAGCAGGAATGGGCTATTCTTTCTTCACTCTTGAGGTGGTCACTCCTGAACTGCATAAAGTTTACTTATTTGAGGCCAGTGGCAAGAAGGTGCTGTGTACCTACTTATAGGCCATCAACCAGGTCTCTCCAGCCATCTCAGTCTTGGGCTTTTCTTTCAATCTGACTCCAGGTGTTGCCCATCTCCTTGCAGTCAGCCTTGAGGCCTCAGCACCAGGTGTTTTTTCGCCTTCCTCTTTTTCCTTGAGGGTCAAGCCTTGCTTGGTGGTGTTTGACGTTGGGTTGCAGAGGGTGTGAGCTATCAAGCGACTTTTCATGGGAATGGAGTTGGGAAGAGTGCTGTCATAGGTTGTTGTTGTTGATGGTGTTTGGCCAGCAGATTTGGAGCATTTTTCCCAGGTAGGTGTTGATGAAGGTCTGAACTTTGTTGGTCGTGGTCACGGTTGTCCTCAAGTTTCTGCTCCATACAGAAGGACCAACTGTACGTTGGAAGAATGCGTGAGTAGGTTGAATGTACATAGGGGTGACACTGGAGGTTGCAGGGGCTTTGCTATACTCTATATGCTTTCCACCCTTAGTGCATATGCTAGAAACTGGCATTCCTTTTGTGCCTGCCATTATTTACCCTCCCCTTAAGCTCTCTGTACTGTCTTGTGATACCTTGTGGATCCTGGAATCCTCTAAGGGGATTGAGTTGGGTCTGATTCCTCTTTCCTTCAACCTCAGTTAATGGCTGATGTCTTTTTTTTCTAGCCCCCTTGGAAAGGTTTACCTCCACTGGTATCTAAGCCTTCAGATAGTTGACACGTTTTAGACTGTGTATTGCATGGTTCAGCCCTCATTGTCAAAGTAAAATCTTCCTTTGGTTCTACAAGTTTTCAGAGTCATCCATTTGAGCCTCTGGAAGATGTACTTCTTACACCTCCTCGTATCAGTCTTCACCCATAGAAAGGGACCAAAGACAGCACTTATCATGTTTTTGTTGTCTGCTTTTGTCTCTCTGTGGCCAGCGGGCCCTGCTCAACACAGTAAGTTATTTTATATTTTGCTTTTAGTCATTATGACATGTATGTTTTGTTTTTGGCATTGGTGGTGTTCTCTGTTGCTGTGCTCCATCCAGTGCGGTGAACTTTCTGGCTCAATGTTGTTCTCCTTCAGTTACTATGTGACAAAAAGCCCAACTTTAGTGGACTTGTCTGCTAGTGGAATGTGATTTTGGGATGCCCACTTATTTACTGGAAACTTCACAAGACTCCTGGGTCAGTCTGGCACATGGAAGTTGTAGCCTGTTCTGCCTTACTTGTTGCTATGGAAACTAGGGAGGCTGGGCGGTTTCCTCTGCTTTAGGTTTCCAGCGGCTACCATCCTCTGTATCGTCGTGTTCTGCGAGGGTTCCTTCCCTAACAGGGGCCCTTTACCTCTGCTTGATGGCAGCCTGGACGTAGCCTTTCCTGCCTGATTGTTGAGGGTAGAACAGTTCTGTTGTAGTACTTACTTGTCTGGGATTGGGGAATGTTTCGTATTCACATTGCGCAAAGGAAGTATAGTATCAGCATTGGATACTTGCTTTAGCGATGCCATTGCCAATATTGTTTTATCCCCTAGTGCATGAGTCTCCAAACTTTTCAGTACAAGGGCCCTATTGTATATTTTACAAATATTCACAGGCTGAAAAATCTAGGGGCATATTAGCAAGAACCTTGTTAAAATTATCGCCGTTTTCTGTGATAATGGGCTTGCTAATATGAGTTATAGAATTCCAATAGAATCCCAGGTTAGATGTGCAGGATATCTAACCTGGGCTTCTATTGGAATTGTATAACGCATATTAGCAAGCCCATTTCAATCTCTATGTCTCCCCAGTGGCTCCAATTGTAGTGGGACACGGACTACAAATTGTTACCTATGCCGACGACACTCAGCTGGTTGTCTCCCTCTCGCGTGCACCCGGTCTAGCTATGGACAGTTTCAGGGCTTGCATGCAAGATCTTGCAACCTGGATGTCCACTAATTGCCTGAAATTAAATGGCAACAAGACTGAGGTGCTCGTGGTGGGAGGCAGCCCATCTGTCTGGACATCGGCATGGTGGCCACCATGCCTAGGCGAGGCCCCCACACCTCGGAAAGAAGTCAGAAATCTCGGGGTCTGGCTAGATACTGATCTGTCTTTCGGACCACAGATTAACAGGGTGACGGGCATGTGCTTCAGCATTTTAAAAACTCTGCGGAAAGTCCTAATTCTCCTCCCTACGGCCGCCCGCAGAACGCTGGTGCATGCTCTAGTCACCTCACGCTTGGACTTTGGCAACCTACTCTATTTGGGAGCTACCTGTAAAGCGATTAATCGACTTCAGGTGCTACAGAATGCTGCAGCTCGCCTCATTTTAAACCTCCCAAAAAGATCCAACTCCAAGGCCGCCCTCCAGTCACTCCATTGGCTGCCAGTGAGGAGCAGAGTTGAATTTAAGTCCCTCTGTACCTGCCACCGTATCCTCGCTAAAAAGGCGCCAGCACCACTCCAGAACCTTATTACAAGGTATGCACCAACTCGTGCACTGCGCTCCTCGCATGGAGGCTTACTTAAGGTCCCTAGGGTGAAAAAGGCCCGTATGGGAGGAAGATCCTTCCGATACCTGGCGGCAAAAAACTGGAATAATTTACCTCCTAATCTCCGTCTGGACCCCTCCGAATCTAGTTTCCGGAGGAAATTAAAAACTTACCTCTTTTCTAAATGAGTGGGCTCCTCCCCTACTTCTCTCTCAGAGTGCTTCAGTTCAGCGCGGGGACACGCATTTTGCGTAACCAGGCGCTCTATAAATGCCCCTTAATAATAATAATAATAATAATTATCGCCGTTTTAGCTGCAGTTTCCTGCCGCTAAAACTGCGATAATTTTAACGAGGTTCTTGCTATATGCTCCTCAGTTTTATAAATGAATGAATAAAATTTAAATGAATAAATAAGGTTTACTTGGATCTTTTTTGTGATCCACATGAAATGATTCAAAGCAAAAGAGAAATGTGACAATTACAAAAAAGTAATGCCGTGCTTAAACTGAGAAATTATACACGAGTAAAAATGTCAATCATCAGCTAATGGTCTGACAAAATAATTAATCAATTACTTGGAAATAGATAAGAAAAAGGCTATTCATTTTTTAATTAATTTTGAATACTGATAATTCACAAATTTACATGAAATGAGAATTTGTCCAAATTTTGTAGCACACAAATAGAAAAACTAAGCCATTAATAATGGACAAACAAAAATAAATTTAGCCTGCACCTTTCTACACAATTCTGGCAATTAGAGTTTTGTCGACTGTGGATTATCTGCTCTAGGAATTCGCGTTTTTAAAGATTTGACATACACGACATTGCTGGTCCAAACTTTACAGTAGAGAAGATTCAAGAGGCTCTGCTGCCACCTACAGGCTGCCAAATGAATTGGATATATATTTCCCTTTGTTCATCGGAATCGAAGACCTTGGAAAACAACAGAAGCCAGATACAATATTATAGAGGGTCGGATAGTTTGGAGACCCTTGCCCGAGGCTCTGCCTCTGTATCGGATAGTAAAACCCAATAACACCTTAGAAGCGTTGTTGTAAGTATTTAATCATTTGACTTATTGCTGACTTCAAATAGCCCAAAATGAGTTCATAAATCAGGTCTGAATAAAGCAAATATTAAATTATCAAAGTAAATACATTATACGGCAAAGACTTTGAGGACAGTGTAGTACAATTTACATCCACAGTGTTATGCATGCATGCCATAACTGTGGAGAAAACAATAAACAGCTCAAATGCCCCTGGCTCATAACTCTTGCACAGTATATGTTCCCCTGAAACTAGGTTATCTCTTCTTTTTAAAACTATTCTTCTTTAACAAGCAATAATGTAAAATGTCAGTGTTGCAGGTACCTGTGTCCCCCTCCCTCTGGACCATCTTCGTGAGGATACAGTCACAGCTATTCTGACAAAAGATAGTCAGAGGTTTATCAAGACAATTCTTGAAAGTCTGTCCTACTTTTCAAAATGTAATTGCTGGTTTGTTTTCCTCTTCCATTATTGATGGAAAACCAAAAAGAAATCCCAGCTAGGCGTTTTTCAAAACAGACTATATAGAAATCAGTGGCAGTGGCCATCAATTTTCTGCTGCTGCTCAAACTGACAATGATGCATTCAAATATTTAGAATACTAGTTAAATTCACTTAAACACTATGTAGGCAATTGAAGCCTTCTCCATAATAGCTAGACAGATGTACTGACCACCTCACTTTCTCCAATACTTCCATATTTGATAGGATACTTCTGATATTTTATTCGAGAAATTCAGGTGTTTTAGGTTTCACCAGATTATCTCTTCCCACACTCGGATTCATAATAATGCAGAACGTTACCAATGTTTTTCTCTTCCTCTTTGATGGGGATGTATGACATGAGGGGCATGCTGACACTGATCCTTTATTTTATCTTCAGCCCCACTTGTAGTGTTAGTAACTGCTGCACTTATAGAGTGTTTGACATCGTGATCGCAGGTTCATTTTCCACAGGTCCACTCAGCAGTCCTGATGAGGTTGATCAAACAAGTACTATAGAGTGGAGATAACAATGGCCATCTGTTACCTAGTGTGTGCTTCCCAGGAAGTAATGAGTCCTATGCTACCTTCTTGCTGCACTAGTCATACCCTGTTTGAAGGTGTGCCAGCTATGCAGCCTGTTTCAGGGCTGTGTTTTTAGTATTGTGGGCCAGTTTCATCATGGGTGTTCAATCCTGGGTTTTTGTTCCCACCCAGCGTGTCTCTTTGCCATCTTCCAAAAAGGGGCTTCCTGTGCTAGGGCACTAGCCATTGCCTGTAAAGTATTAGAATGCCCTGGATTCCTCTTTTTTTTGTTCTGTCTTGACAGCACAACTCCATGCATGATCTGTTGTTACCTATCTTAAAAAGTATACTTAGTGTTGAATTTACCTTTACCCAGAGCAGTATGTCTTTCTTGCATCATGATTTTTGTTGTATCAGTCCACAACCTTTGGAGTTCTCGCACTACAATGCATAAGTATTTTTATCATCTCAAAAGTACACTGGATGGACCTGTCCCTAGAACCAAGCACACGCGCCAAATTGCAGGACACGTTTCCTCTGCAGTGGGCCTCGGAGGCGGTCCCGTACCTCGGGATACAACTTGCCCCTTCGCTTCAGATCACGGTCGATATCAACTACTCCCAGCTGCGACGGAAAATCAGACACGAGCTAGGACAGTGGAAATATTACCCGCTGTCATGGCTCTGCAGGGTTGCGGCGGTCAAAATGACGATTCTCCCCCAGATACTGTACATCTTTCGCATATACCCCTTACTCCGCCCAAAGGCTGGATTAAACTGATGCAGTCAGAGCTCTCACAATTTATATAAAATGGGAGGAAGCCTCACCTGAAATCGTAGATAGCGATGCTTGCACCGGAGCATGAAGGAATCGGGATCCCAAATCTAGCTTCGTACTTTCAAGCGACGCAATTACGCTTTATGGCAGAATGGGTCCGCTGGGAATCTGGCAAACATTGGTTGTTCCAAGACCAGGCGGTTGCCGGGAGGACCCTGTAGGAGATTCCTTTCATGCGCCGGGCACACAGGCCGCCCAACCTCTATGCGTCGTTCATCATGCGAGTCCCGTTAGAGATCTGGGACAGGGTAGGGGTTCCGCATGGCCTTACCACCATACCGTCGCCGCTCACTCCCATCCTTGACAACCCCGACTTCCAACCGGGGATGGATAGGAAAGCTTTTGAATGCTGGAAACCGACTGGCTGTCATTCTCTTTGCCATATGTATGGACCAGAGGGAGCAGTCCCCTTCCCACAGTTTCGTCAAGAGTTCGGCCTCCCGGGAGCCGAGAGACTCCGATATTTCCTGGTCAGACACTGGGCTCTTAATCCCACGATAAGATCTGAAGCGGACAGGCGCCTAACTGATTTTGAACGCTGGCTGATTTCTCGCACAACTGACAAGCAGCTAATCTCGGATCTCTATAAAATGCTCATGCACAAACACAGATACACCTACAGCGCGAGTAGGGTTCGCTGGGAGCGGGAGCTGGGGAGATCTTTCACACATAAGGAATGGGAGGGAATATACTATAGAGCACGACACTCAGCCTACCACATGGGGCTTACGGACACTCTTACGAAGGTGGCGACCTATTGGTACTATACCCCAGAGCGCCTGTATGAAATGGATAGTAGCAAGGACTCACTATGCTGGCGGGATTGTGGACAACTGGGCACATTAACACACATACTTTGGGAGTGCAGGCTCCTACAGGGTTACTGGCAACAGGTCTTAAACAAGGTGGACGCCCATTTTGACACGGAAGTTCCACGCTTCCCCTCGTATGTCATTCTAGGGCTGCCTAATGCATTGACCTATCCATTACGGTCGCGGAGGGGTCGCACTGGGGTCAGTGATACAGAATATCCTGGCGCACTGGCGATCTGCGCAACCTCCTACGCACCAAGGTTGGCTCCACCGCCTGTGGATGGTGCTGGGCATGGAAAGGCTTTCCCTGTACAAAGCAGGAGAAGGGGCCAGGTATGCTGAGCTTTGGAAACCATTTCTAACCCTCCTGTCGTCTGAGTTTGTGGAGGTAACTTGCCCGAGGTATCTTAGATTGTTGAGGCTGACAGACACTGACCTGGAGAGGAAGGAAGATGGGCCCACCCGTTAGGTTGGTGGAGGCCGTTGGGATATGAGAGAGAGGGAGACCATGGACCACACGGGGAGGGAAAAGGGAGTAGGGAGGGGAGCTGAGGGGAAGGGGGGGTTGGAGGGTGGAGGGAGGTGGTTTGTTGGGCTTTAAGTGGGGTTGGAATGGTTGGGTTGGGGGTGGGTATTCTGTTTACTGAGTGTGTCAGAAGATGGAGGTACGTCGCACTTCTAGCGGACTGAGCAACACTCTGGCGATGGGAAAGTGCAGGTCAGCAGATGGGTAGACGGCAGGCCGCATGACACTGTTTTGCATTTTAGGTCCACCTCCATGCTGGAGCCGGTAGCGACGGTTGGTCATGAACTTGCATTGCTATGTTTTAAACGCGGCCGGCCCAAACTGGGTTGTAGGCGGCTTGCTGTGTATAACTACGAACTTGTAAGTTCTGAACCGTACTGAACTCCCTCTTGCTGCATTGCTTTACCTGTCACTTGTCGGACTGTCTGGCGACCTCTTACAGCTGTATTGTACCTATACTGTGTTGACATGCTCAATAAAAGATATTTAATCCTAAAAGTACACTGGATCATAACAAACTCATTTCTTTACATCACAGATACGTTATGTACAGAAAGTGATTTGTTTTTTCCATTTTTTTAATGTTCTAGTCAAAGATGAAAATGCAGCCTCACCTACTGGCTTTTCCAAAGATTATCCAGGAGGTCCCCGCTGCCGTGTTTTGGTGAGGTCCCAGGGTTGGTGTAAGTTGGCTTACTGCTGTCTGCCCTCTCTGGTCTTGTCATCTTCAATGATGCTTTACTTGGTTCACTGCGTTGGTGGATGTGGCAGGAGTGGGCTTTTTCTACACTCGCGTTTGGGTCATATTCTGCATCTCCTTCATGGGTGGCCCCTGTGGATGGACTTTAGAGCCTGGCCAGTTAAGATTCCTGTCAGCTTTGACACCTATGTCCATGGAACTTTATGTCTGGTTGGCGGATAATCCCCAGTGGCTGCTTCTGTTCCAACTGCCATGTTTCCCCTCCCCTTTTGTTGGAGAAGGGGTGAGAGGTGATAGTATTTTTTTGTTTACTCCCAAAAACGTGTCTTCATTCCTACCCATGCTCCACTTCCAAGCATTGCTGTTCTTTGTCCTTCCACAACCTGGTTGGTTTATTGGTTAGTGTCATCGTCCTCTAGTGCACCTCTATCTCTGAGGTTTGGTGACTGTTTTTTTTTTTCCAACTCTGCCGTTTGGCTGCCTTGTGAGGCACCCAGTGCCTCTTCTGGCAGATTTGCTTCTTGGTCTACTGTTTAGGCTTTGTGAGATGATGGGTCATTCCCAGATAATACCTTATTGAGTCTCTTTTATGGCTACTCATAGGATGTTTTGGCAGACCTTTGGTCTTTTCGGTTCCTCATTTCAATGTCAGCATTTTAGACAGTTCTGAACTTCATGATTTTCATGTGAGTTTTCACTTGTGATTTGCTGTTCCTGACTTTTTTGTTCAGGCATATCTGTTGGATGATGCAACCCTCAATTCATGTGGTATAAAGGACACTAGGAGTCGGGGTAATTAAGATTAGTGGTGACCATTGGGCATTCTTACTACTAAGGCGTTCTTTCTAGATGCTATTTCTTCTGCTAGGCACATGGGTGCCTTAGGGACTCTTCTTTGTTAGGCAGCCCTATCTTATTTTCTGTGCCTATATTTTATTTTCAACCTACAATTCTGTTCCAGTTGAACCTTTACTGAGGATACGTTTGGATCTAATCCCACTCATTTGATATTGGACGGGATGTGTGAGTATCTGAGGTACACAGAGGTATTCCAGATTTTGGGTGACTTATTTGTCACTTTTGGGCTTGCGCATTGTGGGTTAGAAACCTTTCATTTCTAACCTTACTGATTGGGTTTGCTTGTCTGTGTCCTTGACTTAGGACCTGGTTAAGGTGCCTTTTGTTTCACAGAATGAGAAGGTCTAATGATGTGGTGGCTTTATCTTGCAGATAGTTCGGTGGGATGCCCATGGTTGATATCTACAGCACTGCTTTATGGGCATCATCTAATAATTCATTGTCATAAAATTTATTGAGGGCGCCTTTTCCCACAATGACCTCTTCTACTTTTTGGATAACTTACATATTGTTTATGTTGCACTACTTAATTCGATGAACCAAACGCATAGGTGCTGCACACCCTTGCCTTGTGTGTACCTGTATGGAGGCATCCTCCTTTTTCTTGCTGATCCCTCATTTAAAACAACTGTGATGAGCAAGAGGGACAAGGATTAATTTCTGGATTACTTACCGAATCTCTATTACACGGTGTCTTACTATTCCTTGTGACCATCCTATATTGATGGGAAGGATGTCTTTGTTTGTTGGTTTGGTTTCATTCTTGGCTTGCTATTACTGGAGGTAATTCTCACTTTTGGTTCCTCACATAGGGCCATGTGCTAGATATGGAAGAAGCC
Organism: Lissotriton vulgaris; assembly: GCF_964263255.1. Lineage (NCBI taxonomy): Eukaryota > Metazoa > Chordata > Amphibia > Caudata > Salamandridae > Lissotriton > Lissotriton vulgaris. The sequence continues at coordinate 1,987,400,315 of NC_141687.1, read as the reverse complement.
TTCCATTTGTATGCTTGCTCAAGATCTGTCTTCAGTTTAGAATCACTTAAAATGGTCCAGACTGTGATTAGGAAGATTACGAATCTTGAGCAATGGAAAATGATGACAACAATATCCAGAAATGTTCAAGCAGAAGGTTCTTACCAGTAATATGAACTGAAGGACGAGGGTTCTCACCATGCTTTTCACTTAGAAGTTAGCATTACCACCTTGTGCGTCTTCATCACCCGATATGCCCATTCACCCTCCAACAGGTACCCAGCATGTCTACTAGCACACACACACAGAGATGTGCTTGTAATTATTTTATTATCACCTCCAATAGCTCATCCTGTATTTGTTCAGTCAGGGCAGGTTGAAATCATGTCTTGATTTGATTGTAGTAGTGCTGCTGGAAGAATATTTTCTGGAGTTGGACCAGTACCCTTAGGTACAAAAATATATATATATATCATTTTTTTTCTCCATGGGCAACATCTACCGAGGCATATTGTTTTTTCTGCCAACATGCATCAGTCCATGTTGTTTTCTCTCTCTGCAGCAGTTGGTGCAGCTGGCGCACCCCACATGCGTGCTATGTCTCTTTGGGTCACTGATAAGCCTAACGATAACCAGTCGTTTATTGTATCTAGGCGGTTGGTCATCTCCCCCAACTGTGCAGGAGGCATGTTTTTGCTGAGTCCGAGATCCCAACCCCCAGGTGTCAGACTTGATCCAGAAACTTCAAAGCAACAAGGTCACTGGTAGAGAATGCTGGACTCAGTCACTGACGGAAGTGACGCCGCTGAGGCCATAATGTGCTCAAGTCCAGGCACTGACATCAGTTCCCTTTTTTTCACGCCTTCAATGTGGATCCAGTGCATCTTCCTACACAAACTCAAGCCTGCCAACAACTCCTGCACCCTTGCACCCTGGTGCAAGGGTGCCTCCATTGGCGCTAGGCTGCAGAAACAGCGCCAGTGCACGGAAAAAGACAGGAATGTTCCATATTAGGTCAATACAGTTCATTGCTGCCCTTTTACTTTGACATATACATAGAGCTGTGCAGCAAGGTGACCCCCTAAGACAAAACCCCATAAATGAGGCCCTTGGTGTCCCTAATGTACATCTGTTTTTTTTATCCCTTAAGGGTGTGAACCCTTACTTTTATTGGTGGAGACAAATTTTGGTACTGCAACAAAATAATAGGTTTTGGTGGGGTAGAAATGTCCTCAGAAGTGAAGCTCCGGATGCGCATTGAAGGAATGAATAAAAAAGAGAAATGGCGTTGATGCCTAGAGTTGGGTACTTTATGGCCTCAGCGGCGTTGCCTAATGTCATTTCCAGCAGCGACTGAGTCCAGCATCCTCTACCACTGACCTTGTTGCTTTGAAGTTTCTGACACCTGAGCGTTTGATGTCCCCATTGATTTGACACCACATATGGAGTGGCAAGGAAAATAAATTGCTGCACTGGTTATCCTGATGACTCACAATAGCTCCAGTGGAGACAATCATTCTCTTTTGTATTGCTGGTAAAGTTGACAAAACACTAACTTGCTCTGACTTAAAGGTAACCATTATGCATTGGAGGACATGACATGTCATTAGTGTTGATTTTTCATTATTAACAGAAAGGTTCATGTTTAACCGCATCTTCAATTCTTTTATTGATAAGAAAATAAATTATTTTTACTTACCAACCTTTATTCCCCATCTTTAAAAGTATCCATTCAAACTGATGATGCTCTTGTGCGCCACCTAATAGTGTGCCTATGCCACATTTAAGGAACATGTGCTGTTCTTCCTCAATAAATACATGCAAGTTCATGCTTCATTGGTACATTTTGTCAGAGCAGGTTTGAGGTTTAAATAAACTGGTAGTGGGAAGCTGTCAACTGCAGGAGATATAGATAAAGATGGAGCCATCATAAATGTACAGAGAGCATACCCTGCTCTCAGGTGTACAGATTTAAAGTTAAGAGTATGCCAGGATTATAGTCGTACTGAACGAAGTTCAGAATCATTAGGTGGTCTCTTCACTTCTGAAGTTGAATCACATCCTTGTTTGATGGGCAGGGGGTGGGGGGGTTAGAGTGGCACATTGAGAAACACTTGAAAATAAGGGTTCAATTTAAGGTGTTGCAACCGCCTGTGAGGCACACTGGTGGTGCAATCTTATAAATTAGAACACTTTATAAAAGCTCTGACATTCGTACCAATGGAGTATAGCAGAGTGGATAACGTTGAGCCCCATCAAGGATGAGAAATGTTGTGGTTTCTCAATCTTATTCGGCACGTATCTCCAAATGTAAGTAGTTCTCTGGTCACTCTAATTTGCGGTACTTTTTTGTTTTTTCACTACATGCACAGTATACCTGTTACCAAATGTAATATAAGGATTGGTAATATCTTTTAATTCCTTTCTGAGCAGAAAATCGAATGATTAGTCAAGCAGAGAAGTTGCATTGAAGAAAATGGAATTCGGCCCTCCAGCTAAGAACGTTTAACACTTTTACAAATGCTGTAAGGTGGAAGATGTTAAAGCACCTTTGGTCCAGTCTGCACCATTCATCTTGCCTTTAGTGCTCGTTGTGTATATTTCATATTTTGATAATGACAGTCTACTAGAAATATTTGTGTGAACTGATTTAGGTTATTCTGTATCGAACCTCAAAGTTAATTTATGGCAAAGCATCATTTCCAACAGTTTGACAAGAAATATAAGGAAGCTTGTTATTTCATTTTTTTCTTTGGGAATCTGAGATGTACATTTTGTAATTATTATTTTGTTAAGAATATTTTTCAAGTGAGGTTCTCCTATCAAAGTAAATGTATTTACTGTACATTTAAAAATGCTCTGTAATAAACTATATTCCTACTCAAACTCAACTGCGTTCAATCGTGTGGAATTTTACCTCTATAAGTTTTCTTCTTTTACTGATGCTGATGTGGCTAAACTACATGAATAACTTATGACCAAACTAACAACCCACTACGCCTAAAGATAGAAAGAATTGCATATAATTATTTTCACCTCTTTGCTGCCCTTGATGCATGTAAGTCCATTATCAAATGGTGTCTTTAGAACACTCTTCTGACCAATAAATATGACACAAAATCTATGCCACGAGCAGAACACCAAATTTATTTTTCTTTGTTTACCTCACTGATGAGATACCTCCTTTTCTTTCTGGGGTGTTTTGATGAACTATTGTGCATTGGAAAGCTCCTGAATGAGGTTACCTGGTTCTCACTTTAGGGTTTCCTCATTAATATGCTCATTAACATCCATGCAACATCACTATTTACTTCACATACATATTGACTAGTCTTTAAGAGATTCCCTAGCAGTCCATCCAATGATTTCTGGTAGGGAGGGCTAGGGGCAGATATTACGGTGCCCAGCTTCTCCCTAGCCATGCCTGCCAGCTCAATTCACTTTTTCTGTAGGAGGGAGAGATGTGAGAAACAAGGTGGGAGGAGCAGCCTAGGGCCTTACCCCCAAACCACTAACAGAAAAAATCAACAAGGAAGTATGAATTGGAAGAGGAAGGGACAAGGAGTGTTCCTGGTTTATCCCACTGCCCACTACCTGATTCAATTTCCCAATATTTCTCTATACAAGAGTATAATTGTGAAATGAAGGAAGTGTTTTTGGAGGAGCCACGCTTGACAGGAATATCATTCCTGCATGAGAACGGCTGAGTGGAATTACCATTTTTTAAAACAGAATTGCTGAAGGTCCTGACATATGCCATGTACAGTGTGTTCCACTGGCCATTATGTCAGAGCAAGAGACGTATGGCTTGCACAGATAGATTTATTAAAGTTTTACTGAATCTGTTTGTATACTTTCCGTCTGATAGAGATTTCTAGCCATAAGTTCCTTAATATAGAATTATCCCCAGACGTCCGACTGGATCCGAACATTTATCGTGAGCAGTACCCATGCACACTGTTAGGTGGGGTTTTTATGCTGCACGTGGTGTCATGATGTCAGTTATTTTCATTCCGCCCAAGTCAGCACAGATCTGGAGAGGAGCTACCCCCTGTCACTTTTTAATTGACTTTTTTCGACCCTTTTGTCGAAGACAGTGTCTCCTGGTGTGGCAGGGATGTCCAAGAGGAAGGCTGGTTTCAAGCCCTGTGGCGCCTATCACTGGAAAATGTCGGTGACAGATCCACACCTTTTCTACCTCCGGTTCTTGAGCACGACCACAACGCTAAGACTTGATCATTTGTAGCGCCATGCACCCCAAGCCTTTAGGGAGCGGTCCGTCAAGCTTTTTGCTGCTAGACGGTCTCCATTCCAGTCGACAGGAACGTCCCGTGATCGGTCACAGGCATGGCCCTTTGGTGCCACGCCTGGTCAAGAACTACTGGCTTTTGGTGGAATGTGAAGGCCTTGCTTATGGGCATGCCCTTTGATGGTTTCCATCTCTTAGGAGACAAGGCGGACCTACTGCTGGAGCGCTTCAAGGACTGAAGGGCCACAGCCAGGCCCTTGGGCCTTTCCATGGCTCCTCGCCACCTTTAGTGACCACGGATGGGGCTTGCAACCACATCTCTACTTACCCAACCACCACGGCCATCAGGTTTTCCCAGGCCATGCGTGGCAGCGGAGCGGTACTCACAAACCTTGTGGGTCAGGTAGCCAGAGGTTTGGCCAATCCACCACTCTCCCAGCAGCTGCAGCATCTTTAGTTTGCCCTCTGACCATCATGGGCATCCATTGGGAGGCAGGATACACCATGAACCTGCACCACATGAAGTCGATAACCTCTGACCGCTGTGTTCTCCATATTGTCCAAAGGGGCTACCCACCCCCCCTTTGGGACTAATACTCTACTCATGCCACCCACTTATGACAGGGTGATGAAGGACTAAATTTCTTGACTCCGCTAGGAAGTGGCAGCTCTCTTGGTCGAGCCAAAGACAGGGTGCCAGCATCAGAATTAGGTTGTGGTTGTTATTCCCTCTAATTTCTGGTGCCAAAAATGGACAGAGGCCTTCGTCCAAACTTAGGCCAGCAACCTCTCAATTTCGTCCTGAAAAAGAAGAAATTCAGAATGCTCACGCTTGCTCAAGTCCAGTCTGCCGTGGACCAGGGCGACAGAATGGTAGAGCTGCCTGCTCATAGACGTTACCTGTGGTTTGCAGTAAGATGCTACCTGTAGTTTGTGGTAGGCCATGAACACTTTGTTTGCCGGGCTCCTCTTTGGCCTTACCAGCACCACTCGAATATTCCCCAAGGAGATGGTGGTAGTTTCAGCTCATCTGCAGAGATCAGGGGTGCCAATCTTCCCCTATCTCAATGACTGGCTGTAAAAGGCGAGCTCACCCCAGGTGGTCATCTCCCGCCTCCCAACTACGGCAGACCTTCTGCACTGACTGAGGTTCACTATCAACATGCCAAAGTCATACCAGATCCCTTCTCAGACGCTCCCTTTTATCCGAGCTCTTCTGGACACAGTGCAGTTTCGGGCGTATCCTCCCTTCCTGCCATTTCAGAATATTCAGGCTATGATACTGATATTTCAGCATCTATCCCGGGTGTTGTTAGACTGACTCTGAGCCTGCTGGGCCCTATGGCCTCCTGCATCCTGCTTGTGATGCATGCCTGTTGGCATATGTGGGCTCTGCAGTGGGACCAGCATCACAGGATTCTCTCTGACATGATCTCGGGGGGAACTGCAAAGGACCTGCAATGGTGGCAGACTGCGAATGGGTAAGTGGCAGACTCCTCTCCCTTCACCAACCTGATATGACTGTACTGAGAGATGCGTCAATCCTGTGATGGGGTTGCAATCTGGGAGAGGTGGAGATTTGAGGACTCCGGTCTTCGGCAGAATCCAGACTCCAACCTGATTGAGCTTTGTGCAATCCGATTGGCATTCATCCATCAAAGGAAGGCTAGTGCAGGTGTTCCCGCACAACCATACCCCACCGCCATGTGGTACTGCAACAAACAGTGAGGGTGTATGCGTGGAACCTCTGTCAAGAGGCCCTGTGCCTCTGGACATGGCTGGAATATCAGGGCATTTCCCTGGTGGACAACACCTGGTGGGATTTCTGAAAGCCAAAGCAGACTAATTTAGCCCAAGATGCCTAGTGGATCACAAATGTTGTCTCCAACCAGCGGTGGTGCAAGGTCTCTTTTAGCAGTGGAGAAAACCTTGGTTAGGTCTGATTGCAACTGCTGGAAACGTGCAATGTCAGCCGGTCTGAGCGCTGGAGTTTCAAAGGAGGCTCATGCTCTCAGATGCTTTTCGTCTTGAGTGGAGCTTCGGCCTCCTGTACGCCTTTTTCCCCATACCACTCCAGCCCCTCCAATTAGGCTGCCCCTGCATGAGGATCTTCTAACACAGCAGCAGGGGGGGGGAGGAGTATTTATCCACCCAAACCTGTCAACGCTTTGCTTTCATGCATGGAGATTGAGTAGCGACAGTTGACAGCTTTCGACCAAAGTCTGTAATGCTATTTTGGCAGCTCAACGTCTCTCCTCAAAGCCAGTATACACTGGTCAGTGGAGCAAGTTTGTGGCATGGTATACAGACAAATAGGTTAACGATTTATCTGCACTCCTTTCCCAAGTTATTTTGTTTATTTTTACCCTAGTCCATTTACATTGAGCCCATTGAAGAATTATTTATTTGCCTTCTCTGCTTTCCTGCGGCTGCTAGATCAGCCATCCATCTTCAAGCCCTCTTTTGTAAATAGGTTCCTTAAAGATCTGTATCACATGTTTCCTCCCGATCCCTTTGTTAGGCCTCAATGGGACCTTAACGAACAAGTTACTTACCTTCGGTAATGCATTATCTGGTACTGACTCTATCTAGCTGCAGATTCCTTACCTTTGAATTTCCAAGGCGCCAGGCTGGATCTGGAAACATGGGAGTCGGCCCCTTCAGAAACCTAAGTACTATTGGAGACCTAAAGAGAGAGGGTCGGTCTGGTATCCATAAAATAAAGGATACAGCAGAAAGATAACCCTTGAGCGTACCCAACGCAGAGCCCTGCTGGGCCAGGGTTAAAATGAATGGAAACAGTGGAAAGAGAAGCAGAAAGAAGGTCAATAGACCTTTCTGTACAGTATTTTAAAAATGTATGCCAACAGCAGACGTTTACCGTTTTAATGGAGGCCCGCCAAAATAACGTTACGCAGTTCAGGGGAATGGTCAAAAGCCATAGACTGTTGCCGCTCAATCTCCACACATGGAGCCGCTGAGTTGACAGGTTCACATGGAGGACACACCCCTACTGCTGCAACAGAAGATACTCCAGAATGGGTAGCCTGATCAAAGGATTGATGCTCATTTGCAGGCCCGGTCGTTCATGATCTTCAGAACCCTGGGCAGGAGTGGTATGAGCGGAAAGGCGTACAGCAGGCCTGAGCTCCACTCGCGTCGAAAGGTGTCGCCGAACGATAGTCGCCTTGGAAACTCCAGCGTGCAGTATTGCTGACACTGCCCGTTCTCTTAGGAGGCAAACAGATCTAACCAAGGCTCTCCCCACTGCTGAAAGAGATCTTGCGCCACATCTGACTGGAGATGCCATTTGTGATCCGCTAGGTATCAACGGCTGAGTTTGTCCGCCCTGGCATTGAGAGAACTTGCCAGGTGTTGAACCAACAGGGTTATCCCCGGCAGTTCCAGTCATGTTAAGAGATAATTGACCTCTCCACAAAGGGTCCACGACCTCAACCCGCCTTACTTGTTGAAGTACCACATGGCAGTGGTGTTGTCCGTGGACACCTGCACTAATGTCCCTTTGACGGAGGGAAGAAATGCTTTTAATGTCAATCGAATCGCTCACAGCTCCAACAAATTTATGTAGAGCCCCAACTCTGCCGGAAATCAGTATCCCCTGATCTCCACCTCTCCTAGACGACCGCCCGATCCATCCCATAAGTGATGCATCTGTCATGACTGTGAGATCTGGTTGGGGGAGTGAGAAGGGTCTACCGTTGACCCAATCGCGGTTCGTCAACCACCACTGCAGATCGTTCGCAGTTCTTTCTGCGATCTGGACCACAATGGTGAGATTCCCTAATGCTGTCCCCACTGGAACTTCAAGTCCAAATGCAGAGCCCGCATACATTACCTGACATGTTTTACCAACATGATGCAGGAGGCCATGATGCCCAACAGCCCCAAAGTCAGTCTCGCCAAAATCCAGGATAGAGGCTGAAACATCTGAATCGGAATCATAACCTGAATATCCTGGACTCACTGCTCAGGAGGATAGGCCCGAAACTCACTGTATCCAGAAAAGCTCAGAAGAAAGGGAGCATCTGAGAAGGAGTCAGGTGTGACTTCAGCACATTTATGGAGAACCCCAGAGAATGCAGGAGGATGTATGACGTTACAACGCATACATTTACATTGCTGTACATTACATCGTGGTTTTTACAACACAAGTCGTTACGACTTGCGTTGGAGGGCGCTGGACTTAAAAGTAGTATAATTTACTATTCCAACTCCAGTTTACGTACAGTAGGGAAGGTGTTGGATAGTAAATTATACTATTCCTTGTCCTAGAGCGCCATTTAGCGCAAGTCGTTGTAACGACTTGCATTGTGAAAACCGCGATGTAATAGCATCGCGATGTAATCCCTGCGTTGTAAATGATGTTTCCCATGCAGGAGGTCCGCTGTAGTCTGAAGGTGGGAGACGACAGCCTGCGGCGAGGACGCCTTCAACAGCCAGTCGCCGAGGTAGGGGAAGACTGACACCCCTAACCTATGTAGATGAGCTGCGACCACAGTCGTCACCTCGGTGAACACCCGAAGGGGAGAACGGTAAACTGAAAGAGGGGGATGAGTTGGGATAACGGATAGGGCGGTCGACCTCGAATCTGGGGAACTGGATTTGAGTCTCGGCAATGACGCTGAACATCCTGTGATTCTGGGCAAATCACTTCATCTCCCTGTGCCTAACAAAAAGGAATGTGTCCTCATGTAATGCAACTGGAGCTATGGAAAGCGCTCTGGTACCCGTTTCGGGTCCATTACGCGCTATATAAAACTCTGTAAAAAAAAAAAGAAAGGACTTGCAGTCTACCTTGAACCGCAGGTAACGCCTGTGGCCCGGCAGGATGGGGATGTAAAAATGCGCACCCGGACGATAAAATGCTACCATCCAGTCTTCTTGGTGTAGGGCAGACAAGACCTGAGCTAGATTCAGCATTTTGAACGTCTCCTTCTTGAGAAAGAGATTGATGATCTGAAGATCTAAAATGGGCCGCAACCTGTTCCTCTTTGGAATCTGAAAATAGCAGAAGAACAGCCACTGCCTACATCTGAAACTGGACCCCCCTCTATAGCTCCCTTAATCAAGAGACCTGTAACTTCCTCCTGGAGCAATTTCAAATGATCCTCCGTCAGCCGTTCCTGATTTGGCAGAATTGGAGGAGGAAAAGAAAGGAAAGGCAGGGAATAGCCCTCCTGAATGACCTGCAAGACCTACTTGTCCGATGTTATGAACCTCCAGTGAATGAGATGATATATTCTTCCGCCATCTGGAGTGGTGTGGTCTTGCAGAATCAGACTAGAAGTGCATGTAGGCTGCAGCTGCCGAGGGCAGGGTGGCCGACGACTTCTGGCTTCCATTATTAGGTCTGAATGAACCGCGTCCCATACCCGCACGGCTTGGGAAGCGCGCGCAGGACACTGGCTGGGTTAGGGCTGACGTGGCTGGAAACCCCTTCCGTCACCACGAAAGGGGCGAAAGGTAGACTGGCTACGTGTAGTAGCTTGAGAGTCCTTGAACCTCACTAGGGCTGAATCTGCCATCCTTCAAAAGGCATGTCCATCAAATTTGCCTGGACATTGCCAGAGAAGCCAGTTGTCCTAAGCCAGGAGGGGCTCCTAAGGGCCACTGTTGTGGAAATTGATCTGCCCAGTGAATCCGTTGTATCACGGCCACACCCTGCTGTGGATTTTGCTGCATCTCTCCTGTCCTTAACTGCTTGAGAGAGCACAGCCAAGGCCTACTTTTGGACTTGTGGCAGCACACGTGCAACCGTCTCCCAAAGGGAGTGGGAGAAACGGCCCACTAAGCATGGGGTATTCACTGACCTCAATGCCAGACTGGAGGAAGAAAACATCTTACCAAATGAATTCAGCCTCTTGAATTTCTTATCCGGAGGGAACGCGCCCCGAGATGTGGAGGCCTGCACCCCCAAACTTTCGGGGTGGGGTGTTGGCTGAGGAATGTTGGGTAATCCAGACCTGGGCGATGGCGGCGTGCAGTTGTCTTAGTCCAAGCCTAGCACAGGGGCTCCTGTGAATATGTGCCTAGAAGGACATCAGTTAGTGCTTCATTAAAGAGCAAAAGGGGTTCGGAGGTGGAAACCGCAGGTTGAAGCACTTCATTCAGATTAGTCCTAACGTAAAAGTTACTTACCTTCAGTAACCCTTTATTTGGTAGAGACACAGTCTAGCGGCAGATTCCTTAACTTTGAATTCTTCCCAGGTGAAAGACTGGATCCAGGCATTTTTCAGCAGTAGCTCCCAACGGACGCCGACCCTTAAGCTCTTGTCATCCGGTGTGGGACAGCTCATGAACAGCTCCTGGTCTTCCACAGTATCGCCTGGTCCACACAGCTGCAGCTCCAAGGTCATTGTCAACTCTCCTGCATCTCCTGAAATCGGTGGGCATTCGTCTCAACATAGACCTGGGAGTAACAATGCCAATGCAGGTGGATTCTCCAGCTAATTCCTCTTAGAAAATGAAGACTCAACTGGGCAAGGTTAGTTTCATCTCCTTTCGTTTCGGGGTAGAGGAGTTGTGTCAGAAAGTAGGATCTGCTTTCATGGTTACCCTCACTTTTTGCCTGGTGCTATGCTGTTTCTGACTACTCTGACTAGGATCCTGCTAACCAGGAACCCAGTCTCTGTGGATTCTCCCCTAAATTGGCTATGGTAAGTACTTAGGTACACCATAGACTGGCAACTGGTGTACTCCTATAAGTCCCTAGCATATGGCACCAAAGTACCCAGGGCATAGGTACACCCGTGGGCTGAAGCATGTATTATGCCACCCACTACAGGCTTGCCATTGCATCCTGTGTTAGCTGGTGCTAGCACCTCTTATGACAGATATACATTTTCTTATATCTGAGGTCACTGCACTTAAAACTTATAAGTCACTCCTCAGGCCGGCCTTTCTGTCCTGAAGGCATGGTGCTTGGTTCTAAGTGTGAGGCTGACCCTGCATGCGCAGGGCACCCCTACAACCTTTAGAGTCCATTCTCCGGAGTTGTAAGTGCATCAGCCATTACAACCTATAGAGTGGCCATGTGTCATTATGCGATGACCATCTCTAAACTGGCTGTAACAAACCCTGTCATGTTTGGTATCAAACATGATGTGGGAGGTATGATTCCATGCACTGTAAAGCTCCTCTGGGAGGCTCTCTTTGCTTCTGGTACCAGCCTTCCAGATCGTGACCAGAAGCTAGGGCTGCTTCCGACCGGTTTCTGCCCTCCTGCTGCTGAGCCAAGCTTGAGCAGGGGAAGGCAGAACAATAGATATCCTGTCACAGGGAGGTGCAACAACCTCCCAGACCGGGTTTAGTGTATTGGGGCAGGGTGGGGGTACTTGCCAGCAGCACTGAGACTGCTTGAAGGGTATATTTGGTGCCCCCCTTGCATATTCCAGTTCAAACCAGATCGGGGAGCAGTTGGCTTTCACTATGGTGCGAAACTGAACCAAGCCCCTCCTCTGTGAGGGTCCCCTGAATCATCCCAACCCTTCTCCTTAGGGTACCTAAGTGCTTACCTGAGGGTGGTTCCCTAGATTTGTCGTGGGCTTCGATTCAGATCAAACTCCACGTCCTCTTTAACCGTCTGGACATTCTAACTGAGTCGTACTGACCGCATCAGACTGACCACATCTGACTTCGCTTTAGGTACAGAGACTGCACCCAGGAAGACTCCATCTGCTCCTGACCTGTTCGTTCTGCTAGTCCGCTGCACCGTCAGTGTCCGTGCTTCATACAGGTTCCATTCAGGACCTGCGGACATCCAAAGACATTGGAAGGAATCTTCCTTGGAGTGAAGGAGTCACTCCCCTGCATCTGCAGGCTCCGCAATATAGCTGACCGACTTGCTGATCCTGGGCTCCTACGGACTCCAACAGGTACAGTAACACTGAAGGCTGTTCTGGAATTTCTACGATGCCTGCACCGTCTTCAGACTTAGTCTGAGGCTAGGATCACTAGTCAACACCGCCGGACCGGAGTCCCTTTGCACCACACTGATAACGTTCATGTTGTGCATGTCTCAGGAAAACATATTAGTTTTTAAGAAGGCCCTCACCCACCAACCTAGTTGGTGGCATGCGTCTTCATTGGGCCCCACCCGAGGCACCGAGTGTGTCTCAGGTGTGCTGTGACGCCTGTTTACAGCGGAGAAGGTTATGTTAAGTGAGTATGCAGTGGTGGTGTTAAGAGTGCTGTTTAAAAACTGTCCTAAGGGTCCCAATGAATTACTTTATTGATGGGAAATAGAAGATGGGAGCACACTGCTAGCCTCTCTGCTGTATCGCCCCTCTGCATTATGGTCAATGCAGTGCAAGTGTTTCAAAAAAACGAGTCCAAATTTCAAAAGTGTTTCACCACAATCGGTGCAAGTAAGTACTTGAAGGATGTTTGGCAGCCTGCTCTGCTACCCCAGAACTGTCTCTACTGATGAGGGAAACAATCCCGAAACACGAGCCATGTCTTGTGTCTAGAGATTGCACCGATTGTGGTGAAACATTTTTGAACTTTGGACTCGTTTTTTTGAAACACTTGCACTGCATTGACCATAATGCAGAGGGGCGATACGGCGGAGAGGCTAGCAGTGTGCTCCCATCTTCTATTTCTACTACAGTCGCTCCCGTGAGCCATCCAAGCTGATGAGCTTTTTGGAGACGCACCTGCGCGCCGGAGGGGCAACGAGGCCTTTGACGAATATTTCAGAAAAGGGGGTGGTGATGAACAGAGTGTCTGAATTAAGCAGACCACTCTTACCCAGTCCAAAGATCAGGGCTTGATCCAACACCGTTATTTATCTCACTGCACCATCCCAGCTCAGAACCTGGCTATATGCAAATCAGTCTGTCCCTGGCCCAGTGCATCATGGGAACAGGGCAGACTAAACTACCAAGCCAATTCTTCACCAGAAAGGAGACAAGCTACCGGGGACCGGTTTCTGGCATTTCAGCCGTCTTCGGCCCGGCTTGCTTGAATCCTGATGGTGCAGTGAGAAAGGGACTCATGTCTGAGTACACCCTGCCACACCTATAGTGGCCAAAAACGATTCAGAAAAGGGGGTGGTGATAAATATTTTGTCCACCCTAAGCGTGGAAGGGTATACTCAGATGTGAGTCCCTTGCTCATTGCACCATCAGGATTCAAGCAAGCCGGGCCGACGATGGCTGAAATGCCAGAAACCGGTCCCCGGAAGCTTGTTTCCTTCCCAGAGTAAGAATTGGCTTGGTAGTTTGGTTTGCCCTGTTCCCATCATGCACTGGGACAGGAACAGACTAATTTGCATAAAGCCAGGTTCTGAACTGGGATGGTGCAGTGAGCTAAAAAACGGTGTTGGATCTAGCCCTGATCTCTTGACTGGGTGAGAGTATTCTGCTTAATTCAGAAACTCTGTCCATCACCACCCCTTGTTGTTAAATATTTTGTCCACCCTAAGCGTGGAAGGGTATACTCAGATGTGAGTCCCTTGCTCATTGCAACATCAGGATTCAAGCAAGCCGGGCCGACGACGGCTGAAATGCCAGAAACCGGTCCCCGGAAGCTTGTTTCCTTCCCAGTGTAAGAATTGGCTTGGTAGTTTGGTTTGCACTGTTCCCATCATGCACTGGGACAGGAACAGACTAATTTGCATATAGCCAGGTTCTGAACTGGGATGGTGCAGTGAGCTAAAAAACGGTGTTGGATCTAGCCCTGATCTCTTGACTCGGTGAGAGTATTCTGCTTAATTCAGAAACTCTGTCCATCACCACCCCTTGTTGTTAAATATTTGATAGATGTTTGGCGGCCTGCTCTGCTACCCCAGAACTGTCTCTACTGATGACGAAAACAATCCCGAAACACGAGCCATGTCTCGTGTTTAGAGATAACTACACTTCAAGTACTTACTTGCACCGATTGTGGTTAAACATTTATGAACTTTGGACTCGTTTTTTTGAAACACTTGCACTGCATTGACCATAATGTAGAGGGGCGATATGGCGGAGAGGCTAGCAGTGTGCTCCCATCTTCTATTTCTACTTTATTGATGGGCCCTGGGCAGAGTTAAAAACAGGGCTTTTGGACGTGGTAGGAGCGACTTATGGTCTCCCACGTCCGGTGTAATCAACTAGTTTCAGCCAGGCCTTGTATTAAAAAAATGGCTTTCTTCAGGACCTATGTGTGGGGGTGAGACAAGGAACTTAATAATATAAGCGTCCTATGTGAAGCACTCGCTAAGGTGCTTTAACTGTAAATGTAGGGTTTCCTCTAAGTTTGTACTTACTAAGTTCAGAAAACAAACTCCATGAGTCTCTCGCGGGGATCCGCGACACCACCAGGGTGGGGCCACGGGTGGGGCCCGATGATGAAGCATGCCACCAACTAGGTTGGTGGGTGAGGGCCTTCTTAAAAACTAATGTTTTCCTGAGACACACACAACATGAGCGTTATCAGTGTAGCTAGCTCCTATTGATTACTACATACATTCCCTGGAGAAGTGAGCTGGTTACCCTAGTTCCTCACTCTCCTTTGTGATTGATACTACTCCCTTTGCACCATGTCAGCTGTCCATTTCTAAGGCTGGGTGACTCCTCTCCAGAGAGTTTTTAGCCCTCTTGAGGGAATTTTTCGACTCCAGTGGGTTTCCCTGTTTGCTCGGGGCCTACTCTGACTCCCCTGCTTGTGGTGAGTCCCTTGGACCAGGGTGGTCATAACTCTGTAGCTTTTTGGCGCTTGCCACGTTGTTTGTGGTTACCAAGGCTTGTTGGTGCTCCCAATGGACCCTGACCCTTCAGCTCTTGCATTCAGTCGTAGGACAGCTCGTGAATGGCTCCTGGTCTTCCACAGCCTCGCTTGGTCCACACAGCTGCAGTTCCAAGGCCATCGTCGACTTTCCTGCATCCTCCGGCATCGGTGGGCATTCTTCTCCCGTGACTCCTGGTCAATCCTGAATGACATAGACTCTGTCCCCTCTGCTTGCAGGTATTTCTCATCTTGTACCCACCTTTGGGTTCCACCGGACACTTTCAACTTTTCCAACAGCGGCATCTTCCTGAAGTCCTCCACTGAGTTAGACGGGGGCTCCTGACACCACTTCACACCTATGCACCGGCTTCCCTGGCGTAGGTATCCTGGTTCCTAGTGGATGGGTGGGGTACCTCTTCAACCGTCTGTCTTCCACGGGGTGTCTTCAAGGTCCTCTGGGAAGGGTCCTTCTTTATAATTGCAACTGCGACTTACCCTTTGACTTGAATTGAGTAAGTGGTCATGTTCCCACTCTGCACACGGCCTCCGTGGGGTTCCTGGATACTTACCTCAGGTGAATTGGGAGAGAAGGCAGACAATGGGGTCCGCACCAGGGTTAAGTAGAAAACCATGATAATGGAGGTGACCAGAAGAAGCAAGATTCTTCTAAAACCCAAGATAAAGGGGGGGGACACAGGAAATACAAGAAAGGGTCTTCTCAAGGCTGACAAAAACCTACATCGGGGGAGCGGGTCCCAAAATTCCAAGAAAGGCAAAAAATAAACCTTGGCATTATCTATGTAAAGACCCATTGGACAAGGGATGCTGATTGTCCAAAATAAAAGGAAGCTTCCACTACCATTGCCCCTAAGGCGCATGTTCCTTCTAACACTAGTACAAGTGGTAGTACAGCAACCAAGGGATTAGTGGGGTTTACCTTGGGTTCTGAGGTGGGTTCTGATTTGGTCAGAACTCCAGCTCAGGATGTTCTAGTCTTTGATGGGAGCATAGACCTTGCCACACTACTGGTAAGTCCCAATAACTTGGGCAAGTACAGACAACAGTGTTTGATCATTGGTAAGGAAGAAATAGCTTACATGGGTCAGCGTCACTATGGTGATAGAGAAACTTGTGTCCTCTGAACAGGTCATACTTGGACAAGTGTACAAAGTCACCAACACTAGCAATGTCAGGACAGATCATTCCTTGGCAGTTGAGAATCCCCGCAGGGGAGGGGTAACTGGACCTAAAAGAGTTGTGGTATCTCCAGTCCTACCTGTAGATTGTCTGTGGAGCAATGACCTAGAAACGTCGTTCTGGGCTGAAGTAGAGTTCAGGACTTATGCAGAGATGATGGGCATCTCTGCCAGTGTTTTTGCTGTCACCCGGGCTCAGGCCAAACAGCTCAGCACTGAAGGAACACTATATGCTGGAAAAATGGACCAGATGCCTCCCAAGAGAAAGAGCAAGAGGGGTAAGGAATTATCCTCCTGTCAAACTCCCAGTGAAGATCAGCCTCCTGAGGGAGATGATTTCAGCCCCTGTGAAAGAACTATCCCAGAGGAACCTGGGCCTGACCAGGCAGAGTTCATGGGGGAAGGGGGCCCTTCCAGGCAGACTTGAGTTTGGAACAGCACATAGTAGAGCAGGGATGGGGATTCCCTGCATTTGAGGAAATATTCATGTCTACACTAGACACTGTTCCTTTACTCTGAAGGAAGAACTCACAAGCAAATAGCATCCAAAAGCATGCAAAGTATATACTCCGAACTAGAGCAACACTCCAACTTGCTCAATCTCTTCAAAGAATGAAAGCACACATAATAAATACATAAGGGCAGATTTACAATAACTGGCGCATCTCTACATATCAGCAGGGATGCTCAAGTTATTGTGCATCAGGGCTCCGCCACCGTGGATACGCCGCATTTACAATGCGACGCATCAGGGGGCAAAAACGGACAGATGCGTGATGCATCTGTGCCGTAAAGGCGGCGCATTGCTGGAGTTGCGTCGCAAGCGCGACGCAGCTCCAGTAATGCTCTGGGGGGCTCTATCTTTGTAATGCTGCGTCAATCCTTACGCCTGCTTCGAGCAGGCGCAGGGTTTTGATGCAGCATGGGCTCAAAAGTGACTGAGTGAAATCTTGTAGATTTCACTCCGCCACTTTTAGGAGGCGTTCTGCGCTGTAATGCCCTCCCCCCCATGCGCCGGAACGCCTACTTCTGACCCAGGGCTTTACAACATGACGCATCTCCGAGATGCGTCATGTTGTAAATACCCCACACCATGGCGAGTCTTTTGCGCCACCGCTGGGTCATATAAGTTACGCAACGGCAGCGTAAAAGAGGCGCAAAGGACTTGTAATTCTGCCCCATAGTCCGCTCAAGAAAAGAAAACAAACTGCACTGAATACACTGGTTAAGAAAAAAACATAGAAGCACGTAAATGTAACAGAAACGCCGAGTATCACAAGAGGAAAAAGCAGGTATTTTTTCACTACCATAGTCCTTAGTATTTCTGAAGAGCTACACAATAGCAAACCAATGCTCCACGTAGAGTAAGTCACGTCCTTAATAAGGGACGTGACTTCATCACAGTAACAAAAAGAACTATTGATGGACAGAATGCAGAACAATGTCAAACATTCACCCCAGTACAGAGATCTGGGCCTAAATCGTTTTTTTTTGCTGACCATGCCATTCCACTTTGGACCTAGCCATATGCAAATCAGACTTTACCCTGCGCCCAATGGGAACAGTCCAGCCCGAACTGCCAGGCCAGGTCCTCCCTGGACTGGAAACAAGCATCCTAGGACCGGTAAAACAAAAGAATAAGCCAGCTACACAGCTATAAATACAGAGATTAAAAAAGTCAAAATGTTCTCATTATATGCAAAAAGTAGTGCTTACCCTTCAACACTACAAGACATAGCAGTGGGAGGAAATAATTCTTAAACATAAGAACCACAGCCATGGATACACAAGAAATTAACAAAAGACCTGATAAGGTCAAATTACACATGGCCAGTAATTAGGCACTGTACCGCAGAATAAGCATGGCTGTCAAAGAAACAGGCTCCGTCAAAGGGCAAGTTTTTCAAACTCTCCCGAACATTATCAGGAAATCTCAACGTGCACAACCAAGCGTGTCTACGGAGAGCAATTGATCGAGCCATAGCTCTGCCAATAAAATCTGTTGTGTCAATCGCTGATTTAATATTACATTTTGCCATCTCACGGCCATCCTGCACAAACTGAGAGAGTTCAACCCTGACCCCTTAAGGAAGCAGTTGGTTGACAGAGTGCCACAATGTATAGAAAGCCCTTCCTAAGACACAAGATGTTTTCAACGTCCTCAAAGCCGAAACTACTCGACTTAAAGATACACCGGGCACACATCTCCAACCACCTAGACTCTCTACCTGGCGGAAGCAAAGGAGAAACCTCCAAACTTGGCAAAACTGTAGCAGTTTGCACAACAAACTCTTTAACAGGAGGGTGTTGATAAAGACAAGCAGAGTTGTCCGGAGCAGGACGATGACGTTGCAAAATGGCACGATAAAAGGAAATACCTGACATCGGCTTTGCCCAAGTACCCAGGAGAATGTCACACAGAAACTCTCCATAAGGTAATGAAGGTTCAACACCTGTTACACCTTGATGAAGCAGATCTAATAATGGATCAGATGATAAAAGTCACCGACAGAAGCTGCAATGTTAGTATTCCAGCAGCTCTCTTAGTAGTCTCAGCGAAAGCTGCACTAGCCTCCGTCACCATTCTTGGCGATGAAAGAAGACCATTATTAGGAGACGGTTGCAGACTACTGTCTCCACCAAATGTTACCAAAGAACCTCCTACCTGAGGCAGACCAAGACAACCAAGTAGTCGACATCACTAGTATCTGCAGATGTTTCTTGCAATACTAGAGAAATAGCAACATAACCAGATTCATGCTCAATTTGAAAAGGAGCAGGTGCAGGAATCTGGGTGTATCGTATCGACGTGTACCATGAATGGGGTCCCCAGCATCGACTGGGGTCATGGCGAACCCATGCTCCTGATAGGAGTCCTGTCAACCTCTTTGGGGCCCGAAGGTACACCAGCGGGAGGTATAGACCCAAAGAAGGATTGCAGAGCATGAAAATATGCCTGTATCTGGGTTACAGTCGCCCCGGCTCCTGGAGAAGGAGAGAGGCTCGGGGTCGACTCCTGTTTACATCCTCCGGTCCGGTAAGGAACAGGAGGAACCAACACCGACGTCACAACTTTGTGAGGCCAAAGACCTCCACCTCGATACCATGCAATGGGATTTCAGAGACTTGGACGAGCTATGCCCACGGGAAAGGCTCCTGGAACGGCCCCGCGCAGGAACTTCAGAGCAGTAACAAGATTGACGTCACCTAGACTCCAATCGGGAGAGCCCCGCCGTCAGCAACTTCATTCGCCTTTCCCGCAAGAACTTAGTGTAGGAGAGTAGGGTCTGCTTCCTATGGTCATCCCCACTTTTTCTGTGATTTTCAGATTTTTCGACTGTAGTGTGGCTGTGGGCCTGCTAATCAGACCCACAGCCCAGCTGTTCTCTCTTTAAATTGATACCAGATTGGTTACTGGGTCACTCTTGTGAGCCCCTGTATAGTGTACCATATATACCCAGGGCATAGGTGCATCCAAGGCCTACCAGGGGCTGCAGTATGTATTATGCCACCCCTGGCTGGCCCTTCAAACTGACACCACAGGCTGATCACTCAGCTTGGGTATGGTGGTGTAATCACCCCTTACTTAGATATAGTAAATCTATATCTACCTATACATATAGACACATATGTACCTATAAGTCACTCCTATGGTAGGCCTTGAAAATCCTGGAGGCAGAGTGCGTGGTTTTATGGGAGAGGGTGCCCTAGCATGAGCTGATCCCCTCTGCAGCTTTCAGAACCATCTCCTTATAGCTGTTCTATGATATAGCCATACCATATACTCTTAAGTGCATTATAATCCTCGCGGTTATGCTAACTTTGGTTTGGCTTTATCAAAACATGTTGTGTAAGGTGTCAAACACTTTGGAATACTACCCCCCAAATTCTGGTGGCAGTGGTAGCATTCCACCCTTCTAGAGGGAAAAGACATGTATTTTACTGCTTTAACCGGTTAAAGTTAAACAGAGCCCCAGCATCACAAAATGGATGCTGCTGCCACAGACACAAGTCTGACCTCCTGCTGCTGGACGACCTAATCAGGTAATGCAGCCCTTTAGCTTAGTATAAGTATAGGAGCTGTGTCCCCAGGACTCTAGATTATCCTGGAAAGAAACTTTGATACAGAACTCCTTGACCTTTGACATTCTTTTCTGACTAGAAGAATGAAGACATCTCCCTTGTGCTCAGGGAGTGACCACCCTGTGCAAACAGCCACCACCAGTAACTAGCTGGTCTGCTTTGTTGATGCTCCTGCCGGAACCCGAAGACTCAGCGACACAGGAACTAGACTCTCAGACTTCTCTAACTCCGACTCACACACACAGCAAAGCTGAGACCCGTGGCGGACACGAGAGACGTGGGACCGGACCCCCTGGATATCCTGCATTTTGCTAACAGTTCGACTACCGAGGTATCCTCGCAGTTGTGCATTGGGGTAAGAGAAGCCCCAGACCCGAGCGCCATTTGCACCGAAGCTCAGCCCTCCACACTCCACGAGCAACGCGTGGGACCCGCTTTTGCATTTCAGCTTGACGCGTCTTCCCTGTTCCTTGCCTGTTGGCTAGTGAGCCCCCTGAAGACTTTTCTTTTTAACTAAACTGCTTTACTGATTGCTCCAGGCTTGCTCCAGCTTCCCTTCAAAGGAAAAGAACCACAGACCTTGCTGGTCTGCAACAGAGCCAATCTCGACATCCTGCGTGGGTTGCGGTTGCCAAGGCTTGTTGTGTCCAATCCGGATACCGACACTGCAGTCAACTAGATCCGTCGTGGGACAGCTCGAATCCAGCGCCTGGACATCATCGATGCCTCCTGGACCTCGTGGCTGAAGAGACAAGCTCACCTTCTTCACCTTCAAGCACGTGACATCGCCTGGTTACTTCCTGGCTAGTGACCCAGACTCTGTCCCCTCTGCTTTCAGGTTCTTCACATCACCGATCCACCCTTGGATCCAATCGGACACTTTTCCTCTGGTCACCTGCAGCACTTCTTTGCAGCTCTCCATAGAAAACGACGACGAAACCCGACACCAAAAGGCAACTATGCACCCGGCTTCCCTGGATGAGGTAACACGAGTACTCCGGTGCTCCCGTGGGTCTTGACTCTTGAAGTGTCCTAGTCTAAAGGGGTTTTATCGTAGTCCATCCAGAAGTGTCCCTAAACAGTAACTTTGTAACTTCTTTGTTTCCCATTATAAGTCAATGGTAACTTGCGACTGTGTTTAGACACTGCACGCGTCTCCTGTGGGCCTCCAACTTCCTAACCTTTGGTTGTTTAGTGTAGTCCCAGTGATTCTAAAGGCCCTAGGCCTGCTGTCTATCTCTCACGTGGTTCTTATACCACTTCCTTAGTATATGGTTTGTGAGGCCCCTAGGGCATAACTATATTTGTGCAACTTATCGTATGCTAATTGAGTAACTTGTGATGTACTTTTACCTCTTTATTTATTTATTTATAAGCTTATATAGCGCTAGAATCAACCCCCAAAGGGGTATCTCTGCGCTTCAGCAGAACATGAGGTAAAGGTCTGGCCCCCGCAAACTAACAGGTGGCGAAAAGAGTAGTTTTGAGCATTTTCCTAAAGCGTAGATGGTCTAGGCATTGTCTCAGAGGTAGGGGAAGCTTGTTCCAATAGTGAGGACCAAGATAGGAAAGAGCCCTACCTCCCATTCTTGTTCTTTTCACTCGGGGTACCATCAGCATCTGTTTAGTGCTTGAGCGGAGAGCTCTAGGGGGAGCATAAGGCTTGAATTTCTCAGAGAGATAAGCAGGGCCTAAGCTGTACAATGCCTTATGTGTGGTGCAGCAGATTTTAAACTTGACCCTTTGGCGGTGGGGAGCCAGTGTAGTTCCATCAGAAGAGGGCGAGAAGGGGTTCTCGGTGGGGCGTTAAGTACCAATCGTGCTGCCGAATTCTGAACTACCTGTAGTCTAGTCAATAAAGCTTTTTTGGCCGAGACTAACAGGCCGTTACAATATGAATGCCTGGACAAGGGTTCTCCGAGAGGAATCAGGGAGCAGAGGAAAGATTTGACGTAGTAAGCCCATTAAATGGAAGCAGGACCCCACATTTTGATCAGAGTGCTCCTTCGTTGTAAGTGCCTGGTCTAGCCGGATCCCCAGGTTTTTGACCACTGTCTTGGGTACAGGGTGGGGGCCTAAATCTACCGGCCACCAGTCCGGGGTCCACAGAAGGGGTGCCTCTCCAAAGAGCATAATTTCCGTTTTTCCCACATTACAATGGAGGAAATTCTTCCTCATCCAGTGTGATATTGCTCTCATTCCATTTGAGAAGCCCACCCAGACTTCTGAGGTGAGTTTGTTAAATGGGAAGAGTAATTTGGTGTCATCGGCATATGATATGGGGATGAACCCATGGGACCTCAGAAGATTGGCCAATTGGACAATTTTGTAGGGGTTGATCGATAAGGTCCTAAATTAACCACCTGAGAGCGGTCACAGACTTTATTGAGGCTCAACATCATATCAGCCAATTAAGAGCTTGCTTTCTAGAAACAGTGGAGAAAAGAGGAGGAACGGACAATAAGAAAACTTTATTGAAAAGAGAAAATCATTGGATCTACTATCTTAACACCTTGAAACCTCACAGGTTGAACGAAAGAGTCGAATTTTTATGTTATCTATGATTTATGGTACTGCATGGAGAATGTTAATGTCAAGTGTTATATCCAATATGATTTACATGTACAATGTCATGTATATAGGTCAGAAAAACGATTCATTTAACTGTCTAACATATAGATGTATGAATACTCCACCTCTGTCACGGCACTCACCGATTGAAGCTAACAATACAGTTTGATTTAGTCACACAGTATGATAGTACATGCCCGCTAGAATAGCCATGCACTTAGCAGCGATACTAGACTCGCAATCTTTTGATCCTCTAACACACTTTCACGCAGTACGGGCTTGGCCTCTAACTACCGATGCAGACTTCTAGTTATACACTAGATGATGATTAATCCTGGTACGCACTCTCCGTATCTATTTACATGTCATTCATTCTCATTTTTTTAAGCATCGCAGCTTGTTTTTATTAACCGTCTGGGACACATCCCCTTTAAACAGACGTCACCGCAAGGGGCATAAACGCAATACTTTACGTAAACGCGCCAAACTCGCACTCAATGAACCAACCAAACACGGAGAACAAAGCGGAGAAAAATGTACTCGCGGTAAGCCACCACTAAACTTATTATTAAGCGTTACGGATTAGATAATCCACTAGACATTATGGTTAAGCCAGCGCCCATCTAATTCTATTAGAAGACGAGTCGGGCATATTCTCACATTCCTCCCTAAATAGGGCACCATATCGATTATTAACCCACAATACGGAAGCGCTCAGATAATCCAACACGCTTTATTTTATATATCAAACGTGTAGAACAGGTTGCGATGTCACTCATCGTTCATGTTTACATTCACATATATTTTTACTAAACGCACCTGGTGGAAGTCTAATATACGACAATTTCCTAACACAACATTGTACTTGAACACGCTCCGTTTATTCTCTTAGATAATCCCCTGATGAAGGCAAGACATGCCGAAATACATTGGGAAGGAAAAATAACACATATGTTTTATTAATGGATACCAATGCACCATGGGAAACGACGTATGAAATTTAAAAGAGATGTGTAACTGCATTGTGTGAATTGAACACATTGAAGTAAATAAATGAGAAGATAAAGAAAATCAGTAAAAGTGAACAGGAATTTTCATTTTGAATTTGGCTGGAGACCCAGCACTCAGTAAGCCTGTGCCTAGGGAGACAGACCAGGGACTCTTGGGTCTGCAATCACAGTACTATTACCATTACACTCCTGAGTGGGGAGCGTTTCCCCGGAGCACAGCCCACAACTCAATTTTTGGATTCTCAAGTAGCGGTGCACAACCATAACTCATAGCTCTCCTAAGCACCACATACAGGTGGAATGCCGATTCATGGCCGACATCTGTCAAGTACAGGTCTTGCACATCTTAAAACCCGAAGGCATAGGCACACTGTTGCAAGAGGCAAAATAGCATTGAAGTAGGTCAAAAACATAACTACAGAGGAGCAGCGTCTCCGGGTCCACATTGCAGCACGGAAAAGAAGAAACTGACATCCGTGTGCCGGAGGGGACTTATATTGCTCCACTGAAATAATATCTGGAGGCAGCGTCACCACGGAGCCATACAACGCCATCCCCTGGTGCGCAGAGGTACTGCTGAAATGTCTGGAAACAGTTGTGTGCCTGGGGAAAATTCAAAGTTAAGGAATCTGCAGCTAGATGTCTCTATCAGACCTGACCTGCACAGAAGACTTCTCTAGTCAGAAGACCTCGGCTGCCTTTTTAACCACCATGGCATAAGATGCCCCCTCCTCCGTATGCACAGTTGGCGGAGAGAGCATGCCAGTATCTGAAGATGTGTCCAGTCCACTGGCTTCACCAGATTCCCCATACCAGTCCAAGTGCTCTGCAGAGTCATCCTGGTGTTCCAAAGGGTCCATGGACCCCTCCCATTCTTCTCCTGAACCTCACACATCCTCAAAGTGTTCAGGCGCCAACATAGAACCCCTGGGTACACTTGGCACCGAGCAAAGTAGTTCCGACTTCATGTAAGGATGGGGCTGATGCCGCCGGTGGGTACCAACAGCACCGACTTCATGTCCGACAACGGTGGCGTTGCTGGAGCAGATAGTGGCAAATCCGATGGGGCCCCTACATTCTGCTCTGATGGGGTCCCCTTTTGACCCCGTGAGGCCCGAGGGCTCACCAGAGGGGTCGGCCCACTTAAATATGCAGTGCGTGGCCTTGTAAAATTCTTTAATTTGAGCGGGTGTTGCACCTGCTCCTGGAAAGGGAGGGAGATGTGTCCCTGTCCCTGGCTTCGGCTCTGCAGAACCATGCCTAGAACATCAGTGCTCCTTACCTCTTTCGTCGACGGACGTCAGTCAAGGCGAAGAAGAAGTCCGCTTGGACTTCTTCTTGTACCGCTTCCTCAAGTGTCACAAAGACATTGAGTGGGCCGAAGAGGACTTTGGGATCTGGGAGTGGTGCCGCGACCTCGTCTTCGATCGGGACTGGGACCTCCGCGGAGTCTCGCTGGATGAGGTCAACTGCTCGGCCACAAGGCCTTTGGAGCTATAGCCTGACAGTCCGAGCAAGACTCCGAATCGTTGTCACGCTTGAGACACCAGAGACCGGCGAGGTGGGGTCGGTAACCGACATGCGGTGGCAGGTACCATACGTCTTGAACCATGTCTTCCTCGAAGAAAGCCTTGCATACAAAGTTGGAAATAATTCCGAATTTGATTAAAAAGTCAAGAAAAGGCCTGTCAAAAAGCGACAGAGAAGTAGTTCTTTCTCGATAGGCGCTTAACTGGTGCGGAAAGAAAACAACTGACGCCCTCGCATCTGGGTGGCACATATATAGTGACTGTGACATCATAACGGTGCTACCGACTCTAACGGAGTTGAATGGAGTTACCCGACGGCACGCTCAAAGGCTATTGCTCAGCAAGTTTCCGGATCCAGCCTGACGCCTGGGAAATTAAAAGGTAAGGAATCTGCAGCAAGAAGTCACAATGTGGTTCTTTCTTTTCTGTGTGCTCCCTTTGAGCCGCTTCATATCTGCCTATTAGGTCTCCTTGATGGTGAGGAGTCTTTTTGGTGGCAATTACATTTGCCTGGAGGGTCAGTGAACTGCAAGCACTGTCATCTCCGCCTCCATAAATTACTTTCTTCCCAGACAAACTGGTACTTCAGACTCAAGCATCCTTCTTTGTGGAGGTTGTCACCTTATTCCACTTAGTCCAGTCTGTCACTTTGCCTAACTTTTACGCTCTGATTCTCCACCAGCTGCACCCAAAGAGAACATTGTCGTTTTACCTTGACCACAAAAAAAACGTTCCTGATGGATGATCAACTCTTCTAGAAGGCTGTGCAGGAACTAACCATCTCCAGATGGATTGTACTCTGTATGAAGATCTGCTATTCACTGGCCAGCACGCAACTCTGAGGCTTTGCATGCTCATTTCTCCAGACCGAAGGCTGCAACCACTGTGTCAGCACATGGAGTTTTTATCCTGGACATCTGCCAAGCAGTAACATTTTTCTCACTGCACACGTTCAAAAAGCACTACTGCCTGGACAATCAGGTCTGTTGGGGCAGGCACTTTTCCTGTTCGGTTCTGCAGGGCTTTCTTGTCTAAATAGTGTTCACAGACTCACTCTGGGGGGGACGTATTGCTTGGGTATCTATTCTAAGGTAAAGAATGAGTGTCTAGAAGTCTGTATCAGTTGACCAAATTACTTACATTTGGTAATGCCTTATCTGGTAGAGACTATCTAGACACAGATTCCTTACTGATCCACCCATCCTCCTCACCCCGTGAATGGATTAATAGGTACAGGAGTAGAGAAAGTAGAGAAAGGAAGGGAGGCCTCCTTTTCAATGTAATTGGAGACAAGGAGCATAAGTTGAAAGAACAAGGAAAGTCCCAGAACCACTCAACTCATAAGAAACCTTGGTGTATTTCACATATACCTCAAAATGCCAGACCTAACTTAAAATATGTACCATGTTGGTCAGTTAACAAACAAATGCTAAACAAAACAAGAACCCTAGATAGTGTGTTTGTTATAAAAATATACAATTTATTGCAAATCAATTAAAACAATTTATACAATAATAGTGCCCAAAAGCACATATGATATAAAAACAATAAAAAATCACAATTTGATTAAAACAATTAGTCCAGGAATCACAGTTGTTGTTGTTGTCGACGCAGCGTTTCGGTGAGTAAGTGATACCACCTTCTTCAGGACAAACAATTCTATAAGAGAACATTACAATTAGATGCATCCCATTATTCATGGAAATTGGCATTCTATCTTTCCTTATATCTAGACATTTATTGCTGTTTGTTGGGCACATTTTTAATCCACACATAGAAAAGGTTTTTGATCATCACAGTAGGGTTCTATAAGGTACATTTCTTAGGGCATTTGAAATATATGGCTATACACTTGGATCTTATGGCATGATGACATAAAGTCACCATATAGGTAGCTTCTAAGGAGAAAATCATAAAGCATACCTGTGTATTACTTTTTCGAATTCCTCTCTCATTCAATTTAGAGGAATATTTTGGGTCGAACTCAATCAGACATGTAGAGCTTCTGGTATCTTAAGTTCCAGTTAGCAGTCCCTTAATGGAAAAATGTTTGATCACATCACTTGTAAATATCAATTCTAAATTAGAAAGGTTTACGTCTTTTAAAAGAACCACTCGGAATATTAGGCTTGTTTACCTTATTATCTCAGGAGCTCTATGTTGGTGAGGATACCGGAGGGGGGCCACCGTGTTGTGTATAGAAAACACTGTTGGAATGAGATGAAGGAAATAGTCTTATATTGCAGACAGAGGCTATATTTCTATTGCACAATTTCTTTGTATTGTTGGAGTGTCCTTGAGATAATTTAAACTGAAAAAGACAAGGTCTTATTTAATTTAGTTACAGGACTGGAGGGCGCCCTTCAGGGCATGAATCAACCCTGATTTCATTTTAAGGATTTTAGTACTCATCAGTTAACATATCTATTCCTGACATAAGTGATCAGTCAATTTATGGTTTAGGCCTTTGATTATTTCTTAGGTTCTAATCACCTATGAATGGGATTTTATGTCCCTTATTTTCGCGCCACTGGATGCCTTCAATTCTGCCTGTAGCGTCAGATAGTAGGTACAGGGCTATTCCCTTTTCAGGACCCTAGTTCCACACAGCTGTGGTCAGTGTTCTTCGTGGCTCCGCGCTCCTGCGTGGAAAGTTGCTACAAGAAACTGATGTCAGCAGGTTGGGGTGGCGCCTTTATAGGCTCTGCGCACATTACTTTCAGCGCGGATGACACCAACAACACCATGCAGAGCCAAACGATGCCACCTACCAGCAGGCAGGGGTACTGCTCACAAAAATAATCCAGATCCAGTCTTACACCTGGGGATAATTCTAAGGTAATGAATCTGAGGATAGATAGATTCTCTACCAGATAAGGCATTACGGAAGTAACTTGTTCTTATATTCCTGAGTTTGATATTCATCAAATAACCAGTGCACCATATTCAGTGATTATGACAAAATATAGTGATCTGCGCTAATATTACATATTACAGACCCCAGACTCCTGAAGCGTGAGCCGGGAGTTAGAATTGTATATTTGCTTTCTTCTGTTCCTACGCTTACTTTTGGCATCATTTTAATTATTTTTAGCCTAGCGTCGCATTATTTTCTATTTTTAGCACTTACCTGTCTGCCGTGTACTGGGTTACTGCGGGGAGGGCACTGAGCTGTTGAGAGGCGGCTTGGCTGGGGGAAAGGCTGCAGTTCGCCCTGGACAGCAGGAGTGAGACCGCCATCTTGAGGGGAGTGCAGGTCAGCGGGATAGTTGTTTTCTCCCCTGACTCTTCAAATGGAGGCACAGCTGCGACCGCGCAGACCCCCGACTCTTGAGGCGTGAGCCGGGAGTTAGAATTGTATATTTGCTTTCTTCTGTTCCTACGCTTACTTTTGGCATCATTTTAATTATTTTTAGCCTAGCGTCGCATTATTTTCTATTTTTAGCACTTACCTGTCTGCCGTGTACTGGGTTACTGCGGGGAGGGCACTGAGCTGTTGAGAGGCGGCTTGGCTGGGGGAAAGGCTGCAGTTCGCCCTGGACAGCAGGAGTGAGACCGCCATCTTGAGGGGAGTGCAGGTCAGCGGGATAGTTGTTTTCTCCCCTGACTCTTCAAATGGAGGCACAGCTGCGACCGCGCAGACCCCCGACTCTTGAGGCGGGAGCCGGGAGTTAGAATTGTATATTTGCTTTCTTATGTTCCTACGCTTACTTTTGGCATCATTTTTAATTATTTTTGCCTAGCGTTGCATTAATTTCTATTTTTAGCACTTACCTGTCTGCCGTGCACTGGTTTACTTCAGGGAGGGCACCGAGCTGTTGAGAGGCAGCTTGGCTGGGGGTAAGGCTGCAGTTCGCCCGAGACGGCCGGAGTGACACCGCCATCTTGGGGGAGTGCAGGTCAGCGAGATAGTTGCTTTCTCCCCTGACTCTTGAACTGGAGGCACAGCTGTGACCGCACAGCGGACGGGCGCAGCAGCCGTGCCACCGGCATGCCAAAAGCAAGTCCATCTGTGCCAGACCGTCGCCAGAACCCCTGCACATTTCCCCGCTGATTCTCTCAGGTACTCGCGTGACGAGCTTCTGACTTTGGAGATTAATTGCCCTTCATTAGCTTGGGTCCCCTAGGACGGCTCTTTTAAATGTAAGTTTTACACATTTCAACTCCCTCTGGAGGAGTCTGTCCCATTTCCATCTAACTACATGGATTCTATGTTTCTGAGTCTGTATTGCCGGTCATTAGTGAAACACCATACCAAGGTCTTTGATCTCTTAGCTGATGAGTCTCCGGATGTTTTATTCTTAACGGAGACATGGCTCACTCAAGACTCGGATGCAGAGCCCTGGTTGGCCCTTCCCCAAGGTTATGTGATGAAGAGTGTAAACAGAGTGGGTTGCAGAGGGGGCGGTATCGCAGTCATTGTTAAGGATGTTTACTCCTGCAGTTTCAGTAAGGAGAACATAGCCGACTGCGAAAATGCACTGTTTAAAATCATGCTGAATTACATCTTCACTGAGTCCGGCCTCCTCATCTACCGTCCCCCAGGTCCCTCTAGCCTATTTAGGGAAGATTCATTGAACAGAGTCATGCTACACGCAAGCAGTGCACCGAATTTCACCATCTTAGGCGACCTTAATCTCCATCTCGAGAATAGTTGGGAAGGTTGAGATCACCAGTTTTCTGGCTGACCTAGAGGCTTACCAGCTAGCTCAGCATGTCCTTGAGTGCACGCATGTGGCAGGTCACCTACTGGACCCCATATTCTCTAACTCAAGTTCTCTAAAGGTTCTGCTGCCGGTCCCGCAGGCCTGAACAGACCACTTCTTGGTCTCGTTCTCTCTGCGGTTACAGGTAAAGGCTGACTTGAACCGTCCCATCCCAGTCTTAAAACGTCCCTGGCATAAGCTGGATATCGTCTTTTTTCTGCTTTTCTTTCCAGCCAGAGGCCTCATTTGCCACCGGACATGCAACAATAAAATCAGAAAAATAGGTTACACCTGGAATGTGTTTTTTGTGTCTCTGAAGAAAATTTCCTTTATGCCATGGAGAAGTCATTGGGTGATTGTTTCCCTTGACGAAACACGTGTTGGCATTGGCTTTGCTTTGTTGGCTACATTCTGTATGAACTCAATGAAATATGAAGATTGAAAGTGTGATGGAGACTTTCTGATATGTGAAGAGAAAAGAAAAAAGAAAAGAAAAAGGAATGATTTAATGAACTTTGAAAAAGAAAGAATATGATTTGGTTCTTCTTTTCTCTCAGATTTCACTAGTAACTGTTGCGTAATGATCAAGATGAATCAGCACTTCATATCACCAGATTACAAAATACGTGAATCCACACAGGAAGAAGAGGACACCGACTTAGGTGACGGAAGTTCTTCTCTGTTAGCTGACCTACTCCCGTCTCAATTCACAGAGTTTGAGGACGAGGTCTACTTCCCTGACACCTAGGCCTGAAACTGACTTCCTTTTTTTTCCGTCCTGACTCCTTATTCACTTTTACTCCTGTGTGTCTTTCTTTGTTTTGCAACTTTTACCACAACAAAACTCTAATCACAACAAATCCATTAGCAGCACTGTCTTCGTCTTAGTACTGAAGGTGCCGCTGACTGCAATCATGAAGTTCACAAGTTCACAACTCAGTCATGCTCCTCTATCCTCCTCCTCCAGACTCCCCCTATCCATTTCCCTCAAGGCAGATGGCTGGATTATGCAGAATTAAGAAACTGTCGCTTCGTAGACGAGTCCCCTCAAAAGAAGTGGGACTGGAATTACTGACTATATGCTGATTGCTGACAGTTACTTCTGAAATTGACACAAGAGGCTGCCCTATGGGCATTCACTTTAAGTAAAAGATGCGGACAAAAAGTGGAACAGGTAATGAATAATGAGATGGCATGGAGTGGACAGCACTGGCTGTCTGGCTCTGATGAAAGCAATTGTTGTTTGTTGTGCATGAAATGAATCATCATATGTCTTCTGTTATTTTATCTTTTACACACTAAATGTAACTCAAGTCTACTCTGTTTTTTTTACCTTGTTTAATTCAAATTCTACTTCTACTGCAGGGGCCACTACATTGCATTTTTTAATATGCAAAATGTCCTTGGACTCACTCTGTGTGTAGACTGCGACTGAATGAACAACATTGAGTTTGCCAATATACCATGATGATGATGAGTCTTGATGATCAAATTTACATAATATCTTTTTTCTTTACAGTCACTCACTGGGATGGATGGATCATCATCGTCAGTTTACGGAAGAACTATGGCCATTTCGTGAGTGGCAAATAGGTAAACCAGTCAACAACAACTACAGCAGAACTACATGTCTGTCTAGTCGTGATATGGAGTGGTCGAGCCAGTGTAGTGTAGAGTCCAGACAGCAGTTCATGTAAAATTGCTGCTGTGTGGCTTGCTGCATACAATTAGATATGCTTTATCTGTCTGTGTCAAAGAGGTATGCTACATCAGGTTGCTTCACTCAGTGGTGCCTGCCTTGACCGTTTGCATGGCCCTGGCATGCTGTGTGCTAATTACTATCCTTTAAAAGGAGACTCTTAGTACGCACTTTAGAAATGATGCTTGTATGTAATACTGAGCGATACAAAAGGGGATGATGGACGGAGCGTTTGAGCCAATCAAACACTCACCCCCAATCAACTGATCTGGGTTTATTCCATCACCATTCTTTAGCTCACTCAGCCACCCCAGTTCAGACATGGCCATATGCAAATCAGTCTGACCCTGTGCCTCATGGGAACAGTCCAGCCTGAACTGCCAAGCCATGTCTTCCCTGGACCGGAAACAAGCATCCTGGGACTGGTTTCGGATTCATAATCCTCATCAGCCAGGCTATCTTGAATCCAGTGGCCAAGTGAGCAAGGGAATCACGTCTGAGCATGCCCTGCCAACTTAGGGCGAACAAGCGATACAAAAGAGGATGATGTACGGAGCGTTTGAGCAAATCAAACACTCCCCCCCCAGTCAACTGATCTGGGTTTAATCCATCACCATTCTTTAGCTCACTCAGCCACCCAAGTTCAGACATGGCCATATGCAAATCAGTCTGACCCTGTGCCTCATGGGAACAGTCCAGCCCGAACTGCCAAGCCATGTCTTCCCTGGACCGGAAACAAGCATCCTGGGACCGGTTTCGGATTCATAATCCTCATCAGCCAGGCTATCTTGAATCCAGTGGCCAAGTGAGCAAGGGACTCACGTCTGAGCATACCGTGCTCCGTCCATCACCACCCCTTGTGTACCGCTTTTGGCCGCCATAAGTGTGGCAGGGTATGCTCAGATGTGAGTCCCTTGCTCACTTTGCCACTGGATTCAAGCAAGCCAGGCTGAAGACGGATGGAATGCCAGAAACCGGTCCTCAGAAGCTTGTTTCCGGTACAGGGAAGACATGGCTTGGCAGTTCAGGCTGGACTGTTCCCATGAGGCACAGGGTCAGACTGATTTGCATATAGCCATGTCTGAACTGGGGTGGCAGAGTGGGCTAAAGAACGGTGATGGATTAAACCCAGATCTTTTGACTGGGTGTGAGTGTTTGATTGATTCAGATGCTCCGTCCATCACCACCCCCTTTTGTACCGCTTTTGGCCACCATAAGTGTGGCAGGGTATGCTCAGACGTGAGTCCCTTGCTCACTTTGCCACTGGATTCAAGCAAGTTGGACTGAAGACGGCTGGAATGTCAGAATCCGGTCATCGGAAGCTTGTTTCCGATCCAGGGAAGACATGGCTTGGCAGTTCGGGCGGGACTGTTCCCATGAGGCAAAGGGTCAGACTGATTTGCATATAGCCATGTCTGAACTGGGGTGGCAGAGTGGGCTAAAGAACGGTGATGGATTAAACCCAGATCTTTTGACTGGGTGTCCATCACCAGCCCCTTTTGTACCGCTGTATGTAATACTGTCGCCTCTGAAACTGAAAGTGTTATTTTTGCACTACACACTGTACCTTGTATTTTTTTTCCGTGGTGTTTTAATATCACTTCCTGTTTTTCCATCAACAATTACAGGCCGGCTTTTACCCTGTACGATGGGAAAAACGATTAACTCAGGCTTACCATTAGCGATCCGCAATTCCGCATCTGCCAGGCAGGCAGTGGACAGTGTGTCTGGTCACCAAGATTGATCGACGGAGCGTCAGATGGAATGGAGGAGTAGCGCGAATAAGAGGAACGGCTGGATGCATGCAACTTCCCAAATTGAACAGGACAACTACAACATACAGTTACAGTATCCTCTTCACTTTTCCTTATCTTTTAAATAATGTTTTTGTTGTGGACTTCTATGAGTGTGACTCTGTGCGTTTGTTTGCTCTCTGCTTCAAATTCATCCCTCCAGTTATTTGATAAGTTTCTTTGCTATTTTTAAAACTAATTTAATGTACTAATAAGTGTTTATTCTCCCTGACGGCAGATAGGCAAGTGAAATTGCGTAATTACTGCAGCCCTGTACTGTCAAATTGTTTCTTCATAGTTAGTAAGTTGTAGTAAGTACTACTTTTCAGTAATCTAATCATCCATTTAGCAAACAACTTCATGCATGCAGTAGTGCACTTCCTTTATGTCCCTTAAAAGATTTATGGATATCTTCGTATCCAAAGATTTGTTTTTCTTCATTTGTTGTTTGTCCATGCTGTGTTTTTTTTTCCTCTCTCCACAAAACTTTCCCAAAAACCCCCATTCCCATCCAATTTTCAAACCCTAACCCTCTTCCTCCGGGTTGTGTGGTTTTCATTGAGGTGTGACTAAATGACAATAATTCCACACACTTGCTGGGGAGGATAAGGTCAAAGCAACAGAAAATCCATTTCAAGGCTGGTGAAGGAATCCGAGGATATATTCTTACTGTGTACTGTACTATCTATCGTACTGTTCTAATGCTACGCTCAGGCCACTCAATGTTTCATTTCCTTTTTTTTCATATGCTGCTACTGCCAGTGTGTACCACTACTACTACCACCAAAACAATGACATTTTATCTGTCCAGGATTCCATAGCCAACCTTAATCGCCATTTGCCATGCACCCAGCCCTGTGCCTAGCCCTATTCTCAAACACGAATCACAGGTAGGATAAGAATTTTGCGGGAGGAAGAATAATGGAGTAGGAGGAGAGGAGAGACTGACTGTAGTACTAGCAAAGTAGTAGGACAATTGAATTCACTAACTCTGTCAGTGGCACTTTTGTACAAATTTGGGTGATTAGACAATTTGAATCAGCCAGCCAGTTAAGTTTCTGGAAAACAAATTTACAGTTAACCCACCCCGCCTGCCCCACAAAACAGTAAAAAAATGCATAATCTATCTTTAAGTAGAAATAAATAATTATTGGAGCCCTAACAAAATAAACTATCCCACAAAAAGACCCGTAGCCACCCCCCTCCCTAACCCCAACGAATGTCCATGAAATCAAACTCCCCAAAGTCCAAAAACCCCAACGCCCAATTCCCACCCCCCCAAAAAGTCTTTAAAAAATGGGCAAGGGACAGTCTCTCCTCTACTTCCGCCGGCGGTGTCCTTTGGCCAGGTGGTCACGATGCTCTCTGCGGAGGTCCTTTAGCAGGGTTTTCAGCTTTGCCACCTCTTGCTCAAGGTTGGACACTCTGAGGGTCCAGCAGTGCAGACGAGCCTTGTACCTGCGGTGGGGGGCAGCTGATTATTTTGCTGCTTGGTGCTGGCGGGTGACTGCGGGACCTCGGCTTCGTACCGCTGAAGGCTTGCACTGACTGGATGACCCAGGGTGGGCGGAGGAGGATGCAGCTGTCGTGGATATTGATGTCGACTGCGACTGCGTGTCCTCCTCCTCCTCCTGGGCCACCAGCCACCGATATTCGGCGACAATTGCCTCCAGCTTCCGTTGCCGGGCCTGTCTAGCCAACTCCTTCCTTGATAGTTTGGAAGGAGCATCTATATGAAGAAAGAAAAACATAGTGTAACCAATGCTGTTTAAGATTAACACAAAATAATTCAGCAGAAACTTGTGTCACAGTAGCAGTAGCAAATTGCAAGCACAGTACATAACATTTGTGGCACATCTCTATCTAACCTCCCAATTCATCGCCCTCTGCTCTAAAATTAGTGGAAGTTTCAGGAATTCTACTAGCACTATATGGGCTCACTACATTAGACTCAGACAGTCAGTCTTCTTCTTCTCTCTTGTTTACCGAAATTGGTACGTAAACTTGTGGAAGCTGGCATAATGCCAGCGCAGTCAACTTGCACCCGAAAAAACAGACGCAAGCCATGATGACATAGACTTGCGTTACTGTTACCAGTCCAGTACATGCAGGTGGTGAAGCTCTTACTTTTCTATTACGGGTGGCACTGACCATACTCTGTTACAAGGGCTACCG
The DNA here is from genome assembly GCF_964263255.1 of Lissotriton vulgaris. NCBI lineage: Eukaryota > Metazoa > Chordata > Amphibia > Caudata > Salamandridae > Lissotriton > Lissotriton vulgaris. The sequence goes on along the minus strand of NC_141687.1, from coordinate 1,987,364,594 downwards.
CTTAATTAATTTAACTTTCACCCTGCCCTGCCCCTGACTACTACAAAAGAAAAACAAGAGGGCAGGTCTTCCTCTGAGGTAACAGGACAGCATCATGTGAAGTGCAGCAAGATGGGGTTGTAAAGCTTCTACAAGTGCTCACACTGAAACAGGCATAACATCAGCAAATATGTAGTCACCTTCACCATCCTTTACAGACTTCAGAAGATCTACACTAGTCCCAAACTGCACTCTAACTCGGACTGCGAGACTCCATTAGCAGCAGGCAGGGGAGAGATTCATTCATGAAGCTTGCAGTCCGTGTTTGGGAATAAAACCTGGGAAATGTTGAGGGTGACGACACATCTTACTGCAGCAGAGAAGAAGCCAATATAGTTTCGACGGAGGGAGGTGAATAAGTTCTACAGTCCATCGTCAAGATATGCAGTCTATGCTCCTAATGCAAAACTAAAAGAGCTGGAGAGTAAGCCTCAAATAAAATCGCACATGTCAAAAGGAGAGGGAACCTGACCAGAGAGACAGTACAATGAAAATATACTGGGCAGAGGATGAGAAGTACGAGTAAGCGAGAGAAGAAGGAACAGGACACGCTACAAAGAGCTACAAGGGAAGAGGAGAGAATGCAAGAGACTAAGACCAGTGGAATAGAGGGACGAAGGCAAGATCAGAAAAAGACGCGCACGAGACAGACAGAAGGACAACCTCAAGAAAGAGACAAAGAAGGGGAAAGACTTGGTAGCCAGATAAATAGAAAGGGATAGAAGGAGAAACAAGAATAATCAGGAGAGAGTTGGTGAAAAAAAGGAATTGAGTTGGACTATTCCCAAATCAAAAGGCGTCATATTGGCAGTACCGGGTAGCAAATTTTTGTGCCGTTCTAGATGTGTTGCTCAGGATTCAGACTATTAGCCCACTTGCACAAGGCAGAGGCAACAGGCTTAGCTTGTATTGTTGTATGCAAATTAATGTCCTTTCATTCCAAAAGCCATAATCTAATCGGTCAGAAGTAACGTCAGACACCGGCGGCATGAATGCAAATGGGAGAACAGCAATGAGGGCGTTAATGTGGAAGACTCAACACTGACACTCCAGAACAACCCCTGCTTAAGCGCGTGCTGCAGTCCGCCGCCGGCCTGCGACCAGGAAGTCAGGCAGGCCGGGCGGGACAACCGGAAACAGGAAGTAGGAGGGCGGGAGCCTACCCCGCCTCCCACGGAAGAGCCGCGATTGTTTGGAGCACCGGAGCAGGCAGGAGCCTACCCTGAGCCCCGGTGCCGAAGAAGGGAGGAAGAGTCCTGCTGCCGGGGAGAGCCGCTGCACCAAGGAAGCCGGTGAGTGGGGCTTTGCCTTGTTGCTGGGCTGCGAGGGCGGGGGGCATGTGTGTGCGCGCGCGCGTGCGGCGGCGGGCTGTGTATGTGTGAGCGTACGTGTGTGTGTGTATGTGTCTTGGAGTCTGTGTGTGTGTTACTGTGTGTGGGGGGGGTTGCCTGTCTGGTGCCTGCGTGTCTGTGTAAGTGTAAGTGCGTGTGCGCGTGTGTGTGCATGCATGCGCGTTAGGCTGACTTGCTGGGAGTATGGGAGGGAAGTGCACGGCGCGGCGCAGGACGGAACGTGCGCGTTCGCGCACCCAAATCTGCCTTCAAAAGCTCATGACAGTTTCTTGTCCTCATTCCCCCGTGTCCGATAACTATAAGTCTCCGACCCTGGACGCATCCTTCGGATGCGAATTCCAGGGCGAGACCTAATGAAGAAGATAAATAATATGATCATCTATCCCTTCACAGGATATTTGCTTACATATGGGATGACATTTGGGTGCTTTGTTTTTGATTGAGTGAACACCAATAGGCCACACATGAATGACAGAGTTGTAAAAAAATTATTAACTGAGGTACTGAGTGAGTGGTCACCGTAATCGCCGGATATATGCTGTGCTTGCAAACTACTGTTACTAGTTATGGTAGTATTTTGAAAAATTAAAGCCTAAGGGAAAATCCCTGGAAGCGAACTATATTAATCCTCACACCACTCCTTCATTCTTACTCCCCAGACTCTTATTTGATCCACTTCTCTTGTCAATATATTCAGACTAAAATGTAGCACTTACAATGTTTTTATTTATCAACACACAAAGTTTTTTATCATAGCAGTTAACATTTCGGAAATGTCCCCAAAAAGGTATACACAAAAAATGATCACAGTTAAAACAGTTTACCTAATAAAACATTTCATTTCATCTCCACAGAAGAAACCTTCTGCACAAACAGGTTAAAAAAATATCCAAAAAACGCAGCACAAAATTATAAATCACTGTCTTTACCCCCTCTCGCTAACACAATTGAAAAGTGATATTTATCCTAAACTTGATCCAATAGCCTTATACGTTTTTTATGGGAAACTTAATACAGGAATTTCCCAAGTATCTATTGCTCCCCAGGCTTTTTTCGGATTCATTTTGACATAGGCATCGACGGGTTTCGGTGGTTTAAACCTTTTAATGTGGTTCCACCTTCTTCAGGACACTGTTTTTCTAGGGGTCACTTTTCCTTCAATTCAAATGATAGACTTCTGCACGTAAAACAAATATTTAAACTAAAGTTAAAATTAAAATAAAAAAAACTAGGCACCACATTTGAGCTAAAATAACATTTAAGCTAAGATAACTTTATTTCCGTCAGACCACACACCATTGTTACTTTGTGTATTATCAATAAAGTATTGTCTAAATCACAGTGCTACGCCCCCTATTCGGGCAGGCATCCTATAGAATAAGGTACTATACTGGCTTTCATAAGTCTCCACCTTCACTGTTTCATGGGAAATTCATCTTTGAAAATCTTTTCTCCAAGTTGTCTTTCATTTAAGAAAACATACATCTCTGGGAAGGCATGATTTGACACTCTAGTATCGGCTATCTCCTTCTACATATTACATTTCATGTACATTCTTCCAGTAAACAGTGCCATATCAGTCTGTGAGAAATCCAAATTCCTTATTCTGCGTTACATTTTAGTCTAATATCACAACAGATACTCATGTTTTTCTTACACTACACCCCCATGCACACCTGATTCTTCACTTCACATATATCCCTACATACTAACCTTAAAGCATCTGATGATGATATCTAAGGTGAAAACTTCCTCATGGGCCTTGTTCTAGGGATGATGTTCCCCAAAATAACTGTTTGCCAATCTAGTAATCTGGTGTAATGGAGACATATAATTTATATTATTTCAGTTCTCCTAATGTATGTTGCCTCCCTATCTCTGGTGTATCTCACTATTTACCTTAGGAGACAGGCATGCCAATGTACTATCTTCTATTCATACACGAGGCAGGTTCACACCATCTTTCGTATATATACATATATATATATATATATATATATATATATATATATATATATATATATATATATTAGCAGCCCATCCCGACATTGTCCGGGAGCAATTAGGTTTCAGAGCCCCCGCCTGCACGTAGAAAAAGGGATCGGTTAGGCTCTGGGTGTATTTAAACCTTTTCTTTCAGACCATGTTTTGGGTTTGCATAAGAGCCTACTTTTGCACCTCCTGGTCATTTTTTTAGATGCTAGGGCAGCATTCTTTCGACTTCTGTAGACACATCTGCATCATATCCACTCTTGTTAGTTTGCTCACTGACGTTCTGACTGTGCTGAAGGATGATTGTACTGCAAAAGCCGCTATTTGGTTCTCTCTTCCATTACCAGCCTTCTCAAGCCTTCTGCCATATCCCTTGCGCTCGAGCTGGCTGTATACATCATACCTGTTCCCTTCCCACACGGCATCTACTACACCTTGTCACAGCACTCCTTCCCACGCGGCATCTACTACACCTTGTCACCTGTTCCCTTCCCACGCGGCATCTACTACACCTTGTCACAGCACCCCTTCCTGTGCGCTCGGTCTTTGTACCTCAATACCTGCTCCCTGGCCGCCTCAGCATCACGTCACTCCTCCCCCTTCCTAGCTCTGTTGCCATGTGACTATCACACAAGTGAGTGACCCCTTTCCTGACCCTCTCTGCTTCTCGCCACACGTCTCTCCTTTATCGGGTCCCCCTTTCTTCGCCTCTCGGTTGCTCCATTCACGTCTCACGAGCCCTCCAGTCTCCACTCTTTGCAATCAATGCTCGGACATCAGCGTTGGTTGCTCCAATCACGTCTCACCAGTCCCCCAGTCTCGACTCTTTGCAATCAATGCTCGGACGTCAGCGTACGCCGCTCCTCCTCTCGCTCCTGATGTCATGACGCACCTCGCGCACCGGCACTACTTTTAAGGGACTACTTTTTTGTGGTTAATTTTTTTAATTACGTTTTTTTTATTTTTATATAGCCTATGTCCATCTCCTGGACCTCCCCTTTCCAACGCTGTATTGGGTGTTGGAATTGGGGGTGTACTTTTTGAGTTTACCTGGCTCAAAGGACACAGTTCTCTCTTTATAATAGTAGTATAGATATATATATATATATATATGTATATATATATATATATATATGTATATATATATATATATATATGTCACGAAATCTCCTCCCAAAAGACGAGCAGAGACCCAGGGGAACTGTTGGAGGTTCTTTAATGAAAAAAGGCGGATGCATTTCTAGCCGTTGTTTGGCCGTCGTCAGCGCCACAAACCTCCAATGTTGGAATACACTCCGCTGCTAGGCGCCGCTTTATCTGATCTTGTAGTGGCGAGTCAGCACCGCCCCCTCGACTAAGCAGCACACCTGTGCAGAGTCCTGTGTGCTGTAGGAGACTGCAAGTCCCAGAGTCCTGTGTAGCGGGTCCCCGGGGGTGTTGCTCAGGGGGATGGATCGAGTAGTGCAGATCCACTGTGTTCGGCGAAAGTGCAGTAAAGTGTTCCCAAAAAAAAAGAAAAGAAAACCAAAGTGTGGCGGTTTACATTTCCAGGTAGGTTGTCCATCAAATGACCTCCTCGGCTCCCCTATACCACCTCAGCCTCGGGTTCCAGGGATAAATGCGGCAGGGACTACACTGACAGTGCAGGCAGCCCAAGGCGAGGTCTGGATATCCTCGTCACTACCAACGTTGTTCCCCGGGCGCCAAGGCGGACTTGAACTGTTCAAGGTGCACTTGAAGGAAGCTAGTTATGGCAGGGACCTGCCACAAGGGTGCCAGCGTGTTCAAGCCCAATGCGAAGCAGGGATCTCTGGAGTGCATCACTGGCCGACGCACAGTTACTTGTCACGAAATCTCCTCCCAAAAGACGAGCAGAGACCCAGGGGAACTGTTGGAGGTTCTTTAATGAAAAAAGGCGGATGCATTTCTAGCCGTTGTTTGGCCGTCGTCTGCGCCACAAACCTCCAATGTTGGAATACACTCCGCTGCTAGGCGCCGCTTTATCTGATCTCGTAGTGGCGAGTCAGCACCGCCCCCTCGACTAAGCAGCACACCTGCGCAGAGTCCTGTGTGCTGTAGGAGACTGCAACTCCCAGAGTCCTGTGTAGCGGGTCCCCGGGGGTGTTGCTCAGGGGGATGGATCGAGTAGTGCAGATCCACTGTGTTCGGCGAAAGTGCAGCAAAGTGTTCCCAAAAAAAGAAAAGAAAACCAAAGTGTGGCGGTTTACATTTCCAGGTAGGTTGTCCATCAAATGACCTCCTCGGCTCCCCTATACCACCTCAGCCTCGGGTTCCAGGGATAAATGCGGCAGGGACTACACTGACAGTGCAGGCAGCCCAAGGCGAGGTCTGGATATCCTCGTCACTACCAACGTTGTTCCCCGGGCGCCAATATGTTATGTTAGGGGGGTATTTCTAGAGCGCACTGACACCGTGAGTTTCCTGGCGCTGATTGGGAGATCAGTGAGATAGCAGATAGAAATTAGCCGGATTGGGGGAAAAGCCAAGTTTTAAGAGATTTACGAAAGAGAATGAGAGAGTTAGCAGATTTGAGAGACAGGGGAAAGGAATTCCAAAGAGTGGGGGCAAGATGTGAAAAACTCCGACCTCCCATCCTCGCAAGTTTGAAAGAAGGAGTGGCCAGAAGATGAAGATGGGAAGATCTAAGATTGCGAATGGGGCAGTATGGGGTGATGAGGGATTTCAGGAACCTAGGAGAGGGGCAGGTCAGGGATTTAAATACTATGCAGCCGATCTTGAAGGCTGCCCTAAGATTGACCGGGAGCCAGTGCAGTTTGGCAAGAAGAGGCTTATCCGACTGCCATTTAGGGATCCTGAAGACCAGCCGTGCCGCTTGGTTCTGAGTGATCTGCAGCCTATAAAGCAGAGTTTTTGGCAGACCATGATATAAAGAGTTGGAGAAGTCCAAGCGGGAGAGGACCAGGGCCATGGTGACTTGAAGCAAGACTTCGGGGGACAGGAGATAAGCAACCTTCCTAATCCTGCGAAGCTGATGCATACAGAAGGAGACCACCGCCCCCACCTGGGCTTTGAGTGAGAGTTCGGAGTCAATAATAACTCCCAGACTCTTTACAGACGCCACAGGGGCGGGAGGAGGGCCAAGCTCTGAGGGCCAGAAGTGGGGACCCCAATGGATGGAGCTCTTGCCAGGAAGAAGGAGCTCCGTCTTTCCAGGATTTAGTTTGAGCTGATTTTGACTCATCCAAAGGAGGATGTGGGACATGACAGCATGAAAGTTAGAGACAGCAGAAGGGGTAGAGAGAGGAAAGATGAGTTGTAGGTCGTCAGCGTAGTTGAAGACGGTGACGTCCCACTGCCTCAGAGAGAGAAGAAGAGGGCGAAGGTAGAGATTGAAAAGAAGGGGGGACAGAGAAGAGCCTTGAGGGACACCGCAGGTGGAAGGTACCTTGGGTCCACGAAAGGGGCCCAAACTGACCGACTGAGCCCTACCGGACAGGAAAGAGTGGACCCAGGCCAGCGCCGGGCCCTGGAGGCCGGCTTGCTCGACACGGCGAAGAAGGATGTTATGGTCCACCGTGTCGAACGCGGCGGACAGATCTAATAATACCAGGGCCTGGGGGGTGCCCCTGTCCGCGTTGCCTCTCAGAGTGTCGAGCACGGCCAGGATGACTGCCTCCGTGGAGTGGCCGGGCCTGAAGCCGGCCTGATTGCCCTCCAGGAAGTTCGAGTTTTCGACAAACTGTGAGAGGCAAGCAGTGACATGGGCTTCTAGAATTTTGGAGAAGTAAGGGAGGAGAGAAATGGGTCGGTAATTAGCTGGTACCGAAGGATCAGCCCCAGGCTTCTTCAAAAGGGGCACGAGGACGGCCTCCTTGAAAGAATCAGGTACCGTACCCGAAGAAAGGGAAGAGTTAAGCAAAGGGAGGATACAGTCAGGAAGGGACAAGCAGATGTTACGTAGCATCGAAGGGGGACAGCAATCATCCGGAGAGCCAGACTTGACTCGGGTGGCGAGTTTTGCTAGAGTGGCGGAGTCGAGAATAGGAAAGTTTGAAAGAGAGGAAGTATTGTGAGGGACGGGAGTGGTGTCAGCGTCAGGAAGGGGGGCAGAGATGGAATCCTTAATACTGGCGATTTTATCCACAAAGAAAGAACTGAGGGTATTGCAGGATTCCTCTAGTGGGGGCTTGAGTGGGAAGGGTCCTGGTGTCAGTGGTAAGTTCCCCCATAACTCTGAAGATCTCTTTGGATTTAATAGGTGCGGAGAGAATTCTGTCGGTGATGTGTGCAGATTTGGCCGCAATGATTGCTTTCTTATACCTCTTGCGCGCAATCAAGTAGGTATCTCTGCTCGTGGCACAGTAATCTCTTCTCCACCTGCGCTCAAGTTGGCGGAGTTCAAGGTGTTGCTGTTTCAGGCTAGAATTATACCACTTGTGAGAGTGACTGTGCCGCTATATATATATAGTGGGGAATTATTACAAATAATTCTGTCCCTAACTGTTTCGTTGCCTCCATACTTCGGCGTGCTCTCGCTTACCTTTTATATCACTGGTATATGTTTGATACGTATTTGCGAGATTGATATAGAGATGCCAAAGGCTAGATTGATATATTGTCGATTTAGCGCTGGTTCTTGGCCCCAATGATGTTGGTCGTTTTTCAAGTTCTGTGGGCAAAGGGAAACCTTTTTTTATTAAAGATATCAGTAGCAAGGGGACCAAACACTTATTCCAAGCCTCATTGTTTATTATTAATCTATATATTTAGTCGTTTTGGGTTATAATTGGTAGTGCTATTCACCCCGTCTCATATACCTACACCGTTATCATGTGTAGTATAGTTTCCCCGCCAATTGCGTTTTGTAAATTTCGCGGGTAAGCTCTGTATGTGGCTTTCTACCCCCCTCCCAAAGGTCTAAATATACATCCCTTTTATCTTAGGGGAGGGATTGTTCAGCGCCCATTATTTACCGCTGCCTGTGAAAGAGGGGCCCATCTTTTTAACCAAAATGCCGGGAAATGAAACGATTGCTCTCTCTCGATCTGCCCCCTACATGGCACTCAGATTACATCCTATTTAGCTTAGAGCGAAAGGACGGGATGCCTAATGCTTTTGGTCTAGAGGTCCTCCTTCTTAGTCTCTCCGACGTTCCTCGCTTACCTTCGGAATTCCCGACCTCCTCACTCCATCCCTCGATCTGTTACTGCCTCCTACTCTGGGCATTTTATTTACACCCTAACTTATTGGCGTAATTGGAGTGTTGGCCGGATTGTCTTAAACCTGCCCCTATGCCCAAGGAGGCTGTTAAGAAACTGGGTGTGTGGTTCGACAGCAGCCTGACTTTAGACATTGAATCGAAAGCAGTGGCTGGGGTCTGTTTTGGGCTTTTGCGAGGTTTGAAACCGCTGTTGGGTTTCTTTCCTTCCAAAGTGCGTCAAACCATTGTCCAGGTGACAATTCTATCTAGACTGGACTATGGCAATTCCCTCTATCTGGACGCCAATAAGTCCAGTATTAGGCGTCTGCAGAGAGTTCAGAATGCAGCGGTTCGCATTTTGGTGGCACGTCCGAAATCCTGCTCGGTTTCCCATGTGCTTCCTAAACTTCTTTGGTTGCCTGTTGAAAAGTGCATTCAGTTCAAGTCTCTTTGTGTGTCGCACAGGATCCTGACACTACAGGCACCTTTAGGGCTGGCCAACTTGTTTGTGCCACGGCGCCCCCTCAAATCCACTGACCAAGCGTTGGTCAGCATTCCTCGAGTTCTGAAAGCTAGAACTGGTGGCTGTTACTTTCTCAGTCTTGCTGCGATACTCTGGAATTCGCTCCTTGCTTCCATCAGAGCGATCCAGAACACCTTGATTTTCGAAAAGCCATTTAGACCTGGCTTTTCTCTATCTAACTTTTCATTTTCCCTTGGCTCACGTCTATGGTCTTTGGTGGCGCAATATAAATTCGAGCAATAAACAATAATCCATTGTGTAGACTGCACTTCCTAGGAAAACCACACATTTCAGATCACAGTTTACTTGGTTAGCTTTCCAGGATTATGTCTTTGCATTTCTAAACCCAAACAAAATGTTCAGTGCATTTGTTAACCCTTTTTCTGCTTTGCTTTTTCGCCCTAGAATGCTAAGTAAGCCCTTTTTAATTGATAACTTTCATAACTTTTTTTCCACATAAGGTGTCCACGCCAAGTTTCCATCCTTTTTTTCCACATCGTGGGGATTCTAAAGGCACTAATGGGTTTATGGAATCCCCCAGACGGGACTGAGGAGATATAGTTAAGTATTTCTGGTGTATTTTTTTAAATTAAGAAAAAAGTGCTCCACAAAAGACCTATACATTACCCCAATTTTGGCATTTTTCAAATAGGTAGAATTTGAATTTGAATTTGAATTTAAAACATTTGTAAAGCGCAGCGTTCACCCTACGGTTTCTTGGCGCTATAGGGATAGGTCCAGCAACTCAGGGCAGAGAAAGCCTGGCGCAGAGAAAGTAGGGACAAGTTACACTGAAAAGGCCTGTTTAAACAAAAAAGTTTTTAGATCTTTACGAAAGGAGGAATAGTGTGTAGCAAATCGTAGGTGGTCGGGGAGGGAGTTCCAAAAGGTAGGAGCCAAAGTTGAAAAGTTGGCTCCTCCCCACTTTTTACGTTTGAAGCGTGGGATTTGCAGGAGGGATTTAGACGAAGAACGAAGCTCTCTGACAGGAACATATTCGTTGATCAGAGAGGAAATGAAGGCGGGGGCAGTACCCTGGTGGGCCTGAAAAACCATACAGCCGGTTTTAAAAAGGGAGCGTTCCTTGATAGGAAGCCAATGAAGCTCCTTGAGGAGGGGTGTAGAGTGATGGAAGCGTGGGAGACCATCGGGCCGCTTGGTTCTGAACCTTCTGAAGCTTCCGCAGGCTGTATGCAGGGATGCCGTTGTACAGGGCATTGGCATAATCCAGCCGCGAAATCACCAGCGCGGACATGATCAGTTTGAGTGCCTGGGGGGAAAAAAACGGGAAACAGTGCGAATGGTTCGGAAAGTGAGGAAACAGGAAGAAACAACAGAACTGATTTGTGAGTGTAAAGTGAGTTGGTTGTTCATTTTGACACCCAAGGTTTTAACTGTGGAGGAAGGAGTGGGGGAAGGACCAAGAGAAGAGGGCCAGAAGAGAGAGTTCCAGGGACTGGAAGAACCACCTGTGAGAACCAACTCGGTTTTGTCCGGGTTCAGCTTGAGATGGTTGTGGTTCATCCAGTCCCTGATGAAAATCATAGTAGACTGGAAATTTGAGACAGAGAGGGGAGAGGAAGAGAGGTTAAAGATGAGCTGGAGGTCATCCGCATAATTATATACGGTGACCTCCAGCTGCTGAAGTGCAAAGATAAGAGGAAAGATGTAAAGATTGAACAGTAAGGTAGAGAGAGAGGAACCCTGGGGAACACCGCAGGTGACTTGGAGTGGGGTAGTCGTGAAATCCCCCAGCCGGACCGCCTGGGTGCGGTCCCTCAGGAAGGAGGATAGCCAGACCAGGGCTGAGCCCTCAATTCCCGCCGCCTTGACACGTGAAAGCAAGATGGTATGGTCCACCGTGTCAAAGGCGGCGGAGAGGTCGAGGAGCACCAGTGCCTGATGTTTGTTGTAATCCATGCCCTCCCTGAGGTTGTCCAGGACCGACACCACAACAGATTCGGTAGAGTGCCTGGGGCGGAAGCCGGCCTGACGAGATGCCAGGCCCCCATTTGCTTCTACGTGGGCGCTGAGTACCGAGGTGACATGGCGCTCAAGCACCTTGCCCAAGTAGGGCAGCAGGGAAATGGGGCGATAGTTGGCTGAGATGGACGGGTCAGCGCCGGACTTCTTTAAAATGGGCACTATTGTGGCTGATTTAAGAGCGGGGATCACCACTCCCTGAGTAAGGGAACTATTAAGGAAAGTAATAGGGGGCTGGGGACAAGTAGAGTAGATCTGTTGTAGGATTCGTGCCGGACAGATGTCTGCTGGAGAGCCCGATTTGACCTTAGGAAGTAACTCCAAGAATACTTCCTCAGTGAGGGGGGGAATTGAGGTAAGATGGCACTGAACAGTGGGGGGGGGAAGGATCAACAAAAATAGAAGAGGGGGGGGATGTTAGCCTTGATGGTTGCAATCTTGTCCAGAAAGTAGGAGTTTAATTGGTCACACAGGGGCTGGGATGGAGGGATTTGGGGTGAGGCTCTATCAGAATAGGCTAGGTCGTTGACTATGCCAAAAATCTCCCTGGATTTGTTTCCTGCTGTCAGAATTTTTGTGGAGAAATAGATGGTTTTGGCAGCTAGGATGGCTTTTTTATACTCAGTTAATAATGTTAAGTAATGAATTTTTAATAAGGGGCAGTAATTTCTTCTCCACTGCCTCTCCGCTTGCCGTACGGTCAGTTTTTGTTCCTTTAGGTCGTCATTGAACCACCTGTTGGAGTCCTTGGGTCGTCGAGTAGAAATACGACGTAATGGAGCAACCGAGTCGCAACCTCCGGCCAGCCAGGTATTGATAGCGATGGCTTGTGAATTGGATGATAGACCAGTGAGGGTAGGAGAGGAGTTCTGAAGCAGGGAGGTCAGGGAAGGAAGATCAACTCGATTCCAATTCCGCGCCCAGGTGTTTTTGGCATGCGGGACCTTAGAAACAGAGTTGAGAAGGTAGCCTATTTTCTCAATTGTAGAGCTTTCAGCCTACTTCCAGTTTGGGGTGGAGACCAAGGTGAAAACCATAAGTAACCTAGGAAAGCTATAGATGTCTGAAAAGTAGACCACATTCTAAATTCAGCAAGGGGTGCCTCAAGATTTACCCAAAGAAACTAACTGTTGAAATAAAAAAATTGTTAATAGGAAAAAATGGCTATTGTGACTTTTCATTTGTAAATTCTTGTCACAATGGCCGATTTACAAAAGCAATATACCGTTATGTCTGCATGACCCTTCTGGTTGCTGGGATATATAGGGTCTGTAGGTTATCCAACCACCTGAGATACCCTGAGCCACAACTTGACTGCACCTTACAATAGTTTTTCATTGTGTACTGGGTATAGAGTAATTCATATGGTAAAATCTAGAGTCAAAAATGGATTTCAAGGAAACCTATATATTTCTAAAATAGACACGAAGGGCCACATGTAGGTAAAAAACAATTTGTGAGTTCTTAATAGGGATTTTTACTGAAACGCCCAAAATCAGATGTAGATAAAACAATTGCTAAAAGTTAGCGAGTCGGTAATAATCGCTCAAAAAAAGTACTGAATCTGCATTACCATCTGCATTACCAAATCGATATTTGCGAAATCGCAATTAAAGAAAATCGCAAATTAGCGAATTTGCTAATCGGGAGCAGCCTGATGATTTCACAACCATGAAGTGGCCTGACACATGCTTTATCACGGAGCCTGAAGCTGTGGGAGAGGCAGGGAGCAGGAGCACAGACCCAGGAGCTGCACAGTAATACCCAAATCAAAAACCAGCATGGAGACACAGGAGAAGGGAATGGAGCAGGCAGAGAGGAAGAGAAAACACAAATTCTCTGAGAAGGAATTGGAGATCCTAATTGAGGAGGTGGTAAAGGACCATGACCAGTTGTTTGGCAAGAACTCATTGCATGTTCCGGAATAGCAGAAACAGAAGATATGGCTCGTAATACAGCCAAAAATTAATGCCATTGGGGTCACCCAGCGCTCCATTGACTAACTCAAAAAGCTCTGGTATGACCTCCACAAATGGGCCAAGGAGAAGGTGGCTGACAGGCTAAAGCAAGCCAATCAGGTAGGTGGCGGAGCATCCACGGCGCCAGTACCAACAGCCCTGGAGGAAATGGTGGAGACCACCCTCCAGCCGGAGAGCATCCTGGGAATCGGAGACGCGGACAGCTCAGCCAGAGGAAACACTAGACTAGGAAAGAAGCATGCACATCATGCTGTGCCCCCCTACCCAATCCCCAATTAGCAAGTATGAATCCCACTCCAGTCCATGATTTCCAAGCAACCAGCAATGCATCTTGGGAGATGTAGTCCTAATTAACACATGGTATACAAGTTATTCCAATGATCCCAAGTGCATGTGACCAACATCAGTAAATAAGCAAGCTGGGGATTGTCCGTTTCAATGGCAAGCATGTAATTTAATGGAACACAAGTGCCCCCAGGCAAGTCAGTAAATTGACATTCTGTATCCACAGGCGAACCTGTGCCCCAGACTGCTGAGAGGGAGACCAAAGAGGCACCCAGGGAACACAACACTAAGGATGATGAGGCCCTGACACCTGCAGATGTCACACCACCACCACCGGTATGCAGAAGGTATACAGTGGGTAGCCTTCAGGAGATGGAGGGTTCAGAGGAGGAGACCACAGGAGCCCCACCGGACATGCAGGAAAAGGCAGGACAGACTCCAGGGACACAATCACCCATGGAGAATTGCAACACAAGTGCACGTCGACACAGACCAAGGGCACACAGTCCAGATGCACAGGGAGAAGATACCAGTGTATTTGCAGGCCTGGAGGGAAGCATGTTGAAGGTGCAGTGGCTGCAAGGCAAAACAATGTGGTCAATGCAAAGCCAGATGGTGTACATGAACAGACATATGAGGAACATGAAGGAAGGCATACATGCTCTGAATACCACTGTTGCAGAGGGCATGCAGGACATTGCCGATGCTGTAAGGCTGTTGTGGGGCAGAATGGACATGGAATGTGGGGCAAGGCACAGGGGGAAACAGCACCTGGAAGGGTATACAAAGGCAGTGAACAGGCTATGCAATGCCACCTCTGTCCTCAGCAGACGCTCAGTCTCCATGCAGTTGGAGATGGCCCACTGCAGCTGTGATGTGGTTAGGGTTTTGGTTACTGTCACCAATGCTTTGGAAGAGCTCCAGACAACACACATTTCTTTCACAGGGTATGGGGATGGTGGTGAAAGTGAGGAGGTAACTTGCTGCAGCAGAATCACTCCACGAATACCAGAGTCAAGGAGGCACACTGCAAGGCACGGTCCAGCAGCAGGACAGTCCCCTGGCGAGTGCAGTGTGCAGGGTGAGCGGAGCAGTGCAGTGCGTGGGCGCAGGAAATTAAGCCATGCTTCAGCTGACTTTGGGAGATGGGTGAGGTAACCCTTGTGTCCAAATTTTGACGAATGATAATGAGCCTGCACTGTATCTATGCCATGCTGGGATTGTTGAGGCACTGAGAGGCCAATATGGTGCTGCAGTGTGAATTCCTATTGCCTGATGTAAGGTCAATAAAACACTGTTACACATTTGCAATTACTCGCTTTGTCTCATTACTTACTCAGAAATAGTTGTGTGTGATCTCAGCCGTCTGTGTCTCCCATCTGGCGCTGCTGAAACACCTGCTGCGCGGTGCAGTGGCTGTGCACATTCCTCATCATCCTCTGATTCAGTGAGTTCCACAGATGTTCCCTTCTGTGTGGTCAGGTTATGTAGCATGGCACATGTTGCTATTATCTTGCAGCAAATCAGAGAGCGCCACTGCCGTGCACCCTCACTTTTGTGGAAGCAGCGGAACCTGCTTTTCAGGAGTCCCAATGTACGCTCTACCACATTCTGCGTTGATTTATGCACCACATTAAATCTCCTCTCACTTGGGGTAGATGGGTTGAGGTATGGAGTCAGGATAAATGACCGCACCGCATATGCACAGTCACCTAAGTGGTAAAGGAAGAAACATCATTCACAGTCCACAACAGATACATTCAAGTTATACAGCAGGGTGTATCAAATTGATTTACCTAGCAGGTATCCTTCTCCAAATCCACCCCCAGCAAGACGTGTATAGATCCCACTGTTCCTGAAGATGTAGGAGTCATGAGTGATCCTTGGAAATTTTGTGAAAATATCGGTGATGATGTGAGACGCATCACAAGTGACCTGTATCACAAGTGACCTGTACGTTGATTGAATGTGTTGATTTGCGGTTCTGATATATATGTACTCAGTAGCAGGGGGGGGGGAGATTGGTATGTGTGTCCCATCGATACCCCCTATGACATATGGGAACTAGGCCTTCTGATAAAAATCCATCTTTGTCCTATGCAGTTCCATCTGTGGGCTGGGGAACCATATGTATTGGTGCATTCTTTGCATCATGGAATCCTGGAATGTTTTGAAGAAGCGTGACAGGCAACTCTGTAAGACACCGCCAGCCACAGCTATGACCCCCTGGTAACTACCTGAGGCAAGTAGGTACAGGCAATAAAGTACCTGTACATGTGGTGGTATTGCGTGCGCCCTTGGTGTCTGGTGTTCCAGGATTGGGTGCAATTCATGTATCGGGTCTAGGATGGTGGTGGGGTGAAGCCTGTACCGCTCATGGATTTCTGCGTCTGTGAGTTGGAATAGTGTGATGCGCAATCTGTATATGCATTCCTGTCTACTCCAGATCCTCAGTGCTGCAGCTTGCATCCGCATCTGCCTTGCAATGACATAGAGGGCCACTTGTGTGTTCACGCAGATGCATTGTGAGGCTGTTTATATGCAGTGCACCTGGTTACCACTTGCTTTGAGTCAGTGTTAATTTGTGACTCCAAATTAGAGATTTGTAAAAAAAAAAACGGTATTTGCGATTTTATGTACATTGGTGTGCGACTTGATTTTGCGATCCTTATGTAGTGACTTGCAAAATAGTGAGTCGGTGTGGCATAATCGCTAAATAAAGAATCTCTAACTGTTTTCCTTTATTTTTAGCGATTCTTTATTTAGCACTTCTGATTTTCCGGCTCTACATTTCACATGGGTTTTTTGCGATCGCAAACGTGGAAATTCTGCGAATTTCTGCATTTGCAATCGCTATTTGTCTACCTACATCTGGCCCTTAATGTCTTCTTTCTCACACACTTGCTTGAATTTGGAAGGCAGAAATGCAATTGGTAATAATAAATATTCTTCTATTCTGTATTCCCACGTCTTCCGATAAGCATGGCACCTCACTTGTGTGGGTAGGCCTAGTGCCTGCGACAGGAAAGGTCCCAAAACACAACATGGACACCACCTTCTTCCACTGAAAACTGGCCAACCTAGCAAGTCTGTAAATTTTTTTAAATTAGACACCTTGGGAAATCCAGAGTCGGGTGACCTCTGTGGCTCCCACCGGGTTTTCTTACCCAGACGCTGTTGCAAACCTCAAAGTTTGAATAACAATACACATTTTCCTTACATTTCTGTGAGGAAAATGCCTGGAATCTGTGGGGAGCCACATATTTCTCACCACCTATTATTCCCCCTAGTCTCCTGATGAAAATGGTACCCTAAATGGTACCCTACTGGATCCTGCGACAGGAAAGGTCCCAAAACGCAGCATGGACACATCAATTGTTTTTTGTTTCACTGAAACCTGACATATTTTTTGCATTGTGGCTAGCTGTCAATTTTGGGCCCTAGCTCAGCTAGCATGTAGGGAAACCTAGCTAACCTCTACATTTTGGAAATCTAAACACATAGGGGTATCCTGGGCAGGGTGATTTGTGTGGCTCCCGTCCGGTGTTCCTATGCAGAAGCCCTTACAAGCCTCTTAGTTTGACTAAAAACACACATTTTCCTTATATTTCTGTGAGGAAAACTTCTGGAATCTTTGAGGAGGCACTAACTTCCTTGCGTGTGTCAGTAGGCCTAGTACCTGCAACAGGAATGGCCCCCAAATACAATGTTTAGATATCAACATTTCCTGTCACAAAAGTTATCTGATATAGCAATGGGGGTAGCAGCATTTGTTTTGGCCTGACATCGACTGCCACCCAAGGAAATATACCAAACCCAGACATTTCTGAAAACTAGGCACCCAGGGAAGTCAAGGTTGATGTGCCTCACATGGACCTCACAAAGGTTTCTAACGCACAATGCCCTGCAAATCTTAAACTTTTCCTAAGATTGCACCCTGGAAATGATACCTTTTCATCATGGTATTTATTTTTTCCAGTAGCCGTCCTCTATTTTCTTAATTGCATCTTTGAACACATCAAGATCTTCTGCGTTATCCCAGTCTAACAACTACTTAAACCTTCACCACCCAAATGTTTCAAGAGGCAAGACATCCTTTGTGCTTAACCACTTACCTCATGGTATGCATGCCATAGCTTACAGCACACTTGCAGAATGGCACCCAAGAACTAGGGGCACAGGGGCATATTCTCAAGAACGTGTGATAACCATCGCAAAATTAACTTAACGCAATCTTCAATATCACAGTCTATCGCTGGGAAATTACGCCGGTTAACCAAGTATTTACAACATGGCGGTACCAGATAATGCTTCAAATCACCACGTTAAAATCAACGCCACGCCACAAAAATGTGAAACACGAATGCAAAAAAAGCTGCGATGAGACCAATCGTGATACAAAAATCAGCAAAAACCAGCAACAGGCCTGCAATTCACAAGCGTCGGGCGGAAAAAATCACAATAAAAGTAGAAAAAAACAGACAAATGCCAAACAGCGAAGCACACTGGATGTTGCCGGAGCAAGTACGGAGGAGAATGGGCGTGGCTACGGCGCGAAGCGGAATGGCTGCCTAGTAGGGAAGCTCCGCACGCCGGAACCAAACACTAGGCAAATACCATCCTTTCGGAACTTCTGTGCTTCGTAAAAAAACCCTCTCGGAAAACCCCGGAATGCCTGTGGCATAAACTGAAGCGGCTGTGGTGGCCTCTGCCCCGTGTTTCCCACCCGAAAGGACCGAGGCAGTGAACAGCCTGGCGAACAGGAAAATGGCGCCGGCGTGACGAGAGGTCTGAGCGCCCTGACTCAGTGAGGCTTCTCGGCTTGGCCGATGTGTGGGGACTGCACCAGAGCGCTTAGCGGACCGCTGTTTGACGGATCAGGGGCCCAGGCCGGCTCACTGTTGAAGAGTTGCGCCACGGCGGAGTGTGGTGGCCCAACTCCGACGGTGGATCTTGTCGGGCGGAGAGCACAGCCCCATTCCGCTGGTGATCTATGGCCCACACTGCTCTGTGAGGGGCCGACTGGTTGCTGCCGTACTTCGAGGCCGGAATAGAGACGCTGCCCTGTCAGTCGCCAGTAGCTGTGGACAGAAGGCACGACGACAGGACCTGCATCGGAGACGCTGGTGCGGTGAGTGAAAAGCCGGAAACGGTCGGGCCTGGTGGGCCAGGTAGCGTGGGCCTTACGTGCTGCGGTGCCCTTCGGTGTGGCGGCGCCCCTGCGGGGTCTGCGCTGCGGGGGGCCGTGGCTGGAGCGGCGCAGCTCACTGTGGCTAGATAGGTGCTGGGCTGTCTCTCGAGGCCGGGGGGGGTGTTACCTGCTGGCCACCCGGACTTGCTGCAGGCCATTACGGCTGCAAGCGGTCGTGGGGCTGCGGGGGACCCTGAGGTAGCGAGGGCGGTGGCAGTGCCTGAGCTGGTCCGCGGGTACCTGTCCTAAGTGCTGTGTGGCTGGGGGAGAAGTGTGAGCGACAGTCGACTGGGGTCTGGTTGACTCTGTGTATGCTGCGACGTTGAGGCCTCGCTGTGTGGAGCGGCGGTGCTACAAGGAGGGACGCTCAAGTGGCGCAGTAGAAGGACCTGGCCTACAAGAGGACTGCGTCGAATTGGATCCTGAGACCGTCCTGTGAGGCCTACGTGAGAGCACCACGCGACGAGGCAGCGGCCTGGTTTGCTGTGTGGAAGGATTGTTTTGTTGATTGGTCTCCGGCTGGCTCGTTGCTGATACCGGGTGTTCGGTCCATATATCAGGTCACCATGGGCAAATCGGAGCCTAAGCAAGTGAAGCTGACTTTTTAGAACAAAAGATCGACGCACACCACAGATAGCTCGGGTGAGCAAGGTAATTCGCGAGGTGCCCCGGGTCTGATGGACGATGCAGAAGATGACACCAGGACAATACTGTTAGAGCTACGTGCAGGGATGAAATCCAAAGACAGCAAAATTGACGCCTTGGCGACTGGATTGGATGTAGTTAAAAAGAAGGTGAACAAACATGAACACCTCTTGGATGTCCTTGAAAATCGGGTGTATGACGGTCATGATGAACGGGCTAAGGCACGCACACAGATCCTACAAATGGAAAAGATTCTTGAGGTGATCAGTGCAAAGAATGAGGATTTAGAAGCGCGCTCTAGGCGAAATAACGTACGCATTCTTGGCCTTTCGGAAACCACGCCCATATCCGAAATGGAGCCCTTTATTGATGGCATGCTGCGTGTACTCTTTGGGCCTGTCCTCTCTAATGTCATGATAGTGGAAAGAGAGCACAGATCCTTGGGACCAAGACCTAAGCCAGGTACGGCGTTGCGCCCGATTATTGCACGTCTACTTAATTATACAGACAGAGATGATATCCTGACAGAGGCAAGGGCAAAGGAGTCGGTGGTGTACAAGGGAGACACACTATCCTTCTTTCCGGATTACACGCCGGCTGTGCAGTCTGCTCGGCGGGAGTTTGTGCTGGTAAAGAAGTTGTTGAGGGAGGCGGCCGTGCCCTACGCTATGTTATACCCGGCGCAGCTGAAGATAACCCATGAAGAACAGTCCCACTTCTTTACAGTTGCGAAATCTGCGTTAAAGTTAAAACACATTTGCAAGGCAAAACCGCAACGGAAACTGCTGTAAGATGAGCAGACAGTGTCGGGACTTGAAGATGCGGACTAATGACTGGATAACATGTGGCCATCTGGGTGCCTCTTCTGCAGATGCCTCCACTGATCTCGTTTAAGATAGTGTTTCCTGTGCTGGATGTAATGTGGGGGGAGTGGTGGGTAGGGGTCCTCCACCTACTTGGCGCTCCCTCGGGTGCTTCGGGGGGGCTGCAATATCTTAATCCTTGTTTTCTCTGATTGTGGCATGGCGGGTGCGATACTGGTATGGTTCCGGCGGCCTCACTTCTGTGCGTGTACACTCAGCCGAGCCTCTTCCCCAAGAGGTTATCACCCGCATGGCTGTTACTTTGAGGGCGGAAGGGGTGGACTGTTCTCGACCTGATTGGGAGGTTGGAGTGGGAGGTGGGGGGGGGTTGGGGGCTGTGAAGTTTTTGTATGTTTTGTTTTCTTTTTGTATCGTAATCAGTCAACTGTGTGAGCTGCGACGTGATGTTATTGTAGCGCTGGTATTGTGTTGCAGCTGCTTTTGCCGTGCCCCTCTTGGTTCTGTGCTGCAGCCTTTAGTTGTTTGAATTTTTTACTGATTGATGACTGATAAATGTACAATGCTAACCTGGAATGTCCGGGGCCTCAATTCTCCTAAGAAGGTGAGACAGGTGCTTGTATATCTTATTAGACATGAGATACATTTAGCGTTGTTGCAAGAACCGCATCTGACCCCGTCAGCAGTGCACGGAGTGATGGGTAGATGGGCAGACTTCAGTTTAGCTGCTTCGTATTCCTCATATGCGAGAGGTGTGATGATATTGATCAAGAAAGGTGTGGATTTTCAGGCATTACACACATATACGGATGATGACGGGAGGTGTACAATGGTATGTGGGAAATTGAGAGGCACGCTGGTCATCATTATAAATATGTATGGGCCTATAGCGGATGACCCGGTATGTGTTGACTACATCTGTGGAAAATTGAGAGAGTGGCCGACTGCCCCTATTGTCTGGGGGAAGGGGGGGGCCTGAACACCTATTTAAATGGGCAGCTACACAAATCGAACCCAGTATCGAATCGCACCCCTAGAGTTGCTGGGAGAGTGTTACGGGCTATGGAAGAATTTGGGCTGTGTGATGTCTGGAGAGTTCGGAACTCGCAGAGGCGAGAAGGCACGCATGTGACACCTATGCACAGAAGCTGGTCTAGGCTTGATTGTTGGTTAATTGAGGAGGAGATGATGGAATGGATTGAGGAGGTTGTGCCGCTCGCTCGCACATTGTCAGGTCACAATCCGGTGCGATTGGTCCTTCGAAATCCGAAGGGGGTGTACTGCCCGTTTACATGGAAGTTCCGTTCGGAGGCACTCCTAGATCCCGTATATGAAAAAACAATACATGAGGCCATAGTCCAATATTTTACATTGAATAAAGGAACTGTTGAACAGGCAGCGACACTTTGGGAGGCCTTCAAGGTCACCATTAGAGGGGTGTGCATCGGAACCGCTGCGGGCACACTCCGCGATATACGGACACAGATCAGAGAGTTGAAAACGAATTGCGAGGTTTGGAAGGGGATTACGCGAGCAACCCTGACATGACTAGGCTGGCTCGGCGACGAGAATTGATAGGAGAATATGATTCGCTCGCTGAGGCTGAGATTAAGTTTTTATCCCGCAGATATACAGCTAGACAATATGGCGAGGCGGGCAGGCCGGGTCGCACGCTGGCATGCAAGATTAGGGGGCGTCTTGAGCAACAGCGCGTAGATAGGATAGTGAATAATGAGTCGAGCACTACACCTCGGAGGCTATCACGGAGCAGTTCTGTTTGTTTTATGCGGATTTGTATAGCACGAGGGGTACGCCACTGGCGGCGGATTTTGATGCATACTTGGAGGGTATAGCCTGCACCTGGCTGTCTGACGTGCAGTGTAAATATTCTGTCTACCCATTGATGAGACGGACATCAAACTAGCAATAGCGGCGCTGCCTAATGGTAAAGCTCCCGGCCCGACAGGTTCACAGCAGAATTTTACAAGAAATATGCAGATCTGCTCGCGCCACATCTTTTGGAAGTATAAGCGGAAGCGTATGATGTGGGCATGTTGCCCCCGACACTACGCGGGGCACTAATCGTCACCTTGCTTAAGCAAGACAAGCCGGCGGACCGCTGCGAGTCGTATCACCCCTGTCATTGATCAATATAGATGCCAAGAGTTTGGCAAAGATTCTTGCCACCAAACTGCAACCTTTACTACAAGGACTGATATTACCTGATCATTTGGGATTTGTGCCGGAGCGGTCCACCTCGCATAATCTCTGTACACTTTTTTCTATGTTTCATGTCTTAGAACCTGCTCTGGACGCTGCGGCGGTGTTACTGGACGCCGCCAAGGCATTTGACTCAGTGGAATGGCATTATATGTATCAAGTGCTGCGCCGTATGGGGTTTCCCCCATTGTTTATCCAATGGATAATGGTACTCTACACGGCCCAGTCGGCAAGAATACGGGTAGGGGTAATGACATCAGATTAGTTTCGTATTGAGAGAGGCACTCGGCAGGGATGCCCTCTCTCGCCACTGCTGTTTGCGATCCTCTTGGAGCCTCTGGCCTGTGTCATCCATCAGCGTCATAGGGAAACTGCACTGAATTTTAGTTACCGGCCGGTATCGATATCACTGTTCGCTGATGACACGGTACTTTTTGTGCGCGAGCCGTCCAGGTGTCTGACACAGCTGTTACGGGAGTATGTCAGATTTGGACTTCTCTCCGGTCTACACATCAACTGGGAGAGGTCATTTATAATCCCACTAACAGCCGGAACTGTGCTGGCAAGTCTGGAATTCCCGCTGGTGTGGTCTGCAGACCCAGTTAAATATCTGGGTGTTTGGGTGCACCGTGGTCCCTCAGTAGTGATCAAGGAAAACTATGGCAGGGAAACTGGAAACTATGGTAGATGCCTGGCTTTTATTACTACTGTCGCTGGCAGACCGCATCCCCCTTATTAAAATGGTTGTGCTATCCAGATTTCTCTATTTGTTTGCGAACGTGCCGATTGGACTTAATATGGTGTTTTTTTAAGACTCTCCGTGGTCAGCTGCTCAGACTGGTGTGGGGGGGGGGGGGGGCAAAGCTGCACAGGTGCAGTGGTCGGTCGTCACCAAAGGATATGAGAAGGGAGGATTCGCGGCGCCGGATTTTTATGCATATTCTCTCAGTGCGCAGGCTCAATATTTAAATTATTGGTATAGACCGCATGCCTTTACGCCGCACGTTGCAGTGGAGGAAGGAGACACGGCTCCCATCCCGCTGCACAGCGTGGTTACTTATCACTCACGTGGCACACCGAAGTTAGAGATTAATGCGATAGACGTCACGGTTTCGGCTTGGCGAAGGATTGGGCAGCTGGCACAGAAATTGCCGCTATACGCGCCAGATATGTGCCTTGAGCATCATGCATGCATGTCTGTCACGCGCGAGGCCCCATCTATGAGGGTGTTGAGGGAGGCGGGTATCTCTCATATGCGTGATATCTATCCAAACGGCTCTTTTGCCACACAAGAGGATTTACAACATGTTACTAACCAGACGCTTCTCTTTAGGTTTGCGATCCACAGGTTGAGACATGCGACCCGGGCGCATTATACCACATTTCCGGCTGAGTCTCCTGCTCTGTTGTCTCTACAATTTGTTCTCACCACACCCACTAATAGGAGGCTGATCTCCAAATTATATAAGCTTATTAAGAATGAAACGGTGGATGTAGTCGACAAGAGCTGGATCGAATGAATGCTTGCCTGACGCAAGATTATCCATTTTAAATACATACATCAAGTGTACCACACCCCGGCACGGTTGTATAGATATGGGCTGCGCAAGTCTGCATGCTGTGACAGGAGTGGGCAGGATGCTGCTGACTTTATGCATTTGGCGTCGAATTGCAAGAAAGTGGCAGAATTCTGGACTGCAGTGGTGGATTACCTGGGAGAAATGTTGGCTGTGAACCTCCCATGTACTCCCCTGGTGTGCCTCCTGTATTGCGTGCCGCATGTGAGAAGGGTGACAGGCACCTTCGCGCACTTGGCGCACTTGGCGTTGCTGATGGCGGTGCGTAGGGTGGCGATCACGTGAGGAAAAAAGCGCCGGCCTGTACTCAAGGCATGGCTGTCTGATCTGGTGTATTGCCGAGACAACCTTAACACTTATGCGGAGGAGCTGCCCACAAGCTCGAGACCTAGGGACATCTGGGAGCCGTTACGTATCTGCTTAACAAGGCCGAGTAAGGAATTGGTCAGCGTGGGGCATGGGGGGACGTGGAATGTTGTGAAAGTGGCTGTGGGGATCCTACAAATGGAATGGAAAGAACAACAGTATCGTCGGCTCACACAGTGACTGCGATTTTTAGTTGGGGCTGAATTATGATTGTCAATGTATTTTTTTTTCTTCTTGGTTTTATTTAGTATTCTTTTTTGGTTTTTGTCTGTGGATTGTTTTGTTTGATTTCTTTATTGTATAGGAGAATCTCGCTGCGGATTATGGTGATATTTTAAGATTTATGCGATGGAAGTTGATGATGTTTTTATTATTGCACCATATACATGTATCAGCAACAATGTGGATGAAGATGTATTCTTGTTGATTTGTAAAATGAATAAAAAACTCCACAAGCCCCCCGTGGGACCAGCCTGAGACCTCTGGGTCAGGGAAGGCCAAGGAGAAGAAGAGTAGGAAGAAGCGGTTCAGTCCGCAGGAAAACAGGATCCTGATAACAGAGGTGGTTGAACACCATTAACAACTGCTCATCACCTCCACCGTGTAATTGGCCACCAAAATGGACTATAGCAGTTCATCATGGACAAGGTGAATGAAGTGGGATTGCTGAAGAGGACAATGGAAGAGGTCAAGAGGCGCTGGATTGATGTCAAGTGCAAAACCAAGCTGACACTTGCCAACAACCGGAAGGCAGCAATGCAGACTTGAGGTGGGAGGCTTGCACCACAGGAGGAGCTGGATGATGTGGAGGAAATGGTGTCCACAGTCATCAGAGGAGAGACGGTGGCAGGAGTTGGCTTCGACTCCGACGCCCTCCAACAGCTTGTGGAGAGCCTACGCAGCCCACTTCCAGGAGCTGGGCAGCCCAGTAGCTACGAGGAGACCCCACCCCCTGCACAGACCACACAGCAGGCAGCACCCACCACCACAGCTGCCTCCCAGGACCCCCACCATGTGTTGGGGTGCCAAGAGCAGCTGACTGAACAGGTGCGGGAAAGCCGCAACCGCATAGCAGACAAACTAGGTGCCATACATGGGTGTCTTAGTCCCATCAGGGACCACACTCAGTCCCTAACGGACACCCTCTCCATGCTCTGCAATGGATCATGGCTGACGTCGCTGGAGCCCTCACTCAGAGAATCAAACAACTGTCCAGTCAGAGTGGCTCTAGCAATGTCACACAGGTGTTGGGAAACATGCGGAGGTTAATGGAGACCATGGAGCAGACGAATGCAGAAAGATCGGCTGCCACTGCTGTACACCAGCAAGTGGTAGCTGGGTACCTCAATGATCTCAAAACCATCTTCATGGCTTTGCTGCCACAATGCCTGGTGCTGATTCATGCTGCTGCGACCACTACATCCACATCTCTGCCCCGTGAAGTGTCAGTGCCACACAGTGCAGGGGACAGAACACCACCACCCACATGTGAGGCACATGAAACAGCTGAGGACGAAGTGTCCGGTCCCAGCGGTTGGTAAAGGGTACTGCTCCCAGACTGCTGTTTAAAATCAAGTCGGGTTCCAACTACACACGCTCTGCTTGCTTATGGAGGCAGTTTGTTGCTCAATTCCGGCAAAAAGATACCCTTCCTGATTGCGCCACTGACTAGTTGCGTTTCCGCTCTAGTCTTTCGTGGCGGCCATTTTGTGCGCTCGAGCCTTTCGTTCGGCGCACTTCAACGGTCATTTTCCTGAGGGAAAGACGCATCTCTGTTAGCGCGTCTTTTCGAGTTTAGCTTTCCCGCCCGTTCTGCTCTGGTCATAGTTTCCCTTCCCCGCCTCAGTCCTAAGCGCTATCCCCCTCGTATTCTGTGAGCGCAACTTCATTATTTCCTGGTCCCGAAATTCCGCTTCAAGAGCTACGCAGTTTCCTGACTCCAGGTCCTGGTAGGACTCTTCTTCTTTTTGGGACTTGGTCTTCCTGAGGGAGGTAAGGACCGAAGGATTTGAATTTGATTCAATAGGTTCCCATTGCATCCAGTATTCTCCTGGGAACCTCTTGCACCGCGAGTGTCCATCTCTGGCACTCAGCACTTGCTTATGATTTGGAAAACTATCCTGAAGCAGTAATGACAGCATAGGCGTTCCTCTATTGCCTGTGTAAGACTTTTGACTGCGTCAAAGAGTAATTAGACTACTATAGCTAGAGACTCACTGGAGTTGGATTAAGCAGCAAGTTTTCTTCATCCTTCCTGAGCCTAGATGACATCAAGTATAGGGTTGTATATGTTGATATGCATATTAATTATACAGTGTTATACCACCGTGAATCCAGCAGCAAGGATTGAAACTACCAGAACTGTTTGAACTCTCCTCCAGTCAGAACTTCATTCTTCCTACATGACTTCCTCCTTCCAGTCTCATTCATAGAGAGAGGCTAAAGTCTGCACACATTCAGGTACTAGAGTTAAGGTGTTTGGTAGAAGGAGTCAGTGGTAGTGCCCGAGTGTAGTGGGAACTGTAGTAATGTTTTGCTTACTTTTACAGGAGATGTCCTTCCTGAATGAAGAGTAACCGAAGGTTATTTGTGTGGCAGTCTCTCTGTTTGTTATCCACTTCCCCTTTCCCTTTCATTCCTGGGCTCAGAGTCCTCTGGGCACAGGGGTGTAGGGGAGTTGGGAAATTAGCATCTTGCAAGAACCTCCTGGTCACCTGCTCCCACGGATTCAAAGGAATTCAGGTACGCTTTCTGACACGAAGATGCGGATGAAACAGCCTTACTGGTATGAAGAAAACTGTAGTATTCATCTCCGCCATATGGCCCGTTTCTGCGCTATGCATAATCACATTCCACTGTCCCCCAATGCACTCTGCGACACTTACCTTGGACCTCGACATGGACTGCCATATTCTGTTTGATCGCCAATGACACAGCAATCAGACTGAACTCTTCCCCTTCCTATGGAATTATCTGATAGTCTACTAGCCACAGATTTCTTAACGTAGAATGATCCCCAGGTGTTAGACTGGATCCGGAATTTTTTTGCCACAGCATCCCTGCCCAACGGGAGGGACGGCATCACGTGACTCTGCCCTGGCATTGTCCGCGTACGTGATGTCAGCGAGGTCACATAAGTCCCACCCCGGCGCGCCTACGTCAGTTTTTTCCTTTTCCGCGTGCAACGCGGATCTGGATCGTGCTCCTGGCCCGTTTTCGGCCTTTCCCGTTCGCTTGTTGCAAGTGTGTGGGAACAGTGTGCGAATGCCTTCAGGCTTTAAGACGTGCTCGTCTTGTGCGCGCCAGATGTCAGCGACGGATACTCACCCCATCTGCATGTGGTGTTTGGGAGAACACTACGACTCCACTGATTGTGAGGCGTGCCAGCAGACGAAACCGAAGTCCCGGCGGGAGCGCCGAATGAAACTTCTTTCAGCCTGCATGTCCAGGTTGGCATCGTCACCACACCCGGCACCTGCGGAGGGTTTCAGGAATCGCTGCCTCAGTCTTCGACATCGTCCTTCTCCCAGGCCGCAAGAGCGTTGCTCACCTGTTGGTAAGTGTTGCAGTTTGTCTCCGAGGGCTGGTTCCCGGTCTGTTGGGGGCATGGGCTCTCCGCGGGTGGTGCGGCCCGCATGTCGTACCCCTATCCACAGTTTCCCAGTGTGGGGGCGTCTAGAGTCCAGATGGAGACATATGCGGTGGCCTTGCAGGCCTCACAGGCTTCTCCTTTTCCTCCTCCCTCCCCTCTTGGAACGACTGCGGATCCCTTGCCGTGTGCGGCGCCCTTCGCCCTGCCCAGGAGGTCGCCGGGGCTCGGGTCGCATCCCCGAGTCCCCCTCGGCCCTCGAGGCAGGCGGTGGCCTCGTCCGAGGCGACGCCGCTTAGACGCCGGCGGCTGCTGGCCCTAGTGACGCCACAGGGGCTGGCGGAGGGCCCTTCTCATCCCGTCATGGGCCGAGGCTGGCGGGGGCCCCTCGTCCCTCCCCGGGTCCTTCTCGCCCCTCCACACAGGTGGCTGTCTCATCGGAGGTCGGGTCGACGCCTTTCCGGCGCTGTTCCTTCGCCACCCCGGCTCCGGCTCAGCCCGGGTCTCCTGCGCCGTGCGCTTTGGCGGAGGTCGTTCCGGTGTCTCCCCTGGTGCCGGATGACAGTATTCTGCCTCAGATTGCTTAATCTATGGCGCCAGGCCGACGTCGCGTCGTTGACTCCTCTTCAGATGCCTCCTCTTCTCCAGAGGTTCAGCGCTTGCTGGTTTCCTCCTCGCCAGAGACGGGCCGCCGCGTCGTTGCTTTTTCCACGACATTGTCTAAGGATGGCTCCTCGCCGTCACTGCGATCTTCGCCGGAGGTGCCGCAGGTCTCCCACTCCTTGGTCCCTCTTCCTCCTTTCCGGGCCTGGCCCTTCCTTCCTCCTGTTGGCTTGGGGGACGGCCGCCTTAGCTTGCAGCCGTAACTGAGGAGCTGCTTTCTCCAACGCAGGGCCCTATGGAGGCCGGTGCTGCCTTTGCTCGTTCTGTTTCCACGGCTGTGGGAATCTTGCGCAATGGTGATCCAGCTACCCATTTCCCAGCGGATCATCTTCTGGAGGTCCTCCATCAGGGTTTGTTGGCCTGGTTTGGCCTGCTGTCTGCAGCCTTGCGTCTTGGCTCTGCCTAGTTCAAATTCTTTTTGGGCAATGTGTGTGGACTCCTCCTTTGGGGATGTGTCCGGGCCCTTCTTGGCATTCCTGGTCTCTGTCTTCGGCTGGCTTCTGGCTTGCCCAGAGGGCACCGTTCTGTGGTGTTGTCTGCATCTGGCCATGCATGCCGGTGACGACCAACTGTTTTTATTCATCATTGGGCCTCCTGGCACTTTAGCGGGACAGTCCTCCTTGCCTTGTCCGCTTCTTCCAGTGGGCCCTGCCTTCAGTTCTGCCTCTCCTCCCTAGGGGTTGAGCTGGTTCTTGAGTTCCTTGTCCCTCTTTGGGTGCAGTCTGTCCCTGCGGGATGTTGAGCGGTTCTCCCTGGGTGTCCTTGGGCTACCCTTTCTGCTTCCACCTGCCTTATTGTTTAAGGCGCCGTTCTGTCTGGCCTGTTGCCTTCTGGCTGTGTTAGTCTTGGCTGCCCTCTTCACTGGGCGTGTTCCCGGTGGGGGGCTTCCCTTTGCTCTATCTCTTCTCCCTGGAGTCTCTAGGTTGCTCTTCTTCCTAGGTGTTCCTCTACCTTGTTTGGGCCGTGGGGCTTCTGGGGGAGGTTCTTGGTACTTATAATGGGTGTGGGGCGCTCTGGCCTCCTTTCGCCTTGCCCTCGTTTCTCCTGATGATGGTCTTACCGCATCCCCTCTGGGGTTGGTGCTCTTCTAGATGCAAGGGATCCCCTTGCCTGGGGGGGAGAGGGCTCTTTTACCCATGAGCCTCGTCCCCTCTGGGACCCTCTATTATGTCCAGGCTGGTGGGGTCCTCTCGCAGACCCTCCTTCCCCTTGGGTATGGCTAGGGTATCTATTCTACATTAAGGAATCTGCGGCTAGTAGTCTCTATCAGATGTAAAAGTTACTTACTTTCGGTAATGATGTATCTGGTAGCGTTGATTGTAGCTGCAGATTTCTTCACGGCCCACCCTTCCTCCTCGTTCTGCGAGGACCTTTGGCTTGGTCTTCTGCATTCGCCTCCCTGTGGGTGGCTATGTCTTCAGTGAGTGCATTCAGTTGCTTTTTCTGACAGGATGTTCGTCCTGTTTATTTGTTCCTTTCCTCCCTTTTTGGCACATGGGAGGATGGGTTTATAGGTACTTCTGTGCCCTTGTGCTCTAGTTGCCCCAGGTTGGGGTGTGTCTTCTATCTCCCCTCCCCCCCTTCCCCTTTCATTACTAGGGGTTCTGGCCCCTTTGCTATCTTGTAGGTTGGGGTCTTTTGGCCGGGCCTCTGCCTCTGTTCCTTATGGGGGTTGTCATATTCTGTGATGGGGCTGTCTTGGAGTCTTTTCGTGCCTTGTTTGTCCCGGACTGGCTCCCCTTCATTGGTATTGGTTGGGATTTTGCATGTTATCATGCATTTTTTTCGTATATTCTGTCTCCAGTGGGGGCTCTCTCCGTACTGCCAGGGCTGTGCTCTGTTCTTTCTTTCCTCCTTGCCTTTGGGTGCTGCAGTGTCTGGCACTGCTCCTTATGGTGTTGTTCCTCACCATCCCTTTTTCCAATTTTTCTGCTCTTTCGCACACTGTTCCTATACTCTCACAGTGTTGTCTGATGGCCCCGCATTGTGGTGCGGAGAAGTTCTCCGAAGAAAACTGATGTAGGCGCGTTGGGGTGGGACTTATGTGAC
Source organism: Lissotriton vulgaris (assembly GCF_964263255.1). NCBI lineage: Eukaryota > Metazoa > Chordata > Amphibia > Caudata > Salamandridae > Lissotriton > Lissotriton vulgaris. The sequence continues at coordinate 1,987,334,138 of NC_141687.1, read as the reverse complement.
CTCGCTGACGCCACATTCGCGGACAACCCCAGGACGGAGTCGCGTGATGCCATCACCCTGTCGCGCAGGGTTGCTGTGGCAAATAATTTCCAGATCCAGTCTCACTCCTGGGGATAATTCTACGTTAAGGAATCTGCAGCTAAAATCGTCTCTACAAGATACATCGTTACCGAAGGTGAGTAACTCGTACGCCATTCCCTGAAGGACTCTGGCTGGCTCTCCATGGGCCAACATCGTCATGTGGGGTCTGCACAGCCCTGTACTGCTCCAGATGCAACACTCCACCGAATGTGTATTAAACATTCATAATCACACAGATTTGTGATGTCTAATGTCTTTCAAGTGTGGAAGTATGGATGAATGTAGGGTCAATGAATTCCTCTTATGTCCATGTAGCTCATGTCGTTGGACTTGGGTCACTGGGTGACACATTACCAAATGCGGTCCGGGTGGCGCAGACACCACAACAGGGACACATGCATTAGTTACTTCCTTGTCCAACCCCGTACGGAACCACGCCCAGAGACCTAGGGTCATTGTTCAAACCCTTACGCTGGACTGGCATACGCCAGCCCATTCCGCTTACGCTCACAGGGGGGACGGCAACGCTACATGTCCCAGGTCTGCTCTATAGTAATCTGCTGATCACAGGTCTAGTTGTCATCATGCCACAGCCACTCCCTCACAGATGGCATACACCCACACCACACCCATCCAGCACATATGTCACAGGGCATGTGGCCCTGCCAATAAAAAGGGCCAGGCGCACGTGCTTCCAACCTCTCTCTGGGTGTATCCGTGTGGTGTTCATGTAGGCATGAGGGCCCAGGGCCCTGCAACATAACATTCCCCCGGCCCGGAGGTGCATGATGGCATCCGCACCTCAATACCCAATCATACAGAGTCCATGACTTGCGGAGCACAGACTTGGTGGCACCGGATACACTGCACCCGGCACAGGCACACCCCTATGGGACGGGGACTTTTGGTGCACTGGGGTAGGGGCACCTTAAGTGCTGAGCGGATGTGAAGCCTGCGACGATGCCCCATCCCGTTGGTCCGGACTGCTCAGGATTTGTGTGCCCTGCTGGACCGTAGTGTAGCAGTACAAAAGGGGCTGGTGATGGAAAGAGCATCTGAACCAATCAAACACTCACACCCAGTCAACAGATCTGGGTTTAATCCATCACCGTTCTTTAGCCCACTCTGCCACCCCAGTTCAGACATGGCCATATGCAAATCAGTCTGATCCTGTGCCTCATGGGAACAGTCCAGCCCGAACTGCCAAGCCATGCCTTCCCTGGACCGGATTCAAGCTTCCTAGGACCGGTTTCTGGCATTACAGCCATCTTCAGCCAGGCTTGCTTGAATCCAGTGGCAAAGTAAGCAAGGGACTCACGTCTGAGCATACCCTGCCAACTTATGGCGAACAAAGCGGTACAAAAGGGGGTGGTGATGGACAGAGCATCTGAACCAATCAAACACTCACACCCAGTCAACAGATCTGGGTTTAATCCATCAACGTTCTTTAGCCCACTCTGCCACCCCAGTTCAGACATGGCCATATGCAAATCAGTCTGACCCTGTGCTTAATGGGAACAGTCCAGCCCGAACTGCCAATCTTGCCTTCCCTGGGCCAGATTCAAGCTTCCTAAGACTGGTTTCTGGCATTACAGCCGTCTTCAGCCAGGCTTGCATAAATCCAGTGGCAAAGTAGGCAAGGGACCAGAAACCGGTCCTTGGAAGCTTGTTAAAATAACCACACAAGCCAGTGTTGTTTATTAGGATATTCACTAAGCATCATCAACATTTTAAATAACTAAGGTAGCTATCATTGACCACTGTTTGCCATCCACCATAAAGATGACACATGCAGTGTCCAAAACGTCATGAACGTTTTTCAACACTGAAACAGAGATGGGGTCTTGCGGCAAAATAAAGAGTCCTCAAGCAAAGTTGGATATGCACCTCCTCAGAAAAGTTGTTAATGCAACGCTGTCACAACTTTGGGTGATTTCACCTAATGCAACAGTGGTTCTGCTTCTATGATGAATGAAGAGCTAATCAGGTGATTTCACCAAAAGATGTCAATCAAAAAGGACCACCAAACAGCTGTTGAAGAACGTCTTCGATCTGTCCATTCTCGAACCAAAATGGCAGACACTTGCACAGTAATGTCACATGCACTCTTTCCCCAGAAAATAACCATCATGTCATGATTTAGAGACTTACACTATAGCAGGCAGGCAGGCAGGCAGACAGAACACATCCTCTGGCTTGCCTGAGAATTACGTCATTGCCAAGCGGCCCACTGGTCCACAAACTGAGTGTGTGTACTCACAGAGGTAAATGGTTTGAAAGCCAAGTTTGGCTCTTCAATCTGGGGAGAATGTTTAGAGTTTCTAATAAACCTCCTCTGGCTGTTCCCTTTGTTTGTCATCATCTATAGCTATTGTTACTCCGCAGCTCCCGCTTGGCACCAGTGGGAAAATAAAACATGTTGCACCACACTTTCAGTAAAAAATAATGATGATCTATTGAACATGGAATTTACCAAAAACTGGAGAGACAGGAACAGCGTCCACATAACACCAAGGGCTGTTCCCAGTCGCTCTACATTCAATTCCAAGCGTCATACAAAAACAAGATGGTCGTCGCTGCTTTGTAACGCTTAATGGGAATGCATTTTAATAGTGAGTTCCAAAGGAGTGCCAGCCGTTTTATATGCTGATCTTGAAGGGAGAGGATGTGGCATAGGGACCAGAGAAGCTGACCTTGAAGCTGGCGAACCAGGTTTGAGTCTCGGCGGGAGGCTCAATGTTCTGCGATTCAGGGCAAATCGCTTAATCTCTTCATGCCTTTCAATGTGCCCGTCAGTAATGCAACTGGTGCAAGTGTAAAGCGCTTTGGTACCTTCGGGTCGAGTTTGCACTATGTAAAAATTGCAAAAATATTTATTTTATAAACAAAAATGACCGTAAGGGGAGTCGTAAACAAACACAAGGGAGTGTGGGAAACAACAGATTGGTGAGTAGATGATAGGGAGCACAGAAAATGGGCAGTGGAAAAATGGAACACATACACTCGTATGGAGTGCATGAATGAGAATTAAGTAAACAAGCATTTACAATGCAATGGGCTCGGCATTATTAAAGGTAGAGCTATTGGCATTGCTTATGACTTTTTAAAAAAAATCATAAATAAATAGCATTGTTATTTACATTGCCAATAGCTTAATTGTTAAATAAATGGCATTGTCATTTACAATGCCAATAGCTTAATCGCTCGCATATAATAATTTAATAGCGCACATATCACCCCCGGGGGGGTTTCAAAGTGCTTGTACGCATACCGCTGTCGAACCCATCCTGGCTTTCCCTGTGAAGTACCCACTCCTGGGCACCCCCAAGGTGAAGCCAGGCATCCCAGCGCTGTTGGGGCCATTGTGGAGATTAAGCAAGCTATTGCCCAGAGTTGCAGAGTGTGACCCATGATTAGAGTAGGCACTTAGGCGAGAATTATCGAGTCAGCGGATACTGAGCATATGCATCACCTATTGCATTTACACCCACACAGAGCCACACATACAGAGCCACCCACAAAGAATCATTCACATAGAGCCAACCACACACACAGAGCCACCATCACACACCCAGAGCCACACACACACCCAGAGCCACACACACAGGAAAGCAAGTACAGCCAGGGGGCAGGGGAGCAAGCACAGGCAGGGGAGCAAGCACAGGCAGGGGGCAGGGGAGCAAGCACAGGCAGGGGTGCAAGCACAGCCAGGGGGCAGGGGAGCAAGCACAGCCAGGGGGCGAGGGAGCAAGCACAGCCAGGGGGCAGGGGAGCAAGCACAGCCAGGGGAGCAAGCACGGCTAGGGGAGCAAGAACAGCCAGTGGGAGGCGGTTCCCTCTTCTGCCAGTAACCACTGACGATCAGTCCACTCTGCAGGAGGTAGAGAGGGAGTCCCGCTGTAGGCGCCCTTCTGCCCTCTCTGCCCCTGCATCCTCACACGCGGGTACCCAGCTTTGCTCCCCACGCCGGTTAACGTGCACTCCTCCCTGCCAGCATCATCCAGCTTCATGGCACTCTGTTCTCCCTTCCTACCAGCAGCGCCTTTACACGCCCTTGGTGCCCATCCTCCTGCTGCATCCAGGCATCCCTCCTCACGCAGGCTTCTCTTGCATCCTAGCCCAGGGGCAGCCCAGCTCAGCCTCCTGCAGCCTGCTTGACGCACAGGTGCCCTCCCTCACCAGCCTCCGTCTGCATCTTGGCACGCTACCACCCTTCTCCTGTGGAGCTTCTGCATGACTGTCACCAAGGTAAGGACGCTGAGGGGTAAGAGGCGCTGTCTCCCTTGGCAGGGCTGCAGAGGCGCCCCGGACACAGCTCTAGGGAAGTTATATGCCATGCAGGGCTGCCCCGAGAAATACCAACTCCCCGCAGGGTCATGGGAGCGGATCAGGGTGAGACCTAATGCGTCGCTGCCAAGTTGCATATCGTGGTCCCGCTGTGCCTTAAAGGGAAACAACGGGTCTGGCTGAATTCTTGGCAGGAAGCTGTAATACATAGTATGCTGCGCTGGGCTCCTCACTACCGGCCCAAGTGCGATGTGTCTGCGCAGCTCGGGCAGGAGAAGTGTGTTGTGTCATGTTAAGCCACTCTTGTTACGCAGCCTCAGGACCACATGCAGAGTTTCCGAGTTTGCAAGGATGTTGCCTGTTGTCACCAGGTGGGAATTCGATCTCAGCCCCCTGTGCAGGGGCATCATTTTCTGGTGAGAGAGGGGGCGAGGACGGAGTGGCTGGCGTTTTATGCAGCGGATTAGTTTGCTCTGTCGTCTGTCTGGGAGCCGATCTTCCGTCACCGGCATGCCTCTGCAGCTGGTATAGCTCCTTCAGCATGCTGCGTTACGCTGACCCTGCGGTCTCTGGCCTCTCGTCCACCAGACTCGCACTGGCCGTCCCCTGTGTGAGGGCAAGATGCTATTAACAGTCCATGGGACCTCTCCCCCAGCTAAGTTTGTCTGTCCACCTCCCCAGACAGCTGCCCAGCCCTGCACGCTGCAGTTTTAACTCCTCGGTGCTGGTCCCTTCCCTGGCCCGACGAACATAAGTGCTGGAGCGCTTTGGGACCAAAGGGGAGAGGTTCACCCCTTTCACACCATGATACCCAGAGGAAGTCATAACGCCAAAAAGCAGTGTTCCGCTTTAAAAATGGGGCATGGCCTGTATTTTGGTACTTATTGCAACACAAGCAACACAGCCTTTTTCACCTGGTAAATATGTGCACGTGTCACACTCATAATTATGACACCTGTGCAAACAGAGGTTTGCGCAGGTGATTGGCTTTACCAGCCACTCGTAATGAAGGCCTTATTAATATGTATCAAATAAGCAGTTTGTCTTATGTGCTGAATACATTATTCGTGTAAGAATACATGGATCCACACACCGGCACAAAAACACCCGACAATCCTTTTTTTCAATATGTGTTTATTATGATTGTTCAAACACGGTGTAGTAAAGAGAACGTCACTACTAAAGAAGCAGGGCACACGCAATAAACGTGAGGGTAAGTTTATGCGGGCAGTACAAAGATGAGTTCAGTGCACCATGAGGCGGTATCACCTTCCATCAGTAAAGCGTGTTAAATGAACACCAGACAGGCAGCAGCAATGACTCGGACACCCTTACTTTCCGGGAAACTAAGAAACAGAATCAAGCAACGAAACAATATGAACTGTGAGATTTGGGAGCCTGGGGGTGCAGTTTTCGCAGCTATGGGGAGGGGGCCAGTGAGGTAATGGTGCCAGCAGAGAGAGCTGCGAGAATCACATTCAGAGCAAAGCCATCATAGATGTGCGTACAGCCTCCCACACTTCCACAGACAAGGCCAGGGGCAAGGGGAGGGCCGCGCCGCGCCCAACCGAGGTACCCACTTCCCGGCCCGGCAGCCAGGTGACAATATGGAGCTGTTTATTGGGAGAACACACATTCCAGGCGGGCGTGTGTTCTCTCTGGTTCCTGGAAGGACGCACGCAGCGTGTCCCACCCCTGTGCGAGGGCATGCTCTCTCAGGATCAGACCCATGGCCTCTTCCTGCAGCTGCACTCCATGCTCCGCCCCAGCCCTGCCATCTGGTAGACGCTAGGCAGCAGCCTGGGGTTGCAACCGACGCGCTTCGCTATTATCAGGGCACGAGTCCTAAACAAACATTTCCCAACCAATGGCAGAGCCGAAAAGAAACGAAAACAGAAGCAGAGAAGTCAGAAGGGGAAGACAGCAAAGTGAGAACGGGAAAGAACACAGGGGCAGAAGAAAACGTACCTGGAGTGGCAGCGAGGCTGTTCCAATCCGGGCAACAATGGCGGCCGCAAACATCAGAAAATTTCGGATTCGGGGGCATGTTTGGCCGTCCCCAAAAGGGGCGGGGCTTAAAAGTGGAAAGAACAGAACCAACACGCCCCCGAATCTGAAAGAGACGGAGCTTCTTTCGAGTGACGCCTCTCTACTCCAATGGCTGGCCTCCGTTTAGGAAGCCAGCCAATGGAGGAGAGACGAGGAGAGAGGCGGGTTTAAGCACCCTACTGAACATCATTAAATCCTAGCCTTCGGTCCTCGACCTAAAAAGTACCTCTGAAGCACGCAGACAGTGGAAGGACAATGACCACCAACTGGGAAGGATACTTGGTCCAAGTTCCATGGAACAGCCCAAGCCAGGGAAAGAGCGAGGTCTTTCAACCTGATGACAAGAGAAGCTGCTGCTAACGAGTGAGAAGCAAGAAAACTAGAGTAATAGACAAGCTATAAGGCCCTTTTAAGCTTTTTTTAAAATGTTATTTACAGAACTATTTCCCAAGTACAGGGAAGGTAAAATCTAAAAAAGGGTGGGGCAGCTAACTCATGCATCGCGCCTTGCCTTTAGTCCAGAATGGGCACAATAGTTTTTCTGACTTCCTGGGGCAGATTGTTGAACACCCTCCAACTACTTTTCTAAATGGCACCGAAAAAGACTTGGTGGCTAATGTGCTGCCCCTACCAATTTTATTTTAATAAAAAAGAACACCTACCCTGGTGTTTAGTGGGCTTTATAACCCCCTCCCCTGGAAATGTTGGAGGTAATTGCACCTAGATTCTTTCTTCCAATTCAGTATACACATTGGTGGTTGTTCCCTCCGATTCCAATCTACACCTGGGGGAAGGGGGAGCAGAAAGGTTTTTTAGGGAGTAAGGAGCATTAACCTATTACCAGTGAGGTGGCTCCCCCTCCAAATAAACTCCCTGGCCGTCTAGTGGGCATTCTGCCTCCCATCAGCGTGTGGAAGGGCAGATTGGAGGAACATACCTCCTATCTGCCTCTGGCAGAGGGCAGAAAGACTGGTGGGTGTGATTTGGGGGTTGGGGCTAGGCCCGATGCATAGGCCGACCACTCCCTCCATTTTCTCCACAAAAAAACAATACCTTGTGTCTACTGGGCTTTTTGCTTCCCTCCCGAGGGCATATTAGAATTGGCGGGAACAACTACCAATCTGTCCCTGGTGGGCGGGTAATGGGGGGGGAGTTGGGCTCACTAGCCCATTAAAAGGGGGCAGCTCCCCCCTCAAAAAAGTCCCTAGTGTCTTTTGGGTGTATCCCTGCTTCGGGATCACCCTCCTGCAGTGCTCCTCGAGCAAGTATCCACTTTTCTCCCCTTTCTAATTATGCCTCTTCCGTTTGAATCAGTGCTCAATGGGCTGAGATATTCCCACGAGCACCGATGCAGTAAAAGTTAAATGAGCCAATCTGCCTTGCGCACTGATAGTCATTTAAAAAAAATAATAATAACACTCTTGTTTGCTGGGGAAGCTCTTCCTCAGCTCCTGAAGTTGAAATGAATGAAAGGAAATCCCTCTGGTGCTCGTACCTGAAGGATTTCCTGCCTCCGGTGCCACAGCATTCTGGAGTCGTCCTCCCCACCATAGCACTGGTGCAGAGGATGGCTCCAGCTTATCCTTAGCCCCGAGGTTTAAATATTCGAAGAAAAAAAAAAGGAAAAGTAGCCCTCGAATATATCATAGATACTTCTAGCCACAGATTCCTTCCTTTAGAATATTCCCCAGGTGTCAGCCAGGATCTAGAAATTTCCAAGCAGTACCCCTGCATGCCAGTGGGTTACGTTGTTTGGGATCATCCTCGTTAGATGCGACATGCGCGGTTCCTATCTAGGCACCACCCCAGCATGCTGACACTAGTTCTTTTCTTTCTGCGTCAGTCAGGGCTGATTTGGAAGAGCTACCCCCACTCACTTTTTGACTGACTTTATCGCCGTTTTATTGAAGCGCTTTTTGAGAATACTTCTCCTGGCATGCTATGGATGTCCCCCAGAGAAACCAATGGGTTTTAAACACTGTAGTGCCTGTCACAGGCAGATGTTAATGACAGACCCACACCTTGTTTGATTGCGCTGCTTGGAGTGGGACCACAACTCCAACACCTTCAAGGACTACCGAGCTATGAATCCAAACGCGCTAAAAGAACAGTCCCTGAAGCTCCACTTTGCTCTATTGTTGGATGACCCAGCAACCCTCATGGTACCATTTGCGTGGAAAGGTCCGGGGACTGCTCACAGAGTGATACCGATCATTTGTCATTGCAGGTAAAATAGTCATCCAGAGTGACTCCGCCAATACGACTGCGACCTTCCTTGAAGCCCACTCTAATTTCATCAGTGCAGAAGCCTCAAAGCGGCACCAACCACATTGTCATTTCCGACTCTGATACAGAACCGGAATAATGTCACCCAATGCTGACTTCGGCACCGTCCATTATCATGCTCATCCCAGTCGGTGCCAGTGCCTTCTACTATTTATAGTCCTGGAGATGAATGGGAGGGAACTGAGGACCCTAACTTGTTTCATCACCCACTAGAGGAACCAGGAGACAAATGGAAAGAAGAACTGGTGGATGCCAGTGGGTTAGACTCCTCACCAGACACTTGACCCTGTCACAGGCAGTTCGCTCCCCTCACCACCCCACAGCTCCACCTGTGTGCCCGGAGCCCGCTGCTGCTGCCGTTCGCACTGGTTCGTGCCCCGCTCATTCTGCTGTATCATTGTTTAAGTGTTTTGTTGTTGAACCATATTTAGGACTGTTGTCTTGCCCTTTTTTCATCATACATTTGCACTGTTGTCTTTTTTGTCTTTCTCCCCTGTGCCCTTTGTTTCCTTCTGTAACCCGCGCCGGCTCCCCCCTTCGCATTTCTCGCCGCTGCGCCCCCGTGGCCCTGCCCCCTGCAATCCCATTTGCCACCCGCTCCCAGCTGCTCCTCCCTCCCACATCCCCTCATATGGAGGCCGCACAGCAGTGAAGACAGCGACCCTTGACCCTGTCACCAAGCAGGTCACTCCCCTCACCGGCACACAGCTCCACCTGTGTGCCCTACGCCCGCTGCTGCTGCTGTTTAAGAGTTTTTTGGTAGCACCGTATTTAGGACTGTTGTCTTGCCCGTTTTTCATTATTCATTGGCACTGTTGTCTTTTTTGTCTTTCTCCCCTATGCCCTTTGTTTCCTTCTGTAACCCCTGCCCGCTCACCCTTTGCATTTCCCCCCACTGCGTCTCCCGCGGCCCCGCCCCCTGCAATCCCTAAGCCCGCTGCTGCTGCAGTTCACACTGGTTTGTGCCCCGCTCATTCTGCTGTATCATTGTTTAAGTGTTTTGTTGTAGCACCGTATTTAGGACTGTTGTCTTGCCTGTTTTTCATCATACATTTGCGGTGTTGTCTTTCTTGTCTTTCTCCCCTGTGCCCTTTGTTTCCTTCTGTAACCCCCCGCCCGCTCCCCCCTTCGCATTTCCTGCCGCTGCGTCCCCCGCCCCCTGCAATCCCTTTCACCGCCCGGCTCCCGCCTCCCAGCTGCTCTTCCATCCCACATCTCCTCATATGGAGGCCGCGCAGCGGTGAAGAGAGCGATCCTTGACCCTGTCACCAGACAGGTCGCTCCCCTCACTGCCACACAGCTCCACCTGTGTGCCCTGAGCCCGCTGCTGCTGCCGTTCCCACTGGTTCGTACCCTGCTCATTCTGCTGTATCATTGTTTAAGAGTTTTTTGGTAGCACCGTATTTAGGACTGTTGTCTTGCCCGTTTTTCATTATTCATTGGCACTGTTGTCTTTTTTGTCTTTCTCCCCTATGCCCTTTGTTTCCTTCTGTAACCTCCTGCCCGCTCACCCTTTGCATTTCCCCCCACTGCGTCTCCCGCGGCCCCGCCCCCTGCAATCCCTAAGCCCGCTGCTGCTGCAGTTCACACTGGTTTGTGCCCCGCTCATTCTGCTGTATCATTGTTTAAGTGTTTTGTTGTAGCACCGTATTTAGGACTGTTGTCTTGCCTGTTTTTCATCATACATTTGCGGTGTTGTCTTTCTTGTCTTTTTCCCCTGTGCCCTTTGTTTCCTTCTGTAACCCCCCCGCCCGCTCCCCCCTTCGCATTTCCTGCCGCTGCGTCCCCCGCCCCCCTGCAATCCCTTTCACCGCCCGGCTCCCGCCTCCCAGCTGCTCTTCCCTCCCACATCTCCTCATATGGAGGCCGCGCAGCGGTGAAGAGAGCGATCCTTGACCCTGTCACCAGACAGGTCGCTCCCCTCACTGCCACACAGCTCCACCTGTGTGCCCTGAGCCCGCTGCTGCTGCCGTTCCCACTGGTTCGTGCCCTGCTCATTTTGCTGTATCATTGTTTAAGAGTTTTTTGGTAGCACCGTATTTAGGACTGTTGTCTTGCCCGTTTTTCATTATTCATTGGCACTGTTGTCTTTTTTGTCTTTCTCCCCTATGCCCTTTGTTTCCTTCTGTAACCCCTGCCCGCTCACCCTTTGCATTTCCCCCACTGCGTCTCCCGCGGCCCCGCCCCCTGCAATCCCATTCGCTGCCCCGCTCCTGCCTCCCAGCTGCTCATATTGAGCCACGCCGCTGGACCACCAAAGACAAGCCCGTTTCTGCCCATCCGCGCTTGGACTGCGCCCAGCGCCAGGACCCCTGGCCCCCGCAAACCCCATGACGCCTATCTTCTCTATGACTCCATCACCCTGCACGCACTCAACGCCAGACGTTCACGCACCTGCCACCTGGCCGGAACTGCAGCTTCACCAGCACCCGACCCGCCAACCCACTTACCAAAGAACCGAGTCACCTCAGACGCATTCTTCTCAAAACCGCTCCGCTCGCAAACATGCCGTCGAACTCTGGGACCTACTGGACTCCAACACCCCAGACGTCGCCTTCCTGACAGAGACCTGGCTGAACACCTGCTCGGCACAGGACATCGCCATAGCAATCCCGGACGGCTACAAGATCACCCACAGGGACCTCACCAACGGAGTAGGAGGTGGAATCGCCATCATCCACAAGAACACCCTCAGGGTCTCGACTAGCACCGATGATAACCTCAGCACTGCCGAACACCTGCACTTCCAGATCCACACCGATCCCAACACCACCCTCAGAGGAACGCTCGTCTACAGACCCTCCGGACCCCGACCACAGTTCAGCGACTCCATTGCCGACTTCGTCAGCACACACGCCCTCGCCTCCACGGACTACGTCCTCCGCGGGGACCTGAACTTACACCTCGAAAACAACAACGACTCCAACTCCTCCAACCCTGATCAACAACCTTGCCAACCTTGGACTCAGACAACTCGTCACAACGCCCACCCACTCCGCTGGCCACACACTTGACCCCATCTTCACCGCAAGCCCCCACGTCTCCTCCAACCACACCACCGAACTCCACTAGACCGACCATCGCTGCATCTACTTCACCTTCTGGAAACCCACCACGCACCACCACACTCAACAGATCCCCCGCCGCTGGAGCAAAGTCACCGAAGACCAGCTAACCACCACCACCCTCGCCCGGAGCCCACCGCAGATCTGACCAACCCCGACGCCGCCGCCCGCAACCACGGACTGTGGATCAACAACTGCGCCAACGCCCTTGCCCCGCTCAAGAAACCCTCCAACAGCCACACCAGAAAGAAAGCAAGCTGGTTCTCTGACCTCCAAGCAAACCTGCTGAAAGCTAGAGAAGAACTGGGTCCTTGAACGAACACCAGAAAGCTACGCAGCCCACAAGAACGCCACCCGCAGACACCACCCCCCCATCAGATCTGCCAATGACATCCCACCTTCGCAAGACCTGTGCGACTCGCTGGCCACCTTCTTCCACTGCAAGTTCGCAGACATCCATGACAGCTTCAATTGCGAGACCACCCCGGCAACCACCGAAACCCCTGCCCCCACAACCACCACCTTCACCAACCGCCTGCTCTCCTGGACCAACATCACTGACGACGACACCATCAAGATCATGAACTCCGTTCACTCCGGATCCCTGTCAGACCCATGCCCAAACCACATCTTCAACAAAGCCAGCACCACCATCGCACCCCTTCTCCGGGAAGTCATGAACATCTCCTTCGAGACAAGCAACCGTCCCGGAGAGCTGAAAGCACGACGAGATCAACGCCTTACTTAAGAAACCCAAGTCAAATCCCAAGGACCTCAAGAATTTCCGACCCATCTCCCTGCTCCCAACGAAGGTCATCGAGAAAGCAGTCAACAAACAACTGACCAGATTCCTCGAGGAGAACATCATCCTGGACCCGTCCCAGTCCGGGTTCCGCAGCAACCACAGCACCGAAACTGCCCTCATCGCCGCCATCGACGACATCAGGATGCTGCTAGACAACGGAGAAACCGCGGCCCTCATCCTCCTGGACCTGTCAGCCGCCTTCGACAAGGTCTGCCACCGGACACTACAAACACGCCTCCGCGATGCCGGGATCCAAGAGAAAACCCTGGACGGGACCTCCTCCTTCCTCTCCGGCAGAACACAAAGCGTCCTCCTCCTCCCCTTCCGCTCCAAAGCCAACAAGATCATCTGCGGCGTACCCCAGGGCTCATCCCTCAGCCCAACGCTGTTCAACATCTACATGGCACCGCTCGCCCACGTCGCCTGACTGCACGACCTCAACATCATCTCCTATGCCGATGACACCCAGCTGATCCTCTCCCTCACCAAAGACCCCCTCACCAAAGATTTCCTCTTCGCCAAAACCAACCTCCACGAAGAAATGAAGACCATTGCAGATTGCATGAGAAACAGCCAATTGAAGCTGAACTCGGACAAGACGGAGGTCCTCATCCTCGGATCCACGCCCTCGCCTGGGACAACTCCTGGTGGCCGACCACACTAGGAACAGCACCACCGCCCACACACGTAACCTAGGGGTCATCCTCAAGTTGAACCGCTCCATGACGAAGCAGATCAACGCCGTCTCCTCCTCCTGCTTCAACACCTTCCGCATGCTCTGCAGGATCTACAAGTGGATCCCCACCGAAATGAGAAGGACGGTCAGCAGCAGACTGGACTACGGAAACGCCCTCTACACAGGAGCCTTGGCCAAACTCCTGAAACTGCTCCAACGCATCTAGAATGCCTCCGCTCGCCTGATCCTCGACATCCCTTGCCACAGCCACATCACACCACACCTGATAGACCTGCACTGGCTCCCCGTCAACAGGAGGATAACCTTCAAGCTCCTCACCCACGCACACACAGCACTTCACAATGCCGGACCAGCGTACCTCAACAGCTTCCACACTCCCACCCGCCAGCTCAGCTCTGCCGACCACGCCCTCGCCACTGTCCCACGTATCAGAAGAGTGACCGCCGGCGGCAGATCATTCTTCCACCTCGCCGCCAAGACATGGAACACCCTCCCCATCCACCTACGGCAGACCCAAGACGTACTGGCCTTCAGAACACTCCTCAAGACCTGGCTTTTTGAACAGTAGCAGCATTCCCCACCCTCTAGCGCCTTGAGACCCTCACAGGGTAAGTAGTGCGCTTTACAAATGCTTGATTGATTGATTGATTGATTGATTGGCTTGGTCTTATCCTACTGTGGCTATGGCTACAGAAAAAGCAGTCTATTTTGCGATGGTGGTGTGCAGGGCAGTTGAGGTCCTGGACCTTCAGCTGCCCTCAGTGGCAGCAAGCCAAGCATCTTGACAGAGGTGTTTTAGCTAGGATTTACCCTCACCGAACCTCTACTCCCATTTAATGAAGCCCTTATGGACGTCCTGCTTGGAGCCTGATCCATGCCTTTCACAGGGGCTCCTGTGCACAGGACAATTGTACCCGCCACCATCGCCCCAATCCTAGAAACCCCAGCTTCCTCTCCCAGCATAACTCTCTCTCCACCCCCGCAACCCGTGCTGGGTATGGCGGAGGCCCGAGCCACACTCATATAAGGCATTCAAATGGGCGAGATGCAGCAGAGTGGACACACACACTCCCTTGTGTTTGCTTACCATCCCCCTCCCGCGGTTTACTGTTTTTTAAAGATATTTATGGCAATTTTACATAGCATGAACTCGATACGAAGGTATCAGATCGCTTTACACGAGTAACAGTTGCATTACAGACGGACACATTCACAGCCACAGAGGGATTGTGATTTGCCCAGAATCACAGGATCTTGAGCCCCCCGCCGAGACATGAACCCAGTTCCCCAGCTGCAAGGTCAGCCGCTCTAGCCTTTACGCCACATCCGCTCTCCTCGAGATCAGCATACAAGATGGTTAGCACTCCTTTGCACAATTAAAATTAATCAGATATGGACTGGACACTACCCACTCACTGGGCAGAGCAATTGCATCTTCGGTGGCCCTTCAATGTCACGCCTGGCTGAGAACCAATGGCTTTTCAGAGGATGTCCACTCTTCGCTCATTGACATGTTCTTTGGTGGCTCTCACGATTTTCATGAAAAGGCAGACTCAACCCTGGAGCACTTTAACAATAGCAGAGCTGCTGCCAGGTCTTTGGGCCTCTGCATGGCCCTATGGTAACCCCAGTCTGCCTTCTGCCCCATCCGTGGCTTTGGTAGGGGGCTAACAACTGTGTTCTTTCCCACCCAGCTACCAAGGTTAGAAGGCTTATCAGTCTGTTTGTGGCCATGGACATCTCACAGCCAGAGGTCAAGCCAGTCTACCACCCCCAGGAGCTGCAGCCTCAAAACCCCTATAGTTTGCCCTTATATGAGCACGGGTAGCCAGTGGGGGGAACAGGATCCGCAATCACCTGTACCACTGGCAGTCCATAACATTCGATATGTGTGTTCAACAAATCGTCCAGAGAGGCTACTCCATCCCCTTTCTGGAAACCTCCACACACATGCCACCCACATAAGACCAGCTGACTGAGGACCATCTTGATGTACTCTACCAGAAAACATTGGCCCTTTTGGCCAACAGGGCCATCAAGAGGATGCCGGCATCAGAAGTAGATCGTGGTTTCTAGTCCTTCTACTTTATGGTACCCTAAAAGGAGGGGGTCTCCATCCTATTTTAGACGTGTGTCTTCTCAATCTCTTCCTGAAGA
The DNA here is from genome assembly GCF_964263255.1 of Lissotriton vulgaris. Taxonomy (NCBI): domain Eukaryota; kingdom Metazoa; phylum Chordata; class Amphibia; order Caudata; family Salamandridae; genus Lissotriton; species Lissotriton vulgaris. The sequence continues at coordinate 1,987,318,711 of NC_141687.1, read as the reverse complement.
AAGAGCAGGTCAAGATGCTAATCTTAGCTCAGGTTCTGTCTTTCTTGGATCCTTGAGGCTGGATGGTAGCAATGGACTGACAAGACACATATTTCCACACCCCCATCCTGCCTGCCCACAGATATTATTTGCGGTTCACGATATACCAAAAGCACTTTCAGTTTGCTGCCCTCATCTTTGGCTTTACCAGTGCCCCTCGTGTGTTTTCCAAGGTGATGGCAATGATTGCAGCAAATCTACAGAGGTCAAGGGTTTCAATCTTTCCCTATCACAAAGAATAGTTGTTGGAGGATGGCTCACCCAAGGCAGTCATCTTCCATGTTTAGCCTAGAGTAGACCTCCTGCACTCATTGGGGTTCACTATAAACGTGTTGAAGTCTCACCTGACTCCCTCTCAGATTCTCCCTTTCTTCAGAGATGTTCTGGACGCAAATAATTTTTGGGCTTAGCCTCTACAAGGCAAGTCCAGGATATTCGAGCTATGCTTCCTATGTTTCCGTATCCAGCCTGGATTTTGGGAAAACTGGATCTGAGGTTTTTGGGCCTCATGGCCTCCTGCATCTTGATAATGACATATGCCAGTTGGCAAAAGCAGAATCTGCAGTGGCACTTAAAGTTCCATTGTGCACGGCCTCAGGGGAATCTCTCTGACCTTGTTCTGATCTCGGAGGATACTGCAAATGCATGCAGTGGTGGCTAACGGACCAAGATTATGTCAGCAGCAGACCCCTCTTCTTTCCCCTCCCAGAGCTGACTGTAGTAACAGATGTGTCATTCCTGTGTCGGTAAGCAATTTGGGAGAGGCAGAGATAAGAGGACTTTGGTCTCTAGAAGAGGCTGGGTTCTCCATCAACTTGTTGGAAGTTAGGACGATCCGGTTGGCATTGAAGGTTTTTCTTCCTTCCATCATGGGAAGGCTAGTTCAGGTGTTCACAGACAACACCACCTCCATGTGTTACTGCAAGAAACAGGGGCGGTAGGGTTGTAAACCCTTTGTGAAGAGGCTCTGCGCCTCTCTACATGGCTGGAATGCCAGGGTATTTCCCTGATGGTTCAGCACCTAGTGAGCTCTCTGAATGCCAGAGCAGACAAAGTCAGACATCAACGCCTAGCAGATCACAAATTGTGTCTCCAGTTGGAGGTGGTGCAATGTCTCTTTGAAGATTAGGGAGAGCCTTGGTGAGATCTGTTTGCCACCACTGAGAACACACAATGTCAGCAGTTCTGCACGCTGGAGTTTCCAAGGCAACTCTCGCTCAGAAACACTTTTCATCTAGAGTGGAGCCCAAGCCTTGTGTACGTCCTTTTGCGGATACCACTCCTGTCCTGAGTTCGCAAAAGGATCAGGAATGACCGGACCCAAGACATTCTTGTGGCTCTGGATTGGGCACGGAGAGCATGGCGTCCGGAACTCCTAAGTCTAAGCATAGGTTCTCTGATCAGGCTGCCCCTTCATGGGGTTCTTGGGTCGCAGCAACAGGGCAGGGTCTTACTCCTGAACCTGCGTACCCTCCGCCTTCATGCAGTAGATTGAGCAGCGTTGAGTATCAATGGAGTAAACCCGTAATGCTACCAGACCGGGGTCACAATTACAGTACACTTGACAAATGGTCACAGTAACAGCAAATTTAACACAAATTAATAATCAATGACATTCACAACGTGAATTATGCATACTCTGCATTTAATGCAATTCAATTTCAAAGCATTAATCACATTTAAATTAAGGAACACAGTTGCTCTACTATCTATTATCAAAAATGCATTTGTAATAAAGGCGCTCTAGTGTGGGGCAAAGAAGGGTGGGAGTTCCTGCCTATTACAGGTCAATTGTTCCAGTAATACATAGCACTAGGGGACATTGATAGTAAATCTCAATTATCGGGGCTTGTATGATAATGTTGGTAGTCAACGTTTTGATCCCTCGAATGTACAAGGGGGGTGGGTCCTTAGGGCGGGGTCTTCATCAGGACATAGTGAAAGGAACACCTAATGAGAACAACAGCACGTTGACTTCGGCTGTGAAGTAGAGAGTGGGCTAACACGAGCTCAAATTAATCAAAAGTAGTACAGCTAACAGTGCATGTACTGACATCCAAACTACGACTGGTGGGTTAGAAAATCCCTCTCAGTATAGAGATAAATCTCACCAAGAGCAACTTCATCACTTCAACTTCTCTGAATGAGAAATCCATAACTAATAGTCTCTTTCAGATGAACAAGTTACTTACGTTCGGTAACGATATATCTGTAAGAGACCTAGCCAATTGGCCGATGCCCGGTGGAGCTACTGGATAGCTATAGAGGAGACGGGCTGTGGACTTCCCCCTCGGTCCTCACCTTCCCAACCGGGCCTTGGGCAGATTTTCCCTCCGTCTCTCTGTAGTATCGCCCTCCTACCCCTTTTACCCTACCTCTTTCCCTTCCTTCTCTCCATTTCCTAGTCTTCTAAGCTCCATAAATGTTTTTGTCTGTGACTAGTGACCGCAGAGACCTAGTTTTATGGCCGACGCCCGGTGCAGCTACCTGATAGCTAAAGAGGAGATGGGCTGTGGACTTTCCCCCTCGGCCGCCACCTACCCAGCTAAACGTTGGGCAGATTTTCCTGCGTCTCTTTGTCATATGCTCCCTCCTACTCCTTTATCCTACCCCATTACCCCCCCATGCTCCATTTATTTTGTCCTCTAGACGATCTTGATTCAAAGGATGACCCAACATTAAATAATGCATTTAGGGCTAGATGTAGGAAAGCTATTACCGGTCGGTAACGGCCGAAATCGTGTGCACACCAGCACTATTCAGGGGTGAAACATGGTGTCAAAGTGACACCCTGCCACCCTTGACTCTTTACCAATTGTAATTGACATTCATTCCTATGGGCCTCCAGACCCATAGGAATGAATGGCAAGTACCGAATCGGTAAATACCGAATAATAACGATTCAGTATTTTTTACCGATCTTTTTTTTCTACATAGCATTTACCGATTCGAAAATACTGAATCGGTAAAATTCGGTATTTTCGAGTCGGTAAATTTAAATTAGCTACATCTAGCTCCAAGTCACTGACTTGCCTATTTAGCTCCAGTGAAGCCTGTACAATACTGCACGCCTGGGTGTCAGATGCTCTTGTGAGGAAATGGGCTGTATTCTATGGTGTGGTTCTGAGCAGCAAGGCTTACACAAAGAAACAAGTGTAAAGCATTTAAACACCAGCAAAACAATTGGAGAAATCAACAAGTCACCAAAGAAGTCCGACACAAATTTATTAAAATAGCCTGTATTTATAGACACCAGAACGAAAAAGATCCATCAGAGGGTTCCGGAGATATAGAATTTACATGGTATTGTTAATCAAACATTTCACTCAACCGCGAACAAGGATTGGCAAATTCAACAAATTTGGCATTACAAACTATTTCACCAAAAAAGCTAGTTGTATTCTGCCACTTAGGGTGATGTTATGTGAACAACTCTATTAGGGAGCCAGTCAGGGGGAACTAGCAAGGTCTTCAGAATCTGTTACCTTTACAGGTGAGGCAGTCTTCAGGTAGTTCAAGACACTTTATTCCCTTTACGATGGATTTCTATGGAAGTGTCCTGATGCAAGGGATAAAGAATGCTGAAGATGCTCAAGGATGGTGCAGATGCAATGCTGTTGACCGGGTTCTTCCTGCGGCTACGCCTCAGTCCATGATGAAGGTGAGGCTGTTCTGGTCACAGGGTTGACGTCCCTCGAAGCCCTCCGGGTACTGGTAGAAGCTTAGTCGCCACTAAGCTACCAGGCGTCTAGCATCATGGCCACAGCCATATCCTTCCCCGGGTGAAAAACTCAGTTTCTGGGTGGCCAAAATGTACTCGGACTACTCTCTCTGGTGCAGTGATCCCGGCTGCAATTTTAAGCATTGGGTCATGGTCTTGGGTGCTGCTTATTTCCAGATGGCGGCAGCTTAAATATTCTGGGTTACCAAGTTGCCCCAGCAGGCTACTCAGCTGTCCCTATGCTGCGGAGAGGAGGTCAGCTAACCATAGGAGTCTCCGGCCTTAGGCTGAGCTCTGGATATGACTTCTGGAGCATCACACAGCTGGTACAGTCCCTCTCCTTTTCTATCCACCCGGTTCAGCTGGTGCAGTCCAAGCTGGTGAAGCCTCTCTTTTCTGGTTCCACAGTGCAGCAGGGCAGTACTTAATCAGTACTTTTTCCAATCTAACTGAGAACGAAGTTCTGAGTGCCGGGGTGCCCTACTTATGTTCAAAAAATGCCCTCAGGGTAGGATGCAGTTGGTAGCCAATGGGCTACCATATTCCCTCCCTCCCTCCTGATTACCACTTTCTGCGAAGTGTAGCATCTGGCTATTCCAGGACACATCAATCTGCGCACTCCCAAGATGGCATCCAGAGCTTCCTAGCCCAACCCAGAGGTGTGGCTATCAAGCAGGCAATATAAGAGGGGGACTGGAAGATAATGAGTGGTCCAGTGATCGTTCTCCCACATTAATACAAAAGATAAACAAAAGGTACACTGTTCGAAAGCAGAAACTCCTCAATATCAATTTAGGGAGGAGAAGGGGGTACCCAAAGCGACTGCATATTAGGAGCAATACCCTCACCCAGCATTAGGTGGCATGCTTCATCATCAGCTGTCCTCCCCGTCTGGCGGGAGCTGCATTTCCTAGCGGGCCACGCAAGAGGAATCTTTGCCAGAGAACTTTTGTAGAAAGGTGCTGAGAAAATGTCAAGGGTGCGGAGCATTACAGGTACCGGTGCTGTAATTGAACTATGTCAAGGTTAAAAACAGAAAGTGGGAATTTTTCAGCTATAATGGCCTGATGTTCCCTAAATGTGAGTTTTGTGTGTGGAATCTCTATACTCCAAGAAAACAGTTGAGTAAGTCTGTGTGTGGGATTACCTACACTACAGAAATTAAGTTGACATGTTTCACGCCCGAAGTAGACCAAAGGGATCTAATAGTGTTTCATCAGGACCTAAATTGAAAAAACCTAGTCCTGACTAAGAGAGTAAGGATGCTCTCATTGAAGTGCGTATCTACAACCTATCACACTTACATATAGGTGTGTGTATATCTTGCCTAGTTAGGTGACTTGAATAAATAAAAAACATAAAGGAATAAAAATACATAGGTAATATGGACTTCACCATGTAGGTTCACAGGGAGTGTCCACAAACGCACACTGGCGACTCAAGCAGATTGTGAGCATAACACGCCAAACTCAAGCCTTCATGACAGAGATAAAGTGAGGTGTGTCGAACCGTGCATATCCTATTATGCCAGTCACACAGAGCAATTATCTTACCCTCCTAGATTCAGGCTTGGGGCCTTTGGGATAGCGTGGGCCTACAGCTTTGATAATGCTGATCAAGTGGGATTAGCAAAACATAAATATACAGACAATGGAAAAACTCTGTATAAACGTTTATCAGAAAAGTGTGTAAAACAGCACCGTCCTGTAAAAAGATGTGAAGGGCACAAATATTTGTTACATTTGAACATGGTCCGTAAGAATGGTAGCCCTTGTCCATATGTCATAATTTTATCTTATATGTATCAATGTTGCTATCTGTGGTATAGGCTGTCATCTCTCGCTGACCACGCATAAGGTAGGAAGTGGGATATAAACAGAAATTGCCACCAAGATTTGGAAGAGGTAAGTGGGTGCTTATAACCCTTGAAAACCACATCAACTTTCAACTTTATGATTCATTGAACCGAATATAGTGCACAGACATAAATAAAACATGATAAAGATTAGTAACAATTCGTAGCAGTATAAATATATAGAACAATTGCAATCAGTTGGAAGGAAGCCCACTGGGCGTAATTAAAAACATTTATTTAGCTAAAATAAAGTCAGCCGTAACATACGGAGCAGCTCTCTGGGGGGTGGTAATGCTGCTTGGTTAGGGCAAATGGAAAACTCCTTATTTAAAAAGTGCGTGTCTTTACCCCAATCAGCCCCAAATTACATTTTACATCTCAAATTTGGGCTTCCTTACCTGAGTGACACCATAAGGTTGGCTCCAGTCCTTTTGTGGCTATCAATATGGCAGAGAACTATGGTGATTTGACCCAAACCATTGTAAAGGAATGCTGTAACCTAGATCACTACAAAAACATTGGGTGGCTAAATTATGTAGAAACTGCACTGAAGACACTTTCTCAGGACCCTGATTCCTGCAAAGAGGTCAAGAAGAAATGTATGACGGATGTATACTCCCAAAGAGTAGGATATGCCCATAGGGAAAAAACTAGATCCATCATTCTTCCATTCCATACGATCTGTTCCCACCAATATCAGGAGGTTTTCACTACTTAGCTTGTATCAATAATGCACATCACAGATTTATTTTATTGCGCTTCAGACTGAATATAATCCCGCACTCCTGGAATACCCACAAAATAAATACAGATTAGCAGATCTCGCTCCCTGCCCTAGCACTAACCATGCCGTGCAGTCAGATCTACATATCTTACTATTTTGTAAAAATTATTCAGAGGAAAGGAAAATATTTATACTTCCAATTTTGAGGCACCATAAATTTAGGCAATGTCGGGTCGCCATGTATTTTCTAAATGATTTACTGGATCTACTTGTATGTTTCTGTGCCGCTTCATTTTTATAGGCCTGTTTTAGGAAGAGGAAAAAGGTGGGCGCACATCTTAGTAGTATTGTATAATTTTAATTATGAATTGTTCTTTCCTTTTTTATATTTTAAAGGTCTTACTTGGATCACAGCAAACCTGTTTAATACTCATTTTAACTAATGTATATATGTATTTTTACAGACTTGAACATTTTTTATGTTGATTTATGTGCTTTTATGGTCTGTCTACAAAAGATCGAATAAAGCTGTGTGAATGACTGAATTGCAATTATAATACATCGTTTTTTTAAAATGCTACCACAATACTGAGACAAAAACCAAAGGAACAAAAACCTCAAAAGAGTCTTTAGGAATGGAATCTTTAGGAGTCCGCTATGTCACCCAGATTTTCTATATTATTTTCTTAATATGGGCAGCTCAAGGATACTCACTTGGATAAAATATTAATGCACTACAGTGGTTTAAGGAATCCAATTTTAAAACCTAAATAGATGCCATTATACTATAGCATTTCTCCCAATATTTCTTACCCTTGTATTTTTTTTTACTTCACTCTGTTCACCAATATTGAATCAAAGTGCAGGATCAGTGCTTGAAACAATTATAATCATTATAAAAATGGATAGACTATTGGGTATAAATACATCAATAAAATTCATATACAAAGTATAAGTCAATAAAACAGCACTAAGCCCTTTGATTAATTATTAGCGGCACAAAAGAATTAGGCAATGATTCTTTTCATATATTTGTGCCTAATTCGGCAAAATTGCCAACAAGAACTGTGAAACTGCAAATACGATACAGTGGGTGGAATCGTGCTAAAGGATTCTCAGAGTATGTCGACAAGTCCTGTACCCAAGTTTATATCACAAGCGTCGAGAGATGCAAATTCCTAGGGCCTTGTTATGCAGGACAAAGGTATAGGACATGCTATGCTGTTTGACTTGCTGAGGCAAAGGGCACACTGGTGGGGAGAGGGTCTCAAATCAGCCCCCCCCCCCATCTGGTTATAAAAGAACAGAGGGGTAGAGACCTGTACCTGAACTGTAAATATAGATTCCTCGCAGCTATCAGCTCAGTATCATCCAGGAAGCACTCCAGCCTGTAGCTATCCTTCTATTGAAGGAAGGCCAGAGTTAAAGTTTCTACTTGTGACTTAGTATGCAAATGATTTAGCTTATATTGCCAATAGGCATTTTTAATTGGCCCTTTGATATTTGACTGCACTCCACAGGAGTGTCCCAGCCTGGTGACCAGCCTGTCTCAGGCAGAAGCGGTCTCTCCACCCTGCGTCCTGGTATCGTAGCGCTGCTGGCAAAACGATTCTGTGCCTCAATAATCTATTTGTGCCTTGCCTGCGACCATTGATTCCTGAGACTTGTTATTTATTGTGCCTGTATTATATTTCCAGCGCTCCACCGCTCGCATTACCCCCTGAGACTGATTGTGCCTGTGCATTGCCTTGTTATTGATTGTGCCTGTATTATAATTACAAACAAAACAGGTGATGGACCGAATGTGGATCAATGTCACACATTCAACCCAGTCCAAAGATCTGGGCCCAAATCCATCGTTTTTTTGCACTCCACACCACCCTGGGTTAGACAATGGCGATATGCAAATCAGCTCTGACCCTGCGCCCCATGGGAACAGTCCAGTCCGAACTACAAAAGCCATGTCCTTCCCAGAACGGAATCAAGCATCCGAGGACCGGACCGGTTTCGAGGTAACACCTCTCATCAGCCCGGCTAGCTTGACTCCAAGTGGTGTGGAGTGCCTGGGACCCACGTCTGAGCATCCCCAGCGCACTTATGGCGGCAATTGCAAACAAAACAGGTGATGGACCGAATGTGGATCAATGTCACACATTCAACCCAGTCCAAAGATCTGGGCCCAAATCCATCGTTTTTTTGCACTCCACACCACCCTGGGTTAGACAATGGCGATATGCAAATCAGCTCTGACCCTGTGCCCCATGGGAACAGTCCAGTCCGAACTACAAAAGCCATGTCCTTCCCAGAACGGAATCAAGCATCCGAGGACCGGACCGGTTTCGAGGTAACACCTCTCATCAGCCCGGCTAGCTTGACTCCAAGTGGTTGTTATTGATTGTGCCTGTATTATATTTCCAGCGCTCCACCGCTCGCATTGCCCCCTGAGACTGATTGTGCCTGTGCATTGCCTTGTTATTGATTGTGCCTGTATTATAATTACCAATAAACAACTAAGGGTTGGCTCTAATCAGTATGGCTGAGCCTTCATAGAACATAACAAAAGAGAAATTGCCAGTACTGATAACACCGCAGTAACATAAATTCAAACACAGTACTTGAAAAAATATTCAAGACTGAATGCTAGTTAAATAGCTTTTATTCTTATTTCTGATTTTATCAAAAGATACTTTTTCATTTTGTGAAAACGAACATGTAAAAAACAATTTGATGACCAAAATCAAAACTGGGGGTAATCATTCATCATATCACTCATATCACAACCATACGATAAACAATCATTCATGGGGAGAAGGGGAGCACTAAATAAGAGAGCTACAACATTTATCAAAACATACAATATTTACAATATAATACAATACCATACATAAGACAAGAAAAGCCAGTGTCTGCAAAACACTTAGATAATACTTTCTTTTGATACACAATCAATTTTAACGTACATTCCTATAGTTAAGTATATAAAAATACTTCTTGGATCTTTAGAAAAAGGATAATGTACAAAAATTAGTGATAAGCAACAATTATCATAGCATTCACGCTTATCACTAGAGCAGACAGTAAGGTGGCTAAGGCATCAAATTTTTTACATGTTCGTTTTCACAAAATGAAAAAGTATCTTTTGATAAAATCAGAAATAAGAATAAAAGCTATTTAACTAGCATTCAGTCTTGAATATTTTTTCAAGTACTGTGTTTGAATTTATGTTACTGCGGTGTTATCAGTACTGGCAATTTCTCTTTTGTTATGTTGTATTATAATTACAGCGCTCCACCGCACGCATCGCCCCCTGAGATTAATTGTGCCCTTAAGCATTAGTTGCAGCGTGCCCCAATCTCGTCCTGTTTGCCTTTTGTTGTTGTCGCTGCCATTTGGTTGCCCCTCCAGCCCGTCCCTCCCCCCACGCTCCCGCCTCCCAGCTGCCACTCCCACCCACTAGCTACCAGGAACGTCCCGTCCGGCGAAGCGCTGTGACCAGCCTGTCTCCGGCAGAAGCAGTCGCTCCACCCTGCGTCCTGGTATCGTAGCGCTGCTGGCAAAACGATTCTGTGCCTCAATAATCTATTTGTGCCTTGCCTGCGACCATTGATTGTGCCTGTGCATTGCCTTGTTATTGATTGTGCCTGTATTATAATTACAGCGCTCCACCGCTCGCATTGCCCCCTGAGACTGATTGTGCCTGTGCATTGCCTTATTATTGATTGTGCCTGTATTATAATTACAGCGCTCCACCGCTCGCATTGCCCCCTGAGATTAATTGTGCCTGATTGTGCCCTTAAGCATTAGTTGCAGCGTGCCCCAATCTCGTCCTGTTTGCCTTTTGTTGTTGTCGCTGCCATTTGGTTGCGCCTCCAGCCCGTGCCTCCCCCCACGCTCCCGCCTCCCAGCTGCCTCTCCCACGCTCCGCCCCCTCCACTAACCATTTATGACAGATGCATTTTCGTGCAGCGTACATGCGCAGCGGACGCGTCCTATGCGCGCCGAAGGCGCGCCAAAGGTAAGCCCGTCTACGCCCGTCCGCGCCCGGACCGCGCCTAGCGCCAGAGCCCCTGGTCCCCGCAAACCCATCACCTCCCGCATCACGTACGACGCAGCAACCCTCTCAGCGCTTAACCCTGGCCGCCCTCCTAACTGCCATCAAGCCGCCCCAGGACACACCCATGGACCCTTCACCTGCCACTCCTGCAAGTTCGACTGCATCAAAACCCCCACCATATCCTTAAACTCCAAACAGAGCTCCGACCCTAACCACCTGAAGTGCATCCTGCTCAACACCCGCTCGGTCCACAGTCACGCCATCGAACTATGGAACCTACTCGACACCACATCGCCGGACGTCGCCTTTCTCACAGAAACCTGGATGAACACCTCTTCAGCACCCGACATTGCCATAGCCATTCCGGACGGCTTCAAGATCATCCGTAAAGACCGCACCAAGCAAACAGGAGGAGGCATCGCCATCGTCCATAAGAACACCATCGGCATCACGACCAGTTCCGACAATAACCTTGCAGCCGCCGAACACCTTCACTTTCAGATCCACACCGACCCCAAGACCACACTCAGAGGCACCCTCATCTACAGACCACCAGGACCTCGCGCACAATTTAGCGAAGACATCACTGACTTCATCAGTTCTCACGCCCTGCCCTAGGAAGACTACATCCTACTGGGAGACCTCAACTTCCACCTGGAAAAGAACAACGACAGCAACACCATCACCCTTCTGGACAACCTCGCCAATCTCGGACTCAAACAGCTTGTTAACACCCCCCCACCCACTATGCCGGACACACGCTCGACCCAATCTTCACCTCCAGCAAGCACATCTCCTTCAATCACACCACAGCTCTCCAGTGGACAGACCACAGCTGCGTTCACTTCAGCTATAACAAGACTACGACCCACAACCTCTCACAACCAATTCCCAGCAGAAACTGGAACAAAATTACAACCGACCAACTCTTCACATCACTGCACCCTAACCCCCCTGCAAAATCATCGGACCCAAACCTTGCAGCCACCAACCTCACACAATGGATCACCCACAGCGCTGACGAACTAGCACCCTTTAAAAAACATCAAATCAAACAAAATAACAAAAAAGCCCCCTGGTTCAATGAGGACCTCAAGAAATCCAAGAAGATCTGTCGCACCCTCGAGAAAGCCTGGCGGAAAAACCGAACCACTGACAACCTGGCCACCTTCAAGAACGCTATCCGCAAACACTACCAACTGATTCGTTCCACCAAGAAATCAGCATTCAAGGACCGACTCGACAACAACGCCCACAACAGCAAGGAACTATTCAACATTATCAAAGAATTCACCAACCCCACCGCCGGCACGAACGACATCACTCCCTCCCAAGACCTCTGCGACTCCCTAGCCTCATTCTTCCACAACAAGATCACTGACATACATAACAGCTTTGATAACCAGGCCGGAGTCCAGTCCTCCCCACCCTCCTCCGAACCAAAACACCCCTCTAACAACCTTTGCGCCTGGAACCCAATCATCACTGAAGAGACCACACGCCTGATGAACTCCATCCACTCAGGATCCCCAACCGATCCATGTCCCCACCACATCTTCAACAAAGCAGACTCCATTATCGCACCACATCTCCGAGATGTCGTCAACTGCTCCCTCAACTCCGCCACCTTCCCGGAAAGCTGGAAACATGCCGAACTCAGCGCCCTCCTGAAGAAACCCACAGCAGACCCCACTGAACTTAAGAACTACTGCCCCATCTCGCTCCTCCCATTCCCTGCCTAAGTCATTGAAAAAGCTGTCAACAGTCAACTCGCTGCCTTCCTCGAATCCAACAAATCCCTCGACCCTTCACAATTCGGCTTCCGAGCCAAACACAGCACTGAGACCGCCCTCATCGCAGCAACAGACGACATTCGAACACTACTGGACAACGGAGAAACTGTCGCCCTCATCCTACTTGACCTCTCCGCAGCCTTCGACACAGTTTGTCATAACACCCTTATTAAACGCCTAAGCAACGTCGGAATGCAAGGAAAAGCATTGGACTGGATCATCTCGTTCCTCGACGGAAGAACCCAGAGAGTCCGCCTCCCCCTTTTTAGATTAGAGGCCACCGAAGTCATCTGCGGCGTACCACAAGGATCCTCACTCAGTCCCACCCTCTTCAACGTATACATGAGCCCCCTCGCATCCATCGAGCGCCAACACAACCTCAACATCATCTCCTACGCAGATGACACCCAGCTGATCCTCTCCCTCACCAAAGACCCAAACACCGCCAAAACCAACCTACACGAAGGGATGAAAGAAGTAGCCGAGTGGATGAAGAACAGCCGTCTAAAACTGAACTCGGACAAAACAGAAGTCCTCATCCTAGGAGCCTCCCCCTCCGCCTGGGACAACTCATGGTGGCCACCGGCCCTGGGAAGTGCACCCATACCTACGGACCACGCACGTAACCTGGGCTTCATTCTGGACTCCTCCCTCTCGATGACCAGACAACTAAACGCCGTCTCATCATCATGCTTCAACATCCTACGCATGCTCAAAAAAATCTTCCGTTGGATCCCCACCGAAACAAGAAAAACGGTCACCCACGCACTGGTCACCAGCCAACTGGACTACGGAAACATCCTTTACGCCGGTACCACAGCCAAACTACAGAAAAAACTCCAACGCATCCAAAACGCCTCAGCCAGACTCATACTTGACATCCCCCGCCAAGATCACATCTCCGTCCACCTGAAAGACCTCCACTGGCTCCCCGTCAACAAGAGAATAACATTCTGTCTCCTCACCCACGCACACAAAGCCCTCTACGACCTAGGACCCGAATGCCTCAACACGCGCCTGTCCTTTTACACCCCCACCGGCCAACTGCGATCATCCACCCAAGCCCTCGCCGCAATCCCACGCATCCACAAATCCACCATGGGAGGAAGATCCTTCTCCTAAAACCTGGAATTCTCTCCCCACCCACCTCCGCCTTACACAGAACCACCTCTCCTTCAGAAAACAACTGAAAACTGGGATATTCGATAAGTAAAGTACCCCCCTCCCTCAAGCGCCTTGAGACCCTATGGGTATATAGGGCGCTATACAAATACTGAACTTGAACTTGAAAGTTGCCTGAGCTCAATGTTTGTGTATGTAACCCTGATATATTTAAACCATGAGATTTCTTTTGCACCCGTACTACATAACATTTCCTGCAGGGTCTGGTACGAAGCAAGCTCCAGGGTAGACCAGAGCCTCTTCCGATATAACAGGGGCTTTAAGCCAACCACATCAATTAGGTTTTTTTGCCCAGTATCTAGCCTCCATAAAGAGCCAAGTTGAGTGCTTGGTGATTAAAAACTTGTAGTGTCGGTGAAATGGGGCGAAAGGGGGAGCTTTTTTGCAGCTTTATGATACTCTCCATAGTTTGCTCAAGCCTTTCCCTGCTTCTAGGTATATGCAGGTCCCAATTAAAATTCTCATTTAGGGTTATTCCCAAATATTTGAACGTGCGAACATGCCCCAAATGGGACCCTCTATAGACAAGGTGAGGTCTAGGCCTCTGCTGGTACAGAAAATGTTGAATCTGTCCAAAATCGTCTGCAGGTCCATGGGGACCTGGGATATGAGCAATGTATCATCTTCAAACAACAGGGCTGGTGTCTTGATGTTTGCAAAGATCTGAACTGCCACTGTCAACAAATGATGCAAAGTCATTGGCATAAAGGGAGAAGTGGGTAGGGGCTAGGACAAAGCCCTGCTTCACACCATTTTGGAAAGGCTCAGTAAATTCTCCTATCAAACTGCATGTCACTTGGGCAACGTTGTTATCATGTAGGTGCTTAATCATATTCAACAGATATTGCAGTACCCCCAATTTATCCAGCACCTTACATTGCTTGGGGTGGGGAACTAGACTGAAGGAAGATCAGAGACCAACAAATGCAATACAAAGCCGTCCTCGCCTCAGAAAAACAAATTTCCAATATAGAAACTGGAAGCCGACCACCTGGTCCAGTGTGCTGATCTGTTCTCTGAACCTTGCCTGCAGGGGTGTAATATCTGGGACTCTGACATCCACTCTATGAGCCTATTCAGAAGAACCCTTGCAAAGAGTTTTTGGGTACAATCAATTTAGGTAATATGCCTATAATTAGCTGGAGTATTGCGGGCTCCCTTCTTAAAAATGGGAACTATCTCAGCTCCAAGCCATGTTAGGGGCATGGGAGCTCCTCGCATTATGGCTCTAAAAAACAAAAACAAATAGGCTCCTCAAACGTCAGGTTTACCAAGGAAAAGATCTCCTGGGACCCTGTCAAAACCCGAGGCTTTCTGTTAATTGCCACAGTAATTTCCTTCTCTGTGACAACCAGACATTCAGGGGAATCGCCTATAAAGGAGTGAGGGGCCAAATCAGTGCTAGTCGCTAAAGTAACACTGCTCCAAGGAGTAAGGGATTCAGCAGCTGTTGGCGCGTCAGAAGCTTGAGAGGAATACAACCTTGCACAATGTGCAACCCAGGTTGACATGGGAATGTGATTTTCAAACGGGGGAGTGCCATCCACTGATCCAGTAGCAATTATGCCCCAGAAGGAGCATACCGCCCGCCTCCTCGCCGTAGCCAACAAGTTGGTCCACCGCATTTGTTCCCATTCTCTCTTGGCCTCTCTTATGCAGCCTTTATAATTGCATCGAGCCCCTTTCATCACAAAAAGGTCCTGCTCTTTTATGGCCACTGTCAGCACAATTCTTGCAAGTTTACACTGCTGATTATATCACAATGGGGGTTTGCGCTTTCTGCTCGAGTGGCCGGGTTCTACATAGAAGAATTCATGTACTTTGCCAAGCAATTGCAAATATGAATCTGTAGGACTTGCCCATTCTCCTGACTGTGGCTGGAATGGTCTAAGATTAAGAGATCGTCGATCCCCCCAGCAACACATTGGTAATAATTGGCAATGGCTTCCTCCGATGGTAAAATAGTACTCCAACGCACCCTACGCCTGCTAGATGACAAGACCAATGTAGCGTTAAGAGGGCCATTGGGAATGCTACACGCTGTTGGCATTATCTTCAGCTCTACTGATAAGGGATTGTGGTCACTATCAAACCGAGGGAACACAGTCATGTCTATTAAAGTGGCCAATAGCCTCACATCCAATAGGATGTAATCTAAAAGGCTCGGCCGCTGCCGGTGATTGAATGTATGTTTTCCCTCTCTATCCGAGACAGACCTAGCAATGCAAAGTCTAAGGCCATGGCTTAGCATAAACGTGTTTGGTTGGACTGCTTAGAGGGACCATTTAATTGCTTGGAAAATTGACAATTGGGGTATAGACCAGACCTGGTCTTTCTCTGTAGAGTGAAGTCTAAAATGAGCGTCTTGGGGCTCACACAGACAATTGAGGTCACCTGCTAAATTATTCGTTATCTCATTTGGGAGTGAAGCTAAATACGCAATTAGCAAGGTCATCACATTCAAATCAGGTCATCCAGCTCTGGGCCTGCATTATATGTTATAGACATGTCAAGTGATAATACCAGGCAGGGTACGGCTAATCCCTAGTATGTCCGGTTACCCCAGTGTAACTTCGTTAAAGTCAGCGCGCAATGCGGTTTAAAATTGTTACTCCCCGGAGGGCTGCTTCTCCCCGAGGAGAGTGCCACCTACTTATAAGCTGCAAACCCCTGTCGATAAAGGGGGTAGTAGACCATGTTTCCTGGATCAGACACATATTGTACAAATCATTCAAATTATACTACTCCGGTGTTGCAAGTTTAGAAGATAGTCCTGCAACTTTCAAGGAGAACAATTTGAGGGAGGTAGCATGGGTCACATCTACAACAGAAGCATTAGTGGCTATGACAGCTGGGGAGGCACGATGGTCTACCTTTCGATTACTAAGTCAGTCAACATCTGCCAGAGCTTCAAATTGGTTATAAACCAGGATAGCGAAGGATGAAGGTGGCAATGCTGTAGAAGGAGCAGCTGGACCGTTGGAGGGCTTAAGTGTGAAAACCTGGGGCCATATTAGCATGAAGCTCGTTTAAATGATCGCCGTTTTAGCAGCAGGAAACTTCCGCTAAAGTGGCGATAATGGGCTTGATAACATGCACTATAGAATTCAAATAGAAGCCCAGGTTAGATATGCAGGACATCTAACCTGGGCTTCTATTGGAATTCTATAACGCATATTATCAACCCTATTATCGCCCCGTTAGCAGCAGTTTCCTGCCGCTAAACAGCGATAATCTTAACAAGCTTCTTGCTAATATGCCCCCTGGTTTGTAGAAATAGCACTGGGGGAGTGTAAAATGTTGCTAGCAACCGGGTAGCTACCTTCTTGCCCAAAAAGCAGTTGCTTAAGCAGGGTTCATGATTTAAAATTAATTATTACACAGTCACTTTGTCGATCCACAGGCCCAGGGCCAACCCAACCCACGCTTCGTCAGCAAAATGTCGCTTCTCAGCTTGAGAGGAAAGTTCTTGTGACTGGTTAACCATTGCAGAGATTTATTCAAGAGGTTGGTTTGTGTCTCGCGTTGATCCTTTTGTAATGGGGAGCTCCTGATAGAACCAGAACTTAGGGCAGGAAGCTGGGAGTAGGTGGATCACCAACTGTTTGATGGTTTGAGCTGAGTCCCCCGCTAGCTCTGTTCTGTGTCTTGCACAAGTCTCCAGGAATTCCCTTTGGCAGTATCTCATATGATTTAGAGTAGGATCACTACTCATTATTGGTGGATTCAACAGAGAGTGGCTTGGAAATTGCAACATTGTTGTGGAATCACCCTGTAAAGGAACAGATAATCTTCGAGTGCTTCCAGTCAACTTTGATCCGTGGCTGCAGCCAGGAATTATACTGTAGCTGCAGCGGAGATTAGGCATGCTCCGGGCCCCCAGTGGTTAATCGCCTAGAGTAAATGTTCCATGACATCAAGCCGTGTAAAAATCGTTAATACTACTTCTTGTAATAAGTCTTTGCAAAGCAACCTTCCAATAATTGTGCCCCTCCGGCGACTTAGGGACTCTTGCGTGAACTCTAGCTTGCCCTGCCAGTGGATTGGGCTGTTCAGAGATAGGAGCTGCAGTTTGGACTGAGTCTGGAGCTAAAGCCTCCATCTGCGTGTATTATTCCCGCTGAATAGGCTTGATCAGACGTTTTGAGCGTTTGGTGGCTGGCATGGATATGTGCAGGCTTTTTATTGGCCAAGACGAAGACTGTGCCGAGGGATCTGATGGACTTACGTCAGCAAATCTAATCAAATCTACAGAAACACAGGATTGGGCAAGGGGTAGAGCCAGATTTGATGAGGTCAATTTCATTGCTAATGACACTCTATTCCTTCTGCAGCATTCTATCAATTGATGTGGGAGGGGGAGTATTTAGTTGCATGGAGCTCGCAGCCTTCTTTTTTCCCATGTTGTGCCACAAAAGCAATTCCCAATAGGTAGAGATTAAACCAGGTAAATTTGCAGGAAACCAAGATATAATCAAGCATACCTCAAAAGGAACAACCAAGGGGGTGCCCCAGCCTCCGAAGGGTTCAGATGGCCCCACTCTTGGCCAGTGCCATGCTCACACGTGTCCTGCAGTGCGGGATGCCTCACGTTGAATTTAAAGCACTCCGCCGCCTGGACAGAACGTTGCGGTCCCTCATCCTCCAGGCCAAAGATGATGGGATATGTAGTCTCCCTATTAAAAAATGCCTTCGACAACAGGCACAAGTCCTGGGAAACTCGAACGAGGTTATGCATAAACCTGTGTGTGTAGCTGTGTTATTTTGATTGACATGCCGCGTGTGTTGGTCTGCTGGACTTGTAATTAGTGCCAATATCGGCAACACACTCCCCTCACAAATACAGCAATCTCCCAATAAAATAAAACACACCTTGTTTGAAGGAAAACATTGCTGCAGGTTTATTTGCATAATGAAATAAGCCAACATGGTGGGTCAACTTATGGGCGATCCATGGGCAGGCAGCGGAGACACCCCTAAGCTGCCCTTCCCACCTGAAGAGCCAAATTGCACCGTGGCCTAACCAATCGGTGCTCACCATTTTGGGGGGTTACCCCTTACCACCTGTTGTTAAAATCTAGATTGCGACGTAAACATTATCGGCGCCATCTTGACCCTTTTCAGGCTCGTATGTGCGCGTAAGTAGCAGCCATTTTGAATGCCAAGGCCTCTCTGCCCACTGCCGATAGCCAGCGCGTCTCTCCCCCTCTCTCTAACCTCGCAAGCATCCCCCGCGCACTGACAGCCCCCGCTCTCACATGCTTGGGCCATAACCCCCCTCTTCAGCGCGGCCCTGCCTCGGAACCACATCCCGTACCCGGCTAACACCTCTCTCCATCCCTTGTGTGATCACACATCCTTTGATGAACCCCTTTCCTCTGTGCCCGATTGTCAGACCCGATCCCAGGCCACCACCTGGTCCTGCAGATGCAGTTTATTGCCCCCTACAGTAGGAAGCTGTCCCTCTTCAAAGGATCTACGACTGATCAAAGCCCCCACCCCATGAGATCCGATCAACCGCACACATTCTGGGAACCAACGGAATGTCCAGCTGCGCGACAGTCATCACCTACTGAGATCGGGGTGGGGACTTCTACTGTAGATGTGTGTGGGAACGGGCTTGAAGCGGGGATTCCGAGGATGTCTTTCCGTACATCAAAGTATTGACCTCAGAGATGCGGTTAGAGCACCTCGAGAAGATACCCTGTTGTCTGATTTGATGTGTTCTGCTCCGTCGGAATAAACTTCTGTTTCCTGCCTTCCAGTCTCCAGCGCCTGCCTCTTTGTTTGATAATCTCGAGCGGTTTGAGAGGCGGCTAACGCCGGGCATTACTTAAAGGTTATCGGTTGAAATCTGCCTACCCTTTTACACTGTGGACTACCAGCCCACCCATTTACTCACGCCCCTTGAGGGGGCGGAGCATATTCAGGCAAGACCCAGGTTGCTCAGGTTTACAACCACCCGTAGGACTAACAGAACGCAGTTGTTCCTCCAGGGTCCTGCCGTAAGGACTTCCTGGGGCTATGTGGCATTTGCACCCTTGTTGTGCTCCCAAAGAGAGAACCCCTATGTAGCATTCAGCTTCTGGATCGCCCTGTAATGCCTCCACAGCTCTCGGTGTGGCCCCGTCACACCCAGGGCCCCCCACCAAAGCCGGCATTCCTACTTACACCCAGCTGAATCCAGGGTGTCGCCCAGGTCCAACAAAAGCAGGTTGATGCCCACTCTAGACAGGTGAACTCCATCCTCATCAAAACACCACGTAGACTTGCCTAATGAAATAAAAACCGCTCTGTTCATTAAATGTGTGCATGGCACTGTTTACCCTCCCGTGTGAGGTTTACAAGGCCTCCCCCAATGGGCCCCTTGCCACACTAATCTCGGACCACCATAATTTGCATGCCCCTAATTGGTTGCTTAACTTACACATGGAGGATTTCATCTCTTGCAGCAGGGCCTTCCTACCCAGGAAAGTGAAATCATTGCCTACCAAGAGTATGACCAGAATGTTGGGAGGAGAGTAGCCTCCCCCTAGTCTGTGCCGCAGCTTCTTCAGCAAGCTGTGCCAGTGCATGCCTAGAAACCCCAACCAGATTATCTCAGTTGAGGAAAACCCATGCCTCATTTGTTGCTTTCCACTCATCGTGCCACTCTCGAGATGTAAGAATGACCAATCACCCACACCTTTGATCCTGGCATAATAAAGAAATGCAGATTGCTAAACAAATTTATTGAAGCAGTGCACACAATTCTATACAACTACTCAAAATTGCAGATAGTTTACACAAAATACACATTACACCCAACAAAACATGTGGTGCAGCACAAGGTTGACTTTGGTATACTCAAAATTCGCACTGCACATAATTAACTTATAACGCCCACAGCACACTCCCCTTAGTGGTTTACGGACAGATCGACCGTTTGAAACACTGGGATTCCCATCGCCCAACCTGCATGATGCGATCCGCTGATCCACTGACCACCTTAAATGCTGACGTAGCTGCCCCTATCCTGAAATTGTGACTGCAAAAGCACTTGCCAGGACCTGCATTGCTTGACATTATTGAGCATGACTTCATTACCTGCTCCACTTTCAATTTTGTAAGGGCGTGCTGTCAGCATGGATCCGTAAATAACCCTCTTCTGAAGGGCGAAGGGCCAGGTAGGCAGCGAACAAGCCCACTGGGCAATACCTCTTATTCCCCAGTTGGTGCAACCAGATCACCGTCCCTTGCCCCACCTGGTCCGTTTTGGATCTTCTCACTAGGATTCAAGGGGATGCACCAGAGACCACTGTGTCCTGTCCCCTTAATGCTGCTCCCAATGTATCTGCCTTGGACCTAGCCACTAATTCACTAATTCTCAAAGCCCCGAAAAATGCCAGACTGAATGTTGCTGCGAAAAGGGCAGCTTCAAAAGTCGAAAAGATTGCCCTGTGTACAATGTCAATCATGTAAATACAACCAGAGAGGAAGGGTATAAAGGGTTACTCTCCTATCCCTTAATCACAATTCTTAACAACAAAAGAGAGCCTATTAATGTGAATTTCTAAAAGACAATATGTCTAAGTGACGAAGCACACAGTGACTGGACTAAATTAAATGGGTGGCCATTAAGATAGTGAGATCACTACAAGGTTGAATTTCAACCTTGTAGTGATCTCACTATCTTAATGTGAACAATTGGCCCTTTAAGTAAAGTTGTTGGGGTCCAGTTGGGATCTTTTTAAATCACCACTCATTCACTGATCTCACACACTTCACTGTTGACATACCTGCTCCGCTGCAACTGCAGGCGTTGAAGCACACAGGGGGATATTAGGTCTCCCCTGTGACGAACCCCATGATGAAGCATGTCACCACTAGGGTGAGTGAGGGTTCTTTTAGAGAATAGTTTTTTCTCCCTGTCCCTTTAGTTTTTTGGCCACCCATTTCAATGTCAATCATGTCCTGCAGTGTCTTAAACTCGATAGGGGACCTAGTGTCCGGGGTGCTCCCCTCGCCCAACCCTTTAGTGCCGCCCTGATAAGAAATGAGTTGGTAGGATCAGCCTTGGCCCTCAACTTAGTGTAATGGATCACTGCTGCACAGCAGTGAGCACGGCGTGAAGGTTTTTGAAAGAGAGAGAGCCAAGTGGGCGGCAGAGGTAAATATACCTGGCTCCCTGCCCACTGGTGCACCGGTAATGACGCGAGTCGCGCTGGACCCAGAGGGGGTCCAAACACTAGAATTGATGTTGTGTGCCTTGTGGCACTAAGGCGGCCATCCTCCTATGGGGGCCCCCTGAGGTGGCCGCGGGCAGCCACATACTTCTGCCCCAGCTAGTGCTGGTTGTAGTGACCCAGAGTCAGCAGTCTAGTGTTTCTGTATGCCCTACACTAAACACCCACCCACCACTGATGTCACTGGTCAGGTGACACAGTTGTAATAAAAGAGGCCGAGCGCACGTGCTCTGGGCCAGTTGTACCCGGTAGCTACTGGTGTCTGTGTCAGTCATTCTCTAGTATGAGGGCCCAGGGCCCACAACACAACATTGGCGACAAGGCAGGCAGACGCTAGCCACGCGTGCCGCGGATTGAGAGGAAAACCCCGGGAAAGAAGAAGGGAAGTGCCCATGTGCAGGGCACCCCTCCGGGAAAGCGGTGCCGGCCGCCAAGAGGCCCGAGGGGCGTGTGCTGTGCCCCAGGCCTGAAGATCCATAAGGAGGTGACCGGGAGTCCACCCGCACTTCCATGCCCAGCTTGAGCCTCCCGACGTGAGGAGACAGTATAGCGGACCGACCAGAGCCCACCTGTGCCGGCCGCAACCGAGAGCCATGTGGAGGCGCGGCCCGAAGTGCCCAGGAAGGAGCGGACCGGCCGGAGCCCACCCGCGTCGACCGCCAATGAGGCCCCACCGTGTGGTGACCGAAGCGGAGCCCACCCGCGAAGTGCAAAGGCCCGTCGGCCGAAGGTAGAACCATGCCGTGACCAGCACCGAAAGCGGAGCCCACCCGCGACGAACATTGACCGTGCCCCAGCAGTGGTAAGCGGCGCCAGCATCGCCCGTAACTAAGCAGGGCTCGCGGAGCCCACCTGCGGCCTGCCTGCAGCGACGCGGCATTGGCCACAACTGCCCCGTAGCAAAGCCAGGCTCGCGGAGCCCACCCGCGGCCTGCCTGCATCGCCCCCTTCCCCGCCATGTGTGTGTGAAGTGCGGCGGAGGGGTGAAAGACTGTACCGAAGAGCGCCCGCAGCGTGAGGGGAGCTGCCAGGCGCCTAATAGCGGAAGCGGAGCCCACCCGCATGGAAATGGCACCCTGCCGGGCGAGACGCGGCCTGGCCTGACCCTGCCCGCAGTGTAGGCATTCCAAAGAGGCGCTGGGGGAAAGCGGAGCCCACCCGCATAGAAGCGCCGGGATCGTCAACGTCCCCAAAACAGGGATCACCCCGCACGACCACACATGGCCCTAGCTCCCTGCTCACGTGAGGACTGAGAGAGGACGCCGCAGGCAGGGGAGGCGAAAAGCAACAGCAGCATGGTCGCCGCCGGCTAAAGGAATCTGCCCCACCTCCTGGGACCCGGGCGTAAGGAATAAACGCCAGCAAGCGGCCAGCGCCGCCAAAATAAACTTTCAGGTGTGCGCGAGGGCACTGGCTGCGAGAGGGCCCCAAGAAAAGTGCCCCCAAGAAGACAAATAGATGGAATAATGCCGGTGAACCCAGCAGGACACGGAGCATCCACCCCCCCCTTCTTTCGTGCACGCCCGCGGAGGTGCCTCACCCTCCGTCAGCAACACATGCAAAATACCTGTGTCCTCCTACCCCCTAAGGTGAACAAATACAGAAAGGGACTCACCAGGAAGACAGCATAAGGTCCAGTTCCCAGCGTGGCTCCAGCCTCCGGTACAGCCCGGGAGAAGCCGACTGTAAGTAAAGAAAACATGGGAAGAAGGTAACTGCAAGGCAGGCTGCTGTTGAAGCCAAGCTAATTGCCACACCGCCACCTAGTGGACTGAGGCTGGAACTGCAGCCAGGAAAAGGGAATAGAAACAAGCCTGCGACAAGGCAAAAACACAGAGGCAGCACAGGGCTGGATTGACACTGCAGGCAGCTGAAGGACAGTGCAAGAACGGGCCAGAAGAACAAGAACACTGCCTCACCAGCAGCGCAGGAGCGCGCCAGAAGAATAAGGGACGCTTGAAGAGACGGCGCGGGAACGCGCCAGAAGCAAAGCATTGCGCAAGACCGCGCAAGGAGTGAAGGAACTCCACACCTCAGGACCGAACAGCACTGCGCAGGAACGCGCAAGGAGTGAAGGAACTCCACACATCAGGATAGCACAGCATTGCGCAGGACCGCGCAAGGAGTGAAGAAACTCCACGCCACCACGACCGAGTAACGCAGGGATCTCGTCCTCGGAAACCTGTCAGTAGGTCACAGCGAAGATGACTTGCCAGAAAGTCACCGCCAGATGCGGACCAGTCAGTTGGTCGCCCGAAAGAAAAGGAGAAGATGACCAGTCAGTTGGTCGCCCGGAAAGAAAAGGAGAAGATGACCAGTCAGTTGGTCACCCGGAAAGAAAAGGATAAGATGACCAGTCAGATGGTCGCCCGGAAAGAAAAGGAGAAGATGACCAGTCAGTTGGTCGCCCGGAAAGAAAAGGAGAAGATGACCAGTCAGATGGTCGCCCGGAAAGAAAAGGAGAAGATGACCAGCCAGATGGTCGCCCGAAAAGAAAAGGACAAGAGGACGAGTCAGTTGGTCGCCCGTAAAAGAAAGGAGTAGCTGACAGTCAGAAGATCACGACTGCGAAGACATGCCAGAAGATCAAAGGCATAGTAACTGAATAGATCAAGAAGAGGTCCATGGACGGGACCCAGAAGAGGTCTGATGACACCGACCCGAAGTGAAGGAGCGATAGGAAGAAAGGTGCGATGCCTGGTTTGGTCATTGGAAGAAAAGAAGGCGTGTCCTAAGGGTAGGACGCAACCAGGGAGATTCGTGTGGAGTGCACGCCACACGGAGATGGCCTGGGTGGTTGAAGAAAAGAAAAGGGACCGACCACGTCGTGAAAGGAATGGAGGAGAAGAAGGGTAGTGAGTGCCACAATGCCACTAGAAGATCACGAGAAGAGAAGAGGTGTGTCCAGTCAACACACACACCCATCAGAAGAAGATGATGACATGCACCAGAACACCGGAGTGCCGCGAAGAACAAGGCTTGGCATGAACACCGGCGGCACAAGTCAAGATATCCACCTACAAGCCATCCATCCATGTGGCGATCGCAGAAGAGGGCAAGTTTGGACTGTTGACAACAATCTACCTTTGGGGTTGAGCGGAAGATTTGGATGGCGAGAGTGCTCACACATCCGGCTGAGGAACTGACCACTCAACACCAACCCGTGGCAGCCCAAGAAGCAAATGCCTCAAGGGACTCTGGTGGCAGCAAGTCCCGCAAGAGAGATAGATCCACGACGGTGCGTCTCCAAGACCCACTGAGAAGGAAGCTTCGCGTGCAAGAAAAGAGTCAACAGCGTAACCTTCAGGTGGAACTAGGACACAATGGTGAAGATCGTGGAGCGCTCCGCTCACGGCCCGAAGGCTATGGTGGAGCAACATGACCAAAAACACCAGTCCAGTGGAAACCTGGCAAAGAGGTCCTCCCGGACATCTTGTGAGAGAGGAATACCGGCGAGAGGGGCATCCTAGTGAGAGGGATGTATGCACCTACTCCTTTCATCTGCCCAGAAACACTTTGAAGCCTTCCCAGAGACATGACCAGGACTGAAGAGGAGAACCGAGAAGAAAACAATACTCCGATTATGTCACCCTTCTCCCTAACTACCAACTGTCACCAGTGGTGCGAAGCAAAGGCAAGACAGAGAAAAACGTCCAGACGGCGCAGACAGAAGATAGGACCCGCCGAACAACGGCAAACCATGCCACAGTAACTCATGAGTCCTGGATGCAATAACTACATCATCTGCGACCTGCAATCCACCAAAGAGACTCACTTCAAAGTATAGAGTCCAGTGTTATTTTGTATGTACATTTTCTTTCCCACAGGTGGAACTTTGTCGTGTGGTTTTTGCGAACTACACCTTTCTCCCATAGGTTGGATTTTGTTTTGTTTTCATTTTCTCCCAAGTTTGGGAGGGATGTAGGGACCCAGAGTCAGCAGTCTAGTGTTTCTGTATGCCCTACACTAAACACCCACCCACCACTGATGTCACTGGTCAGGTGACACAGTTGTAATAAAAGTGGCCGAGCGCACGTGCTCTGGGCCAGTTGTACCCGGTAGCTACTGGTGTCTGTGTCAGTCATTCTCTAGCATGAGGGCCCAGGGCCCACAACACAACACTGGTCAAGAGTGACTGGTTCTAATCAAGCGGAAATAGTCCTCCTCTTCAAGCATACTGCACTTTCAGATCGACTTGTGTAATCTTGAAAACATTGAAACTTAACTCCCCCCACTATCACAGAGCCTCATGAGCAGGGGGGAGTAAAGCCAGGAGGCGAAATCCAGTGCAGCAGGGAGACTCTCACAGCTGCCGGTCCTCATGAGACGGCCGCGACCCCCGCATCTAACCGCAGCGCTCCTCAGCAGGCAGGGCAGGGTGGGGTGGGGTGGGCGTCCCCAGGGGAACACCTCCCAGGCAGGAGACAGGCTTCACAGAGGACACCCGAGGCTGACTCCACCCTAGTCACTGCGCGGCATCACTGTGCCACAGCTCCTCACAAACAGCTGGGCTGGGAGTACGCAGAAGTCCCGAACACTCCGGGCACCACACTCTCAGCTGAGCCAATCGCCCCGCAATCCGCTGCAGCCACCACATTAGTGGTAGGAATATTGGGTATCGTAATAAATATTATGGAACCTAGTGCTTGCCTTGGGTGTGGGCTGGGAATCCGATGTCAGAATAATAAAGGTACAGCCAGCATAAATGAAATCGGCTACCGCCCGGGATTACAAACAAACTTTATGCAGCTACAGACATTGGTAAACGAATTGTTGAATCACGAGTCAAATTTAAAGTATGAAGACTAAAAATGCTCCCGCCAACAGCAGAGATAAGTTTTGCACTGTAAAGCTTTTAGGGTGGTGTGGTTATTGAAAAACCCTCGTGCCCCAGAATACGAACAAGATGTCGCAGAGCCTAAGGTCAATTTATGATTTGTCCGGAGGCTATGATCCAATCGTAGTGAGACAGGTATACATAAAGCCCATATGTCAATGAACAGGTATGTAAGAGGTGGGGCATATGTGCATCACTGTCAATAAAAGGTACCACCAGCTTAAAATTAACAGAGAGACTCCATGGCCTGTAATAATTGTATAGTTACTGTGTTGCCTGCCTACTGGGTGTAAAACTCTGTCCAGGGTACATCATCGTATCATTATCAAGGGGGCTACACACCCCAGAAAATCCAGTTTGATAACAAGTTTTCTCTCTCCTTCTCGGGAGCCAGCTAGTCTACCTAAACAGAGGGGCTGTCCCTCCCCCAAGTGTTACTCATTTGCTCTTCACAGGCGGCTTGATCTTTGAAACTCGCCTTTAGAGCCAACACCGATGTGGCTTCCTGCAGGAGGGAGGTAGCATATCTCTCCAGTGCAAGCCCCTATAGACACTTCAGGGCAACAGGACCCCCCACCCCACACTTAGCATGCATCCCGCAAATAACACACTAGACACCAGTGTTAGATTGGGAAAAGATTGCTGCAGGTTTATTTTATTACATACAACGTTATGTAATCATAGTGGGTTATCTTACGGGCAATCCAAGGGCAGGCCGCATTCTCGCCACCTGCCCGCCTGATGAGCCAGGCAGCACCGTGGCGAACCACCATGTGCTGCCCCTTATGGTAAACATAATACTCACTCCCCTTGCGAGGCGTACTAGGCAAACCCCCGAATGCACAGGCCCACAACCGCCCGAAGGACAAATGGGGCGCCAACACGTCTTCCCGGAACCTCCCCTGAGGCCCCAGGTCTTAGGCTCTGGAACCCCTATGTGCCCGCTGAGGTCCAGTGCTGAACTTCTCTGCTTCCGGATTGCCCTGTAACTCCGCCTGCAACGAAAATTAGAACATTAAAACGTTCAAACTGTCCTCCACAAGCTGACACACAGGGTAAGAAGTCGGGAGGGAAAAATGTGTGTCCCCACACGAGGACACTACGATGTGTCCGGTGCGGCAAAGAGGCAGAGAAAATGGCGAGGGGGGCTTAAGTACCCCTCGCCCTGCCGGCCGCACTGGACGTGACCACCCAGCTCCTCCTAGCTCCCCTCGGGACTCTGCCTGCCCGGGGGAGGAGAGAGGCTAGAGAGGGGCGTGGGGAAGCCCTCTGTGTCTAAGGGGCTACCCTCCTGATGGCCACTGCGTGGCCTCGGGCAGCCGCATAGACACTTCAGGGCAACAGGACCCCCCACCCCACAATTAGCATGCATCCCGCAAATAACACATTAGACACCAGTGGTAGATTGGGAAAAGATTGCTGCAGGTTTATTTTATTACATACAACGTTATGTAATCATAGTGGGTTATCTTACGGGCAATCCAAGGGCAGGCCGAATTCTCGCCACCTGCCCGCCTGATGAGCCAGGCAGCACCGTGGCGAACCACCATGTGCTGCCCCTTATGGTAAACATAATACTCACGCCCCTTGCGGGGCGTACTAGGCAAACCCCCGGTTGCACAGGCCCACAACCGCCCGAAGGACAAATGGGGTGCCGACACATGTTCCCGGAACCTCCCCTGAGGCCCCGGGTCTTAAGCTCTAGGACCCCTATGTGCCCGCTGAGGTCCAGTGCTGAACTTCTCTGCTTCCGGATTGCCCTGTAACTCCGCCACAGCCCGGCCGGCGGCACCCGACGCCGGACGGGCCCCCCAGTACTTAGCCTCCTTCCTACCTGCAACCTTTGTACGTATGTCTCTCCCATAACCTTTCTCAGTTAACGGGGCATCCATGTAGCCGGACTGCTTCCTGCCGGTCAGAAGAAATGTCCCTCCCACAAGAGGGCAGAGAACCGATCCCCACAAAATAGGCCGAAGCTGTTGCAAAAAACATTCTTGCCGGCCAAGGCCACTCAAGCTGTCATAGAAGGACTATGCAGATCCTACGCTGTGCACACTTTATTTACGTCAAGACGGAAGGGTTAATGCTATCCTTCTGCGCTAGGGAGTTATGCAGCTGGGATTCACATCGATCCTACTCTGACCCCCGATAAAGAGATTATAGCCGCCCTGTCATCTCTAACATAACTGTGAGATATGCGGCATAACCTACATACTTTACGTTAACGCCTGCACTGGCATCCTTACTTTTTCCAAGGCAAGCGGCATTAGCAAGCTCAAGATCTGACAATCCACTGAGAGCCGGGGTGTCATGTACTCCTGCTGCACTCGAGCCTCGTACACATCAACTGCCCAACAACGCTTGCTTGATTCCTGGTACAACAGACATTATTGCCGGCCAAGGCCCAGACACAAAGCTTCAGGGTGAGGCTGGCGTACACTGTGCTCTTGTTTAAATGCTTGTGCTTCTATACAAGAAGAGTACAGGGGATTATTGTAGGGATGAATACAAATGTTTTGTAATATATAACTTGTGTGGACTCCCTCCATTTGATAATACAGGATTGTAACGTAAAACAGCTGGCTACACATGCCCTCTTGAGTTTTGCCTTGAGGCTGCTAAGTCCATGCTACCACTAAGATTGCTTGTCTATAAGATTGACTTACAATCACCCACGTAAGGGATTGCTTAGACTGGTACAAGGTGCCTCCAGGAATATGAGACATCAACCATCAGGCCAGCATCTCAAATTGTGAGGGGCTCCAAGAATATCTAAGGATACTCCAGTATATTCACGAGGCTGTTCCGACACCGACCAGGGGAGCCCAACCACACGTAAATGTGTTCGTGAAGCTGTGCGTCCCAAACCTTATAGAAACCCACTGTGCAAAGCACCCCCCCTCCCCCACCCTCAGAGTGAAACGAGCAAAGGGGGGTTAAGTTACCAGATTGTTCAGTGAGGCCCCGCAAACTAAGCGGGGAAAATTGCAAGAGCCCCTCCCCATTGAGCGCCATGGGCGAAACGCCCCGACAGTAAATCTGTAGATTGTATCATTAAAGGTGCCCAGGAAATTATAGCACAGCAGTAAAGGCTGCCTAATAGCTGATTCGAGCAATACCAAAAGCTAATTACACAGGAGGATCCAGCAAATTAATGAACCTCCGTGTACACCTAGGAGGAGATCGCGTAGTGTCCCAGGGATGACACCGGGTGAAGGCACACTGAAGGGAGTGCGAGCTCTCCGGGTGAGAGGCCTGTGTACCGCACCTCACTAGCGCAGTTGACGGCAACACCGAACTGCAGGGACTGCAGTCCAACCCTTAGGCAGGGATGCAGCCGACCCCCGAAGGTGTTATAGATCCGCATTCCCCGCTTGCATGCTGAAAGACCGGGCAACTACTCCTAAGTACATCCTTGCACCTCCCTCAAAGGAATTTACAGGTCCCAGCTGGACTCAATTCTGCTCGAGGCAAGGGTGCCTCACACTCCGTTACTCATAATGAGGCCGCCCGAGTCAGCATGCTTGGCCCCAGGCTGCGCTGCTTACCGACAACAGACCCAATAATGCCCAGTCAAGTAGCACAAGCCCCGACACATACAAAGTACTATAAGAGCACACATCGGAATATAGTACAGGAGCTACCTCGGAGCTCCGGGGCCAGATGACTACTACTGTAATACTTCCAAGGGGTGTAACCTGTTTACCCTGCCACATGGACCTAATGACACCTGGGGGAAACCAAAGATAGACCCAAACCCTGTCGGGCTGCCCCCAATGCGCAACCTTACACCGGATGGTGGTTCCGTTGGCCCCCCCAAGGGTGGGGCATTTCTCCAACTTTGGTCCTGTATTGGAGAGAAGAACATTCATTAGAAGCCCTGCCCCGCATATACCAATCTGCAACACAGAAGCGGGAAGGGGGCCGTGGATATCCCCACGCCGGCCAGGCTTGATTGTCAGTTACAAGACCAGCAGGACCACCGACCCTCCCGCAAGGCGATAATTGGGCAAGTGCTTACGTACCTCAAGCGCCTGATGAAGAGGTAAGGTAAAGGCGTGGGCCTTCAAACTGGCCTAAGAAGATCTCCCACACAATGACACCTCCAATGATACTACCTGCCCTCACCGATATCTAATGGCAGACCTTACAATCTAGGGAATTCTACTTGCTTTGAGTGTAGTAGTGTCTGCCCAGTAAAACTTGTTGTAACAGAGTCCGTAAACACGCAGAAATACTCTCCTGCCAGTCTAAAGAACTCGTAGTAGCATGCCATATTACTAATCTCTTGTTACACGTGTGAGCTACCTATGCAATGAGATGGTTACCTGCAAAGCACCAGTGACACCAACACCTGCATAACCTTCGGTCCTGGGTGTGCCTGTCTGCCAGCAGTGAGGAATGGGATCACCATGCGGCCCAGGAACCCCTTAAAGAAGTGGCACACATACCCGGCCAACAACTGCATATAAAACAGCCAGGCTGATCTCCCTGGGGGAAACTAAAACACTACTTGTTGGCTGGTGGAGTGATGGGAGGAAATGGCCAAAAGCCGGGGATGCCAATGTGAAGCCTGCCAGGCATGCGCTTGAGCTAATTAGCAACTTGTATGCCATACACACTCTTGGTACAGTCGGGGGGCTTGCCCCGACAAACTACAGCGAGCTAAGCTATACCAGCCATAGTGGCGATGCCCCTTGTTGCCGCCGGCCCAGGCATAACCAAATTGTTATCCGGAAGGAAGTTACTCTCAGCACGCCCCACCATGAGTATTTGCTTGGTCTGAAAGGGGGTTGGAAATGTGATTTAGACCACTCATGTCAAGTACAATATCCTGTTGCAATCCTGTTGCACAAGACAGAGGCAGCCAGAGTCTCCCATGGGGGTCTATTGGGCCCAATAATCCCCTAAATCTTACTTGCTGTAGTCCTACCCAGGAACCCCACCTGCTGCCCAAGGGTGACCCTTTTTGTAGAAACCTCGTCTCCTGGTAAGGATAACCCCGGAAGTGCTAACCCTTCCTATGTGCTAAAATTGGGCAATCCAGTTAGTGGTAAGGGGCATGAGTGCCCTCGAATCGTTGCTACAAAGGATCACCCTGGAGCAAGCAACAATTGTTACATAAATATAGCTCACGGTTTACCAATGTGAGATCTATTGCTCATGCCAAGGTTTGTTATGGATGTTGCGCTACACGTGCAAGAGAAATTGAAGCACTACCTTCCTTCTTAAGTCTGCCCTGGTGAAAAGTCTCCTTAAAATGGTGCAAAGTCTCCTTAAAATCGGAGGAGGAAGCCGCCGCCAGGCCGCCCCTGCTAAAATTAGCCTCCACCCCTGGTGGGGCCAGAAACATCAGGCTAGCACCGCCTAAAACTTGTCTGTTTGGGTATTGCAATAGATATAAAGTGGTGCCTGCTGCATAACCTGGCAAGTAGCTAAGGCTGACGAGAACACAACTGGCAGCTTCCAGCGCTTATCCCAAACAGATGCGTGAAATTGGCAAGAGTGTGACAAAGGAATAAGCGGCAGGGTAGCGAAACCTCGCGTTAGCTCGGGCGTCGGCGGCACATCGCATGAAGGCGCCCCCATGCACAGGGAGAAAAACCCCTTCCCGCCCGCCAAAGGGAAACTGAATCGACCTACAAACCAAAGCGTGAACACTGCTGTACATAACACAAAACAACTCCAGAATGAAAGTACTTCGTGTTTAATAGAGCATGGACAAACACGCAGCGAGACGCCGCTGTCCAATGCGTGCCCCACTTGCCTCCAACACCGTGAGAGTCCCAACCTGCCGATCGACAACTCAATTCGGCAACCCCAGCCCCCCACAAGATGAAAGGAAAGGCCAGTGGGCTGGGGCGTGTGAGAGCGCGAGGGCAGCCGACCAGAATGGGCAGCAGAGGGGGGGGGGGAGCGGGAAATACTGGCATCCCGACACATGGAACCAGCAACGGCTCACAGGGCAATGAAACAAAGCCAAGACTAGGCGCAAAATCGTCTCCCTCGGCTCACGGATAATAAGGCACCCGATACCCTAAAGTAGTACATCCATACACCCATGACATCTTAACGCGAGAGGTGGCGCGCACCGAAGGAGAAACAGCTGAAAAGCGAACGGCCGCCAAGGCATACACCTGCCCCAGTGCAGACTCGACTGCAGCATAATAACAGGAAAAGCCTTTTCTGACACCCAAGTAAGGCAGCAAATCAGATACTCGAACTCACGAGGAGTTGTATGGTGGGGCACTCATGCGAATGCCTTACGCCACCATTGGGGGCTTGTGTGAAAATGGCCGGCCCATGGCGCCCACGTCCCTGCGGTGGGGGACAGTGCGTGTCGACAGTGCGTGTCGCCAAGATGGCCGCTACGCTACCCGCCGCCCAAGCCGCGTGGGCAGTGCCCACTGGCTGCCTAGGTCACAAAATGGCCACAACAAAGCGCCCCTGCTAGCACCCAAGCTGCACAGATGTCCAAGTGGCCTGTACATGGCCCAAATCACTGATGGTGAAGCAGAGGGGGGCGAGCCGGAAGCACTTGCCTCAGACATCCTCCAAAGCTGGGCTGCCCGGCAGCAAGTATACATAAATACACGAGCCTAGGCCAACCCATACCACGTAGGATCTAATGCAGTGTATTGTCCGTTCCTGTAGGAACCTCCTGTCCCTCAAGATTCAAAGATTATGGCCGTACGACTAAGGCGAGAAACCTCATGAAACGCTCTTGAGCCACATCCGAACTCCCTTACGCGTGCCCGGGCTACTGCGGCCTGGCTATAGGGACTACCGCACCCCGCCCAACTGCTCGAGACCGTTCACGGGGCACCGCAGAAGCCCTCCTCAACCTGTACAAGTGTCCCTCCGCAAAGGGGGGGGGGGTCAAGCAACTACAAATATCTCGAGCCACTCGGCTCCTATTCATCAAACCAGGTAGTGTGACCACGCCTTGTGCCACGGTTGCAAGTGAAAAGTAGAATTACCGCGCTTCTAAACGTGGTGGGGGTGACTAAATCGACCATGACGGCATCCACCTTCAAATCGGTTTCCGACCTAGAGAATGACAGTACGGGCACGACCCGAAAGTCTTGGCGCGCGGCATTCGCAATCCAAGGGGCCTGCTAATCCTCGGGAGCAAGCTGCAAGCGAGATGCGGCTACACAAGGTTCTGTACATGAACCGCGTAAGGTGCAAGTAGCCTGACCACAAAGGAACCAAAACGCACCACATCCTCAGCTGCGCAGGGCACGATTTCTTAAAAGGTGTCCATTGTCTGCACCCACCAGGGGCGAAACGCCCACCACACGCAATGTAGCCAAAAGCCTGCCAGCACACAATCCCTGCAAAGTGACCTCTGCGAGGGACTACCTGGGGCATAAGCACAAGAAGAAAGTTTAAAAGGATGCCGCCCATAGATAAAACATCAGCTAAAACCTCAGTTTGTCTAAACGTACCTACTCCCCTTCGAGATATGGAGCAGCATTAAGACCAAACCCCCAAACTATGGAAGGGTGGGCGGCGCCCCCGCCACCCGGTGGCACCCACTGCCCGCAACTGCCACCGTGCGCCACGCCAATAGGCCTTACCCTGCTATGCCGCGGGCCCAAGGTGCACGCTGCATCCCCAACACCGCACACAGCATCATTTGAAATGTGTTTGGGACGTCCCGGGCTCGGAATGACCGCCCCTCATGCCCCATGCAAACAAGCTCCCACTCAAAATGGAGCCACCAACTGCCGGGTGAAGAGCTTGGGGGCGAAAATTACCACACCCACTGGGCCCGAAAACCGAACTCACCCGGGCGAACCATCCTACCCCACACTGCACGCTGCGGGGCCGTCAAACTGTTGCTGCGTGGTTCGCAAACATCGAAAGCCAGGAGGACACAAGATACATATTCAGATCTCGCAGGCACACCAGGATCGAACCTGTGCCTGTGTGGACAACCACTGTTCGTGGAGTGACCCGCATCAGTCCACTGCACCCTCAGAGCCAGCTAAGCATATTGCGCCTGGCCCTCTACTGTACCGCGCGGCCCCTACACCCGACCCAGAAAAGTTAAAAAATGGGGGCAGAACTTGTGGGGCACAGTCGGGCCGCCGTAAACCCATCAAAATCTAAATTGGCAAGCTCTACCAATACGGCCTGCTGCCAAGGCCGGGATCGAACGCCCGACCCCTTGCTCCTCAGTCTAACGCTCTAGCAACTGCGCTATCCCGGGCGCTCGACCCAAGGTAGCTCGAGCGCTGACAGCCCGCCGCCCCAGCTACAGGGATACCATCCCGCCACGTCTGCCTGCGGGACCCACCTGTGACCGCACCGGTCAAGGAACCCCGATGGGGGCGCGAGACACCTTCACTTCATTACCCCACAGCCAGCGTGCATCAGACGGCAGTCCAGTAGGTAGCCCCCCTATTGCAGGGCACAGAACACAACACCCGAACCAGCTATAAGGACGATCCCGGTGCAGAAAACAGCGCCAGGGCAGCAAGGCTTCCTCATGACCAAGCAGGAGGAGTGGGGGGTGATCGGTATACGCGAACCACCATCAAATAGAAACGCAAAGCAGGCTGCTACGCACACATGGTGCTCGAGCCAGCCAACTCCCCCCGGGAAAACCAAAAACACCCTCCCTGAAGAGGGGCGACTCACCGCCAGACAAAGCACCGGAGAAAACAGCAATCCGACACCAGACGAGGCCACCACGACGCGTCCGGTGGCAAGAGAAACAAGCATTTACAATGCAATGGTTTCGCCTTTGGAAAAGTTAGAGCTATTGGCATTGTAAATGAGAATTTTTTTTATGTGTTGGTTTTGAAAACAGATAAATAAATGGCATTGTCATTTACATTGCCATTAGCTTAATCTCTGCAGTCCCTAGCACTCCATAGCACTCCCTAGTCACTCTGCACTCCCTAGTCACTCTGCACTCCCTAGCCCTCCCTAGTCACTCTGCACTTCCTAGCACTCCCTAGTCACTCTGCACTCCCTAGCACTTCCAGTCACTAACACCAAGGTGGCAAAGAACCACAAGGGACTCAACATCCCTAGGAAAGGAACTACCCTGCCACGCAAGAGAAAAATCACAAGAGGGAAGTGGCTGAAATCGACTAGCATCCGTGCTTTGGAGTATCTCACAGCAGGCTATAATTAGCATGTGTAACCATGCAGTGCTCTAAATCTCAACCAAAAGTGGCAAAAGCCTGGAAACTGCAAAAGCCACCGCTTCCAGGAATTAGAGAATCAGAAGAAAAAAAATGGACACAGGCTGTTCTTTCCTTATTCTTTGGTAGGGTGCCAAGTAAGTTAAAAGAAGCAACCAGAAGCTGCCTTAAGGCTTGTCACCACCACCTCTTAATGACATTCCTGTTGACTCAGGTGACTGCAAGACATGCATTTAAACCATCACTGAATATTTAAAAAAAATATATATATTTCCACAGATATTACTTAGTATCTCAAAACTACCAACCAACCAGGTGACATTCAGAATGAATATATATATATATATATATATATATATATATATATATATATACACATACATACTACCTCCAAGGGTACCTAGAACCTAATCAATGAATAATTCCTTCTGTGTGCAGGTCGTGAATATTTGGTCCTACTGCCTGTGGTGGAAGTTGCCCCATGGACCCAACAAGTAGTATACTGTGATCAGCAGCTTCCTGTTGTGTTTACACGCCCCCTCGCAGACCCAATCATCAGCCACCGTACTCTCTGTGTTCACAGAAAATACTTCAAATGCGCATCTTCTCCCAATAAAGGGCGCCATAGACTCGGGTTTACATTTAAACCAGGACGGATCTTGACACGCAAGGCGAAGAGAGAACACAAAGCAACATGTCAGCAAGGAAACAGATAGACGTGTTGTGAGCCGGTGTAAACTAGACGCACAGCTATTTCTTTCAGCTCTGTTTTGTCTTAGCTTGCTTCTTTTAAGTACTGGGCCACAATGTGGAAGTTCCCCTAGGGCAGATCTGCCTCCCGAGCCGAGCAGGGCGCCTGCTTGTTTGGCTGTGATTCATAGCTCAAGGAGTCTTCATTCACATGGCACCTTAGACTGCTTTGGCAGGTTCCAGTCTGCTTGTCGGGACCAGCGAGACATCGGTTTGCTAGCAGCCCTGCTCCAAAAATACCCCCACTGTCACATCTACTGAAGCAGGAAGATCCAAAAATTGCACAAAGTGCCAGTGTGTACCCGCGACTGCTTCCCACATACACTACGATGTGTGTACCCTAGAACATGCTGAAAGGAGCATTCCTACCCTTCAAAGTGGCTTATCCACTAAAACTCTCAGATTACTCACTTTTGCCCCTGCAGGAAGCGGGTTCGGAAAGCCATGTTTGACCGGTAAGCTGATCCGAAGTGACCTGGAACTTAGTCACCGAGCAGCCGTGCACACGGACTACCCAAAGATCTCTCTGTTACACGGAGCCCTGGAGGTTCAAGCGCCTCTCGGGTTGATACAGTCTGAAGCAGGGGGTAAACTCTCCAGGCGGCGGGGGGACAAAGTGTTCGGCAGAAACCCGCACCTTCGTAGCTGGCAGTGGGGATTTACAGAGTAAATAACCCTTAAAATCCGTTCCCACACAGCTTCAACTTTATAACAAGCACTTACGGCACAAGGACAGCGGGAGGGGGGCGGGAACGGACAGCGGGAGGGGGGGGCAGGAACGGGGACACGAACAGAGGGAGGGGGGGCAGGAACGGGCACACGGACAGCGGGAGGGAGGCAGGAACGGAGAGCGGGACATCGCGCAACCCACCCCTGAAAACGACACTTCAAAAATGGCGAAAACAAAGCTTGAAAAAATAAAATAAAATAGCACACACCCAGCGCCGCGATGACGATCAGAAAAGGGTGGAGAGGGAAGAAATCGCGGGAACGCCCACGAATCTGGTCCGGCCATGACGGACAGATCTCTGTTCCAATGGCTAGCCTCCATTTATGGAGCTAGCCAATGGAACAGAGGGCGGATTCCCAAGCCACATGGTATTCTCATTAGGTTTTCGCCTGCGCGAAAAGCTGCGCAGTGCGCAGCTTTCACTGAGGTGAAACCTAAAAATGTGTGTCCCCACAAGAGGACACTACGACGTGTCCGGTGCGGCAAAGAGGCAGAGAAAATGGCGAGGGGGGCTTAAGTACCCCTCGCCCTGCCTGCCGCACCGGACGTGACCACCCAGCTCCTCCTAGTTCACCTAGGGACTCTGCCTGCCCGGGGGAGGAGAGAGGCTAGAGAGGGGCAGGGGGAAGCCCTCTGTGTCTAAGGGGCCGCCCTCCTGATGGCCACTGCGTGGCCTCGGGCAGCCGCATAGTCTCCATTCCTGGGAGACATTAATACGTCTCCCAAGGAGGGTAGAAAGCTATCTAGGGTTAAAGCTCCATGTGCAACCGTTAAGAGTAAAGGAGACTGAAGGCAGCAAAGTACCATAGGGGTGCCTTACACGTTTCAGGGGGACATTTGACTTTGCTATAGCTTTATATGGAAAAGTCAGGCTAGCAGTTCGAAACTGCTCTTCCAGTCTGCAGTGGGAGACTGAGATGCTTGTTTCACTTTTGTTACACCCTGCTAAACGCGGGACAATGCAAATTGTATGATGTTGGTAAGGCTGAATTTAAAGGAGTTTATACTTTGTGACTCCCATCATAGAGCGAACTTAGTTCAGCGTAGATGAATTTAGTAGCAGGCTTCTGTGCCTCCAAGAGGATGTCTCAGTGACCTCCTCAGGAAGGTAAAAGGTCTCTATCCAGCACCACTCAATCTTCAGGTGTGCAGCTACAGTGTCTGTGGCTAGGTGGAGGACCTGATCATCCTGCTGTGAGAGGGAGCAGGGAGGAACAAGCAAATAATAAGTGCCAACAGATAGGCTGTAAAGATTTCCAATAAGAATGGAACCCAGTGCATATAAGGATTCTTTGTATATGCTTTATTATGTACGTTAACAACTCTTTTAAATGACTTTTCTTTTATTGTCTCCTTTT
Organism: Lissotriton vulgaris; assembly: GCF_964263255.1. Lineage (NCBI taxonomy): Eukaryota > Metazoa > Chordata > Amphibia > Caudata > Salamandridae > Lissotriton > Lissotriton vulgaris. Next base: position 1,987,280,282 of record NC_141687.1, on the reverse strand, counting down.
CCATATGGTCTTCCCAGGCAGTCCCTTCTAGGAGTCTTCCTGGCCAACGTCGTCCCTTGGACAAAAGAAAGGCTCAAGTAAGCGTTTTCTTTTAATGATTTATTTTTTCTTAGTTTTTATACCACCTGATTTCACCCGTGTCAAAACGTGAAGGGAGGGAGAGCCAAAACAAAAACAGAAATAAAGAAAAAATGACAGCAGAAAGAACCAAGTAACAAATTGCTCTTAAATTACTTTCTGTTTATTTTCCCTTTAAGAACACCCATGCACCTCGGAGAGCCACGTCCCTCCGGGGTCGTGGCGGGGTACTTCTAATATATTCTGTTGTACCAGTTCTCCGTTTTCTTCAGATTTCTCGTGCGCAGCTGGACCTCTTCCGTTGAGGTCGCTTCGATCCCTCGGCTTGGTTGGGTCTCCGGTTACTGAGGTCGAAGTTCGGAGGATCGGGGACTCAAAGGAGGAGTTGACCCCAGTAACCGGAGACCCAACCAAGCCAAGGGATCGAAGCACCTCAACGGGAGAGGTTCAGCGAGTGGTTGGGGCCCGGTTCTAGAGGGTGGGCCAGGCCCACCCAACATGAACCTTGGCCCTCACAAACTACCACTGGTGCACAAAGATAATAAAAAAATGTACCAATGACTCTGGGGATTTATGATCCTGCTGTTGGTAGTTTTTAAATGCAGATAAACTGAATTTTATGTGGATAGCTCAGTGGGTTACTGCCTTTGTCACAGAGATCCTTGTGTTACTTGCAATTCAGAAGTTACAATCCTAAAATAGGACAGTGACCTTTGAATTGTCATCAAAGAGCTGTATACAAACTTTGCTTTTTTGTGTTGTTACATAGTTAGAGCTTCCCCGTTCTTTCATTATTCCAATGTTGCTAAAAGGAGTTAGTTTTGCAGTTATACATTTTGATCAGTAAGCCAACCCTCAACCACTGGAGTACTCTTCAAATCCAGAGTTTGTGCTTCTCCATATTAATCCCTCTAAAATATACTGCCCAGTATGGATGAAGTGTGATTTCCACACCTTTTATTTGACTCTGTACGTTCCTCCTTCTGGTTCAAAGTGGGGAGATTTGCATATTAAAAGAAAGTCGAGGCTTTTGTGAAACCATACAATGCGGTGGACTTAATAGGATACAAAGTGAGGCAGTATAGCCCATCGCGCCTGTTTTTGCTGTGTGCAACATTCAGCTAAGACGGACATTCTCACTGGACCAGCTTTGCCTTTCACCCCTCCGAGTTTGAAATGGGCACTGTGAATTCAGGGTTATATGTATCAACCGATGACCTAGTCCTGTGTGGTCGTCCCTGAGAGTGAGCTACAATGTGAAACAATACCGTGGCGCTCGCCTAAATCCTTCTAGACAGCACTCCCCATTCAAACCAACATCCTCCAAAAGGGGCATGTCAATTTAAAATAAATGTAGGATTTACTGCACCACTGTCCTCTACATGTACAAACATACAAAAATATACATAAAAACCAATAACTTTTTACAAAGTCATCCAATTGATAACATTTAACACCTTGGCTGCTAGCGATATTTTCCTTCTGCGCTGCATTCCCAGATTTACCATTGTTCATGACGAGCTCAGCTCGTCATCAGCACAGCTCAACTGTGCCTCATGACGAGCTGAGCTCGTCATGAGTTAAAAACATCGATTTGTGTTTTTTACACAGGCAGTTTCAGTCCAGAAGTCTATCGACTGCTGCACCTATCAATTTACACCCAAAAAGCCCTTCACAACCAATGGCAGGTTGGAACACTGATGTGGACATGCGGGGAAGATATACATTAGGGACAGTAATGTTCATTCATTGCATGGCCTATGTGCTGGAAGCCTGCACAACGGGTGTGTCTTTAAGTGCTTGCTGGGAACGGGTGGCGGACAGGGTCTGTCTGAAGGACAGCCAGAGGGTTCCCACTGCAGAAATGCTTATTTTCTTTTATATGGTGCGCATGTAATCAGAGTTGACGTCAGAGCACTTTAATAAAAGCCACAATAACGTTCAGAGCCGAAACAACTAAATCATGATGCCTCATCAGAAATAGTAAGTGCTATATAAAAAAAATTGCCTTCCACATGTGTCCTTATTACAGAAGTGCTCTCTCGGTGAACAAAGGTTGTGAGTGAAGAATTTGAAGACTCGCAGGATGAGGGAGCACCATGGCCAGAAGGGGCAAGGTTTTGCAGTGCAATAGGTCTTGCATTTGCTAGAGTTTGAGCTATTGTTATTTGTACATGACAAAGCCTTTTTTGTGTGTTGGTTTTTAAAGCATACATAAAAGGCATCGTCATTTACAATGCCAATAGCTTAAACTCTTGCAAATGCGAGACCTATTGCATTGCAAATGCGTGTTTATTTAATTGGCAGTTGGTTAATTAAGCAACTGTGCTAATTATATTTACTGCTATATTCAATATTTCAAGTTTGGAGGTGATTTTACTAATGTTTTTTACTGGGAATAATGAAAGTGGAACCGGATAGTGGCGGGAATGGGGCTGGGGACCAAGGTCAGCTGTGAGATAATATACACTGGAAAGGGGTGGTAGAAAAGTGGATAATCGAGCCTGTAAGGGAGTGCGTTGCAGGGTCAGGGGGAGGGGGAGGTAGTTATGAAGAGGGATTCTCCCTGAAGGCTTGCACAGAGGGAGCCCGAGTAGTGTCACTTGCCTGATACTCCCACCTCAGAAACCTCCTCTTCCCATCAAAGGGACATTACATGGAATAAAACACTTTTTGAGAGCGATAACATTTAGAAAGAGATTTGGAAAAGAGTTCATTTTACTGGGCCTTGTAAAACTAAGAAGAGATAAAGGACGGCCCAGAAGCAGGCCTGGCTAGACATATAATCAACAAATGGGTCCGCAGTGGCCCACCCAAATGCACCCTTGGCCCACCCAAATAAAAATTCCTGGAGCCAGGCCTGCTCCGAACGGTCTTCTGTCCCCGCTGCTCCTTACGCCGAAGTTTTTTTTTTAATAACGCGCGCTCTGGCATCGGTAGACGGCCCTCCTACACCATGTGACCCCTAACGTCAGCGTTCTCAGATCCACTTGGATTCAGCTTAAAGGGACCGCTTCTTCATGAATACATCCTACTCGGTCTCCAGATGAAGGGTGCTATGCCACGTAACGGAGGAGGGCTGTAAATAAAGAAGGGGAGATATGCATGAAGGGAATAGGTCATCTCTCTCATCCTCTTCTACTCCCTCTGTTGGGTCAGGCACTTCCTGACATAGGCAAACCAGATCCTTCTTGACCAGACTCGAACAATCAGAATCAGTCCTTACCCAATTGTCTTGCATCTTCTGCAGGACCCTTGACAGAGGCAGGATTGGCAGAAATGTGCACTGCAGGGTCTGAGACCAGTCAAAACAGAAGACATCCCCCAGGGAATGATCCAGAGGGGAGTGTATGGCACAGAAGAACAAGTTACTTACCTTGGGTAATGCCTTTTCTGTTAGACTCTTACTGAAGATTCCTTACCTTGTGAATTCCCCCAGGCGCCAGACTGGATCCGAAGAATTTTGATAACAAATCCATTGCACATTGGTAGGTGGTGTCATGCAGCTCAGTGCCAGACTTGTCCCGCCCCGAATGTGACATCAGGTCCCCTATATCTGTACCACCTCATCTCGCAATCGTCAGCTTTTTTCTGATCTCTGTCTGCAAAGTAGGAAGTGGAGCCCAATAAATCAGAATACACTGGTGTGCAGAGCTCCAGACTGGAATCACATTATTGGACTGTATGAGTTAATTCCACATAATGGGAAAGAGGATGGGTAGTGGAGGAAATCTGCATTAGATAAGAGTCTCTAACAGAAAAGGCATTACCAAAGGTAAGTTACTTGTTCTTCTGATAGACTTCTAAGTACAGATTTCTCACTTTGTCAATAGATACCAAAGCAGTACCTCTCCTGGTGGTGTGTCCATGTAATGGCTTAGACCAGGAAATCCTGCAGGACAGATCGGGCAAAATACCCATTCCCTTTCCCAAGCATATTTGACAGTGGTGATAGATGTGTCATTCCTGATCAGAGGCCTATGGTCTCCAGCAGAATCCAGACTCCACATTAACCCACTGGAGCTCCGGGCGATCTGCTGGCCGTTCTACCCTCCATCAAAGGAAAGCTAGTGCAGCCCTGCTTGTTGCAGTACCACATGGCGGTGGTGTTGTCCGTTAACACCTGCACTACACTCCCCCGGACAGAGGGGAGGAATGCCTTCAGTGCAAGCCAGATCGCCCTAAGCTCCAGAAGGTTGATGTGGAACCGGGACTCCGCCGGAGACCAGAGGCCTCTGATCTCCGCCTCTCCCATTTGGCCTCCCCAGCCCTGGAGGGACGCGTCCGTCACAACTACGTGCTCCGGTTGGGGTAGGGAGAGGGATCTGCCGCTAACCCAATCGCGGTCCGTGAGCCACCACTGAAACTGTCTTGCAGTGCCCTCCGAGATCAAGACATGGTGGGACAGGTTGCCCTGATGCTGGGCCCACTGAAACTTCAGGTCCCACTGCAGAGCCCGCATCCGCCACCTGGCGTGATGCACCGGAAGGATGCAGGAGACCATCAGCCCCAGAAGTCGCATCGTCAACCTGACTGAGACTCGGGATAATGGCTGAGAGATTGGAATCAGAGCCTGAATATCCCGAACCCGCTGTTCGGGAGGATAAACAGGAAACTGCGCCGAGTCCAGAACTGCTCTGATGAAGAGGAGATTCTGAGAGGGACACAGGTGTGACTTCGGCACATTGATGGAGAACCCCAGCAGGTGCAGGAGGTCGGCCGTAGTCTGGAGGTGGCTGACGACTGTCTGGGGCGAGCCCGCCTTCAACAACCAGTCGTCGAGGTAGGGGAAGACTGAAACCCCTAACCTGCGCAGATGAGCTGCGACCACCGCCATCCCTTTCGTGAACACCCGTGGGGCGCTGGTATGGCCAAAGGGGAGCACGGTAAACTGAAAGTGCTTGTGGACTACCGTGAACCGCAGGTAACGCCGGTGGGCCGGCAGGACGGGGATATGAAAATAAGCGTCCTGCAAATCCAAAGCTACCATCCAGTCTCCTGGGTCCAGGGCAGCTAGGACCTGAGCTAGTGTCAGCATCTTGAATTTCTCCTGCCTGAGGAAGCCGGTGACGTTCCGTAGGTCCAAGATAGGGCGTAGGCCCCATTTGCCCTTCTTGGGTACCAGAATGTAGTGGGAATAACAACCACACCCTACTTCTGGCCCAGGAACGCGCTCGATGGTCCCCTTGGCAAAGAGGGCCGTAACTTCCTCTCGAAGAAGTGTCAAGTGATCCCCCGACACGCGGTGGTATTGCGGTGGCATGGCTGGAGGGGTCGCCTCGAAGGGGAGGGAGTAGCCCCTTCGGACGATTTGCAGCACCCACCTGTCCGATGTGACAGTGCGCCAGTGGAGGTGGTGATGGCGAACCCTGCCCCCCACTGGCGTCACATGGGCCTCAAAGCTCAGACTAGGAGGGTTTCGAGGCAGATGCTGCGGGGGCGGGTGTGGACTGGCCTGGCCGTTGTCCCCGACCGCCGCCACAGCGTTTTCCACGTCCGCCACTGTGCTGGACGGTAGTCTGCGGCCCGTGGCTGGCAGGACGCGTGGGGTGCCCCTTCCTTGGCCACGAAAGGAGCGAAAGGCAGACGATTGCTGGCGCGGGGCTGAGAGGACTTGGCCGTAGCCCTGGAGTCCTTAAAGCGCTCAAGTGCATGGTCTGCCTTGTCGCCAAAGAGGAGACGGCCATCAAACGGCATGTTCTGGACATCAGCCGTAAAGTTGACGGACCTCAGCCAGGCATGGCGACGAATCGCCACCATCGTTGCCATCGCTCTGCCAAGTGAGTCCGTGGTATCCAGTCCACACCGGATGGAGTACTGTGCTGCATCTCTACCCTCCTCAAGGGATTGGGTGAGTTTAGTCTGGACCTCCGCCGGACATTGTGGCAGCACGTCCGCGACCGTGTCTCACAGAGAGTGGGTATAACGGCCCAAGAGGCACGCGGTGTTGACTGACCGCAGCCCTAAGCTCAGGGAGGAGAATACCTTCTTTCCGTATTGCTCGTACCTCTTGGATTCCCGATCGGGAGGAGCCGTCGGGAATGCGGTCTGGGAATTAGAGGCCTGGATGACCAGGCTCTCCGGGGTGGACAGGAAGCAAGGGTCGCCCGGAGCCGGGCAGTGGCGTCTGGCCACGTTCCTATCTACAGGCTGACCTGTAGCGAGCTTAGACCAAGTGCCCAGAAGAACGTCAGACAAGGCCTCATTAAACGGCAGGAGAGGCTCGGCCGATCTTGCCTGCAGTTTAAGGACCTCAGTGAGGAGGTTAGTCCTCACGGCCACGACGGGGAAGCTCCAGGCCCAAGGCCTTGGCCGCCCGCCTCAGTACCACACTATAGGTAGCCCCCTCCTCCGTAGCCACGGTAGGAGGGGAGACAAAACCAGTTTCCGGCGAGGTGTCCAGACCACTGGCCTCCCCTAGCTCACCTGCCCAGTCCTGATGCACAAGTTACTACTTGTGTAACGATATATATGTACAAAACATTAGTTAGTGATAGATTTCTTACCTTAGAATATCCCCAGGCGTCAGACTGGATCCGGAAAATTTTGCGTAGCTATACCCCTGCGTGCCGGCAGGCGGCGTTGTTAGCGCCGGAATGACGTCGGAGTACTTAGACGCCGCCTATGCGCGCTGTCGTCAGTTCTGATACACAGCTTTTCCGCGCCAGATACGCAGAGCCATTACAGAAACAACACTGGTGCCATGAAACTAGGTCCCTGAAAGGGGATGACCTTAACCCTACATATCGGTTCGCAGTACGGGGAGGATTGGTGGGTCGGTAAGGAATCTATCACTAACTAATGTCTCTTACAGATAAATTGTTACACAAGTAGTAACTTGTGCATCTGAAAAAGACACGTTAGTGATAGATTCCTGACCTTAGAATAGATACCCCAGCAATACCAACCCTGGTGGTGGGTCCACGAACCAATAATCACACCAAAAAGTCCTGGAGGACAGAACGGCCAAAGAAGCCATCCCTCCGGAATTGGCTGTCCAGGCAAAAATGTCTCGCAAACGTGTGCAGCGAGGCCCACGTAGCTGCCTGGCAAATATCCTGCAAGGGTACTCCTTGGCCCGGGGCAGTTGTAGTCGCCGTGGCCAGAGTAGAATGAGCCCGTAGACCCACAGGGGGTTCCTTCTTCGCCAAGGAGTAACACGCCTGGATACACAAGATGATCCACCGCGAGATGGTACGCTTGTGCACCGCCTTTCCCTTCTTAGCGCCCACGTAACCCACAAGAGTTGGTCATCCACCCGGAAGGAGTAGTTTCTGTCCTGTAACTCCAGGTCTGTAGTAGGGGTATCTCTGTTATAGTCATAATCTAGTGAATAGTCCCGCCCATGTGCGTGGACACCGGCAATCAAAAATAATCTCTTAAGTTGTCAAATCATGCAGAACTGCAAAGACACTTAAGAGAGAATTTAAAGACAAATAATGCAGCCTATATCCACAGGCTACACTGTCCAGTACTTCAACTAGACATTCCACCAAACAAAACCACACACAACACAGCCTGCCCAGTTTCTTCCATAGAGAAACTTGCCTCTACCAGTAAAAGACTCTGGAATGATAGAGAGGAAGGCATGGACAGACAAGCCCCATAGGCTGCCATTATGTGGCTTAAATAGGATACTGTGCCTTTAAGAGAACTTTCCAGAACTTCTCCCAGTATCCCAGAATGCACAGCAGGTCCCTTTTACTTTCAGTTCTTTTTGAAGGCGTAGCACGCCAGACCTGTAGCATTCCTTACATGGATATCTTTCTCCACCGGGGAGGAGGGTGGGCGCTTATGACTATAACAGAGATACCCCTACTACAGAACTGGAGTTACAGGACAGAAACTACTCCTTCTGTAGTAGGGGATCTCTGTGTATAGTCATAATCTAGTGAATAGAATGGCTAGCCCATCCCCACACCAAAGCGGCGGTGGAGAGAAGAAAATTAACACCACTATTGTGCGAACAAATTCCGCAGCGAAGCCTGCCCAACCTGAGCATCTGCCCTGGCATCAGTGTCCAGACAGTAATGCTTAGCAAAGGTCTGAACCGACTTCCAAGTGGCCGCCTTGCAGATCTCTGCAATCGGAACATTACGGAGCAAAGCTGTCGTGGCAGCTTTTCCCCTGGTGGAATGAGCCTTAGGTTTACCCCCTAAGGTCTTCTTAGCTTTTTGGTAACACAACTGTATGCAGGACACAATCCACCTAGATATGGACTGCTTAGAGGTAGCAAGACCCGTCCTGACCGATCCATAAATGACAAATAATTGGTCTGACCTACAAATATCCTTTGTTTTATCCAGATAAAATTTCAACACCCTCCTAACACCCAGGGAATGCAGAGACCTTTCCGCTGGAGATGACGGATTCTGAAAAAACGTAGGCAACGTTATGGTCTGGTTGACATGAAAATCAGAAATAACCTTGGGAAGAAATTTAGGGTGAGTACGCATACCAACCTTAGCAGCATGAAATACAGTATAAGGTTCTTGGCAACACAACGCCTGAATTTCACTCACCCTGCGGGCCGATGTAATGGCACAAGGAACGCCGCCTTCCAGGAAAGGTGCTGCAACTAAGCCTTATGAATAGGTTCAAAAGGCTCCTTCATCAATCTGGACAGCACCACATTCAATTCCCATGAAGGCGAAGGAAGCCTGACAGGAGGGAACGCTTTCTTCAAGCCTTCCAAAAAATCTTTGATAACAGGGATCTGGAAGAAGGAAGTCTGTGAAGGGCATTTCCTGTAGGCAGTCAATGCAGCCAGATGAACCTTAATGGAATGAACATTAAGTCCAGACTGCGCCAAATGTAGAAGGTAAGGAAGGATGACGTCTTCCTTGCACGTCGTCGGGTCATAGTTCTTGGACTTGCACCAGATACAGAACCTCTTTCACTTGTAAGCATAGGAGGTCCGAGTGGAAGGTCTCTTAGACTCCTTCAATATGTCCATACAATCTTCGGGCAGATTCAAATTGCCATATTGCACTATCTCAGGAGCCATGCCGCCAAACTCAAAGACGAGAGGTTGGGGTGCAACATCTGCCCCCCGAACTTCGTGAGAAGGTCCGGCCTGCACGGCAGCCGTATGTAAGGAAGGAGAGACCGGTGAAGCAGGTCCGTGAACCACCACTGTCTGGGCCAATCCGGGGCAATGAGTATCATCCGAGCCCTGGACCGGGCCAGCTTGATGAGTACCGCCGGAATCAGGGGAATGGGTGGAAAAGCGTACAGAAAGCTGTTCGACCAGTTGATCCATAACGCATTCCCCAGCGTCCCCTGCTGGTAGTACCTGGAGGCGAAGTCTCGGCATTTGCTGTTTTCGGTGGTGGCGAACAGATCTACGTCTGGAGTCCCCCACCTTGCGAAGACTTCACCTAGTACTTCGTCGTTTATGACCCATTCGTGGTTTTCCTGAATCAGTCTGCTCAGTGCGTCCGCCTGAACATTCTGCACACCTGGCAGATGGGTTGCCGTTATCGTCAGTCCTCTGGCCAGAAGCCAGTGCCAGATCGCCTGCGCCTCCTGTGACAGAGCGCGTGATCTCGAACCCCCCTGCTTGTTGAGGTAATACATCGTGGTTGTATTGTCCGTCTGTACAAGCAGCGAGTTGGTCTGAAAGGACGGAAGAAAGGCCTTCAGTGCCAAGTGAACAGCCCTGAGTTCCAGGAAACTGATGTGATACGTGGCCTCCATCGGGGACCACATTCCTTGAATCTGTAAGTCCCCAGAGTGCGCCACCCAACCGTGGAGAGAAGCATCCGTCACGATAGTCTGCGTGGGAATGTCCTTGTGGAAGGGAACCCCTCGGAGGAGATTCTCCGCTGAACACCACCACTTCAGCGACTGAAGAGCATGCAGAGACAGTCGTATCTTGTCGTCCCAAGATCCTTTCCTCTGATCCCACTGGTCCTCCAAGCACTCTTGCAACGGTCTCATGTGCAGTCGTGCGTGTGGCGTCAGGAAGATACAAGAGGCCATCGATCCCAGTAGAGAAGACACCGTCCTCTCTGTTGTAGATGGAGTGGTCATAAGAGCCTGAGCCTTCCGAAGGAGTGATAATCGTCACTCCTCCGAAGGAGACACACTTGCTGACAGCATATTGATGGAGGCTCCCAAGTACTGTATGCATTGGACCGGAGTCGGGACAGACTTGGACATGTCGATGTGCAACCCCAGCTTATTCAAGGGAACGCGCGTCTTCTGGAAGTGTGCTCGAGCTTCCGAGAAGGAGGAGGCCTTGATCAACCAATCGTCCAGGTACGGGTAGACGAACACCTTGTTCTTCCTCAGGTGTGCTGCTACCAGCGCCATGAACTTCGAGAATGTTCTCGGCGCAGACTTTAGTCCGAATGGGAGTACTGTGTATTGATAATGATTGGTGCCGACTTGCAATCGCAGGAACTTCCTGTGTTTGTGTGCAATGGGCACATGGAAGTACGCATCCTGTAGGTCGAAAGCACATAGCCAGTCTCCCTGTTGCAACTGAGGATAAATCTGATGCAACGACAGCATGCAAAATTTCTCTCTGCGAATCCACTTGTTTGCTTGACGCAAGTCCAGAATGGGCCTGAACTCGTTCTTGTCCTTCTTGCGAACCAGAAAGAACCAGGAGTACAGACCTCTTCCTCTCTGACACAGAGGTGCGTCTTCTATCGCCCTTTTCCTTAACAGGATATCGGCCTCCGCCTGAAGCTCGCGCAGCTGAAACTGCGAGCTGACCGGTGGAGTTGCTGGAGGCGGGCTGGTGAACCGAAGTCTGTATCCATTGCAAACAATATTTAGCACCCACTTGTCCCGAGTAATTTTTCTCCACTCTGCCAGAAAAAATTGAATGCTTCCTCCCACCGGAGTGGGTAACCTATGCGGGGGAAGTGGGCGCTCAGGGCCTAGACCCGGCAGGGCCTTTGGTTGCTGGTGCCGACAGTTGGCCGCCTCTGCCCTTCGGGCGCTTCTGGAATGGCCTTCGGAACTGCTGCTGTTGTTGCTGTTGCTGCTGTTGCTGCTGTTGCTGTCCCGAAGCTTGGCCACGCCTTCTGCCCTGTCCACCGAACCGTCTCTGTAACGGGCGGTACGATTTCTTTGTCTCTTTGGGCTTTTCCAGACCCACAGCCGTGAGTGTTTCGGCCTCCGCCTTCATGGGGGCCATTTCGTCATCCGCATGTTTCCCAAATAGGGTTTCGCCAGAGAATGGAAGATTGTCAACCCTTTGCTGTGCGTCAGGTTTCAGTGACGTAAGGCGGAGCCAGGCGTGCCATCGCTGGTTAATCCCATGGCAGAAGCCATGCGCCGCCAAGAGGGACGAATTGGATGCAGCGCCACCAGCATCCCCTCATTTAACACCGCCTGGAAATCTTCCCTCTTGTCTGGAGGCAGGTGTTCCACAAACTGCTGGAGGGAGTCCCAGAGGGCACGGTCATAGCGCCCCAACAAGGCTGTGGCACTCGCAGCCTTCATGGAGGTCGCCGACGTTCCACACACCTTCCTCCCAGCCGAATGCATCCATCTAGACTCTTTATCTGGGGGGACTGTGGATGACGGGGTGGTAGCATGCTGTTTGCGAGCCGCCGTCACTATCACAGAATCTGGAGGAGGTTCCACTCTTAGAAAGGCCGGATCAGAATCGGGAGCCCGGTATTTTTTCTGTAGTCTCGAGGGGGCCGCCTTAGTCACCGCCGGGGTGAGAAAAAGTCCATGGCCGGTTCCTCCAGGTCCGGCACCAGTGGCAATAATGGAAGAGACAGATGTTTCTGGTGCAGCGTCTCGAAAATTACCGATGTCTTGGACGTGGGCACCGTCAACGAGATGCCCGATTTTGCTGCACCTCTTAACAGGACATCGTGAAAGGCTACCAGATCATAAACCGGCGACACCCTTGTCTCCGGTGACCCCGACAAAGTTGGAGAGTAGTCCCCGAGGACCTCGTATGAGAGCGAGACCTCTGCCTCCTGTGGCGGCGTCTCGACCGCGTGGATGACCTGTTGCACGATCGTTCCCTCCTCCTGGAACGTGAGCGCGACCTCCCAGTTCGTGGGCGCTCCGCAGGTTTCCGTGGAGGCGTCTTCCATGGCCTATCCTGGGGTTTAGGTCTAGGCGTACCCTTAGGCAGTGTAGGAAGAGGAGGCAGTGACGCCGACCTTGGTGGAGAAACATGAGGTATCTCCGACCGAGGGGCGGGCCCATGTGGCGGAAGCGGTGGTGGTGGTTGTCCTGAGGGAGGAAGTGGTGGAAGCGGAGGGTTGACAGGAGGATCCTCCTTAGGTACAGGGGAGGGGGAGCCTTCGGCCGAGGTGGTGTATATACCACCGAGCCCGGTGACTTATTCGAGGAAGGGGACTGCGAACCAGCCCCTCCCGTAGGTGATAGCCGTCTCCGGCGCCCTCCACCAGACCCAGCATGACTTCTGGCGCCAGAACTCCTTCTGCGCCGCTTAGGAGAGTTGGAATGACTCCGAGACGCCGATCTCTTCCTTCTCGACGCTGAGCGTCGCTTTTCCGGTGTCAAATGTCGCCTCCGCGACTCTGGCGTCGAACGCCGCCTCCGCGACATCGATCTCTTCTTCCTCGACGCCGAGCGCCGCCTCCGCGACGTCGACCGTTCCATTTTCGATGAAGAGCGTCGACTCCTCCTTGATGCCGACCGCTTTCTTGTGGTCCTCGACGTCGAATATCCCCTCGACGCCGATCGTCTTCTCGACGGCGACCGGCGGTGTCGCCTCGACGGCGAGCGCCGACGCCTGTCAACGGTCGTCTTGACGGCGGCCTACCCAGGCCCTTCAACGTCGAATCTTCACGCCGTCTCAACCCGGACCCCCGGGGAGATGGGGAACACACCGTCATCATCCCTCTCGACGTCGTCGTCGATGCAATCGACGCCGACGGAGACCGGGACCGTTTGCTGGTCTTCCTGCCTCTGGAGAGCCCCCCAGAGGCCTCAGCAGAGGGAACCTTCCCAGCCTGCCCAGACCCACCTGCAGCCTGCAGTCGTCTCTCCTCCAGGCCTTGAAGCCTAATCTTCAGCCTTTCCCTCAGGGTCCTTGCTGAAAGTTGCTGGCAGATGTCACATTCTTCAGGGACATGTGCTTCAGGGAGACAGATAATGCAGACGTCGTGTGGATCAGTCTTGGACTTCTTCCTTCCACATGCTGGGCATTTGTCGAAAAGAGCAGGCATTTTAGAGCCCTAAAAATCCTGATCAAACACACAGGAGTGAAGGGAAACACCAAGAAAAATAAACTGCAAACACTTTTATCAAAAAAGTGAACAAAAGTCCAATAAACCCTTGAAAAAGGGAGAGCTCAATGCCAGGGTCCTGTTAGCAGGAGCCGGAAAAAAGAACTGAAAGTAAAAGGGACCTGCTGTGCATTCTGGGATACTGGGAGAAGTTCTGGAAAGTTCTCTTAAAGGCACAGTATCCTATTTAAGCCACATAATGGCAGCCTATGGGGCTTGTCTGTCCATGCCTTTCTCTCAATCATTCCAGAGTCTTTTACTGGTAGAGGCAAGTTTCTCTATGGAAGAAACTGGGCAAGCTGTGTTGTGTGTGGTTTTGTTTGGTGGAATTTCTAGTTGAAGTACTGGACAGTGTAGCCTGTGGATATAGGCTGCATTATTTGTCTTTAAATTCTCTCTTAAGTGTCTTTGCAGTTCTGCATGATTTGACAACTTAAGAGATTATTTTTGATTGCCGGTGTCCACGTACATGGGCGGGACTATTCACTAGATTATGACTATACACAGGGATCCCCTACTACAGAACTGGCGTGTGCGATTCAGATAGTAAGAGAGCGCACGTTTTGGGTTCAGACGGTGGAGCCTCTCTTCCTCTTTCGAGTGATGCGGAGGCGGAAAGAAGGTGGGCAAGGTAATGGACTGCCGAATGTGGAAGGCCGTGACGACCTTGGGTAGGAACCAAGGTCTCGTCCGCAACACAAACTTGTCCGGATGAACAGAGAGGAAAGGAGGGGTAGAAGAAAGAGCCTGGAGCTCACTCACTCTCCTGGCAGAGGTGATGGCAACCAGGAAAGCAGTCTTCAAGGTAAGAAGACGGAGAGTACAGTTATGGAGCGGCTCAAAGGGAGCACACATTAGATAAGTACAAGATTCAAGTCCCACTGGGGCATCACGAAGGGAACAGGAGGGAACATATGAGTGATGCCCTTTAAGAATCTGTTGACAATGGGGGACTTGAACAAAGAAGGCTGATCAGGTAGCCTTAAGAAGGCGGAAAGGGCAGAAAGGTAGCCCTTGAGAGTGCCCAGAACAGAGCCCTACGGGGCAAGAGAAAGAAGGAAGAGAAGAACCTCAGAGAGAGGATCCACAGCCTTTGCTGTGCACCATGCCACAAATCTGTTCCACCTGCAGGCGTATACCGACTTTGTGGAGGGACGCCTGGCTGCCAGAATGACATTACAGACTTCGGGAGGCAAGTCAAATGGCCTCAACTGTCGCCGCTCAATCTCCAAGCTTGTAGGTGGAGACTGGACAGGTTCGGGTGGAGGACCGTCCCCTGCTGCTGCGACAGAAGGTCCTCCTGAAGAGACAGACGAATCGGGGGATCGACTGACATGCTGAGTAGCTCGGGATACCAGTATCTTCGTGCCCAGTCCGGAGCCACAAGGATAACCTGGGCTCGGTCGCGCCTGATCTTCTTCAGCACTCTGGGCAGAAGTGGTATAGGCGGAAAGGCGTACAATAGACCACAACTCCACTCGCGACGAAAAGCGTCCCAAAGCGAGTGCCGCCTTGGAAACTCCAACGTGCAGAACTGATGACATTGCACGTTCTCTTCTGTGGCGAATAGATCTAACCAAGGCTCTCCCCACTGCTGAAAGAGGCCTTGCGCCACGTCCGAGTTCAGACGCCATTCGTGATCCAACATGCACCGTCGGCTGAGTTCGTCCGCCCTGGCGTTCAGGGAACCTGCCAGGTGTTGAACCACCAGGGTCACGCCCTGATGTTCCAGCCACTGCCAGAGGCGCAGAGCCTCCTGGTAGAGGGTCCACGACCCCACCCCGCCCTGTTTTTTGCAGTACCACATGGCGGTGGTGTTGCCCGTGAACACCTGCACTACACTCCCCCGGACAGGGGGGAGGAATGCCTTCAGTGCAAGACGAATCGCCCGCAGCTCCAAAAGGTTGATAAGGAGCCGGGACTCCGCCGGAGATCAGAGGCCTCTGATCTCTGCCTCTCCCAAGTGGCCTCCCCAGCCCTGGAGGGACGCCTATGTCACAACTACGTGCTCCGGGTGGGGTAGGGAGAAGGATCTGCCACTGACCCATTCGCGGTCCGTGAGCCACCACTGCAGCTGTTTTGCAGTGCCCTCCGAGATCAGGACATGGTCGGACAAGTTGCCCTGATGCTGGGCCCACTGAAACTTAAGCAAACACAACAACTTAAGGTCCTACTGCAGAGCCCGCATCCGCCACCGGGCGTGATGCACCAGAAGGATGCAGGAGGCCATCAGCCCCAGAAGCCACAGCGTCAACCTGACCGAGACCCAGGATAAAGGCTGAAAGATCGGAATCACAGCCTGAATATCCCAAACCCGCTGTTCGGGTGGATAAACCCGAAACTGCGCCGAGTCCAGAACTGCTCCGATGAAAAGGAGCTTCTGAGAGGGGCACAGGTGTGACTTTGGCATATTGATGGAGAACCCCAGCTAATGCAGGAGATCGGCTATAGTCTGGAGGTGGCTGACGAATGTCTGGGGCGAGCCCGCCTTCAACAACAAGTCGTCGAGGTAGGGGAAGACTGAAACCCCTAACCTGCGCAGATGGGCTGCGACTACCGCCATCACTTCGGTGAACACCCGTGGGGCGCTGGTAAGGCCGAAGGGGAGCACGGTAAATTGAAAGTGCTCGTGGCCTACCGTGAACCTGAGGTAACGCCGGTGGGCCGGCAGGACGGGGATGTGAAAATAGGCGTCCTGCAAGTCCAACGCTACCATCCAGTCTCCTGGGTCCAGGGCAGCTAGGACCTGAGCCAGAGTCAGCATCTTGAACTTCTCCTTCCGGAGGAAGCCGTTGACGTTCCGTAGGTCCAAGATAGGGCGTAGGCCCCCTTTGCTCTTCTTGGGTACCAGAAAGTAGTGGGAGTAACAACCACACCCTACTTCTCGCCCAGGAACGTGCTTGATGGCCCCCTTGGCCAAGAGGGCCGTGACTTCCTCTTGCAGAAGTTGCAAGTGATCCCCCGACACGCGGTGGAATTGCGGTGGCATGGCTGGAGGGGTCGCCTCGAAGGGGAGGGAGTAGCCCCTTCGGACGATTTGCAGCATCCACCTGTCCGACGTGACGGTGCGCCAGTGGAAGAGGTGATGGCGAACCCTGCCCACCACTGGCGTCACATGGGCCTGAAAACACAGACTAGGAGGGTTTTGAGGCCGGTGCTGCGGGGGAAGGTGTGGACTGGCCGCGCCGTTGTCCCCGACTGCCGACACGGCGGTTTCCACAGCCCCCAACGCGCTGTTGGACATTCTGCGGTGCGTGGCTGGCAGCACGTGTGGGCGCGCCCCTTCCTTGGCCATGAAAGGAGCGAAAGGCACCCATTTGCTGGCGAGGGGCCGAGAGGAACAAGGACTTGGCTGTAGCCCTGGAGTCCTTAAATCGCTCAAGCGCATGGTCTGCCTTGTCGCCAAAGAGGCGACGGCCATCAAACAGCATGTCCAGCAGAGTGGCCTGGACATCGGCCGAAAAGTTGGTGGACCTCAACCAGGCGTGGCGTCGAACCGCCACAGTCGTTGCCATCGCCCTGCCCAGTGAGTCTGTGGTATCCAGCCCACACCGGATGGAATACCGTGCTGCATCTCGACCCTCCGCAAGGGTTTGGGCGAGTTTTGCACGGACCTCCTCCGGATACTGTGGCAGCACGTCCGCGACCACGTCCCACAGGGTGTGGGTATAGCGGCCCAAGAGGCATGCGGTATTAACTGACCGCAGTCCCAAACTGAGGGACAAAAACACCTTCTTCCCGAACTGTTCGTACCTCTTGGATTCCCGATCGGGCGGAGCCATCGGGAATGCGGTCTGGGAAGTGGAGGCCTGGATGACCAGGCTCTCGGAGCTGTGGTGGGCTGATAAAAAGCAAGGGTCGCCCGGGGCTGGGCGGTAGCGTCTGGCCACGTTCCCATCCACAGACGGACCTGTGGCGGGCTTGGACCAAGTGCCCACAAGAACGTCACACAAGGCCTCATTAAACGGCAGCAGAGGCTCACTGGAGCTTGCCTGCGGTTTAAGGACCTCTGTGAGGAGGTTAGTCCTCACGGCCTCGACAGGGAGTTCAAGGTTTAGGGCCTTGGCTGCCCGTGTGAACACTACACTATAAGCTGCCCCCTCCTCTGTAGCCACGGTGGGAGACAAATCCAGTGTCTGGCGAAGTGTCAATGCCACTGGCCTCCCCAAGCTCATATGTCCAGTGCGGTGGTGACTGGCACTCCCATGCCAGAGGGTCCTCAGACCCCTTCGAATCACCCTCGTCACCCATCTCCTGTAGCACAGGTTCAACAGATGGGTCCTGTTCATGAAAATAGAAATCTCCAAAAGCAGTCGGTAGCGGCGCCCATCGGTGCCGCTCCGGCCCCAGAAACGGACTGGGGGTAGGATTGGGGACGGTGCCCATAGCAGGCACCGGGGGTGACACCGTAGGGCCGGCGTCGGCGAGGTCGTGAGGTCGACCGGCGACGACCTGGATCCGGAAGCGGATCCAGAGAGGGCCTGCGGCGCCGGGACCGAAGCACCCAGCGGCGTCGGAGCCTTAGCGCCCGACCTGCTAGGACCTCCAGCCGGGGCCGTTGGGCCCGAAGGCACCACGGGACCCGGCTGAGGAGGGAGGGACCCCTTGGCCATGAGGTACCGCTCACCCCTCCTCAGGCGTCGCGTCTTGCCCAGGGACCCGAAGGTGTGGGGCAGACGGCGACGACAGCGACTCCGGCGGAGCCGCGCGGGTGGTGTCACCCGAACCTCCGGCCGCATTGTGCGAGCGTCGGGGTGGGTCGGAGGAACGATGATGTCTCTCCGACCTCTTATGCCTCTTACCTGAGGACTTGGATCCAGACGACCGATGTCCACTCCCGGAGCTGCGTGGGCTCCGACCCGCGACCTCCCGTGGGACCGGGACCTGGAGCGGCGCGGGGCAGACTGCCGGAGCTCCAGTCGCTTGCGAGACTGCTCTCGCCTAGCCTCAGACGTCAGGGCCCGGCAGTCGGAGCAGGTGCGGTCGTCGTGGTCGAGGCCTAAACACTTGAGGCACCGGCGATGGGGGTCGGTAATCGACATAAGTCGGTCGCACCTGGAACAGGGTTTAAACCTGGGCATCCCTACCGGCACCGTAGGAGTCGAAGACTCGAGCAAAGAAATGATCAAAAAGATCAAAAAGTTTAGTCAAAAAAGACTAAGGGGTAAAGCTTCTCCGGATCTGCGCTAGTTGGCGCGGAAAAAAGAAGAACTGACGTCAGCGCGCATGGGCGGAGTCTAAGTACTCAGACAACGTCATTCCGGCGCTAACGACGCGGACGCAAAGCCGCGGACGACGCCTGCCGGCGCGCAGGGGTATTGCTACGCAAAATTTATTGGATCCAGTCTGACGCCTGGGGATATTCTAAGGTAAGGAATCTATCACTAACGTGTCTCTTTCAGATAAGACTGACACTCCTGTGCCAGAGGGTCCTCAGACCCCTCCCAATCCCCCTTGCCACCCATCTCCTGAGACTCAGGACCAAAGAAGTAGAAATCTCCTAGCGGCGTCAGATGCGGCGCCGGACCCGAATCGAGGGAGGGATCGGGGACGGCGCCGCTCGGAGGCGGCGCCGGGGGTGACACCCTGGGGCCGGCGCCGGCGAGGTCGTGAGGTCGACCGGTGACGACCCGGATCTGGACCCAGGTCCTGCGGCGCTGAGACAGAAGTCACCGGCGGCGTCGGGCCGAAGCACCCAACGGCGTTGGAGCCGAAGTGCCCGACCCGCTGGAACCCCCAGTTGGGGCCACTGGGCCCGAAGGCGCCACGGAGCCCGACAGAGGAGTAAGTGACTTCATGGCCGTGAGGAAGGCCTCAATCTCCTCCGGCGTCGCGTTCTGCTCAGGGACCGACGGGTATGAAGCAGGCCGCAACGCACGTGACTCCAGCGGAGCAGCGGAGGCGGTGTCGCCCGAACCCCCGGCCGCTTCACACGAGCGTCAAGGGGAGTCGCAAGAGCGATGATGTCTCTTCGACTTCTTGTGCTCACCTGAGGACTTTGAGCCCGACGACCGAGGACGACTCCCGGAGCTATGGTGGCTCCGACCCCGCGACTGGTCCCTCGACCTCCTCGTGGACCGGGACCTAGAGCGGCGCAGGGCCGACTGCCGGAGCTCGAGTCGCTTGCGGAACCACTCCCGCCTAGCTTTGGACATCAGGGCCCGGCAGTCGGAGCAGGCCTTGTCGTCGTGGTCGAGGCCCAGGCAATGAAGACACTGGCGGTGGGGGTCGGTAACCGACATCAGTCGGTCGCAGTCGGCGCAGGGTTTAAACCTGGGCATCCCTACCGGCACTGTCAGAGTCGTAAGACTTCGAAAAGGATCAAAAAATGATCGAAAAAGGTTAGTCAAAAATTGACTAAGGGGTACCACTTTTTCCGGATCTGCGCTAGCTGGCGCGAAAAAAAGAAGAACTGACGTCAGCGCGCGAGGGCGGCGTCTAAGTACTCCGACGACGTCATCCCGGCGCCAACGACGACGGAGTCACAGACGACGTCTACCGACGCGCAGGGGTATTGCTACGCAAAAGTTTCCGGATCCAGTCTGACGCCTGGGGATATTCTAAGGTAAGGAATCTAATACCAACCTGTTTCTTTCAGATGCCAGAGAATATCCCTTGTGATTCAACACCTGGTGGGCTTTCTGAATGCCAAGGTGGACAAACTCCATAAAAGAAACCTAGCGGATCACAACTGGTGTCTCTAACCAGAAGTGGTGCAAGGTCTCTTTCAGCAGTGGAGAGAGCCTTGGTTAGATGTGTTCAGCAATGCAAAGAACGTACAATGTGCTTGAATTTCTATTGAGGCTCACACTCAGAGATGCTTTTTTTTTTTGAATGGGGCTCAGGCCTCCTATAGGCCTTTCTGCCCATACCACTCCTGCCCAGAGTTCTCATGAAGATCACGAATGAGAGGATCTTCTGTCACAGCAGCAGGAGAGGGTTCTCCACCAGAACCTGTCAACACTCTGCCTTCATGCGTGGAAATTGAGCGACGACAGCTGGCAGTTTGACCTTCCGCCAGACGTCTGCAATATTATTCTGGCAGCCAGGTGCCCCTTTACCAGGACTGTGTACGCCTGCCGTTGGGGCAGGTTTTGTGGCATGGCGTGCAGAGAAACAGGTTGACCCTCTTTCTGCTCCCCTCTTATAAGTCCTTCTCTTTTATTCTTTCTCTGGCCTAGCAGGGCTCTGTTATGGGCACCCAAAAAGGTCTAACTTTTTGCCATCTCAGTCTTTCTGTGGTTACTAAATCCCGCTTCAAATCCCCTGTTGTAAATAGGTTCTTGAAAGGTTTGCTACACATATTTTTACCTTTGTCCTTTATCATGCCCCAGTGTGACCTTAATCTAATCTTAACTTTTCTGATGTGCAGTCCTTTTGGTCCATTGAGCAATTGTTCTCTCAGGCTCCTTACCTTCAAGACAGCCTTCCTGGTGGCAATAACATCTGTCCAGAGGGTCTGTGAGCTTGAGGCTTTGTCATCCAAGCCTCTGTACTTGAACATCTACCCAGCCAAGCTGGTTCTTCACACTAGAGATTCCTTTCTGCCGAAAGTTGTCACTCCCTGTCATGTCGACCAGTCCATCACCTTGCATACTTTTTACGCTCTGCCACATCCCTCCAAGGAAGAGGAGCGACTTTGCCAGCTGGACCCAAAAAGAGTGTTGTTCTACCCTGACAGCACAAAAGAGTTTTGGTGCACAACTAACTCTTCATTGGGTATGTCGGCACACAGAAGGGAAAGACCATGCAGAAGCAAAGCAGTCCATCTCCTAATGGATGGTGCTCTGCATTAAAATCTGCTATGCACTGACCAAGAAGCAACCCCCAGAGGGCTTGTGTACTCATTCCGCAAAAGATGCAACCACTGTTTTAGCATGCAGAGTTCCGGTCCTGGACATCTGCCAGGCAGCAACGTGCACATGTTTATCAAGCACTACTGCCTGGACAGTCAGGTCTGTAGGGATGGACATTTTGCCCTTCAGTCCTGCTGCAAGTTTAAGTGTAAACATGTTTTGCAGACCTACCTCTGGGGAGGTGTTGCGTGGGTATCTATTCTAAGGTAAGGAATATGTGGCTAGAAGTCTCTATCAGATTAACAAGTTACTTTCTGTAACGCCTTATCTGGTAGAGACTCTATTTATCCAAAGATTCTTTACCGACCCCACCATTCCTCCCCGCTCTGCGATTGGATTTCTAGAGTCAAGACTTTCCCCCGACAAGGCCCTAATTTTCAACACCAGTGGTCAGTGCTCTTCATGGCTCATAGATTCTGGCGTGGAAAGTCAAGAAAATAAACTGACATCAGCGCGCTGAGGTAGCGCCTATATAGGTACTGTGCATGTCACTTTCCCCGCCGACTATAACACACACAGCCAAACGATGCCATTTACCAGAGTGCATGAGTGCTGCTCAAGAAATATTTTCGGGTCCAGTCTGATGACTGGGGATAGTTCTAAGATAAAGAATCTGCAACAGGATACCAGTATTTACCAAATAAGGTGTTGCCAAAGGTAAGTAACTTGTTCAATAGATCAAGCCAGAGTTCTCACCATCGCTGGAAGATGCCCTGTGCCACCTCCGAGAGTTGCTGACATTCGAAATCCTCTAGGCAACGTCACCGAGTTAGTCTGATTTGGCGGTTAAAGATCCTGCCAGATGCTGGCCAATCAGGGAAATACTCTGAGAAGTCAGCCACTTCCAAGGACGTAGAGCCTCCTGCCACAGGACCCATGACCCGACTCTGCCCTGCTGGTTGCAATACCACATTGCGGTTGCGGTGTCTGTGAAAACCTGCACCCTTTCCTCCTTGATGGTTGGTAGGAATGCCTTTAGTGCCAAACAAATCCCCTCCAACCTCAGCAGGTAGATGTGGAGGTGAGTCTCTGTTGGAGACCACAGACATCTCCCAGGTAGTCTCACCAAACCAACATAAATGTATTAATTATAACTGATAGCTTCAGGTAGGGCAAGGACTGCAGCTGGTCCAATAGCAGTCCAGCAGTCACCACTGCAGTTGTTTCAGTCTCCTCCGACACCTGGAAGGACTCTAATAGGTCCATTGATACTGAGCTCACTGAGACTTCAGTTCTCACTGCGGTGTTTGCGTGTGCCACCTTGCCTAGTCCACGAGCAGGATACAAAAAAACATGAAAGCCACGCTGCTCTCACTGAGACACAGGTCAAGGGTTGAAACACTGGGATCCTAGCCTTAATGTTTTGGATTTGCTGAGGCACAGGGAACGCTCAAAAAAGCAATGTGTCCAAAATAGCTCCAATAAAGTGCAGCCATTATGTAGGAGTCAGGCCGTGGGCTGGGGGTCTTGGCCTTAAATAGTAGGGGATTTGGAGGCTATTGGATTGATCTCTGACCTCCACCTCAAACAGGTTGGGGTGTCTGTTGCTGCTGTGGCACATATTAGTTCTGCCTCTGGCAGTATTCCCTGCTGAAGCTCGAAAGGGGCAAGTTTCCTTGGGAAATGGCCAAAAAAGCGGAGCGAGGCCTAGAGAGTGAGCAGTTGCTTTGATCTCCTTTTAACTTTCTACGGTTGAATCTGCCTTCGCTTTAAAAAGGACTAGAGCCGTCAAGGGAATATCCTTAGGGATTGTTGGATGTCAGAAGACAAGCCCATACGTCTAGTGTAGGAGTGGTGCTGAAGCACCACACTGGCCCCAACTGCCCTACTCAGACAGGCCCAAGCGAATAGAGTACTTTGTTCCCTCCTAACTATCCGGGATGAGGCATTACAGGGTTGGATGCATGTCTTCTGGTACAGCTGACAAAATATGTCACTGTGTCCCACAATGCATGAGAGTACTTGCCCATGAGACAATTTGTGTTAACAGAACTGAGGGCAAGGCTGGTGGAGGAAAATATATGCTTGGTGAATGTATCCATGCGTTTTAACAGGAGGAGTTGTAGAAATGCATTAGGGTTAAGGGGACTCATTGATGCCTGTATCACTAAGTTCTCCAGGGTTGGGTGAAAAGCGGAAAATCTGGATCCCGGGAGCAGGTCTCTGCTTCCTTACCGTGGGGCAAGACCCTGGCTTTGCCCAGTTGTCCACCAGCACATCAATAAGAGCCTCATTGAAAGGAAGCAGAGGTTCTTGACTCATTTGGACTGGATTGAGGTCTGTCAAAATATTTGTTTTCGCATCTCTTACGGGCAACATGAGGTCCAAAACTTCTGCTGCCTTCTAATCACTGTTGAAAAGGAGGCAAACTCTTCTGTTGCCATAGGGAGGGAAATCCAATGTCTGGGGAAATGTCCAGCTATTACAGATGTAGAAATAGTTTTTTTTTAATTAGAAGGGTCATCCCCAACATCATTGCCTGCATGGGGTTGGGATGTTTTTGGGTCAGAGATAGAATACAAGCCTATTGTTTGCAGCCTCAGGTGGTGGAAACTTGCCTTTCAGAGTATGATTAAACTATCAGCTCTGCTTCCAGTGTCTGTGACATTGGGGCCAACATTTGTTGAGGTGCCAAGGCTGGAGCCAGTGTAGCTGGGCTAGGAGACTGGGCTGGCCTCTAAGCGAGGTTGAGTGGCACTCTTTGACAGTTTTGCCAGGGGTAACCTGACTCAGATCCTTGGGGCCCCACGGTGCTCAAGAGCGATCTGGTGGGTGTTAAAGATATTGTCCTATGCCTGTCTAAACTCAAATAAATGTTGAGGTATCACTGATGGCCCGGGGAACTTTGGACCCAAAAGCGGAATTGGTTTCGGAGCAATTTAGGCAGGGTGGGGAGGCGACCAAGGGGTTTGGAGGTACCCAGAGGATCCCAGGACACAGAAGACCCGAGCTTTGACATATTATGCTTCTTTGATTTCCTGGATCTACATAAATGTCCAAATTTGTAGTTGCGAGATCGGCCCTGGGAAAGAAAGCGTATCCTCATCTTCGGCCTGAAAGAGGCCTTCTTGGACTTCCTCTGAAGTGTAGTTGTGTAACAACAACTTTGGCTTGGAGGTCGTGTATGGCCTTTTTATTCATCTTCACAGAGCATTTGTAAAAGGCCAAGTTGTGCCTGTAGCCAGAAAGACAACATGGGTATGTGTTACAAACTTTTGTCAGTTGCAGTCCCAGCTGGGATTAAACCCTGTAGTTTTTTGTTCGAACACGCGCCTTACACAATGGAAAAAGTTGAGTGACACCTGGCTTGATTGCAGCTGTGGGGGACTGCTAACTTGCCTGCTCGTCCCAGAATCCACCTCGGCTACAGTGCTCCCCCCAGGAGGGTGGAGCTCACCTGCCGCATAGCGCTGAAAAGCGCCACTCACCAGCGCAGCGCTGGACACCTGGCTTGATTGCAGCTGTGGGGGACTGCTGATTTGCCTGCTCGCCCCAGAATCCACCTCGGCTACAGTGCTCCCCCCAGGAGGGAGGAGCTCACCTGCCTCATAGTGCTGAAAAGCGCCACTCACCAGCGCAGTGCGGGACACCTGGCTTGATTGCAGCTCCTTTGAAACAGCCATGAAGGGAACGGCTGACACTGCTGCTCCTTCATCCATCGTTGTTGTTTCCAGATTATTCAAGGACTGGATCAGAGGGGTCGAGATTGAGCTGAGTATATTCAGCGAACATTACCCTCTAGTACTTGAGTTAGTAGATTTACCCTTTATAAGAGTAAGAAGAGGGGTGGTGGCAGGCAGAATCGAGAAGGTAATGGACCAGGGTAGACGACTTAGATGGTCCAAAGTTGATGGTGATGCCTTCTATAAATCCCTTATGGACAAAGGAAAAGAACCGATTGGGGAGGGTCTTGACCTTTCTGTAGAGGGGCCCCCCTTGGTAAAGGCATTTGAGGTAGTGGCGCATCTCATAGATGGGATATTAAAGACCACCACGCACGGGAGGGTAAACACTGCCCCTAGATGTTTTGATAAAAATTGTTCACGGGCACAGAAAGATTTAAAAATCAACCTGAAATCCCTCCCACGGGACAAGTTAAGAATGACGCAGTGTAGGATTGCATATAAAAAGGCTGTTAAAGGTAGGAAGACCTCCCTTCAAATACAAGCCTGAGAAGATTTGAGGGATGCAGCAGACAGAAGGGACATGACCGCGTTCTGGAAAATAATAAATAATCTGTGTTTTCAGGACATTAACACTCCAGAAATTGGTACAGCCATCCTACCTGAACAATGGTTAGATCACTTCAGAGGCTTGTATAACCACACGGATGAGAATAGTCAGGACTCTGGGGGGTGGGGGTTGCCAGTGGGTTTCCACAATAGAATTTACGTTGAAGGAAATCATTGTGGGTATCCAGGCCTAACACGCAACAAAGCACCAGGACCGGACGGAATTCTCCCGGACCTCTTTTTAAGTAACGTGGAGCTGTGGGCCCCGATTCTTACTAGGGTGATAAATGCGGCTGTAGCTACTGGCCTATCGCGCTCATGGTCATCGGCAATAATAGTTCCCATTTTTAAAAAAGGGAACAGGGCTAACCCCCAGTGTTATCGCCTCATATTGATGATCGACGTGACAGCCAAAGTCCTGGGCCGAGTGGTCTTGACGCGCCTAATGGACTGGGCTGTTGAACACGAAATTATTACTGATGTCCAGTATGGGTTTAGGGCAGGGAGGTCGACGACAGACCTGTGTCTTAATCTTTACCTACTAGTGGCTAAATACACCATAGCCAGCAATGAAGCGATATATTTAGGGTTTATGGACCTTACTGCAGCTTTTGACCATGTTAACAGAGAGAAGCTGTGGGCTCTGATGAACAGTCTGGGGGCTGATCAGGGTGCGGTAAATATTCTGAGAGCACTGCACTGGAACACCTCCGCTAAAGTCCGATCTAATCTGGAGGGGGGTACCACTGCACCTTTTCCCTGTACTAGTGGGGTCAGACAGGGCTGTATTCTGGCCTCTTGTTTTCTATGTACATTAATAATCTAGATAAGGCGTTAGCAAACTAAAGGTGGACTCCCCAAGAGTAGGCACTCGATCTATCCCAGTGCTGGTTTATGCAGTCGATGCAGTGCTTTTAGCCCGCACCCCAAAGGGACTTCAGGGCCTGATAGATTGGTTCGTAAGTTTTATGGACACCCTAGATTTATCGGCTAATTTGACCAAATCCTAAGTCATGTTAGCGGGATCCAAACCTTGCAAGAAGTTTTCTTATAAAATAGGCACACATAAAATAGGGAAGGTACAGTCCTTTTCTTATTTTGGTCTGCTATTGGTGTACTAGGTTAGTGGCCTCGACCGGTGCTATTACGAACTATGGGCGCAGACTGGGCCGGTGGTCCCCGGACCAAATGATGAATTTGTATAGCTCAATATGCTGTTTGAAAGCGATCTATGGGTCTGAAGTTTGGGGTTTTGTCAATGCACATCAGCTACAGACCGAAGAGAACAAATATCTGAGAAAGGTGCTTAAAATCCCACACATTACACCCGCTTATATTATTCATGAGGAATTGGGCAAGGTATATATTGAGGACCAGGTAAAGGTCAGACCCCTTTTGGCCTGGCTAAAGATTTGGACCAACCCGGAGGCAGCTTTGAGTAGACAAATCATCAGAGATTGCATCGATAGGGATAAAGGAATGAGTATCCCATGGGGTTAAAGTACGTGAAAACTTCTCTAGAGGCAATTGGTTGTAAGGACCTTTTTTTAAAGCCAATGGTAATCACCCCTCAAGACAAACTTAGAGTTAAGCGAATCTTTTTGGATCAGGTAGCATCACGCAGAACAACGATAGAAGGAGGCAAGCCTACAGTCCGAGCTCATGGCCTGGTTAAGACAGGGGATGGCATGGAACCTTAACTCGCACTTATGTTTAATGGGCAGGATAGGTTTTTAATCACTCATTTTAGGCTTAACCTTTTACACCACTTACTGGCGGATCCGCCAGGTTTTACTTTAACTGTTGAGCAGAAGGGTTCCTGCGGCTGCGACAACCTGTCTCCGCAGGATACCCTTCATTTTGTATTACTATGCCCATTTTACTCATCACCTAGGCGAAATTTTTTAGTAGGTATTTTAAAACAGGCCAAGTTTACACATGGTAAGGTTGCCTTATTATTCTTACAAATGGCTAATGACCCTCTAACTCTGTCTTGTATCATAAACTTTATTAAGGTTGCATTAAGGCTAAGGAGTACAAGAGGGTTATGCTGAATGAATTTACTGTCAATTATTCTCAATTAGCATTCGTCGTGGTCTGGTAATTTACAGGAATTGTATTTTAATATCTTTTTTTAACTGTTTTAACATGTACTTTTATGGTATTTTTTAAATACTGAATAAAGGCTTTGATGATGATGAGTAAAAATAAACTGAAACTGACAGGATTCCAAGGAGCTTCAGATCTGCCTCTGATGGTGTGGAAAGAAAGTAACTGATGTCAGCATGCAGAGGTTGAGAAATAGTGGCCCCAATGTCACATTCGGGGTGGGACGGATTAGACGAGCAGCCGCACGATGCCACCTGCCAAAGTGTAAGGGAATTGGTATCAAAATTCTCCGTATCTAGTCTGGCACCGGGGGGAATTCACAAGGCAAGTACTCTGCGGTCAGAAGTCACTAGCAGAAGCCAAATGTTACTTACTTATAATCATAGTTCTCCTCTATGGAAATCCTTATGAAAGTAATTTGCATGGAAATGTCACACATAAGCTATCCCAGAGTACTTTAATAAAAATATACACATATGCACAAAGCTTTTCAGTAGAAATCTTTTATTTAAACAGAGAAAAGACTGTGTTCAGCCTTTTAGTACTCTAAAATTGACCAAATTGCATTCATTTGCATTAAAGTACGAGTTACTTACCTTCGGTAACGATGTATCTGGTAGAGACGATTCTAGCCGCAGATTCCTTCACGAAGAATTATCCCCAGGCATGAGATTGGATCTGGAAACCTTTTTTGCCACAGCATCCCTGCGTGCCGGGGGCGGGACGAAACCAGGCGACTCCGCCCTGGCGTCGTCCGCGTATGTGACGTCAGCGAGGTCACATAAGACCCGCTGCGGTGCGCCTACGTCAGTTTTCTTCTGAGAACTTTTCCGCACCACAACGCGGAACCACCAGATAAAAAACTGTGGAAGCATGGGAACAGTGTGCGAAAGCAGAAAAGTTGGAAAGAAACGGTGACTAACAACAGTACCCACAGTAGTGTCACACCATAGAACCCAAAGCAGGGAAAGAAGAAGAAGAAACACACAGAGCCCTGCGCAACCACCCTGCCAACACAGACAGCCTCCCACCCCTGTGCCCTGGAGGCAAGGAACATGCGTAAGGACATGGTACACATAGGAACCCTTCACCCCCATCCTGAGCAAGGAAGGGGACCAGTCCCAACATAGACAGGGACAACAAACCTCCAAGCCACCCCAATAGAAAGAGCAACCACTCACAAGGAACAAGGGTGAGGCATTGCCACATGACCCTTAATCAGAGGATAGCAATGGAAGGAAGGGAGGGGAGGGGAGGGAGGACAGGGATAGAAGGCAATCCCCCCCCCCCAAACCTGGAGTAGCCAGAGCAGGTGGGCACCGAAACACCGGGACTCCATCCTCCAAAGAACCAAGGAGGAATGAACCGTCCCCAGACGGAGCCACCCTTCAAGAACAAAGAAGGAACTCACAGGAGATACTGCTCCCCCCGGGAGGTGAGTACCGAACACCAACCTAAGGGTCCTCACAGAATAGGGGAGGAAGTGTGGGCCGAGAAGGAAGCTGCGTCTAGAATCGTCTCTACCAGATACATCGTTACCGAAGGTAACTCGTACATCTGATAGAGACTACTAGCTGCAGATTCCTTCATGTAGAATAGATACCCTAGCAATACCCCCTGGGAAGGAGGGTCTGCGAAAGGACCCCTCCAGCCAATACAGAACAGAGGACCCCGCAGGGAACAAGATCTGTGGACCAGGTAGAACCTCGTCCCTGCTAGGCAAGGGAAACCCCCCCAAGCAGGCCCCCATGACCGCAAAAGGATGCAGGAGGGAGAGAAGGCTAAAGAGGAACCAGGGGCAAGGGTGGAGAGGCCGAAGCACCCTACCGCCCAACAAGGCAACACAGCTTCCGCCCAATGCCAAGACAGGAAGGCAGGAAGAAGAAGCCTAGAAGACCCAAGGAAGCGAGGGAAAAGAAAGCGAACCCACCCCAGGTGGAGAACAACCTGCCAGCCAGAAAAGCGCAGGCAGTCAAGCCGCCAGAAGCAAGAAGAACAGCCGAGGCCCCAGGAAGGCCAAGTAAGCGGCGCCTGGCAAGGGAGACATAGGTTCTTCCCAGATCTCAGGGCAGGAGCAGGGAGAGGAGGAGATGCCCGGGCACACCACTACGAGTGGCAGCCCACATAACCTCAAGGAGCAAAAGCAACCTACACAACGCCATGGCACCTGAAGGCCACTAGAACCCTCCAGCAGAGCACAAGCCATATGACAGCTACGACTACCCCACCTAGGGTACGATAATTCCCAAAATATGGGAACCCTCTTTGGAACAACTTCCGCAGCAGAGGAAAAAACAAAAGAGCCACAGGGAAAAACACCCCACGAAAGGCTTGACAAGCAGCCCAAGCAAGCATTAGGCCTAATCTCAGGGCCAAGTCTGCGCAACAATTCCAACACACATAATCAACAAAAGGGCCGTCCTGCAGCCACCAATGCCAAAGTACCAAGGAAGGATGCAAATGGCCAGAAACACACTCCACAGTCAGAACAACCAGCCTAAGAAGGCCCAGAATCAACCCAACTCAGAAGTCACTGAGGAGAAGAAGGATAAGGCGAAGGAGGACGGAGCCCTGCCAAGAGCTTCTGGATGGCGGAGTCGGGCGGGGCATGGAACAACAGGCTGCCATCAAATGGAAGGTCGATGAGTCGCTCCCAAATATTCTCAAGGAAAACCCCATCCCGAAGCCAAGCATGGCAATGAAGAGCGACCGAGGAAGCCAAGGCCCAGCCCAGCACCTCTGAGATGCCAGAGCGGAGCAAAGAAAAAACGCTGCAAGCTCCTGCCAATCCAATGCAGGATGCCTTAAGTCCACCTGACCAGCCTCCTGGGACACAGCGTATCCCAGAGACTCCACAAATCCCATAAACAGGAGGAGGCCCTAGCCAGCACACACAATTTGTTCAAGGCCCACAGGGCAGCGCCCCCAAGAGTCCAGCCAGAGAGCCTTACGGGATGGCGGAGTCAACAGCGGCGGCAGGAAGGGAAAAGCAGTCTGCAAAAGAGCACTGAAGGCAGAGGGGTGGAAAGAAAGGCACCCCGGATCACGTGGCGCCGGGAGATGCCGGTGCAGAAGATGTTGAGGCACCGGGTCCCCTTAAGCAGGACGCCTCCAAGCCCCCGTCAAGGAAGAATGGAGGGAACCTTCTAAGGAAAGCAAGATTTCCCTCCCACCAGAGCCATGGTGGAGGACCTCCAATAGATGGTCCGCCGGGAAGTATTCACCGGGTCACACATACGCAGGAGGCCCACAGCCGTGGACACTGCATGAGCGAAGGCCGCACCCGCCTCCGTAGGGCCCCCGGTGGGGAAAGCAGCTCCTTAGTGGGTGAGGGCTGCAAGTTAAGGTGGCCGTCCCCGATGCCAAGCGAAATGGGTAAGGGCCAGACCTGAAAGTCAGAAGGAGCCGAAGAATGAGGGACCTGCCGCTCTTCTGACGAACACCTCTGCCCCAGGAAAGGCGGGGAGCGGCCCTTCGAAGCCGGTGAAAAAGACACCACACGGCGACCAGTCTCCAGGGAGGACGACACCAAAATACAGGCCACCTCCGGAGAAGATGGAGCATACAAAAATGAATCAGCGGTACGACCCTTGCGTGGAGAAGTAGAGTCCGCAGCCTGAGGCAGGTTGTCAGCACCATCCGGCCTCACCGGACAAGGTTCCTCCAAGACCACCTTGTCAAAGGACCGAGAGGGCTCGGGGATGCGACCTGAGGCCGGGCGACCTCCCGCGACACCACAATGACGCCCGCAGGAGTTTGTAGCGAAGCAGAGACGCCGTGGCCTGAAGGAGGTGCCCCAGAGGAGCCAGACCCGAACAGCACCACATCCTCCAAGCGTGGATCCGAACCAGTCGGTGCTGCAGAGGGCCCTGCGCGAGGCGAGGGGTCCGCTAACGCCCCAGGAGGGGAAGGAGGGAGAGACGTCAGCGAGGCCTGCATAGCCGCCGCGTATGTCTCCATATGGACTCTCGACGACCCAACACCGGGAAACAGTGGATAGGACAACACGCGGGGCTGCATCACCCACGGAGCTTCGGAGATAAACTGAGACACTGACCCACTGGGGAGCGACGCTCATGTGACATCGGAGAAGTGCGCGGATGACTATCACGGCCGAATCTGAAGCCGTCCACCGACGCAGACCGAGGGGAGGACGCCGACCTGGAGAGACGCACTGAGAGAAGTTTCATGCAGCGCTCCCGCCGCAACTTTGGCTCCAACTGCTGACAGGCCTCGCAGTCGGTGGTTCCGTGATCCTCCCCAAAACACCACATACAAATGAGGTGTGGGTCCGTCGCCGACATAAGACGCCCACAAAACGTACACATTTTGTAGCTGGAAGGCATTCGCACACTGTTCCACCGAAAGAATGGAGAAAAAAGGGGCCCAAAACAGGCCTGTAGCATGGACTGGGTCCGTGTTGCACGTGGAAAAGGAAAAAACTGACGTAGGCGCGCAAGGGCGGGTCTTGTGTGACCTCGCCTCATGTTCGCGAACGACGCCTGGGCAGAATCGCGTGGTGTCGCCCTGCCCCCGGCGCGCAGGGATGCTGTGGCAAAAAAGGTTTCCGGATCCAGTCTCACGCCTGGGGATAATTCTACGTGAAGAAATCTGCGACTAGTAGTCTCTATCAGATTAATAAAAAAGCCAATTAAACGAAATAGTCAGTGATTCAACGATATGTCAATAGAAACTTGTTTAACCATCTTTTTTTAAGGGAGAAAAGAAAGGGAAAGCAAGGCAATGTAGCAGATAGGTTTCCGAAGTCATGAGTAAAAGCAGGCACTATGCCTTTACGGCCCACGCCCTTCCTCCTTTATCCCTTCATAACCCACAGGTGATTTAATTTTGGAGAGCAGACTATCAACTGCTGTGTCCGAAAAGGTTTCTTCAATGCAGCCATTACAGAATCTAATACATGAAGATTACAAGATTTCGGTTGGAATTTAGACTTCACATCTACAGTGCAATTAATCCGTTGTTCTGAAGGAGTAACCACACTCCAAATTAAGAGTTGTCTGCTGCCCCAGTGAACATCTCTTACATTGGCAGGAACCGCTTTCACGGCGGTTCCTGTCAATGCACTGAAAGTTCGCTTTACAGCCTCTTCAACGTGATGGAGCCGTATACTACAATTTCAATTTCCTTGTTTTTCATTTACAAAAAGAAAATCCCAAAACAGGATTTTATGAGAAGACCGGAGGCTAAGATTACTGCAATCTTACTTTATTGTCCACCCACAGCAGCACCTTTAAAGAACAAAGAACATTAACCAAGGTTCTAAGAATCCAACAAAGGGCCAGAACCACCAGCCATCTTCCTTCTTTTTTTGCTGCTGCCCAAACAATTGAATCTTGCCTGCTGTTACTCTTATGGTTAAATGAAAGATTTAATTATATTTAAGTAAGAAAAATTAAATATGTAATTTAAGCATTGTTTCTGGGATGATTCAACGTGTCTGAGTGAGTTTCACTTTTAAATGCTTAAAGTATGTTTTTATGCGGTAGCACTCTTGTTTTGACTTTAGAGTTTGAATTTTAACACATTAGTTACGTTTCGTGTGTACCATGTCTGGAGGAACAGGAATTGTGGAGTGCGTAACATTCCTGTTGTTTAGAGAGTTTCCATGTAGCATTTTGGTGGATGGAAATAGCATTAATATATTAAGTGCGGAGCACCCGTGTAATCGCAAGTGCAACACGGTTTTTAGTTCCTTAAGGGCGGGCCACGTTTTTTTAAATAGGAGTCCTTTTTTTTTTCTTCAATGTTTTTATTGAGTTCTTGACAATCCATTCATAACATACATTACAGAAAATCCATAAAACAGAATGATAAGCTGAGGAACACATAATATATTATTACATCATCTCGAAAAAGAATAAAGCCTGAAGGGGGAAATTTCACATTGAAAACATACATAGGAATTTAATCAAAATACGCCTCCCATATTTTTTCGAATTTGCTCAGTCCCCCAATCCTTTGTGCATATATAAATTCACTTTTCCTTACTCTCTTCATATTCTCATACCATTCATCTATAGATGGAACTACATCTGACTTCCAATACTTAAGAATCAGAGATCTAGCCACCGCAACTATAATATACACCAGTTTTGCCAGTGACTCAGCCAGATTAAGCTCTGGATCAACACCAATTATAATTAGTCTTTCAAAGTTAATAATCGTACAGTGCAAATGAAGTGAAAGCAAAGAAAAAATGCCCTTCCAAAAGGCCCCAATTCGGGGGCAACAGGCTACTATGTGGGACCAATTAGCCTGATCTGGTCGAGAACATCTAAAACAGGTGGACGGCGTATTGCTGAACATTCTAGAAATGACTGCAGGTGTATAATATAGCAGCCATTTTCTAAAAAACAGCATTCGCCTCCAGTTAGCGCCTCTGAATACCGAAAAATTTAACTTATTTAAGGTTTTCCACGTATTGACTGTAAGGTTAAGATTTTCATGTTTCTGCCATTTTTTTAGTTGCTTTGGTACTCAAGTCCTCCTCTCTATTCTGCGCTAGACTTCTTCTCCATTTGCCTGATTTCATAGATAGTGAAGACCAAAAGAGATCATTGGATAGATCTGAGGCATGACTAATCTGTGCTAGGTCAGTTTGAGCAAAAACTTTATATAGTAAATTATATGAGCCCATTAGAAGAAAATTTCCCCCAGTTAGAGAAAGCATCTCGTTAGGAGTTAACCAGGCTTCATTTTCTACAAAATTCACTAGTGATGAAAACCCTTTAAATGGGAGTCCAGCGGAACTATTTTTAGGTTTGGAAAGTAGTTAAGCTTTGAAATATTTTTAAGTAAAGCGAGAACTCACCGTTGTTGAGCGCGAGCTGGGGTTAAGGCGAGGAGCAGGCCTTAAGATAAACGTGCAAAACATCTTTGGCATGACGCATACGCTCACGTAGGGCTTGGCGTGAGCACGAGCGCTCGTGTCAGTTCTCCGATTGTCGGAAACTGACACGATGTACTCACAAAGATTTCTGGCATGTTTTAAAGGCACAGGTGCTTGGAAATTAGGATTTGAAGAATCAGAGGTAGTTTTGTTTGATTACCCGTGATTCGGTGGTTGTGTGGAAATTATTTTAAAGATATTGAAGTTTTAATTTGGGTGAGTTCTCGAACTCGATTATGTTATGCCTAACATTGAAGTTGATTAAGGAAACTGCTATTATTGAGGTTGGTTGGATAAGGAAAGAAATTTTACTGGAAAAATGTCTGAAGTTAATGTGAGTGGTAAAGGTGAAATGAGCCTGGAAGATAAGATCAGCGATATGCTGAGTAAGTTTGCTACTGACTTGGATAAAAAGATGGTAAAAGAAGTTTGAAGAATGTATTCAAAACAAAGCAAGTTCCTCACAAGAGGAGTGTTTTTGTTCTCCAGGTGAGGGACCTGCATCAGCATTAACGAAGGGAGGAAAAGTAACTAGGAAAAGGAAGAATTTAGATGACATTGTTTTTAAGAGCAAGAGAGGTAAGGCCCCGCATACTGATGGTGGATTTCATAAACATACGAAACATGGTAGTGTCGAGGACACGCATGAGGACCATGGAAGAAGTCAGATAACCACAGAACAAAAGAATAAAAGTAGTAGGAGGCATCCTACTATTCTCTGTGATGAGTCATGAGGCAGCGCAGAAATAGAGCTGAGTTGCTCTTCTGAGTTTGATTCGGAAGTGGAAATTGTAAAACAGGATAAGGGTCTGGACAACATGTTAGTTGACAAGGCGGATGGTCTTTGTGGGGTCATGGACCCCGTTGGGGAGTCTATGTTTGACCCAATGATGTTGAAACATCCTCTTTCAACTGAATGGAGACCGGCTCCGCATGTGGCACAATACGTGGAATTGTGGTTAAGGAAACAAATTCCTACGGATGTGAGAATGAGATTACAGTCTAAATGTCCACGACCTAATCTGGCTAGGAAAATTGGAATTACACCACATCTTGATGCTAAAATATTAGCGTTTATTGGGAAAGGTGGAAAAGATCCAAGGACGGGATTAGATAAAGGTTTAAGATAGGCTCTTAGATCTGACTAAAATTTTAAATGGCCGAAGAGGCCTATGTGGGGAAGAAAGATTTGGATGTCGAAGAGCTGAGAGAATGGATTCAAAGAGCAGTTTGCTTGCTGGCCAATGCAAACACGGCCCTTTCAGTGGAGAGAAGAAAGAGTATCCTTCTCAAAATGGATCCAAAATTGGCTGATAATGAAGGTGGCTTGGAGGCCAATGGAATGTTGTTTGGTGAAACATGTATAGAAGAAATGTCAAAATATGCTGGGGCTTTCAGCTCTTTACGGAAGTCGCAGAGAGAAATTAAAAAGGTCTTTGACTGTCGTGTTTTTGGTGGGGCCGGGTAAAATAAAGGTTGTTTCCCTGGCCGTGGACAAGGAATTACAAGGGCCTCGTTTTCAAGAGGGTTTAGGCTTTACCAGTACCAGACACAAGGTGGTTATCAGCCCGGAAACTTTTATCCTCAAAGGCAGAGGGCCAACTCGAGAGGAAATAGAAGGTCTAGAGGATCAGGTAAGTCAAGGCCTTTTTGTTATCTATGTAAAGTTGGGCTGCAGACTTGCTCAATTTTATCAAAATTGGTGTGCGATAACAAAGGACCTGTGGGTTCTTCAGGCAGTTATGGGGTATCACATATATTTCATAGAGGAACTACTTCAGCATTGTTGTCTGGTTATGATAAGATTCGACTCAAAGTCAACGGAACTAGTGGATGCAGAAGTAAAAGAGTTAGTAAAGAAAGGTGAGATTGTGAAGGAATATAATCACACAGTGGGGTTTGTGAGCAATATTTTTCTGGTGGTGAAGAAAGGAAAAGGCATGAGATCTATCATAAATTTGAGATAATTAAACGATTGGGTGGAATACCATCATTTTAAGATGGAAGCAATGCATATGCTCAGAAATGTGTTACAGTTAGGAGACTGGATGACTCATTTAGACTTAAAAGATGCTTATTTAACTATTCCTATTTCGGAAGAACATCAGAGATTTCTAAGGTTCAGATGGGGAGGATGATTGTGGAAATTTGTCTGTCTCCCCTTCGGGTTATTCTCGCCCCGTGGTGTTCCACCAAGATGCTCCATCCAGTTGTTGCCTTTTTGAGAGAGAGAGGAATTTGTGTGATCATTTATTTGGACGATATTTTAATTATGGATCAGGAGAAATCGAGAGTGGAAGATCATACGAGATTGGCAATAGATTTATTGGAGAGACTTGGGTTTGTAGTAAACGGAGAGAAGTTATGTTTGATTCCAAGTCAAGAGACACAGTTCTTGGGGTTATTGATACACTATTCAAGGTCAGTTGAGATTGCCTATGGAAAAAATAAAGAAAATAAGAAAGGAAATTCGGAGAGTTTAGTTGTTGGATGTGAATTCTTAAAGAATGTTGGAAAGGATTATAGGTTTGTTGTCCTATTCAAGCTATTCTTCCAGGACCTTTGAATTATCAAGCACTTCAAAGGTTGAAGAGCAGTCACTTAACGTGTGGTATGAAGTATTCAGAGGAAATTACACTTTCAGAGGAAGCGAAGTTTGAATTTCATTGGTGGCTAAGAAATATGGAGGCTTGGAATGGGAAAGCAATTTTCGGAGTAAATCCGGAATTGATTATAGAATCAGATGCAAGTTTAACTGGCTGGTTGCTGGTTGTGGTGCGACATTGACAGGAGGAATATGGACTTTGGAAGAGAGGAAAATGCATATAAATTTTCTGTAATTGCATTTCATGGTCCTTTGCAAAAAAGAGTTTTACAAAGGACAAGGCATGGTGTTCATTCCTGTTGAGAATGGACAATGTCTCAGCAGTGAGTTTGGTGATCAAATTAGAGGGTCCCAGATCAAAGGATCTGGCAGATCTAGCAAGAGTTTTTGGGGATTATTGTTTGAGTCAGAATATCCTGGTTCAGGCGGAACATATCCCAGGTCTGAGGAATGTGGAAGCAGATTGGTGCTCAAGGAATTACAAGGATTCCAGCGACTGGAGTCTCAACAGGTCAGTATTTTTGAGGTTGATAGAAATTTGGGAACCTTGTTATGTGGATCTGTTTGCAAACAGGATGAGCACCCAGTTGGTGAAATTTTTCAGTTGGCATCCAGATCCGGATTCAGCGGGGACACATACTTTCAGACTGGATTGGAGGGGACTTCGTCCTTATCTTTCAGTCCTTTTGTCATGGTAACACAAGAGACCTTATTGGTACAGAAATTGAAGGAAACTGTAGTTTTGGTAACTTCACTTTGGAAGTCTCAGGTCTGGTACCCAATTCTTCTAGAAATGTCAATAGATTTTATAATTTTGCTTCCATTGTTTCAAGACATTTTGATGGGTCCGTTAGGGGAACATCACAAATTGGTGTTATCGGATCAGTTGAGACTGATGGCATGGAGAATTTCAGGCGAGCCTGGGAAGTGCCTGGACTTTCGGGGGAGGCTTCTAACCTTATTAGAGAATCCTGGGCACCAGGAACAAGGAAAATGTATAGACTTGCGTGGGAGAAACGGTTATTCTGGTGTGTGGGGAGAGATTTTGATCCAGTTTCAGTGGATGTAGTCAAAATAGTCAATTATTTAGCAACTTTGCTTGGTTCTGGTTTAGCTTACCAAACTATCAATTTACATAGATCAGCCATTGCTGCTGGTCATGAACTGGTTAATGGAGTATCTGTGGGACAGAATTTGTAGGTGAAACGATTGATGAGAAGTGTGAGACTTTCTAAGCCTCCTGAGGCCAGCTATTCTTCCGTTTGGGATGTATCAAAAGAGTGATTATATTTTGGAGAACTTAGCAAACAGTGGGTTGGATTTGAGGATTTTCAGTGGAAAATTGACAATGTTGTTGTGTTTGCTGTCTTTTAGAAGGGTTTCAGATGTGAACGCTTTGGATGTCTGTGCTAGGATTTTTAACCCAGAAGGTGTTTGTTTCTACCTGCGCAGAAGAACGAAAACAAATTCAGTAACCATTTTCTATCCATATTTTGATGAGCATGAATGTTTATGAATGTTTATGTGATGTGCGTTGTTTGAAGGGGTATGAATTAGAAGCAGCTATTAATCTTATAGGAAACCGCACAGGGCTGTATCTAGACCAACTCTAGCAAGATGGTTGAAAGAAGTGATGAAGAATGCTGGAGTTGATGTGTGCAGGTTTGGTGCACATTCGGTGAGCGGTGCATCTGCTTCAAAAGCTTTTATGCTGGGTGGTGCTTTGCATGATATTTTGAGATGTGCTGATTGGTCTAATGACTCTGTTTTTCTGGTTTTATTTTACACCTGTGATTTATGCAGCTTCTTGTTTGTTAGAGAAGCTTTGAACTTGCAATAATCTTAGCCTCCGGTCTTGTCATAAAATGTAGATTTTCATCAGCTTTGATGGACAGAAAATCTGGATTTTATTAAAGAAACGGAGGCTAATATTATACCACCCTTTTTCTCTACCCTTGTTTGGTAATTGTTGTTTGTTCTTTCGCAGGACGTGGTCAACAATGAGACAGGAAGATGGTTTCCTGTTAAAAGTGGATAAACTTTCGCCTGGATGTATCAAGCTGTTGTTTTTATGGACTTATGTTTGTGTTTTGTTACAGTGCACAAAAAAGAAGGAAGATGGCTGGTGGTTTTAGCCCTTTGTTGGATTCTTAGAACTTTGGTTAATGTCCGTTGTTCTTTAAAGGTGCTGCTGTGAGTGGCGGATTAAAGGAAGACTGCAATAATATTAGCCTCTGTGTCTTTAATAAAAGCGGTGGTGTTGTCAGTAAACACCTATACTAGCCTTCCCTTGATGGAGGGTAGAAAGGCTTTCAATGCCAGTCGATCACATGGAGTTCCAGCAAACTAATGGGGACTCCGGATTCCACCGGAGACTAAAGTCCTTTGATCTCTACCTCTCCCAGATGGCCGCCCCATCCCAGGAGTGACGCATCTGTCACTAATATCGGAACTGGGTGGGGAGGGGAAACAATCGCTGTTTGTTAGACACCGCTGCAGGTCCTTTGCAGGTCCCTCTGAGATTTGGACCATGTGGGAGTGATTCCCCTGATGGTGTGCCCACTGAAACTTCCAAGCCCCACTGCAGAGCCCTCATATGCCACCGGGCATGTGTCACAGGCAGGATGCAGGTGGCCATGAGTCCCAACAGCGTCAGATTCTGCCTCATTGAAATCCAGGATAGAGGTTGAAACATCAGTATCATAGCCTGAATATACTGCACTCGCTACTCGGGAGGATAAGTCTGAAACTGCACTGTGTCCAGAACAGCTCCAATGAAAGGGAGCGTCTGAGAAGCTGTCAGGTTAAAGTCACACCTGACTGCTTCTCAGAAGCTAAAGCACATTGACGGGAAGCCCAGCGAATGCAGGAAGTTCGCTGTAGTCTGGAGGTAGGAGACAACATCCTGGGGTGAGCCCGCCTTTAACAGCAAGATAGGGGAAGAATGGCACCCCTATCTCCGCAGATGATTTGCAACCACCACCATTACCTTAGTGTACACCCGAGGGGTGCTAATAAGGATAAAGGAGAGCACAGTGAATTGAAAGTGCTTGTGGCCTAAGGTAAACTGCAGATAGAACAGTGGGCAGGCAGGAAGGGAATGTGGAAATAGCTGTCCTGCAAGTTCATTGCTACCATCCAGTCTCCTGGGTCCAGGACAGACAAGACATGAGCTAATAAGAATTTGTTGAAGGCTCATAGATCTAGGATAGGATTAAGGCTTTTGTACTTTTCGGGGACCTGAAAGTAGCGGGAATAGCAACCAGGGCCTACTTCTGACACCAGAACTCTCTCTATGGCCCCCCTGGCTAAGAGAACCATGGCTTTCTCATGGAGCAAGGACAAATGATGCTCCAACAGCAGATCACAAGATCGTAGCATGGTAAGGGGAAGGAGTAGCGCCTTCTGACAATCTGCAAGAACCACCTGTCCAATGTTATGGACTGGCAGTGAGGCAGGTGATGGCAAATCCTGCCACCAACTGGATGCCAAAGATCGTAAAGTGGCCAATTAGGAGGGGTTGGAGGCTGCAGAGGGCGGGGGTGGGGTGGTGGGAGGAGTCCCCTGGCTACCTGACCCATGCAGTCTGTAGGTACCATGCCCTCGTCCACACAGAGGCTGGGGAGCATGGGCGGCTTGGGAAATTGAACACAGTTAGAACCCCCTTATGTAGCCATGAAAGGAGTGAAAGGCAGATTGGAGGCGATGTGGGGCTGTCAGGCCAAGGACTTGGCCGTAGCCTGCAAGTCCTTAACTAGCTCGAGCGACAAATCTAACTTTTCTACAAAGAGACGGATGCCATAGAAGGGTATGACTATAAGGGAAGCTTGGACATCCTCCAAAAAGCCACTTGTCCTCAACCAGGTGTGGTGCCTCAGAGCTACGGTCGATGAAGAAAAATGCTACTTACCAGTATGCCTCTGTTCTTGACATGTAGAGCTTCAGAGTTACACACTGTGCATAGATCGCCACCTAGTGTTGGGCCCGGATGTTTGCAGTTTGTTTTTGTCCTGAAAAGTTCTTTGGAAGTCACGAGATAGGTGACTCCTCCTTTGGACCACATTGTGCATGGGCATCAGCTCCATCTTCAGATTGTTTTTCGCCATTAGGGAAATGATGGAGCTTTGCAAGAAAAGGAAGGATGTTCATGTAAGCTGTATCTAATTAAGATACTACTGGAACAGACTAGGTTAGCCAGGGAGGCGGGTGGGCGTGTGTAACTCTGCAGCTCTACATGCCAAGAACAGATGCATACTCGTAAGTAGCATTTTCCGTTCGAGGCATATGAGCTGCAGATTACACACTGTGCATAGATTGTATAGCAGTACCCACTCTTAGCGGCGACCACCCCTATCTGTTGCAGTAGTTTGAAATAATGTTTTGAGAACAGCCTGGCCCACATTAGCTTGTTGTTTGGTTTGCACCTCTGCACAATAGTGTTTTGTGAATGTGTGCCGTGTAGACCATGTAGCTGCTCTGCAGATGTCATCTAGGGGAATGTTCCCTAAAAATGACCTTGAAGCCTCTATCTTCCTTATAGAGTGGGCTTTAGGAGGAACAGATAACGTATGTTTAGCTTTTTGGTAACAAATCTGTATGCATTTGACAATCCATCTAGCTATCCCAGATTTTGAAATGGGATTACTCTTATGTGGTGGGGAGAAAGTCACAAAAAGTTGTTTGGTCTTACGAAAGGGTTGTGTTCTCTCGATATAGTATAGCAATGCTCTTTTGACATCTAGGGTATGAAGAGCTCTTTATGCTACTGTCTGTGGTTGCGAGAAGAAAACGGGCAGTTCCACAGATTGATTGAGGTGGAAGGGAGAAATTACTTTGGGCAGGAATTTGGGATTAGTACGGAGAACGACCTTATTATGATGCATTTGCAAGAAGGGTTCTTGAATGGTTAGTGCTTGTAGTTCACTAACTCGTTGCAGAGAAGTAATAGCTACTAGGAACGCAATCTTCCATGTTAAAAATTGTAGTTCACATTTATGTAAGGGTTCGAAGGGAGGTCCCATTAGCCGTGTGAGAACAATGTTTAAATTCCACACACGTGAAGGTGGCACTCTGGGAGAAATTATTCTTTTAAGGCCTTCCATAAAGGCTTTAATAGTAGGCACTCTGAACAGAGATAGATGCCGTCTGTTTTGCAGATATGCTGCTATTGCAGCAAGATGCCGTCTAATAGACGTGTAGGCAAAGTTACATCTTTGG
Source organism: Lissotriton vulgaris (assembly GCF_964263255.1). Lineage (NCBI taxonomy): Eukaryota > Metazoa > Chordata > Amphibia > Caudata > Salamandridae > Lissotriton > Lissotriton vulgaris. The sequence goes on along the minus strand of NC_141687.1, from coordinate 1,987,238,040 downwards.
AGGTGCAGTAAGTATCCTATGATGTGTTGAATAGACACGTCTAGGGGATTAATATTGTTGTTGTGACAATATATTACAAAGCGTTTCCACTTAGCTGCATAACATGCTCTAGTGGTTGGACGTCTAGCTTCTTTTAAGACATTTGAAGAAACTCAAATCTTCATTCTCAGGGGTCTCACTAATAGAAAGAAGAACTTGACACAGAAGCTGGAATATAAAGAGAACATTTTATTAAACTCAAATGAGTGAGGCTACGTCACACAGAAGCCTTAGCAACTGAATGAGGCAGTCTGAGGAGTACAGAAAACAGAGGCCTTATATATGCTTAGGGTTACAAAACTCAGCATTAAAGTAAGGGGCAGTCCTAGCTTTTGCAAGCATGCAAAATGCCTAAAATGGACATGCAGGATCTGCCAAACATTAGCCAATAGGAAAACTTTTTCAAACAAAGTATCACATGACTGAAAACTCAGTTTGCAATAGCCCAACCCAAAAGTTAATTATTAGGAATGTCTTAAATACATTTTCCAAAAGCTGAACAAACCCATAATTGAAAGCATGACCCATGTAATTGAAGAAACATAGGAAAGAACAGTATAGCTGATGAACAAGATAAGGCAGATTGCAAGGAAACTAAAAGTTAATGATGTCCTGAACATTGATTGGCAATTTCAAAACGAGATCGATCAGGGAAATTAGTTTTGCGAGGCCAGTTTCAGGTGAAGAGGTCAGTTTCTATAGTTCACTCCAGTGTCAGAAGGAAACCTAGTTAATGTGTACATGAACCAAGAAGGCCAGATCACTTTGTTCGTCAGGCTGCCTTCATGAGCCTACGTGAGGGTAACACAATTTGGTGGCACAGTACAAAAAATGGAACCCATATTTTAAAATGGAGTTGTGCAATCTAATGTACTTGGAAATTACAGAACCTCAGACCCTCCTTTTGCCATTACGTAACCTAATTCATTGCTAGGGGAGCATTTTCCATTCTAAACATTTCATTAAAGGTATGAGCAGGAATACAAAGAGGACAGGGCATTGGGTCATAATTAACATATAGACAACAGGAGAAAGTAATGACCACTATTACAAACAAAAATATCATTTTTCACAACCCTAAGCAAAAAGCAAATCCTAAAATTATCTAGTAAATTTTTTAGGGCTCCTATGCATTTCAGTAACTTATTATATATTCAGGTGAAACAGTGGTGATCCTTATCAATGCTCTGAGGTAAAAAGGGGATACTCTTCCACAGAGAATGGACTTTATTCTGCTTTTACTAAACAGAATACTACTTTAAAACAATGCGAGCAAAACAATAAGAATCAGTCTCCTAACACCCATTTTATGCAATCGCACGGAAACCACTTGTGAAGCCACAACCATGCCCAGAGTCCGTTCCAAGCCTCTCTGGCAGGCTTCTATTGTCCATCAAATCTGCTCCCATTTTTTTCGCATTGGGCCTCTCAATTCAGGCATTCCATGAAAATAGTGCTTCTCAGTATCCGTTGGAGTGCCCTCCTGGCAAACACTCACAGCTCACTTAAAAGTTTAAATGCAGTGCACCAGTTTCTCTCCTCTGCGACAGACACTACAGATATTGTGCTCTTCACTGATCATGGGCACAGATCATCTTGTGCAGACCCGGGACCACTCTCAGGCTCCAACACTCATCATTCAGGGTCAGAGGACGCGCAGGCTGCTCTTCATGGGCACGAGAATGTAGTGCCTCTTGCCAATCTTGGAACCTCCGGTGCACTGCACTTCCGTTGGAGCAAAGGAAAAGGAGGGGGGGGGGGTGTGGCCAAAACTCAGGCCAAGGGGCTCAAGGGACTGCACACTGTCAGAGGTTACCAGCACATGACAGGTGGACAACGGAAGCCTCAAAACAACAGGAATCCTTCTCTTTTGATCTTTTGCACTGAAATTCTGGTTCTGTGATGTCCAATGCCGTCTGAAGGAGCAAGTGTGATGCTTTAAACAGTTCATTGTATAACAAGGGGACTGCAATCAGGTGGCCTGCAATCTTCAAAGGAGTGGCCATACGCCATGGGACAATTCTGGTCTAGAATACACTGTCATTTCCAAAGGCAATACAAAGACAAAGGCAGTAGGCAAAACAGTGCCTCTAGGCTCTTCAATTGGGTTTCCGTATGAGAGCATATCCTCCACCATCTAAGGGTAGATAGCGACATGATTAAGTCTAGGTATTTCTAAATTCCTTATCTAGAACATCTCAAAAGAAAATTCGCATAATACAGATTATCAGGGACATGTAGATACCTCCCTTTTAATAACTGTGCATCAGGTGCATTATGCAACACACAAGCTAATGATCAAATGTGTAAACCATGATTTAGAACACATCTGATCTCACCAAAAATTAAAGAAGCAGGAACAAAAGGGTAAAAAAACAAATTAAAATAGTCATTGAAAATTTGTCATGTTCAAACAATGTAAGGTATCTCCTATTGAGGTGGAAAACTTGTCTTACTATAGTATTGAGTCAGTTAACCAGTCCATCACTACCCTGACATTCAGACTGGAAAACCTCGAAGTAGGCCTAAAGAAAATTCTTAAAAAACAGTCTGGTCATGCAAAAGGGAATTATACATAATATAGGGGTTCCTGGTACATTACTGCAGTTTGGAAGTGTGCTAATGCTCCATTCCTTCTTCAGGGAAAAATGAAACCTGGTTTCCTTTATGGTACAAAGCCATACACTACTTAGGAAGCAGAACAAAACTGACTAATGTAATATAGAAATTAGGTCACCATGTACAGGAGTCACAGATCTATAATTTTATCCTTACGTCCAATCAGGATACATAAATCTAGGGCTGCCTTTTCCTTAAGGGAAGTGGGCAGTAACGTGACTAACAGCAGGTGACACACTTTGATCCTGTATATCCCTTTTATTTTTCTTGAATACTATTATAGCCAAATTGACATACACTGGTGAAGTGTTGTCTGTGTCATGCACAGCATGAAAATATATCTGTGAAATTTAGCAAATCAATCCAACTGTTGTGCAGCGATACGCATCGTCATGTATATCCCTTCACAACACAGGTAAACTTGTAATAGTATCAAAAGCAGCAACATAAAACAAAAACATGCATAAAATAAAATAAACGCACAAAACGCACATGTCAAGCCATCAGATATACTTGCTGTATATCAAGCACAAAAAGTATAGACAAAACAATAGCATATGTGAATGAGCGGTGACACATAACACCATGTCATGTACTTTATGCACTGTGAACCTGCAGCCCAAAACCCAATATTCGGGCCTGCTTAATTTGTCAGGTTTAAAATCCTTACCCTCCTTTTGACAGTAGATCACCAGTTAGTGGATATCTGCTGTCAAATACAACTTACTGTGTCGCTTCTGACACACAGGACCAACAGGAACAATTCATAAAAGGATAAAATGCCAAAGTATGTAAAACGCACGAACATTTGTTTTCAAAGAAGTCATAATAAAAAAAAACACATCTGTTTACAACATACTGCTGACACTGCACATAACACACAAAATATCAACTGTAACCAACCATCTTTTGAAAACATGATAAACCACCTTAATTTTGACTTTCCAAAAAAATAAAACTCTTTCACAAACACTCTGCGTGTCCTGTGCGCCAACCACCCTTTGAGGCCCTGCTTTTCCAAGCAATGATTTCTCCACCTGTTTACACTTACTCCTAACTCCCACCTCACTGACCTTAAGGTCAAAATCTGCCTCACGCGCTATATGCTCCTTAGCCCTTTCTCTCTTCCTCACTCCGAGGCTGACAAAAACAAAAAACCTTCCCAACTCTTTCTAACCTGCAGTAATCAACCCTATTTAAAAACACATGTTATATATATTACCCCTTTTAGGGGCTACAATCTATTCATTCTTTAGATTATTAAAACATTTACTGTGAATAATTCGCAGAACATAATACCATAACAACCTTTAAATTTGTATTATACCTAAATGTATGCATTTACTGAAGCCTAAGGCACTTTAAAGCTATTATAAATGGCAAGAAAGCTGTTTGAATGGTCTATTTTACCCAAATTCGACTTTGATATTAGGGGCATTTAATAATAAATATCCTATAATTGTGTTACATATTAATCATCCGCAGAATGTTCTTTGCAAATTGCAGAGATTGGACATTAGACATATCCCATGTACATCCTTAGAAAAATAAGTTTTTTACGCCTGCGCTAAGCAAAATTCCATATGCTAATGTCCTCATTATGCAGGACGCGAAAAGGGGGAACAAGGGAACCCTACTCACAGCGGAACCAGGGCAAAGTGTATATCCAAAGAACAATGGTTCCTGTGGCATAACAATTTGTAGAATATACAATGTTAAACAGCTTAAATAAGCACTTAATCACTTATTATCTGTGTTTGTTCTGTTTTTGTTCAGGAAATCACTTGGGACGCACTGCACTTTCTTGTACATATAACTTTTTGTATATGTGTTGCTGTTGTAAATATGGACACTTTCATGAGTTGAAATATAAGAAGTCTTTCTTATAAATTTTGCATACGTGTGCTTCTTTCCTTGCCAAACCCTTCTCTGTTACAAGTTAATATTGCTTATTTAAGCTGTTTAACATTGTATATTCTACAAATTGTTATGCCACAGGAACCATTGTTCTTTGGATACTCATTATGCAGGACAGCACAACTTAAATTAAATTATAATGCTAGGAGGTCACAGTATGAGCATTAAGCTTCATGAATAGTACAAAATGAATTTTGTAGCACTTATTTTTAATAATTATTTTTCATAATTAATTATTTTTAATAAACCCAATCAATTTTGATAATTCCACATATAAAAGCAAGCTGCATCCCTTGCCTATCATTTTTAGACGCATTCATTCATAAGCCTAAGCACAGAAGCCTAGCTTGAAACATGACAAAATTTGGCGCCACATTATTATTATTTTTTTTAAAAGGACAATTTTTATTTAGCAACAGCCCCAAGAATATGTTTACAAAAATGCTTAAAGAGAGGAAACCCTTAATTGAAATGCCTTCCTGTAATACAAAATAATGAACTTTGGTTTTGGAACCTTTTGAAAACAACATTCTGAAATGCAAAGATTCACCCATGTTTAACTGAGGGCAAAGTCCTGGCTGAGTAAATACCCCTGTTTATTTAGCTTGTCTCTCAGCATTGTAACATGAGCACGGTGGCAGTCTTTTTCAAACGAAGACACATCAATGCATGTTCTATAATATGCGTCTGGGTTCAGCAAAAATTTACTTCAGTTTGCCTGGAAATTTCTAATACAATGTATGTAAGTAAAAAATGCTATAAGTTTGTTTTTCTACAAAACACACCATTCGTTTTTGGGGGCCTTTTTATTCCTAGTGAATGTGAATGTTTAATTTTTTTTTTCTTAAGCATTTAGACATTTTGCTTAATAGACTGAAAACATGAAAAAAAAACACAAACACACATTTGAGCTCATTTCAGACATAAACAGAAAAGGGTCAAACACTCAAGACACACAATACGGCGCGCCATGCATTTCGTGAATAGCGCCATCGCTATTCACTTACAGAAGTTGCACTAATGAGAAAACCACAGACATATAAAAACACATTTAACCCACAAATCAATACTCAGGACAGAAACAAAGGACAGCCCACAGACTGTACTTGAACCAAACCATTTGCAAATACTAGTTGTAAGTCATATTTACAAGAAACGCTTCTCAATAGTGTTCCAAAAGACTGCACAAACAGCCCAACAGACTGATGTATGTCCAAGAAGCGAAAATACACTCAATTCACTAGCTTTGGCTAGCAGAACACCAAAAAAAAATCGTTCTGCATATCTTCATTCATAAAATTGCGCAGAACAAAGGATCCTTGTTTTGTATTATGTCATATTTTAATTCCCTGGGGATAAAAAATCACCAAGGAAGAAATATGTTTTTAAATCTAAACCTATTTAGATATTCCCTCTAGGGGAGCCGGCTAATTTACTTCACATCACACTATGGTACCTTTCAAAAAAAGCAACACATTCTTCGATGTGAGCTTGAAAACGGGCATGCCAAAAATATTTGCAGAATATGCAAATATTATAATCAAAGTAGTGCTTAAGGTACTTTTCGTACGTGCACCGTTCAACAAAACCAAATAGAGAAAAATCTCTCATTACCTGCCTACACAAATTGCAATTTGCATATCCAAAATCCAAACATATACAAAGTTGGCCAACACAAATTCCAAAATTCCAAAGCTACAGTCCTAAATTTGCTAAGACCAGGCATCTTATAGCTAACTAATCTAGCTTCAAACTTCAAGGGGTTATCAAAACAATATACTCGCAAATATACGAGCCCCTCGGTTTTGGTAATTGCAATAACCAAATCAAAACCAAGAAACCAAACAAAGTCGTGGGAGCGACCCACTTGTACTTCTTACTCTTACTAATCAAAAGGTGATCCAAATTCTAACTGTCAAGTTCTACATGACCTAACGGTCTTTTTTAGAATACTCACGCCAAAAAGGTTCTCAGTCAGGAATGACATCATGTGGAGGATCAAAATCAGAAAGATCAGAAATATACGGGGCTGCAGAGACAAAGAATCTTCAGAATCCCTGTGCACAGAGTACCTTCTTAGTAGAATCCTGTTCTGTCCTCCTCAGAAGATTTCAGTCTTCTGACAAGATCACTCCCACATATAGTCACTTCTCTGATGAAGCCCACGTTGGCCTCGCCATTTGAAGAAACTCAAATCTTCATTCTCAGGGGTTTCACTAATAGAAAGAAGAACTTGACAGAAGCTGGAATATAAAGAGAACATTTTATTAAACTCAAATGAGTGAGGCTACGTCACACAGAAGCCTTAGCAACTGAATGAGGCAGTCTGAGGAGTACAGAAAACAGAGGCCTTATATATGCTTAGGGTTACAAAACTCAGCATAAAAGTAAGGGGCAGTCCTAGCTTTTGCAAGCATGCAAAATGCCTAACATGGACATGCAAGATCTGCCAAACATTAGCCAATTGGAAAACATTTTCAAACAAAGTATCACATGACAGAAAACTCAGTTTGCAATAGCCCAACCCAAAAGTTAATTATTAGGAATGTCTTAAATACATTTTCCAAAAGCTGAACAAACCCATCATTGAAAGCATGGCCCATGTAATTGAAGAAACATAGGAAAGAACAGTTATAGATGATGAACAAGATAAGGCAGATTGCAAGGAAACTAAAAGTTAACGATGTCCTGAACATTGATTGGCAATTTCAAAACGAGATCGATCAGGGAAATTAGTTTTGCGAGGCCAGTTTCAGGTGAAGAGGTCAGTTTCTATAGTTCACTCCAGTGTCAGAAGGAAACCTAGTTAATGTGTACATGAACCAAGAAGGCCAGGTCACTTTGTTCGTCAGGCTGACTTCATGAGCCTACGTGAGGGCAACACAATTTGGTGGCACAGTACAAAAAATTGAACCCATATTTTAAAATGGAGTTGTGCAATCTAATGTACTTGGTAATTACAGAACCTCACATTCATGCTCATTCACATTCATGCAGTCTGGAGGAAGGTTAAGATATCCAAATTCTAGGATTTCAGGAGCAGACCGCAAGGCTGAGCTGAGCTGGGTCCGGGTGTCTGATCTCTCCACGGTTCTGGGTTAAAAGGCGTGGAGATAGGTATAGCTTTTGGTGCGGGCGGCACCACAGAAAGTTGCAGCAGTGTGGTGTACCACGGTTGTCTGACCCATGTTGGAGCAACTAGGATGAGGGTCAGAGAATGCTGTTGTAGTTTGCGTACTACTAGTGACATGAGTGGTAGAGGTGGAAAAGCGTACGCAAATTTGTTTGACCAGTTCATCCATATCGCATTGCCTTTGGACAGTGGGTGTGGGTGTGGATATCTGGCGGCGAAGCTTGGGCGTTTGGCGTTTTCGTGGGTGACAAAGAGGTCTATCTGAGGTTGTCCCCACATCTGAAAGAATGGTTGAAGAACTTGCGTATGAAGTTCCCACTCGTGGGTCTGTTGTATCTGACGACTTAACAGATATGCTATGGTATTTTGTACTCCTGGAACATGCTGGGCTATAAGGAATATGTTTTGAGGTATAGCCCACCGCCACATGTCCTGTGCTAGTTGAGAGAGTTGCAGGGAGTGTGTTCCGCCCCGTTTCTGTATGTAATACATGGCTGTCATGTTGTCCCTGCGGACTAACACAGCTTTGTTTGATACTGGCTTTTGGAAAGCTTTCAGTGATAGGAATATAGTTAATAACTCCAGGTGATTGATATGGAGTAACTTTTGTTGTGGTGTGTTGCAGTAGGTGGGCTTCCCATCCGGAAAGAGATGCGTCCGCTGTCAAGACTATTTGAGGAACTGGCTGTAGGAACGGTCGCCCTTTAGAAAGGTTTTTGGCGTTCCACTTCTGCAGAGAGCGATGAGTTCAACACTAGGTCTTCAAGAGGATGCATTTGAAGTCTTGGATGGGGCACTGAAAATGCAAGAGTCCATCATCCCTAGGAGTTGCATGAACACTCTTGCTGGCAGTGAGTGTTGTGGCTGAAACTTTGTGAGAAGAGCTTGCATGCTGGCTATCCTTACTGGAGTTGGATAAGCTAGCGCTGTTGAGGTGTTTATTGTAGCACCGAGGTACTGTTGCACTTTGGATGGTTGCAGATGAGACTTGGTGTGGTTTATTGTGAACCCCAAGTTGGGGAGCAGTTGGATGGTGGTGTGGGTGTGTTCCACACACTGGTTGTATGCGCTGGCTTTTATGAGCCAATCATCGAGGTACGGGAAGACATGGATGTGTTGCCTTAGTAAATGTGCCACTACTGCTAGGCACTCGGTGAATACCCTTTGTGCTGTTGTGACTCGTATGGGAATAGTTTGAATTGATACGGCTGCCCTTCTATCACAAATCTGAGATACTTCCTGTGTGCTTTGTGAATGGGACCTTGAGATCTAGAGTAGCAAGGAAGTCGTTTTGTAACAGGAGGGGAAGGACTTGTTGAAGTGTGACCATGTGAAAATGGTCTGACTGTATGTATATGTTTAGCGATCTGATGTCTAGGATAGGCCTTATAGAGCTGTCCTTCTTTGGGATAATAAAGTATAGGGAGTAAACTCCCTTGTTTTGTAGGTGCAGAGGAACTGGTTCTATTGCACTTTTTTCTAGCAAGGATATTACTTCTTGCTTTAGCAGTGATAGATGCTCTTTTGACATTGGACGCTGTTTGGGTGGTATGTTTGGGGGGTAGATGTTAGTTCTAGACAATAACCTGATTGAATAATTTGTCGCACCCATCTGTCTGATGTAATGATGGTCCAGGCAGGAAGGAATTGTTGTAGTCTTCCCCCCACAGGAGTGGAATGTTGAGGGGGAAGCAGAGGAAAGTCATTGGGTAGGGGTGGAGGCAGAGCGGGCGTTATTGGTTTTGCCCCTGCCCTTGTTGTTGTTACTCCTATGACCCCCTCTTTGGTAGCCCTTAGTGAATGTGGATTGACTAGGGGTTTTATAGGAAGTGGAGGGGCTATCGGAGGCGTAGCCTCTTGTGTTGCCTCTATATGATGAGCGACGAAAAGAACGTCTGGGAGCTTGCAATTGCAAGGCTCCCATAGATTTGGCTGATATTTTTACCTTCCTGTATGAGCCCATTGGCCCGGTTTTTATATTTATCTGGTAGATGATGCATTATGGATTCTAGTTCATCATAATGTGCCCTGTCATATCTTGCCAATAGCGCTTGAGTATTGGCAATGCGCCATATGTTAGCTGCTTGTGAAGCTGTGTGCTTACCAGAGGCGTCAAGGAGTTTAGATTTTTTATCTGGTGATGAGGCCTCACCTGATGTTTGTGAATTAGCACGTTTATGTGCATTAGATACTACTAAAGAATCTAGTGGTGCTGGACCTCTAATTTAAACTGGATCTGTAGGGGCAGCTTTGTATTTTTTCTCAATGCGAGGGTTGAGGACCTGAGCCCTGACAGGATCTTTAAATACCTCTGTTGCGTACTTAATGACTCCTTTAAGAAACCTTTTGCCAAAACGTAGGACGCTGAGACGCCGAAACTGCCACACAGACCAAGGAAGCTGCTTCCTGGGTGAAACATAGCCGCTGGGTCATCCTGCCTGCCTCCCGCCGCCCACTCGCTACTTGCAGCTGACGAGTGGCGCTGCCGAGCGGAGAGCGGGAACCACATTTCCCAGCAGCTGATGCGGGCAGTCACACCGGGAAACGCGCCAGGAGGCGCATATAAACTGCGTCAGCCCCTGCTGAGGGGGGAAACTTTTTGCCAAAACTTAGGACGCTGAGACGCCGAAACTGCCACACAGACCAAGAAAGCTGCTGCCGGGGTGAAACATAGCCGCTGGGTCATCCTGCCTGCCTCCCGCCGCCCACTCGCTACTTCCAGCTGACGAGTGGCGCTGCCGAGCAGAGAGCCGGAACCACATTTCCCAGCAGCCCATGCGGGCAGTCACACCGGGAAACGCTCCAGGAGGCGCATATAAACTGCGTCAGCCCCGCCTCGCGGGACGCCGGGCGAAGCCCGGGAAAAGGGCGGGCCCTCTGTAGCTCGCAGGAGCCGAAGGAGGCCGGGCTGGGCCTACCCACTGACATCGCTCCTACCAACTCCTGCATCGCAAGGTACCAAGTCCTTATATTTTCGTCTCTCGCTATGACTATTGCCCCGTTAGCCTTCTAGCTCCTTCTGATCGAGCTCCTAGTACCTTGGAGTCATACTATAACATCGCCTTGCTTGACTTCATCCCAGATAATTGCTGCCTCGCATCATGGCACTAGCCAATACTAAAGACTTCAGTGGTCTTAACAAAGGGACTTTGGAAAATTTTGTGTTTAGGATCTCCTCAGATACTGACAGGGAGAGTACTCTTGCAGAACGACGAGCTGAACGACGTCGCTCAATCGAACTGATCAAAAACAACCGTGTCTCTCCCGCGCGGCCACAGTCAGAAACTATATTACATAATAGTGACCTTGCTGAAAACGAGGACCTAGATACAACCATTAACAGTATCCCTATCCTCCTACGAGACGTAACTTCTACCCCTGATATAGTTAGTATACCACACAGTCCAGTCCGAACACCCCTCTCTAATACACCACCAGAGATCGAACTTATCCCTGACACGCCCTTACCTGTAGTAAAGATTGCGCGCAAAAGCTTGAAAAATTCTAAACACTCTAGAGTACAAGGCTCACCGCCAAGGAAACTTAGAAAAAAAGGGAATGAACCGCAGAGGAAAAAAATTTGCCACACCGACTTCGGTAAATCTGCCAAACCTCATACCCCAAGCACCGAGACGATACTCGACCCAGGTACTCCTCCACCACGCCTGACACTAGAAACTCCCTGTAAGGATTTAATAGGAACAATAGAACATCTAATTAGAGCCTCCACATAGTCACTAATAGAAAGATTCAAAAGAATGGAAGACAGGCTGGGTTCCTTTGGTTGAAAAACTAGTCGTAAATACAGGGTTATCTAATCGCATTCCCAGGTCCGTTCCAGAAAACCCACCTATGGTACTGTCCACAAACTGTACTGCCCAAAACGATCCACCAAGCCCAGAGATAAGCAAAACGAAACCTTCTAGGCCAGATACTGGCAAAACAATGCACCATGCCGCACAACATGTAGTTGTAGAGGCCCAAAAGAAGAAGACAGCTTCTAACTCAGGAAAGACACATTGTAAACTTGACAAAAACACCTCAGAGGGATCAACAAAGCCTAGGTGGCGCCGAGTAGAACTGCCACCGGAAGCGGTTCCACTAGTGGTGGTCTTAACAGGAGTCCCAACCCTAGATGAAGGAAAGAGGGAAAATCACTTTCAGTTAAAAAATAAAACTACACACTCCTCAGGCAGAATCGTCCCCTCCCTCCAAATCTAAACGGCGAGATACTACATGTCCGCCGCCTTCCATGGCTCGGTTCCAGAACAAAGGACAAAAAGGGAGACATAATTGTCATCAATTTTAGAGACCACAGAACAGTTAGTCACATCTTAAACTGGTTTCCTGAAAAGGGAAATAAACCAATCTCGCCCTGTGACCTGACCTATTTCTACCCTAGGTCTTTAATGGTTCCTCCGCCCAACCTTAGAACCCATAATCCCAGAATCAATAATCACTTCCAGGTTAACCACCCAATTACCCACCAAAACCGTTATGCTAGTCTTTCCGGACTAGAGGGAGTTGATTGACTACATTACAAGTCTATACCACACGTCGCACCAAATAGCATCCTGACCTCTGCTCCCAAAAATACAGAGACAAACCCCAGATCATCTCCCTGTGAGTCTCAGAAAAAACAAAATGAGCCCCAGGTCATTATTAAAGACCCTGCAACCAAAACCATTGCTATCAATCGACCTCCCGCTGTAACCGGTCCCTGACAGGACCTAAAAACCACTTCAACAAACATAGGAAAAAGGAGATTTAAAGAGAGAGAACCAAGGTTTTCCCTCCTTGCCTCATTCTGGAACATAGCAGGGCAACGTACCAAAATCTTGCTTGAAGAATGGACAACATTTATTTTCAACTTCGACATTATTGCCCTACAAGAGACATGGTTACTTGATCCCATACACATTGCAGGGTTTAAAACTTATTTTTCACCAGCAATACCATCGACGTCTGGACGAGCAAAGGGAGGCTTAACTATTTATATCTCCAATCTCCTGACAGAGATGGAAGTAGAAATCATAAAACTCGAGCCGAGCTACCAGATCATTGCTTTAATCTTAAATAATAGGGATAAGTTCCTTATAGTGAATTACTACAACAATCTCCCAGAAAAAGAGGCAACAAACCTGGTATCCTCGATCTGCTATACTCTCCGAACCCACACAGAGAAGGCTAACACGGAAAACGTGATAATTTGGGGGGGACGACTTTAATTTGCGCCCTTGTCCAGCTGGCAACGACAACACATGCAGCATTCTTGACGAAAGGGACAACCCTATATCTCATTTTAGACATAGTACTCTAGGAAGTCAACTTAACAAAACCATGTTTGAGTTAAACCTTGTCCAAGCAAATAATTTTTACAATGATAAGGCAACATTGGCCCCCACTTTTCACGGTCAGGGTCATCAATCAACAATAGACTACATTCTGGTCTCAAACGGGGAGAAGACAGGGGATACATTATTCACAAGACATTCCAGTGCCCTTAGTGACCATTATCCATTAAGCATCACATGTCCGTTAGCCAGTAACCCCAAAATTAATCCTGGTTCCATCTTAGACCAAAACAACCTGATGCTGAACAGACTAAATGGCTATGCCCTGAAATGGGGGAAAGTAGACCAAAAGGAAAGAACCACTCAAGTGATTACAGGGGCTCGTCCTTCCATTTTGAAATGCCTTGACCCAGACACTACAGATGAGGAAATCATCTCTAATTTTGGAAGGATTATTAAAACCATAAATGATGCTTTATGGATAGAACTTAAACACAAATCCAAGCCGAAAAAGGGCTGGTTCAATCATGAATGTACGGCTACATACCAAGCCTTAAAAATGGCATTAAGGAAAACGGTGAGAAATCCACCGGAAATAAGGAACCTTAGGAATAAATATAACATAGCTCTAAAGAACAGGAAAAAAGAGCTAAAGTCCCTTCTCTGGGTCCAACTGCAAGAAAGCTGCGCTCTTAAAAACTCCGCTGCTTTCTGGCAAGTCATTAAGTCCCCTTTTCTAACAAATAACACAGATCAACCTAAAATAGATGTTGTAATAGACGAAAAGGAGTGGGTTCAGCATTTTTCCAAGTTATTTAAGATCAATCCAGATGATCCCTTGCTCCATGATTATTCCATCCAGAACATTCCACACACCGATAAACCTGAAAATCCTTTCCCGATCGACCTTCAGTTTTCAATGAAACAAGTCGAGCTGGCCCTACGTGAAAGTAAAAACGGCAAGGCACCGGTCCAGACGGCCTCCCTATCGGCCTTTTTAAAGCTCAGATGGACCTCTGGATCCCACTTTTAACCAGAGTACTCAATGCAACATGCTCTATAGGTCTCCTGGCTTCATGGTCTAAATCCATGCTCGTTCCAATTTTCAAAAAAGGAGATAGGGGGTCGGTAACCTGTTACCGTCCTATCTCACTCCTGGATTCGCTGGGGAAGGTGGCAGGTCGGTTAGTACTCAAGCGACTATAGGACTGGGCGGACGATGGTAGGACTATCTCGGACCTCCAGTATGGATTTCACCAAGGGTTGGAGACCATAGAGCAGGCTCTGAATCTGACATTATTAATAGATAAATATGCCCATGTTAAAAGGGGCGACATGTACATGGTCTACGTGGACCTATCGTCCACGTTCGACTGCGTGTCCCACTCGAAACTCTGGACTCTATTGAGCGACATGGGTGTTCCACAAAACTTGCTTAAGATTTTGAGGGAACTCTATTCTAATGCCACAGCCAGAGTTCGCTATGGGGTGCAGGGGAACTAACAAGGGAATTTGCTGTAGAAAAAGGAGTTAGGCAAGGTTGTGTCCTGGCTCCCATCCTCTTCACACTCTACACTAACGGTCTGGAGGATGTGATGATTAGGGGATCCCAGGACCTTCCTATGGTGAATGGCCGACCAATACCTGCGCTCCTTTATGCCGATGACACTGTCATCTTAGCCCGTACCCCCCTAGAACTCCAAAAGAGCATGGACAGATACTCGGCTTTCATGGCAGGTCTTGACCTGAGAATTAACACAAGCAAAACCTTCGTTATGAGGGCAGGCACAGGACACAAACGAAAAATGAGGGATATCCACTTATACGGCCAAAAACTAGAGACCACGCAAAATTATTAATATCTGGGCGTAGCAATTGATAATAAACAAGCCTGGAACACTGCTGTAGAAACTAGAAAGCTACTCTTTTTAAGAACCACATCAGGACTTGTTAATTTCTCTAGAAAGTTAGGCAAGAGACCCCCCCCGAGAACTAGTCAAGATTTACAACGCCAAATGTTTATCAGTGGCTCTCTATGGAGCAGGGCTCTGGGGGTTCGGGCCTTTATTTGAAATTCAGAAAGTGGAAAATTCCTTCCTGAGGTACCTTCTGGCGGTCCCGAGGAGCACGGGCACCATGGCCTGCCACATGGAGCTGGGTCTCCCACATGTCACTGTCTTAGCAAAGGCTGAACCAATATTATTATGGCACAGAATCTGGAGATCCGATAAAGCTAATCTCACCCAGTCTATCCTCACCGACTGTTTAGCATTGGACAAAGCCCACAATTCCAGGTGGTTGTGCTACATCAAGAAGTTCCTGCAAGATCTTGGATGGGTGAGGTATTATCATGATCCCTCCTTAATGTCCGAAGTTTCAAGAAAGGCACTAAAAATGAAATGTTTGGCCCATTTAGAGGAATTGAGACTAACGAAAGAGGCAACAAAATCTTCAGTAGCACTCACCCTTCAGATACAAACGACTACCTCTATTCAGCCATACCTCACATTTAACAATACAAGCTATGAGAGGTATCTCCTGGTAAGGTTCAGGCTGAACTTATTTCATCGTCTGGTAACATTCCCCATCAGAAATAACTGGGCCAAAGATCTTTTGCCGTGCCCTTGCGATGACACTTCCTCACAATCGACCATGCACACCATCCTTTTTTGCAAATTTTTCCACGATTTCAGGAAAAAGTGGCTGGTCCCATTGCTGCAGCAAACTGGATAAAGACAATGTCGTCTAGCATTTCTATTTCTGCAGCAGTTGGAGGGAGAGAGGATAACCTATCTTGTACTGAATTTTCTTAAATGTACGGTTAGACATAGAGCGTTTTTAAGTTAACCATTTGTCTTTCAATAACGAGTTATCTTATGAACCTTTAGCGAACTTTTTAAAGTATTAACTAAGTTTTTAACAAATCTAAAAGCGAGAAGTTATAGGCATAGCCTCTTATTTTTATTCTACAAGTGTTAAAGAATAATAGTTCTGTTTTTAACTGAGCCTCATACCTGTGAGATTAGGTATGTTTCTTTTATTTGTACACATAGATTTTACTGTAAACCAAATGTATTGTAATATGATAGTTGTTCGCTTTTTATGATTTATATTCTAAATCGAAATAAAGCTCAATTGACTGACTCCTTTAAGCATTGGCAAAATGGCAGTGGACCTTTGTGTTTTATCTATCAAAAGTGTCAAATAGGAAATCTTCCTCCACAGTATTGGTGTGCAAGTCAACCCCATGGTATTGGGCAGCTCTCTGGACTAGTATGTTAAAACCTATAGTGTCGTCTGGTGGGGAAGGCCTGGAAGGATATACATCGTCTTGAGGGACGTAAGGCACATCAGGGGTGTTATAATCATCCCATGGATTAGGTGACTGAGGGGGACTATTGGTCCCTACTGGGTCATGTACACCCCCACCTGTGTCATCATAGTCTGTATCTACATCATCATCTGGATTAGTGGATGGTGTAGGCGAATGATGTGGTGGAGGAGGTGTAGGAGGAAGAATAGTATGGGGAGGTGGTGGAGAAGGGACCCTTAATGGAGAGGTTGCAATGTCTCTCTTCTTTGGAGGAGGAGGTGGTCTCTTCTTGGAGCTAAGAGCTAGTTGGCCAGTCTTAGGATCCTTTACAAGAGTCTTTTTAGTAGGATCTGTTGTAAAAAGCTCTTCTGTGTAGGGCAGATCCTTCGGCGTCGAAGTTTTTGGTTCCGGAGGATTCTTCGGCAGCAAGTCGGTAGCTGGTCTAGGGTATTTTGGCTTAGACTTATGGCCTTTTGAAATGTCTTTTACCGGAACGTGTTTTTTCGGTTCCGGGTGTTTTTTCTGCTCCGAAGCTTGTGAGTCGGGACCTTTAGGCGGTTTTTCACTCAGCTCTGAGTGCGGTTTTGGCATCGATGAGCCGGTGCCAGTCTTCGGCGCTGAGTGCTTAGGTGTCGGAGCAGCGGTCAGAAGATGGCTTCTTCTTCGGTGTCAGTATGGGATCGGCACCAGGAATAGGCTGAGTCGAGCCTGAGCAGCCTGAAGGCTTAGTAGGCTTCTTTGCCGGGCCCGAAGGCAGAGCGTGGGAAGCAGTCTCTCGGTGTGCACCCGGGCCCAAAGGTGAGGGTGTGGCCGAAGCCTTTTTTGAGGGTGTCGAAGAAGGGTTGGGGTCAACGGTCTTACTTACGACCCGTTGAGCTGGAGTGATGTCCTCGACGTCTGAGTCTTCGGCATCAGAAGAGCTAGCACTTTCTTCGGCCTGCTGGTGTTCTGGCACGTCAACGTCCTCTTCAAAGATGTTGTCGGGGATCAAAGCTGACGAGCGAGCCATGGTTCTTCGAGTTTGTCGGACCCGAATTGTCATTTTGGAGCGGAAAGAGGCACAGAGGGAACAGTCTTTGGCCTTGTGCTCCGGTGCGAGGCAAAGGTTGCACACCTCATTTAGATCTGTGTGGGGAAACTTCGACCCACATTGAGGACACTTCTTGAATGGCATCCTTTCCATGAGCCAGAGAGTTATGTTATGTTATGTTATACTTTTATTTGTATAGCGCACGGCTACTCAGAAAGAGTGTCCCGGCGCTTTATGCAGGCAGCTCAGCGTAAACAAACATAACAGCATAAAACAGAGACAAAGGAAAAGAAAAATAGCCTAAAGGTTAAAAAGCCAGGTCTTAAGGCTCTTCCTAAACAGGAACAGATTGGGAGTACTGCGTAAAGTCAAAGGTAGGGAATTCCACAACTGGGGGGCCCTGAGACTGAAGGAACGGCCCCCAGTGCGAGCCTTCCTCACTCGAGGGACCACGACCGTGAACAGGGATTCCGACCGAAGTGAGCGAGACGGGCGATAAAAGGCAAGCCTTCGCTGCAGATACCTAGCTCCAGAGCCAAAAAAGTGCTTTATGCACCAAGGTCAGAGTTTTAAACATAATCCGCTTCCGGATGGGCAGCCAGTGAAGCGACTGTACCGACCCAGATGCTCTCGCTCGCCTATGAAGGCCATAGATGGCGCGGGCCGCGGAGTTCTGCACCACCTGCAGCCGTTGAACCAGATAGTCCGGGAGCCCTAAATATAGGGCATTGGCATAATCCAATCTAGAGCCTATTAAGGCTTGAACAGTGACCTTTCTGTGCTCTTCTGTGAGCAGCGGTAAGAACTTCCGAAGCATCTTCAAGATGCCAAAACAAGTGCCCGTCAGACCAAGAATGTGTGATCTTAGCGTGAGGTTGTTATCAAACTTGACTCCCAAGTTTTTGGCCACCAGAGATGGCTGAGCAGGGGGACACATGTCCACTGGCCACCAGTCGCGCCATTCAGGGTCTGCGGCGCAGCCAAAGAGCAAGACCTCAGACTTGTTGGAGGTGGCCTTGAGGCTGCTCTGCTGGAACCAATCAAAGACCATCCCCAGGCATCCCCGGATGCTCTCTCCATCAAATGCCTGATCTTTCCTGCACGTGAAGAGCAGTTGCGTGTCATCCGCGTAGGACACGATCTGGGCCCCAAAAGACTCCACCAGTGCCGCCAGTGGGGTCATAAAGATATTAAAAAGAGTCGGGCTCAACACAGAACCCTGTGGAACTCCGACTCCCAAAGGCGGCATCTCAGCGGAGCTCGGGGAGGCCCAGATAGTTTGTCGGCGGACTTCCAGAAAAGATGTAACCCATTTGAGCCTCATGGGGGACGGTGTCAAAGGCCGCCGACAGATCTAGCATGACAAGCATGGCCTTGCCTCCTGCGTCCAGTGTCTCCCGAATAACCTCTGACACCTCCAGGAGTGCCGTCTCTGTACTTAAATTAGGCCGGAATCCGGATTGCGAGGGGTGCAGTTGGTCATTTGATTCTAGAAAGCTAGAAAGAACGCCATGCACATGCTTCTCCGCGATCTTAGCCAGAGCCGGGAGGAGGGAAATTGGCCTGTAATTGGCCAGAACCTCGGCATCTAATCCAGGCTTCTTGAGGAGGGGGATCACCATAGCCCTTTTCCAGGACCGCGGGACCCTCCCCTCTCTCAAAGACGAATTCAGTAGAGGATTGACCAATGGGTTCACCACCGGCGCCATCCTGGCCAAAAATTTGGCCGGACAGGGGTCTAGTGGCGAGCCTGATTTCAGGCTGGCCAGAAGCACAAGGAAGCATCGGTGGAAACAGGGGGAACTCCGCCAAAACAACATCTGGCGTGGACGATGAAACAGGTCCCGCCCCATTGCTAAGAAACTCTTCATCGGACCTCTCTGGAAAGGAGGCCTGGATCGATTTGATCTTATCCGTAAAGAACCTGGCAAGATCGCAGACCCACGACTCAGATGACACTATTTGAGGCAAATTAGATCTAGGAGCCGTGAACTCCCTTACCACAGTAAAGATCTCCTTGCATGAGTTGGAGGACGCCTCTATCCTTCTGACAAGATATTCCTTTTTAGCACTGAGGATATTGCGATGGTAGGCTTTAATCGCCAACCTATAGGCAAGTCTGGCCTCCCCATCATACTGAGAGCGCCATACCCTCTCAGCCACCTTACACTGGCTACGAGCGGTACGCAGCGCCTCCGTAAACCCCGGCACAGACAGTCGCTTGGCCATAGGCCGAGGGGCTATTGCAGGGGCTAAATCATTCAGCCTCTCTACCAGCCAGCCCTGCAAGGCCTCTGTGTCCAGCTCCAGGTCACCCGAGAAGGGGCACGGATGGTCGACAAGCGCCTGAGCTAACAGCTCAGGCGTCACTCTGTGTAATGCCCTCTAGGCTGATCTAGACTGTATGGGGGCGCCACTGGGTAGTTGCTCACTCCCCAATGTGGAGAACCTGACCAACCTATGATCAGACCAAAGCACCGGGAGAAGTTCAATATCAGCTAGAGGGATCGACGAGAACACTTGATCCAGGGTGTGTCCCTTATCATGAGTGGGGCCAGTCAGAGAAGGAACAGGGCCCAGAGGGGCAGTAATGTCTAACAATTTATTTGAGTCTGAGTCCTCAACCACATCCAAATGAAAATTAAAATCACCTGCCAGCAAACAATTCTGCGCAGACAAAGCCAATCCGGAGATGGCAGCCTGGAGGTCCTCGAAAAAAGAGCCCACAGGTCCTGGAGGTCTATATACCAGCAGCCCTTTCAGAGCTTGATGCGAGGTCAGCCTAATAGTAAAGGCAAGGGACTCAGAGCCTACGATAGTGTCTAAGGGGAGAATAGAGTAAGGCCCAGGTAGGCCCGAAGGCCTTCGTCGACGACCGGAATCAAAGACTTCGAAGTGGTGAAGAATCGCGTCGATGGGGAGCTCAATCGAAACAATACCGTCGAAGCTGGTGAGGATTGCGCGCCGAAGGAAATTTGGTTCCAAACCGGAGCGCAGGAAACACATCCGAGCCCGATGGCGGAAAAAAACAATCTGAGGATGGAGCCGATGCCCATGCGCAATGTGGTCCAAAGGAGGAGTCACCTATCTCGTGACTTTCAAAAAATTTTCAGGACAAAAACAAACTGCAAACATTCGGGCCCAACACTAGGTGGTGATCTATGCACAGTGTGTAATCTGCAGCGCGAACACCGCTTTTCCTAGTGAGTCGGTTGTGTCCAATCCACAGAATTTATGAACTTTGCTGCATATCTATCTTCGGCAACCCGGGAGAGGATAGGCTGTGCCTCCTTCGGGCCCCTTTTGCAGCAGTTGCACAACTGTGTCCGACAAAGTGTGGGAGTAGTGGCTAAAAAGACATGCTGTGTTCACAGACCACAATGCTAGGATGGCAAAAGAAAACATTTCCTTCCCCAGAGTCCAGCCTTTTGGATTCCCTATCCGGGGGAGCGGTAAGGAATACGCCCTGAGAAGTTGAGGCTTGGAACATCAAGCTTTCCGGGGTAGGGTGTAGGGTGAGTAAGTTTGGGTCCCCTGGCGCTAGGCAATGGCAGCGTGTGATTGTACCATTCACAGGAGCCCCTGTGTGGGGTTTGGACCAGGTCCCCAACAGGACATTAGTGAGGGCATCATTGAACGGGAGTAGGGGTTCAGAACAGTAGACTCTGCAGCACCTCTGTTAAGATGTTGGTCTTGACTACCACCAAGGGCAACTGAACATCAAGAACCTCAGCCACCATTGCAAAACAAGTTCACTCCTCCATAGCCACGGTAGGGGGAGAAAGCATACCAGTATCTGGAGAAGTATTTAGTCCACTGGCTTCACCCAGTGCCTCACACCAGTCCATATTAAGGTTCTTTTCATATTTCCAGTATTCTGTAGTGTCCAGCGACCCCTCCAATCCTACCTTGAATCCTAACCCAAGGGAATAGGGCTCAGGTTACGATCTAGGATGCGTGGTTCCTGCTGGTGTCGGATGAGGCGTTGGTTGACGCCCCTCCAGCTCTGTGTCGGAGTCAGGGGATCAGGATTGGGACTGGGGTGTCAGCATTGCGACCTCCATCAGGGAAGGTTGAGGTGGTACGACTGGAATTGGCCTAGATCCAGGAATGGATTCAAGGGGGACCACCAGAGCCGGGACCGGAGCCACTAGCGTAGAACTAGATGGGGCATTCTTTAACCCCGCACCGCCCGAAGGTGCGCCAGAGATTTCGGGCCACCCATATTTGAGGCGCATGGTGCAGGAGGCTGGCTCAGAATATGGTGTAAACCTATTGGTGATACACCCTGCACTGAGTCCAGGCAATCCATAATGATAGTGTAAGAGGTCCCTGACAAGCAAAGCTCTCAAGGGGTCGCTGTGGAGAGCAGCTAAGGCTTATCCAGAAAGGTGTAAAGCAGGTGCCTTTACCACACAGGTCAGTCAGTGCCACATCAGTGTTGGAAAAATACTGTAGTATTTATTACACACTAAAACAGCTAAGTACAGCATATAAAACACATGGGCTCCTATTGGAAGGCCAACCATGTACTAAGTTAAGTGGAATGTGAAAGTTGTGCCTAACCAAGACTACCACCCAAGGATTCGTAGACCAGGGGGAGAAAGGAACCACCCAAGGCAAGTAACTAAGAGGCCCTAGTTGTCCAAGTGCTGAGGTGATTGTGTCCGTGTCCACAGAAAAGCATGGGGAAGTCGCTGTTAGGATTTTCAGGATCCAGGACCCTTCGCAGAGGAAACCCTTTGGAACCAGAAAGGTTGGCAAGCACCTCCACCGGAGGATACCCAGCAGAGCAAGATATATACACCAGGGAGCCCAGGCGCATAGGTGTAAAGTGGTGTTGGAACCACCTCTTGAAGTCAATAGGGATCTTCTGAAGTCCAGCTGCTACCGTAACCCGTGGACCAGTTGTGTGGAACACAAGAGTGGATTCCTGACATGTGGAGACCAGGCGATGATGCAGAAACACAGGAGCAGTCCACAAGCTTTCCAACAACAGTTGACAAAAAGCAGGAGGGTCAGTGGCCGGCAAGACCACCAACATGCCTTGGCAAATGCAGAAGACGCGATGAAAGAAGAGTTGCAGAAAGGAGGACCAGCAAGGTCTACGGAACTCACCCGCCACAGGTAAGTTAGGGCTGGCCCTCAGCAAGCAGGGGAGCCAGCAGAAATCGATAGAGACCCTCTGGCAGCAGGCACAGGGAGTCGCAGGGAGGCCTCAGAAGCACAGCAAAGATAGAGGCTCAAGTCACAGTAGATGCAAGGAGGATGCCGCTTTTGCAGCAGGGTGATGCTCGAGGCTGAGCCTTCTTAGAGTTTGAAGATTTTCAGACTAGAGAGCCAACAAGCCTTGGCAACGGGAGACGAACGTTGTGCACAGGGACCAGCAGCTCCACGAGGGATTGCAGTCTTCCAATTTGCACAGAAGACATGTCAGGCCTCAGCAGGACTACCAAACCACCACCTGTGTTATAGAGCCTTGCAGAGTCAGTAGAAATGCAGGATCCACAGAATGGTCGGCGACATGGAGGTGCCTGTGTTTGAAGGGGAGTGACTCCTTCACTTCAAGGGAGATTCTGTCCAGCTGTCCTTAATGCACTCAGAGTCCTTATGACTCTGGGGGATGCACAGCCACAAATGTTGCAGGAAGTGTGCAAAGCATGGAGGCAAAGTTGGAATCTTGTCTTGAGTACTGCACAGCCCAACATTGTCCAGGAGAAGAGTCCTGTGGATGATCCTGAAGACAAGTCCTGCAGAGGAATCCTTGTTCCAGACGAATCTAGGAATCCACCCTAGGGGGATCCGTTAATTAACCCAGGAAGGGGGTTGGACAGCTTCAGTGGTGACCCCCCTATCGGGGGGTCAGGGGCGCTACTCTGATGGTCAGACCATTCAGATGCTCCCAGGGGCCCCTGTTATCTTGCTTTCAAGAAGACAGAATCAAGCTGGTCTCCTGGTGGTGCTCTAGGCACCTCCCTGGGGGAGGAGCTGGACAGGAGGTGGTGACTCCCGCGTCCTTTGTGTGGTTTATCGGAAGAGCAGGAGCCAAGGGCTCCTGGATTGGGGCAAACCGGTATAAGCAAGGAGGGTACGATATCTAAGCAGCCTGGTAGCACCCCCACCCTAGCACAGAGGCATCATATTCTAAAGGAGCGGTGGCTACATCTCTCCTCTACAGGAAATCCTTTGTTCTGCCTTTCCCTGCCGAGTTAGGCTTGTCAGCAGGAAGGCAGTACAGTGTCTGAGGTCGGGCGGCAGCATTGGCTTGCACGCAGACCCTACAAGGCTACACAGATAGATATGAGGGGGGTCCAATAAGGAGCCCCCCAGTACATGGTATCATGCAAACAACACTGGAATCAGTGTAACTGCATGATTCCAACATGTTTGATACCAAACAAGCCTAAAACAAAATCTCATTAAGTTATGTGGGGGATGCTCCAGGACCTGGTAAGTTGTCGAGTTGTGGAGCTGGGCTGTGCTCTACTACGGAGCCAGGTCTCGAAAGCCAAAGCGCCCTTGTCTCGTTGGCCAAGGAGAAGTCAAAGACCTCTTCAACATCTTACTCTTCTTCTTGTGCCTCTTATCTGTATATTCTGAGGGCTTGGAGTGGGACGAAGAGGACTTTGGGCTCCCGGGACGTCGATTTTCGCAGCGTCTCATGCTGGGCCACCATGAGCTTCAGGGGCTGCTTCCTCAAAACCTTCGGATTCTTGGCACAGCAATCGGAACTCGACTTCATGTCGTGGTCGCACTTCAAACACCACACGCAGACAAGGTGGGGTCTGTAACTGACATCAGCCGGTGACCGGCACCGCAAGGCTTAATCCCTGTCTTTCTAGATGACATCGCTAACACACCAGGATGAAAACACCTTGCAGAAGTCGACAAAACATACAAAAAATCCAGTACAACATTGACTGAGTGGAGAAGTGTGGCTCAGGGGTTAGAGGCGGCAGACACGGAAGCTGAGATCGGCCCTGGACCAGGGTTCAATTCCCCGCCCCGACGGGGGTTGGGCTCAAAAATTCCACGGACTCGATAATTCTCACTCCGGTGCCTACTCGACTCACGGGTTCACACACTGCGACTCTGGGCAATAGCTTGCTTAATCTCCACAACGGCCCCTCGCGGCGGGATGCCTGGCTTTCACCTTGTGGATACCCTGCCGGGGTATCTCACAAGGGAATACCAGGACGGGTTCCCTAAGCAAGCGCATAGATGCCTGCGATGTGGGCGATTTGAGCTATATAAATACATGTACATTTACATTTACATTTACTGAGTAAGTCTTCTCTGGATCAACTCTGGCTGGCGTGGAAAGAAAAGAACTGACGTCAGTGCGCCTAGGTGCCATCTGTACAGGTGCTGCGGACATCACTTCCAGAGCGGACGACGCACATGGAGTCGATCGATGTCACTTACCTGAGTGCAGGGCTACTGCTCAAGAAAAATCTTCCAAATCCAGTCTGATGCCTGGAAAATTCAAAGCTAAGGATTCTGCAGCTAGAAGTGTCTATATGATAGATTCAGTATCACTAACCAGAAGGCCTCGATCTGCATGGGTTTGCTTTAAGGAAAGGAGAAACTGCAATCTCTCTTTTTTTAGGTGCCAGAAAGGGGGTTGGGGGAGAGTTTCCCATGATGTTGAGAACTAGTCCAGTGTTGGGGAATGGCGGTGAGACTCTTGACAGTTCTT
The DNA here is from genome assembly GCF_964263255.1 of Lissotriton vulgaris. Classification (NCBI taxonomy): domain Eukaryota; kingdom Metazoa; phylum Chordata; class Amphibia; order Caudata; family Salamandridae; genus Lissotriton; species Lissotriton vulgaris. The sequence goes on along the minus strand of NC_141687.1, from coordinate 1,987,212,996 downwards.
AGACTGCTTTCTAGAGGAAAAGGAGGACTTTTCCTTACTATGTCACTTTCCATGGTAGTATCTCTTAGAAGAACGTTCTCTGGAAAATGGGTTATTACTGACCCTAGCCAAAATCAGCCTGGTCTCCTGCTCCATGATGCACAGAGTCTGCTTAATGTCCTGAACCCTGACATCACATACAGTTGTCATCGGGATACAGAAGGGACTTATTCTTGCTGCATCACATTCAACGTCTGACGGTTGAGGCCTTCTGAGGAGACCCAAGTCACTGCTGAACAGCTGAGGAATTGTTTTGCAAGACACCTAGAGAGCGCTCTGGACAGTGTCAATGAGGCACGAGCAAAACTAAACTGACGCTAGCCCTACAGGTGCCATCTAAAATAACCCCAGTAATCACATCTAGAATCAGGGTAATGGCTGACGAGGTAAGGTGCTACCTGACAGCTCTAAGGAAAGGCTGTAGGGACCAGTCTGAAGCTCAAAAAGAGAATTGTCAAATTGGACAATCTGAAGCAGTTGTCTGTATCAGGAATTAAAATTTCACCACATATTTCATTATATATTGAGGCTGTAATGAGATTGATGCATTTTGCACAAATACAATAGCTCTGTGCTGAAAAAGAACAAATTGTATGAGTGCACGAAGATGAAAGGTTATATGTTTTTAAACAACATAGTGTCCATTTTCGTGAAAAAGCTCCATCACAAAGGTGTGCATATTCCCCAGCAGTGAAAGAGTAAAAACGATTTCAAATTGACTGATGGCAACCACATCATTACTGATCCCACTAAATATAGGCAATCCAGAAAATCCATTATGAAAGATTTACCATTTATTTTTTCATAAAAGTCCAGCAAATAAAACTATTTACATTTATCCATGCAGTCGAGTATCAAACACAGACATTTAAAATTTTCTAAAAACTCTTAAAACACAGAATATGCACAACACTTAAAACAGCAGGTGAGACGACGGGTTGACATGTTTTGTATCGGTGGAGGAATGTCTTCAGCTCGACGAGTAGTCCTGTTTGTATTTGGGGTGCTTGTTATAGCCAACTTTTTTTCCATTGATTAAACATTGGATCACCCATTCTTGCGATACCACCGGCAGATGCAAGGCCTGTGCACACTTCAGGATGGAGGCTGGGCATGATCGATCAGCGACCAGCACGTCAAACACACCCAAAGCAACATCTTAAGGGAAAAGAAAGGAAAGTATAACTCATAAAACCAGCATCAAAAAACATGTGAATATATTACATTTATTTTACTTATAATACCTACTCTGTAGAAACCGATGACTTCTAAGAACACAGGCATCAGAAAGAACAGAATATGACTATCAAAGACTACATTTCAACTGGAGTGGAATGCAAACACAGAGCGGCACAGGAAGACAAGCATATGAACATCAAAAGAGTGGCATAATACTTAACCATATGGTTATGCTGCCAGCCTAATTACACAGTGTACATCCTCTGCTACTATGCAAAATCAGATTGTACATTATCTAAAAGAGAGATGTTAGTGATAGATTCCTTACCTTCGAATATCCCTAGGCTTCAGACTGGATCCGGAAAGTTTTTAGTCAGCAGTACCCCTGTGCGTCGGAGGGTGGTGTTGTGCGGCTGCGCGTCCGTCGCTGGCGTCGTATGCGCTGAGATGACGTTACGGAGACAATTTAGGTGCCACCCATGCGAGCGGTCGTCAGTTTTTTTTTTGCACGCCAGCAAGCGCAGATCCGGTTAGAGCACGTACCCTAGTCACTTTTTGACTAACTTTTTTGAGACTTTTGTCTCTACTTCTCTTTTGAGTCGTTGACTCCTGGTGCCATGTAGGGATGCCTGGGTTTAAAACCTGCGGAGCCTGTCGCCGTACGATGTCGGTGGCGGACCCCATGGCGTCTGTCTCTATTGTCTGGAGCGCAACCATGATTACCGGTCATGTTCCGACTGTCTGGCCATGGCTCCGAAGGCTTTGCGGGAGCAGTCCCGTAAGCTGCTGGGGCCCGGCAGTCGTCTCCGTGCCGCTCGAATTGCAGGGGTCAATCGAGGGACTGGCCACGGAGCCATCACCATCGCTTCTTGGGGTCGAAGTCCTCACACTCAAAATCGGGTAAGAGATGTCATAAGAAAAAGTCGAAGAAGCGTTTACGCTCTCCGACGACCCCCTGTCAGTCTTCGAACGTGGACGAGGGGGCCGGGGGTTCCTCCCCTGCAGCTCCGTTGGAGTCTGAGTCCTGCGGCCTACCCACCTTAACCGGGTCCGTCGGCGACTCCGGCCCAGGTGCAAGATTTTCTTGCTGCCATGGACCGCCTTTTCAGGCCTCGGCCTCCCGCCAGCGCGCCTTTGGGCCCTGCGGTCCCAGCTGAGAGCCCGCCCTTGCCGCCGGCTGCGCTTCTGGTGCCTCTTGCAGGTCCAGCCCCGGCACCACAAGGTCCTCCGCCAGCGGCTCCGGCACGGTGCCTCCCGCGGCTCAGTTTCTGGCGCTGCAATGGGTCCCGTTCATTCCACCTCCTCCTTTGCCCGGTTTTCCAGACAATTTTGCTCCACGTTAGGACCCTAATTGGGACATGGAGCTGGATCAACGCCGAACGGCGCCGTGGATCATTTATATTCCCCTGTCCCTCCCCTGCTGCCGCAGCCTGTGCTACGGGCAGTGGAGGAGGGGGACATATGGGAGATGTCTGAGGACCATCTTGCAATGCAGTGCAAGTTGGAAAAGGAGTGGGCGGAAGAGTCGGAGGATGCAGGTGGCCTTGACCTCTCCTCTGAACCTGGTTTTCTTTCTCCTCCTGCTGTGGCCATGGAGGAGGGCGCCACATACACTGTGGTGCTCCGTACAGCAGCAGAGGCCTTTGACCTTGCTTGCCTATGGTAACTGTCAAAACTAACCTCCTCACTGAAGTCCTCCAGCCGGCGGCATGCTCTATGAAGCCTCTGCTACTGTTCAATGAGGCGTTAACTGTGTTGATGGGCACCTGGTCTAGACCAGCCACGGGGGTTCCTGTGGATAGGAACGTGGCCAGGCGTCATCGTGGGGCACTAGGTGACCCTGCCTTTTTAACGACCCACCCAACTGCGGAGAGCCTGGTCATTCAAGCCTCCACTTCTCAAAGCGCATTCCCTACCGCCCGCCGGATAAGGAATCTAAGAAGTTGGAACAGTTTATCAAGAAATTGTTTGCGGTCGGTGAACACCACTTGCCTTTTGGACCGCTACTCTCACGCTGAGCGGGACACAGTTGTGCAGTGTCCAGAGGAGGTTTGGGGGGTGCTTTCCCAGGCTGTTGCTGAGGGAAAAGATGCAGCAAAGTACGCCATCTGGTGTGGGCTGGACACCGCAGACTCACTGGGTAGGGCGATCTCCACAACAGTGGCCCTCCATCGCCACGCCTGGTTGAGGTCCACAAGGTTTTCAGAGGATGTTCAGAGTTCCTCATGGAAATGCCCTTTGATGGTACTCACCTGTTTGACGATAAGGCAGACAGTGAGCTGGAGCGTTTTAAGGACTCTCGGGCTACGGCCAAGTCCTTGGGTCTCTCCACCACGTGCCTGGCCACGTCCGCTTTTTGTTCCTTTCATGGCCACAGAAGGGGCGCCCCAACACGTTTGTTCAGCCAGTAGCCTGCACAGAACCAATCTCAGTGTGGACGCGGACGTGGTTGCGGCGGCCAGTGTGCCGGTCAGTCCACCTTCGCTACCGCAGCATCAGACTCAAAGCCTTCCCAGTACAAGCTTTGGGGTGCACGACACGCCGGTGGGTGGCAGGATTCAACATCACCTCCCCCACTGGCGTTCTGTCACCTCGGACAGATGGGTTCTGCAAATCGTCCGTAGGGGCTATTCCCTCCCCTTCGAGCCTGCCCCTCCAGTCATGCCACCTCAGTTCCAACGCATGTCAGGGGATCACTTTGCGCTGTTCCAACAGGAAGTCATGCCTTCTTGGCGAAGAGGGCCATCAAGCACGCTTCTGGGCCAGAAGTAGGACGTGATTGTTATTCTCACTACTTTCTGGTCCCCAAAAAGGGGGCCTACGCCCCATCTTGGACCTCAAGAATGCCAATCGCTTCTTCCGGAAGGAGAAGTTCAAGATGTTGACTCTGGCTCAGGTCTTGACTGCCCTCGACCCTGGAGACTGGATGGTAGCGTTGGATTTGCAGGATGCATATTTTCATATCCCCGTTCTGCCGGCCCACCGGGGTTACCTGCGGTTCACGGTTAGCCTAGAGCATTTTCAGTTTGCCGTGCTCCCCTTCGGCCTTACCAGTGCCCCTAGGGTGTTCACGAAAGTGATGGCGGTTCTCACAGCTCATCTGCGCAGATCAGGGGTTCCAGTCTCGACGACTGGTTGTTGAAGGCGGGCTCTCCCCAGGCAGTCGTCTCAACACCTCCAGACTATGGCCGACCTCCTGTATTTGCTGGGGTTCTCGATCAACATGTCGAAGTCGCACCTCGGTCCCTCTCAGAAGCTCCCATTCATCGGAGCGGTTCTGGATTCGACGCAGTTTCGGGTTTATCCTCCTGAGCAGCGAGTCCTGGATATTCAGGCTATGATTCCAATCTTTCAGCCTCTATCCGGGGTTTCAGTCAGGATAACCCTCCGGCTCCTGGGCCTGATGGCCTCCTGCATCCTGCTAGTGCAACATGCCAGATGGCATATGCAGGCTCTGCAGTGGGACCTGAAGTTCCAGTGGGCACAACATCAGGGTAACCTCCGTGATCATGTCCAGATCTCGGAGGGCAATGCACGACAATTGCAGTGGTGGCTCACAAATCGCGATTGTGTCGATGGCAGATCCCTTTCCCAACCGGAGCCCACAGTGGTGACTGATGCGTCCCTCCTGGGATGGGGCGATCCGTCTTGCACTTAAAGCATTCCATCCCTCTCTACGGGGAAGTGTTGTGCAGGTGTTCACGGACACCACCACCGCCATGTAGTATTGCAACAAACAGGGTAGGGTGGGGTTGTGGACCCTATGTCAGGAGGCTCTGCTCCTCTGGACATGGCTGGAACATCAAGGCATTAACTTGGTGGTTCAACAAGTAGCACATTTCCTGAACGCCAGGGCGGACAAACTCAGCCGCCGGTGCATGATGGATCACGAATGGCGTCTGAACTCAGACGTGGCGCAAGGTCTCTTTCTGCAGTGGGGAGAGACTTGGTTAGATCTATTCGCCACCGAAGAGAACGCGCGTTGGAATTTCCAAGGCAGCACTCGCTCGGCTACGCTTTTTTGTCGCAAGCGGATTTGCGGTCTGTTGTATGCCTTTCTGCCTATACCACTTCTGCCCAGAGTGCTGAAGAAGATTTGGTGCGACTGGGCTCAAGTCATCCTTTTGGCTCCGGATTGGACACGAAGATACTGGTATCTCGAAGCTACTAAGCGTGGCGATCGATCGCCCGATCCGACTGCCTCTTCTGATGTCATTCTGGCAGCCAGGCGTCCCTCCACTAAGACGGTTTACACCTGCAGGTAGAACACATTCGTGAAATGGTGCACAGCGTAAGCTGTGGATCCCCATTCTGCCCCTCTTTCCGAGGTCCTTCAGAGCCCTGCTCTTTGGTCCAGCAGGGATCTGCTTTGGGCACTATCAAAGGTTATCTTTTGGCCACCTCTGCCTTTCTATTGCTTCCAGATCAACCTTCTCTTTTTAAGTCCCCGGTTGTTAATCGTTTCCTCAAAGGCATTACGCACACGTTTCCTCCCGTGCTTTTCATAATGCCTCAATGGGACTTAAATCTTGTCTTGACTTATCTGATGTGCGCTCCCTTTGCGCCCCTTCATAACTATCCCTTACGTCTTCTCACTCTAAAGGCGGCTTTCTTGGTAGCTATCACCTCTGCCAGAAGAGTGAGTGAGCTCCAGGCTCTTTCTTCTAAACCTCCTTTTCTTTCTGTTCATCCGGACAAGGTGGTTTTTAGGACTCGTCCTTTGTTCTTGCCAAAGGTTGTCACACCCTTCCATATCGGGCAGACCATCACTTTGTCCACCTTCTCTCCACCTCCGCATCCTTCAAAAGAGGAAGAGAGGCCCCACCAGTCTGGTCCCAAAACGTGCACTTTCGTTCTATCTGAAGTGCACACAACAGTTCCGGGTGGACGTCCAACTTTTTGTTGGCTACCTGGGCACCAAAAATGGTTGGGTCGTGCACAAATGAACCAGCTCTTGGTGGGTCGTTCTGTGCATCAAAGCAGGTTACTCGTTGCCGAAGAAGGAGCATCCTGTGGTGCTGCGAGTCTATTCTACCAGGGCAATGGCCGCCACTACTGCCTTAGAACGCGGCGTTCCCTTGCAGGACATTTGTCAGGCAGCTGCCTGCGCCTCGCTGCACACGTTTACCAAGCATTACTGCCTTGACAGTCAAGTCCGGAGAGACCGCTTCTTTGCCGTTCTGTTTTCCGTAACTTTCTGGTGTAATCTTGTTCGCGAACCCACCACCGGGGTCGGTATTGCTGGGGTATCTATTCTAAGGTAAGGAATCTATCACTAACGTGTCTCTTTCAGATGCACAAGTTACTACTTGTGTAACGATATATCTGTAAGAGACATTAGTTAGTAATAGATTCCTTAACGCTTAACCCATCCTCCCCATTCTGCGAACTGATTTCTAGGGTTAAGGTCATCCCTTTCAGGGCCCTAGTTTCATGGCACCAGTTGTCAGTTTCTTGCATTGCTCTGTGTTCCTGGCGCGGAAAGTCATGTACAGAACTGAGGTCAGTGAGCATGGGTGGCACCTAAGTAGTCCCTGTGATGTAATCTCAGCACATATGACGCCAGCGACGGACGCGGAGCTGCACGATGCCACCTTCCGACGCGCAGGGGTACTGCTGACGAAAAACTTTCCGGATCCAGTCTAACGCCTGGGGATATTATAAGGTACGGAATCTATCACTAACTAATGTCTCATACAGATGTATCGTTACACAAGTAGTAACTTGTGCTTTACACACAAGTAGTAACTTGTGCTTTACACCATGAAGAAAAATCCCCTCTTCTCATTTTATCATTCCAGAAAATTGGTTGGGAGGAGGTCTTCCTAGGCTTGGTCTTGTAATGAATTGTTTCTAAACCTTCAGGCTGATGCCAATAGACACTCAAATCTGCTGCCCTTGCAAGGTTCACCCTCATACCCAGGAACTAACGAAGCCAGTCCATTCTGTTGCACAGTACTTAAATTTGGTAGTGGCAGCCGCTGCACATGTTCCATGCTTTCTTTAGCTTTGTTTTTGCCTCTGCATCATGCCTTTCAGAAAGGTTCCATGGACTGATCCTCCTTTGCGAATACCCCAGGACATTCTAAGAAGTCAATCTTCAGATGGAACAATATTTCACTTGAGGGCACAGAAGAACATGTTACTTACCTTCGGTAACGCTTTTCTGGTAGATACAGTATCTGCCTGTGGATTCCTCACCTTGTGAATATCCCCTTGCGACAGCAGCATTCGGAAATTCTTTTTGCAGCTTCGCGCCGACGTGGACCGATGTCACAGAGGCACGGCATCGTGCGCGACTCCGCTGACGTCACCGACACCATATTAGGCCCACGCCGGCGTGATGACATCAGTTCCGCCCTTTTTTCCGTGCCTTCAAGGCACACGGACGGACCAATGAAAATAGAGATATACACAGTATACACAATACACAAATATCAAGGTAACACACACAGTGTGAAACAAATGCAATCAAACATTTGAAATAAACAATTCCTTGACAACAAAGTAAATACATTATAGTTACTCAGGTATAAAAGAGTGGATAACGGGAAGCCGGGTGGGTCAGTGAGGAATCCACAGGCAGATACTGTACCTACCAGAAAAAGCGTTACCAAAGGTTAGTAACTTGTTCTTCTGATAGATACATCTGCCAGTGGATTCCTCACCTTGTGAATAGAGTCCCACAGCAGTCCCCACTCCCGGAGGAGGGTGTCCACTCTCCTATACCAGAAAATCCTGGAGGACGGCACGCGCAAAGTGGCCCTCCCTCCTCACTTCGGCATCTAAGCAGTAATGCTTCGCAAAAGTATGGAGGGAGGCCCAAGGCGCCGCCTTACAAATGTCCTCAACTGGAACACCCCTAAACAAAGCAGATGTTGATGACTTTGCTCTAGTAGAGTGAGCTCTTATACCCTCTGGAGGGTCCTTACCCGCAAAGGCGTAGCAAATCTTAATGCAGAGGATGATCCACCTCGAGAGTGTGCGCTTGTGCATCGCCTTCCCCTTCTTGCTGGCAGCAAAGCCTACGAACAGCTGGTCATCCGACCTGAACTCCTGTGTCCTGTCCAGGTAAAAGCTCACCGCCCTCTTAGGGTCCAAGCGGTTAAGTCTCTCCTCCTCCTTGGAAGGGTGAGGGGGAAGATAAAAGGTAGGGAGGGTAACGGACTGCCCCAGATGGAAAGGAGTAACCAATTTAGGCAGAAAAGCAGCCCTGGTCCTTAGAACCATTCTTTCAGCATGGATGGATAAAAACGGGGGCTTAGAACTAAGAGCTAGAAGCTCACTTACCCTCCTTGCCGAGGTAATTGCCACCAGAAAAACAGTCTTGAAAGACAAAAGTCTCAAGGGACATGTGTGTAAAGGCTCAAAAGGTGAACCCATTAAAAACGTAAGAACAAGGTTCAAGTCCCATTGAGGTACAATAAATGGTGTAGGAGGAAATGTATTCGTAAGGCCCTTAATGAAACGCAAAACAATAGGAGACTTAAACAAAGAGGGCTAGTCTGGCAAACAAAGGAAAGGCAACAAGGCCGACAAATAACCTTTGATAGTTGCCACTGCAAAACCCTGCTGGGCCAAAGAAAATGCGCATTGTAGTATATTGGACAAACAAGCCCTTAAAGGGTCAACAGACTTCTCCCCGCACCAAGCAACAAACTTAGACCATCTATAAGAATAAATGGACTTGGTAGAGTCACGCCTGGCCGACAAGATGACATCTGTAGGAGAGTAGGGTCTGCAATCCTATGATCACCCCAGATTTTTGCTTTTTGCTTCACTGGTTTACGACTTCTCTGGCTGTGGGCCTGCTAATCAGACCCACAGCCTTGCTGTTCTCTCACTAAATTGACACGTGTACCTTAGGTGCATTTACCAATTGGTACTGGGCCACCTTATCAGACCTATTAACTCAGGGCATAGGTGTACCCAGGGCCTACCAGGGGCTGCAGCATGTATTATGCCACCCCTGGCTGGCCATCTAAATCTGACACAACTGGCTGCACGACAGCTGGGGCAAGGTGATGTAATCACCCTTTGCTTTAGATATAGTATACCTATATCTAACCCTAAAATGGACACACAGATTCCTATCAGTCACTCCTATGGCAGGCCTTGACAATCCTGAAGGCAGAGTGCCTGGAATCGTGTGAGATGGTGCTCTGGCATGAGCTGAGCCCGTTTGCAGCTTGCGGAACCAAGTCCTAATAGCTGTTCCATGATAACGCATACCATATACTCTTAAGTGCATTATAATCCGCGCGATTATATGCTAGCTTTGGTATCGCTTTATCAAAACATGTCGAGTAAGGTGTCATACGAATTGGAATACTAACCCCTCGCCAATTCTGGCGACGGGGTTAGCATTCCACCCTTCTAGAGGGACACGACATGTATGTAACTGTGAACCCCGGTTAAAGTTAACTCGAGCCTCAGCATCACAAAATGGATGCTGCCACCACAGACACAATTCTGACCCCCTGCAGCTGGGAGTCCTTCCAGCGAGGGGAGCTTGGACAAAGGGTTTCCTGTCAGGGGAGGTGCTAGCACCATCCCAGACAGGGTTTTGTGTATCCTGGGTAGGCAGGGCTTTAAAGGAAGGTGACTGCAAGTGGCACCCTGGTGCTCACTATGCATCTGCCGGCTAGAACCAGTTCCAGGAGCACACCAGCCCCTGAGCTGGGGAAAGTCCGGCATGGGAGAGGGGTGTAACCATCCCCACTCCTGGTCCCACCCATGGGTAGGACCTAGTCGCGTGCCAGCCCCTTTTTCTAGTATAAAGATAGGAGCGGGCCCCCTTCCAAATTAGATCATCTTTGAATCCTGAAACTACTTTCCACGAAAGGAACTCTCAACTTCTTCTCTTGCACCCGCAGGCACCATCCAAGAACACTGCGGTTTGCTGCACGTCTTTCCTCCGGAATCCGACTGACCAGCACGACGAGACCCGGCTTCCCTGGCACCTCTGACCTCTACCCACATCGTCAGCTCAGCTGAGATCCGTGGGTGCGACGAGACCTCGAGGGACCGGCCATCTTCAAGACTGCACGCCGCTTGCCCAGCACGACCGCCGAGTGATCCTCGAGTGAGTGCTTTGGGGTCCGAGAAGCCCCAACCCTGAGCAGCTCCAGCACCGAAGTTCAGCCCTCCAGCATCCACCAGATCTGCGTGGGGCCCTTCTGCTTTTTGCTGCTCACCGCGTTGTCTGGCTACTAGCCCGCTGGCTTGTGGCCTTCCCGACGACGAACGACGACATCAACACTGCTGGCCTGGTTGCTCCAGACTGGCTCTTGCTCCCCTCCAAAAGAGGAGCCCCCCGGACCCTCCTGGTCCACTCCAGACGCCATTTTAAGTCCACCGCGTGGGCTTGCATTTGCCAAGACTTGTTGCCCCAATCCTGGGTCCAGCGACGTCGACAGCAGATACCATCGTGGGACAGCTCGCACCTCCATCCTGGTCGCCGACAACGCCTCCTGGTCCGTGAGACTGCAGAGCCCAGCGTCACCCACTCACCTGGTCGAGGTGACTCCATCCGGTGCCATCCTGGTGCCCATCTAATCACTGGCTAGTGATTCAGAACTTGGTCCCCTCTGCTTACAGGTGTCTTCCATCTCCGATCCAGGCTTGGATCCATCCGAATCTCTTCACTGGTCGCCTGCCAGCAACTTCTTCTTTCAGGCTCCATAAACTGCAACGAGGATTCCAGACGTCTTTCCAGACCTATGCAGCCGCAGCCCCTGGGCTAGGTAACCTCAGCATTTCGGTGCTCCAGCATAGCCTCACTATCCAAGGGTCCAGATCCTTTTTCGTTTCAGCTCTCCCTAGTCGGATTCGTCCGGTAACACTAACTTTACGAAGTCTAGCATCCATAGACTTTGTGCCGCATCCCGCGTGAGAGTGCACACTCTGCACCCGAGTCCCTTAGGCCTCCTGCTAGTAATCTGAAGGTTCAGTAGTCCAGTCCTAGCGATTCCAAACCCTATGAGATTAGTACTTACCTGCTAGTAATTTCGCATTCCACTTTTGTAGTATATGGTTTTTCGTGCCCCTCGGGCATTTGTGTAAATTGTGCAACTTAAAGTATTTTCGTAAGAGTTTTGTTGTGTGCTTAGTACCCTGTCCTCATAAAGAGTACAGGGCTGTTGTGATCTAAATAAATACACTGTTTATTTTCATAACACTTGTGTGGTGTCCTTTCACTTGGTGTTCAAGGGGTATATGTGATGGTATAACAGCTGGCTTAACACGCCCTCTAGAGTTTAGCCCGAAGACTGCTCGTATCCATGCTACTAGGATAGCTGGTCTATAAGGTTGACTTACAACCAATCATCAATAAGGGTTGTTTGGACTGATACAAAGTGCTCACTAGAATAGTGAACATTATATATCAGGCCAACTTCTCACAACATCTACCACATCATGCGGAAGAGAAAAGGAAATCAGATTGCCCCGTTCAATCTCCAGGCATGAAGGTGTAAGGTCTGGAGGTGGGGGTGTAGAACCTTCCCCTCCATCTGGGAGAGGAGATCTGCCCTGTGAGGGAGACGGAGGGCACGAGGAGAGGTGGAGAAGATCTGTATACCACACCCTTCTTGGCAAATCCGGGGCGACCAATACGACTTGGGCCCGGTCTTGGCGAATCTTCCTCAGAACCTGAGGAATCAAGGGTATGGGAGGAAACGCGTAAAGGAGTTGCGAGGCCCAACTCAACTGAAACGCGTCCATCAAAGCTCCCTGCATCGGAAACTGGAGGCTGCAGAATGACGGGCAGTGAGCATTCTCGTGAGTGGCGAACAGGTCCAACCGAGGAGTTCCCAACGTCTGGAAGACGTGACGAACCTTCTGCGGGTGAAGCCTCCACTCGTGGTCGGCAGAGAACTGCCGACTAAGAGTGTCTGCACGTACGTTCAGAACTCCGGACAGATGATTTGCCATCAGACAAATCTGATGGTCCTGAACCCAGGACCCGGACGCAGAGCCTCTCTGCAGAGACACTACGACCCTACTCCTCCCTGCTTGTTGACATACTACATCGCGGTCGTGTTGTCCGTCAGGACTTGAACTGACTGACCGCAAAGGGAAGGGAGGAAGGCCTTGAGCGCCAAACGTATGGCCGGCAACTCTAGAAGGTTGATGTGAAGCAACCTTTCCTCTGGAGACCACAGACCCTTGACCTCCAGATCCCCCAGATGAGCACCCCACCCTAGAGTGGATGCATGTGTTATCACTGTGGCCACAGATGGAGGTAGATGAAAAGGCTTTCCTTGTGACAGGTTGCCTTCTACGCCCCACCAAGTCAGATCCGCTGCAGTTTCTCTGGAGATCCTCACTGACTTCCTGAGATCTCTGTTGTGTTGATACCACTGCCTGCGGAGGCACCACTGGAGGGACATCATGTGCCAGCGTGCATGGTTGACCAACAGATTGCAAGAAGCCATCAGACCGAGCAAGCGAAGGACCTTCAGGACAGGAACGACCGCTCCATTGAAAAACAAAGGAATAATTTCCTGTATGTCGCGAATCCTTTGAGGAGGATGGAATGCACAACACCCAGTTGTATCCAGTACCGCACCTATGAACAGGTTGCGCTGGGAGGGCACCAGGTGAGATTTGGGTATATTTATCGAAAAACCCAACCTGTGCAACAATTGAGTTGTCTCCTGCAGATGATGCAGCACTATCTCTGGAGATTCTGCTTTGATCAGCCAATCATCCAGATCCGGGAATACAGGTATCCCCGACCTTCTGAGATGCACAGCCACCACTGCCATCACCTTGGTGAAGACTCGAGGCGCAGTAGTAAGACCAAACGGAAGGACCGCAAACTGGTAGTGTTGCGAACCAACCGTGAAACGGAGATACTTTCTGTGCGACTTCAGGATTGGGATGTGAAAATACGCATCCTGCAAGTCGATCGACCCCATCCAGTCTTCTACAAGCAGCGCTTGAAGAACCTGTGCAAGGGTGAGCATCTTGAACTTCTCCTGCTTCGGGTAAAGGTTCAAGATCCTGAGATCTAGGATTGGACAGAGTCCGCCATCCTTCTTGGGGATCAGAAAATACCGGGAGTAGCACCCCTGACCCCTCTCCTGCTCTGGTACCACCTCTATCGCACCCTTTCTGAACAGAGCCAGGACTTCTTCCTGCAGGAGCAGCAGATGGTCCTCTGAACAAAAACCCTGGCAAGGAGGGTAATTTGGGGGAAATTCCAGAAAGGGAAGAGCATACCCATTCTCCACGAGATTGATAACCCAAAGATCTGAGGTAATCAATTCCCAATCTCGTAGAAAATGGGTAAGCCGGCCCCCAACTGGGCCCCCATGATCCGGAATGGCGGATCTAGGGCGGCTTTGCTGCGGTGGCAGGGGGCTGGGAAGGTGAAGAGGAGGAGGAGGAGGCTTGACGACCTCTAGGACAAGCTTGTTGTCTTCCTCTATAGGACTTATACAGCGCATTTTGCTGTTGTTGTGGCTGCTGCTGCGATGTTTTATAGGAACGAAAGGAAGATTTTCCAAATCCTCTGAAGCGCCTTCCAGTAGTACCCCTGGTTTGAAGTCCCAAAGATTTTGCTGTGTCCCTACTATCTTTGAAACGTTCCAAGGCAGCGTCAGCTTTCTTGCCAAACAATCCTGAGCCATCAAATGGCAAGTCCATCGAAGCAGACTGTACATCTGCAGAAAACTCCGATGTTTTTAGCCACGCAGCTCTTCTAGCGGCCGCCGAAGAGCCCATGACTCTCGCCACCGAATCACCACTCTGTATCACTTGTCTCGCAGCAGCCTGAGTGTCCGCAACTACTTCCTGAAAATCCTTTCTGTCCACCTCAGGAATTTTTGGCACTAACTGCTTTACGGAATCCATCAAGGCATGGATGAACCGTCCCATAAGACAAGTTGCGTTGGTAGATTTTAATGCCATACTGGCTGAAGAGAAGACCATCTTGGCCGCCTGGCCTTGCATTCTGGATTCCTTTTCCCCAGGAACCTGCGGAAAAGCCCCTACAGACTTCTTCGAGCAGGCAACCTGCACAACCAGACTTTCAGGCAGAGGGTGTGTTGACAAAAAGTCTGGGTCATTAGGTGCAACTCTATACCTCCTTGCCACAGACCTTGAAACAGCTGGAGCTGTCAAAGGCTTCTTCCAAACCTCACAGATGGGTTCAGCCAAAGCATCATTAAACGGCAGCATTGGCTCAATAACTGAAGAAGGTGAGTGAAGGACCTCTGTTAGAAGATTAGACTTATACTCCGTAGTGGGCAGAGTGATATTCAATAAACTTGCTGCCTTTTTAATAACAACGTGATATGGCATCACATCTTTGGAAGGTACATCTGACACAGAAGCCAAATCCCACTCAGGAGACAGTTCAAACCAACTGGCCTCTCTCAGGTCATCAAAAGGATCATCAGAATCCTGTAACTCCCCTTCTTCAACATCAGCAAACTGATACCTTTCTTCCTCCAGAAGTCTCTGGGCTTCACGCCTTTACCTTTCCTTAGTAAACGAAGCCGATGGATCCGGAACCAACTCCGCCAGGGCAGGAGCCAGAGTCGAACCCGAAGTCGGGCGAAGTCGAGGTCGAACAGAATCCTGCCTATGAGTCGTGCGCACGGGCGTCGACGGAATCAGCGTCGACTGGTGCGGCGTCGAAGGCTTTGCCGGCGTCGGAAAATGCCTGCGGTGTAAGAGCCGGCATAAAAGGCATGAAGGGCGCAGGAGCATAAGCCTGGGGAATGCCCAAGTTAAATGCCATGTGACCCGTGGGACCAACAGGTGCACCAGAGGGGCACATCGCCCAGGAGTAAACTCCGAACATTGCTTTCAGGAACTGGGATGGATCCTGACCAGGAGCCGGGAAGGCTGGACAAGGTCCACCTGGTTGCTCTCGAGGAGGCGGAGTTGTCACAACGTCGACCTGCTCCTCGACCTGCAGCACCGGGGTCGACGAACCCGCTGGCACTTGCACCTCATCATCACCAACTTCCTCCACCTCACCATCTTCCTCCCGACCCGAAGGATTAGACGGATTCGGAGAAGGGTTCGCTTGCTGCTTTGGTGACCCTGGTGAATTTGGATGCGAAGCCTCACCATCTGTGTCCTGAGCTTCCGACACCGAAACCTCCACTTCCTTTCGAAGAAGCCTCACTTGCGACTTCGGTCGCGAACTGGAGTCCTTTCCTGAGTGATGACGTGACTCATGACCCCTCTTCTTATGCTTCTTCCTAGAAGACTTTGAAGCATGAGCAGATAACGGCTCCGATCTCGACCTCGATCTAGACCTCGAACGTCGAGACCGAGACTTTGAAGTCTTCTTTTCTTTCTTGTTCTTAAGCTTCGCAACGAGGAGCTTCGTCTCTCTCCCCCGAAGGGCCTTCGGAGTCATTTTCTTGCACGATTGGCAATCCTCAACGTCATGGTCGGAGCTTAGACACCAGACGCAGCACTCATGCGGGTCAGTTATGGACATAGTCTTGCCACATTCCCCGCAAGCCTTAAAACCAGTCTTCTTCAAAGACATCTCAACGGAAGACCAGGATACAGTGAAAATAATCACAAAGTAACAAAGTTACTACAAAGCTACTGTACGATCCCATAAAACCGTTAGCGTCGACGACGCGGAAAAAATGGAACTGATGTCATCACGCCGGCGTGGGCCTAATATGGTGTCGGTGACGTCAGCGGAGTCGCGCGCGATGTCGTGCCTCTGTGACGTCGGTGCGAAGCTACAAAAAGAATTTCCGAATGCTGCTGACGCAGGGGGATATTCACAAGGTGAGGAATCCACTGGCAGCTGTATCTATCAGTATTCTCTATATTGAGTCTCACTAACAATGTATCTCAACGCCCATTTTCTTTTTGTTCACATTGCTCCCAAAATAAAACAGAAGGCAAGTCCTTTTGCTAAAGGAAAGTCTTTATTCTTCCTATTAAAATTTGCTTGCAATCTTAATTCTCATCTAACTTCCTATAATTTTCTTTTTCAGAAGGAAAAACCATGCTGGATTGCTTAAAGACAGTGCCATACAAGTAAAACATTCCTTTTCACCCTTTTCACTTTATTTCTAAGGAATAAACATCAATCCAGTCAGACGATGAAATCTCATTACCAATCCTATTAGCATTGAATTTCAAAAGAAGTAATAGTTTCTTACCTGTAACTCCAGTTATCTCTTGGGGTATTTCCAATATAGTCTTAAGCAATTAATAGTCCAGCCCATGTGCAGGGATTCTGGACCACTACTTCAATATATCTTCTTAAGTGTAGGTTTTCGCCTTTGCTCAGGAGGCCTGCAGACACTTGAGAAAAAAAAGTTATACACCCTATAAACCTAGGCAACAATGGCCGAAGTTCTTCATTATAAGTCAAAAAAGGGCCACCACAAAGCTTTTCTGTACAATTTTAAGACATTTTTGCAAACAGCATGAATCTGTCTCACAAACCCTTTTCATGGTAGAGATGAAGGAGATTACAGAGTAGCCTATTAGGCTGCCATATCTGGCTAAAAAGGAAACTGCACCTTTAAGGACCCATAGACCACCAGTATCCCATCATGCTAAGGAGGTGGCAGTAGCTTCAGTTCTTTTTAAAGGCAATGCAAGAGTGTATGGATATTGTATGAATGCCTTTGTCCAGTCCATTGGTGGGGAGGGAGGGTTGCTTATGACTATAATGGAAATACCCCTACAAGAGAACTGGAATTACAGGTAAAAACTATTCCTTCTCTCCTAGGGAATTTTCATTTATAGTCAAACACTGAATAGAAAAGCAAACCTATCCCCTTTGAGAGCGGTGGACGTGTCAGAAGATGAACCAGGATGGTCCAGCAAAGAGATTTCTGAAGGAAGTCTGCCCTACTTGAGTGTTAGCTCTAACATGCGAGGCTAGGCCGTAATGCTTGGCAACTGTATGAACCGACTTCTAAGTGGCTGGTTTTGAAATGCGTGGAATAGGTATGGTAGTAATAAAGCAGTAGCTCTACCAGTAGTGAAGAATGCTTTAAGCTTAGCTGATAGCTTTTAATTTATTTATATAATTTTTTTGAAGCACAATAGGATGCAAGAGTCTATCCCTTGGGAAATGGAGTGGATGAAGGTGACTAAAACCATACGAACTGCACCCTAGTTGATAACCAGGTTAGATCTGCCAATGCCTCAAGTCTTAATAAGATAGGATTTCAAACCTCCCCTTACATCTAAAGAACTGAGAATTCTTTATGCTGGAGTAGAGGGATACTGAAAGAATGCAGTTAAAATGAAAGTGTGAAATACCCATAGTGAGGGATTTCAGATAAGTTCTGAGAACCAGTTTGGTAAAGTGGAAGACTGCGGATGGTTTGTAAAAACAAACCTCTTAGCTTTCTCTAACCCTGCAAGCTGATGATATTGCGACAAGGAAAGCTGTTGTCCACGAGAAATGTTGCAGGAGGGCTCAAAGGCATCCTGCATAAGATGAAAAGAGGAATGTTAAACTCCCAGGAAGGTGAAGGACACCTAAGGAAAATCTTCCTTAACCGTTCTAGAGAAATCCTTGATGCCAGGAATTTTGAAAGAGAAAAGAGGTTTGTGATGGTGAGTTTCTGTAGGTAGCATGACTGCCTGGAGAACTTGTATAGAGGGGAATTACAAGTCAACTTTTGCCAGGTAGACTAAGTATCGAAGAATGACATTTCCCTGGCAAGATGTAGGTTCCACGTCGTTAGAAAAAAATACCAAACACCAAATGTATGCAATTTGAAGGCCTATGCGAAAAGAGTGGAAGCCTACCTAGCTTCTTTGAGGATGCAACTTTAAGTGTCCATAATGAAATAGCTGGGAAGCCATGCTGCTAAAGCCAAAGAGGAAAGATTGGGGGACACCATTGAGTCTCCGAACTAAGTAAGTGTGGTCCGCATGGTAGCTTGAAATGTAGACAGAGGGGCTGAAGAAGGGGGTGTGTGAACCACGTTTGATATGGCCACTCCAGAGGAATGTGGGTCATCTTTATTCTCAATTTAGACAAGGCGATGAGGACTGTAGGGATAAGGGGAATCTGTGGAAAAGCATAGAGACAAACCATAGGGCAGTCCAAGTGTCCCTTACTAGGAGTACGCCAAGAAGTTTGGGGACACCGAGTGTTCCACAGTGGTGAACAAGACAATGGCCGGAGTACCCCACCTTTGGAAGATGTGCTGGACAAGGGTGCCGTAAATGACGCAGTCAAGAGTTTGTTGCAGAAGTCTGCTTAGAGAGATTGCTTGAAACATTTGTAGCCTTGGATGGAGACTGGCAGTGATCATGAGATCTTTGGCTAGAATCCATTTCCAGATCCTTTGCGCCTTTGAGACCAGGATCTGGTTCTCATCGGTTCCTGCTTTTTGGGGTAGTACATGGTATATTGTGCACTGGAACCAGCAGGGCGTAAGACGCTAGATAAAAAGCTTTCAGCTCCAGAAGGATTGCATGTAGTTCTAGGAAATGGATATGGTAGGTCGAATCTCTCTGCAACTAATTGCCCTGGACTTGGAGGTGTTCCATGTGGGCTTCTTTTCATTGTAAGGGGGAATCCGTGAGTAGGGTATGGGAAAGGATCTCCTAACGAAATGGAGTATCCTGTAGTAGAGTGGCTGGAAAGAACATATTCGGATGAAGAGAGTTATTCTGTTTTCCCAATCGTTTCAAAGTTGTCCCACTGGTCATCAAGACATTCCTGCAGAGGTCTCATGTGGAAACAGGCCTTTGGCGTGCTAAAGATGCAGGAGGCAACCAAGCCAACAGGAAAATGTTCTTATTGTTGGATGAGAAGCTTTCATGAGCGATTCATCGTTTCGAAAGATTGAGATGCGTCCTGAATCCGAAAGATACCCTCTTCCTGTATTGTCGAACGAAGTTCCTAGATACTGTAAGTTTTGAATCGGGGCACAAAAGACTTAGTGAGATTGACCTGAAGACCTAACTTTTTGCCAGTCCAGTTTTAAGGAAGCTGAGCTTCATGAGACGTTGAGTAGCAAATCTTGTAGATATGGGCAGAGGATTATTTAGTGTTTACCAAGATGGGCAGCTACCACTGCCAAGCACTTGGAGACAATTTAGGTAAAATGGAAGCACTTGATCTCTGATAGTGAATATGCCCCGCGACAGACACACAAACATTTTAAATGAGTCTTGGCAATCAATACGTAAAAGTATGCGTATTGTAGGAATATGGAGCAGAGCCCATATCAGTGGCCCATTTCCGAAAGCTTTGTCGCCGAGGCACAAGTTACTACTTGTGTAACGATATATCTGTAAGAGACATTAGTTAGTGATAGATTCCTTACCTTAGAATATCCCCAGGCGTCAGACTGGATCCGGAAAGTTTTGCGTAGCAATACCCCTGCGCATCGGTAGGCGTCGTCCGCGGCTTCGCGTCCGTTGTCTGCGTCGTTAGCGCCGGAATGACGTTGTCGGAGTACTTAGACGCCGTCCATGCGCGCTGACGTCAGTTCTGATACACAGCTTTTCCGCGCCAGATACCCAGAGCCATGATAGAACCAACACTGGTGCCATGAAACTAGGGCCCTGAAAGGGGATGAACTTTCGGTTCGCAGAACGGGGAGGATGGGTGAGTCAGTAAGGGATCTATCACTAACTAACGTCTCTTACAGATATATCGTTACACAAGTAGTAACTTGTGAATCTGAAAGAGACACGTTAGTGATAGATTTCTTACCTTAGAATAGATACCCCAGCAATACCAACCCCGGTGGTGGGTCTGCGAACCAATAATCACACCAGAAAGTCCTGGAGGACGGAACGGCCAAAGAAGCCATCCATCCGGACTTGGCTGTCCAGGCAGTAGTGTCGTGCAAACGTGTGCAGCGAGGCCCACGTAGCTGCCTGGCAAATGTCCTGTAAGGGCACACCTCGGCCCAGAGCAGTTGTAGTCGCCGTGGCCCGAGAATAATGAGCCCGCAATCCAGCAGGGGGCTCCTTTTTGGCCATGGAGTAACATGCCTGGATACACAAGATGATCCACCGCGAGATGGTCCTCTTGTGCACCGCCTTTCTCTTCTTAGCGCCCACGTAACCAGCGAAGAGTTGGTCATCCACCCGGAACTGGCGTGTGCGATCTAGATAATGAGAGAGCGCACGTTTTGGGTCCAGACGGTGAAGCGTCTCTTCCTCTTTCGAGGGATGCGGAGGCGGAAAGAAGGTGGGCAAAGAAATGGACTGCCTGATGTGGAAGGCCGTGACAACCTTGGGCAAGAAGGAAGGTCTTGTTCGCAACACAACCTTGTCCGGATGAACAGAGAGGAAAGGAGGTGTAGAAGAAAGAGCCTGGAGCTCACTCACTCTCCTGGCAGAGGTGATGGCAACCAGGAAGGCAGTCTTCAGAGTAAGAAGACGGAGAGGACAGTTATGGAGCGGCTCAAAGGGAGCACACATGAGGTAAGTAAGCACAAGATTCAAGTCCCACTGGGGCATCAAGAAGGGAACAGGAGGGAACATGTGTGTGATGCCCTTTAGAAACCTATTTACAATGGGGGACTTGAACAAGGAAGGCTGATCAGGTAGCCTCAAGAAGGCGGAAAGGGCAGAAAGGTACCCCTTGAGAGTGCCCAGATCAGAGCCCTGCTGGGCAAGAGAAAGAAGAAAGAGGAGAACCTCAGAAAGGGGTGCAGAGAGTGTGTCCACAGCCTTTGCTGTGCACAATGCCACAAATCTGTTCCACCTTCAGGCGTATACCAACTTTGTGGAGGGACGCCTGGCTGCCAGAATGATATCACAGACTTCGGGAGGCAAGTCAAATGGCCTCAACTGTCGCCGCTCAATCTCCAAGCTTGTAGGTGGAGACTGGACAGGTTCGGGTGGAGGACCGTCCCCTGCTGCTGCGACAGAAGGTCCTCCCGAAGAGGCAGACGAATCGGGGGATCAACTGACATGCTGAGTAGCTCGGGATACAAGTATCTTCGTGCCCAGTCCAGAGCCACAAGGATAACCTGGGCCCGGTCGCACCTGATCTTCTTCAGCACTCTGGGCAGAAGTGGTATAGGTGGAAAGGCGTACAATAGACCGCAACTCCACTCGCGACGAAAAGTGTCTCCGAGCGAGTGCCGCCTTGAAAATTCCAACGCGAAGTACTGAAGACATTGCGCGTTCTCTTCTGTGGCGAATAGATCTAACCAAGGCTCTCCCCATTGCTGAAAGAGGCCTTGCGCCACGTCCGAGTTCAGACCCCATGCGTGATCCATCATGCACCGACGGCTGAGTTTGTCCGCCCTGGCATTCAGATAGCCTGCCAGGTGTTGAACCACCAGGGTCACGCCCTGATGTTCCAGCCACTGCCAGAGGCGCAGAGCCTCCTGGCATAGGGTCCACAACCCCACCCCACCCGGTTTGTTGCAGTACCACATGGCGGTGGTGTTGTTCGTGAACACCTGCACTACACTCGCCCGGACAGAGGGGAGGAATGCCTTCAGAGCTAGACGAATCGCCCGCAACTCCAAAAGGTTGATATGGAGCTGGGACTCCGCCGGAGACCAGAGGCCTCTGATCTCTGCCTCTCCCATGTGGCCTTCCCAGCCCTGGAGGGACGCATCCGTCACAACCACGTGCTCCGGGTGGGGTAGGGAGAGGGATCTGCCACTGACCCAATCGCGGTCCGTGAGCCACCACTGCAGTTGTCTCGCAGTTCCCTCCGAGATCAAGACATGATCGGACAAGTTGCCCTGATGCTGGGCCCACTGAAACTTCAGGTCCCACTGCAGAGCCTGCATCCGCCACCGGGCGTGATGCATCAGAAGGATGCAGGAGGCCATCAGCCCCAGAAGCCGCAGCGTGAACCTGACCACGACTCGGGATAAAGGCTGGAAGATTGGAATCAGAGCCTGTATATCCCGAACCTTCAGTTTCGGGTGGGTAAAGCCGAAACTGCGCCGAGTCGAGAACTGCTCCGATGAAGAGGAGCTTCTGAGAGGGAAACAGGTGCGACTTCGGCACGTTGATGGAGAACTCCAGCAAGTGCAGGAGGTCGGCTGTAGTCTGGAGGTGGCTGACGACTGTCTGGGGCGAGCCCGTCTTTAACAACCAGTCGTGGAGGTAGGGGAAGACTGACACCCCTAACCTGCGCAGATGAGCTGCGACCACCGCCATCACCTTCGTGGACATCCGCGGGGCGCTGGTAAGGCCGAAGGGGAGCACAGTAAACTGAAAATGCTCGTGGCCTACCGTGAACCGCAGGTAACGCCGGTGGGCCGACAGGACGGGGATGTGAAAATAAGCGTCCTGCAAGTCCAACGCTACTAGCCAGTCTCCAGGGTCTAGGGCAGCTAAGACCTGAGCCAAAGTCAGCATCATGAACTTCTCCTTCCAGAGGAAGCCGTTGACGTTCCGCAGGTCCAAGATAGGGCGCAGGCCCCCTTTGCCCTTCTTGGGTACCAGAAAGTAGTGGGAATAACAACCACACCCTACTTCCGGCCCAGGAACGCGCTCGATGGCCCCCTTGGCCAAGAGGGCCGTGACTTCCTCTTGCAGGAGTTGCAAGTGATCCCCCGACACGCGGTGGAATTGCGGTGGCATGGCTGGAGGGGTCGCCTCGAAGGGGAGGGAGTAGCCCCTTCAGAAGATTTGCAGCACCCACCTGTCCGACGTGACAGTGCGCCAGTGGGAGAGGTGATGGCGAACCCTGCCTCCCACCGGCGTCACATGGGCCTGAAAACTCGGACTAGGAAGGTTTTGAGGCGGGAGCTGTGGAGGGAGGTGTGGACTGGCCTCGCCGTTGTCCCCGACCGCCGCCACAGCGGTTTCCACGGCCGCCACTGCGCTGTTGAACATTCTGCGGCGCGTGGCTGGCAGCACTTGTGGGGGCGCCCCTTCCTTGGCCACGAAAGGAGCGAAAGGCACCCGATTGCTGGCGTGTGGCCGAGAGGCCCAACGACTTGCCCGTAGCCCTGGAGTCCTTAAAACGCTCAAGCGCATGGTCTGCCTTGTCGCCAAAGAGGCGACGGCCATCAAACTTGGCAAAAGTCATTATGGACTGTGGGATGAGCCTAACATCCTATGCAGACGACACCCAATTAGACAAAATCGCTGCCAATTTTCAACAGGGAATGTCTGCCATCAGTAACTGGATGTCAACAAATTGTCTCAAACTTAACTCCAACGAAACAGAGGTCATTACTTTTGGCAGGCTTGTCCCTACTTGGCCTAATGCTTGGTGGCTCATGGACCTAGGCCCTCCCCCCCTTCCAGTCACCAAGGTTAAAAACTTAGGTGTCCTCATCGATGACAAACTCACCTTCTCCGCACATGTAAACTCCATCGTGTCATCCTCTTTTTTCAAATTAAAAGCTATAAAAAAGATTCTTCCGTATCTTCCTCCCAACTCTGGTAAGACCCTGGTTACCGCTTTTGTAATGTCCTCATTGGACTACTGTAACGGACTTCTGCTTAATGCCCAACTTAAAGTCATCAAAAAGCTACAGTCCGTACAAATGTCGCTGCCAGGATGTTATCTGGTACTCCCAAGTTTCAACCCATTGCCCACATCATCAAAGGCTTTCACTGGTTAGCTGTCAAGAACAGAATAAAGTTCAAAGCCCTCTGCATCGCCTTCAAAGCCACACAAAAACAAGGCCCACATTTTCTCCTAAAACCCCTTTCATTTCACCTTCCCAAACGATCACTTCGATCAATGAATACCCTGACCATGACGGTTCCCAGAACCAGAACTGTCACCTGGGGTGATCGTAGTTTCACGATATCAACTACCAAACTCTGGAACTCCCTCGACCCTGACATCAGATCATCCCCTACACTAACCATCTTCAGAAAAAAAGTTAAAACCTGGCTCTTTAACCAATAAATCTCCCTCTTCTGCTCATATCCTGCTCTATCCACATCGCCGAGACGCCCTTGGGCATTTGTTTGCGCTATATAAATTGCATAAATAAATAAATATGAACAGGTCAGCACACCTCAACTTCGTATATCTTCATGACTTCGACAGGGCTGCAAGTTCCGACATCGACAGATCTTCTTGACATCAACAGGGCTGCATGTCTCAATGTTAACATGTCTTCTGGACGTCAACAGGTTTGACGTCAATATGGGAGTGTGAATCGACGGCGTAGAAGACGACAAGTTAACATGTGTCGACGTTGAGGGGCATCAGTCCCTTGACGTCGAGCTAGTATGGGATGGTAATGTCCATTCTCTGGACTTAGATTCCTATGACGTCGATCCAATCAATGTCGCCTGGAAACAATGTTGTTTCAGGGCTGTAATCCTCTTTTCTGGCGCTTGGAAATCCTTCAGAGGTGACTGCTAGAGCCCTCTCCTCGCTCTTCCAAGTCTAATGACAGAGCACTGGTAGCGGAGTGACCCTCTCCTCGCTCATCAAAGGTAAAGGCAGCGCCCTGATAGAGAACTGCCCCTCTCCTTGCTCTGAAGCCCTACCTTCAGACAAAGATGGCGTTGCCCTATACCTTAGGGAATGTCTGGAATAATTCTTAATTGCTGTAGGAGGTATGAAGATGTCCGAGGCCTTCTTTGTTCCATAGGCAGGATACTGTCCAGTAAAGAAGGCATGTTGTTAGCAAAAAACTCACAATTTTCGTTCAGAAAAAGGCAGAAAGTGCAAAAGAAAGATGAATACGTCAAATGAAGTTGTTGTTAGAAAGATCCACAGTGTTTCTAAAGAGAAAAAAAGCCTAAAAATGCCATGCTTCGTTCTCCAGAATCCTGTCTGCATGAGCCAGAAAAAAGAACTGAAGCAACTGCCACCTCCTGGGAATAATGGTATATTGGTGGCCTAGGGGTTCTTAAAGGCACGTTTCCTTTTTAGCCAGATAATGACAGCCTATGAGGCTACTCTGTCCTCCTCTCCTTTATCTCTATCATAAAAAGGGTTTGTGAGGCAGATTTATGTTGTTTGCAAAAATATCTTAAAATTGTGCATAAAGGCTTTGTGCTGAACCTTTTTTAACCTAATAATGAAGAATTCGGCCATTGTAGCCTAAGTACATAGGCTGTATAATCTATCTTTTTCTTAAGTGTCTTTGCAAGCCTTCCTAAGGAAAAGCAAAATCCTACACTTAAGAAGATATATTGAAATAGTGCTACGGAGTCCCCACACATGGGCAAGAATATTTAGTGCTTATGACTATAAATGGAAATACCCTACGAGGGAACAAATTACTTACCTTCGGTAATGCCTTATCTGGTAGACACAATATCTAGGCACAGATTCCTTACCTTTGAATTCCCCAGGCGTCAGTCTGGAATTTTGTTCGAGCAGTAGCCCCGCATGCATGTAGGTGGAGTTGGTCAGCTCAGCATGGCGTAGTCCACGCCGGAAGTGACATCCGCGTCACCTATATAGGCGCCACCTGGCAGTGCTGATATCAGTTACTTTTCACGACTTTCCACACCAGAAGGGCAGAGCCATGAAGTGTGCTGACATTGGTGTGTTTGAAAATTAGGGCCCTGAAAGGGATCACACCCTGACCCTAGAAAATTGTCCGCAGTGCTGGGAGAATGGGTGGGTCTGTAAGGAATCTGCGGCTAGATATTGTCTCTATCAGATAAGACGTTACCAAAGGTAAGTAACGTATGATAGAGACATCTAGCAGTAGATTTCTTACCTTTGAATAGATACCCAAGCAATACCTTCCCCGAAGGAGTTACTGCAAACACATTTCAGACTAAAAACTCCTGTAGGACCGAACAGGCAAATATGGCTGCCCCGGCGGACCAGACTGTTCTGATAGTGATGCTTGGAAAACATGTGCAAGGATACCCACGTTGCTGCCTGACAGATATCCAGGACTGGGACCCCACATGCTAACGCAGTTGTAATAGCTTTAGCTTTGGTTCAATAAGCCCTCAAGCCTTCAGGAGGCTGCTTCTTTGCCAGAGCGCGGAACATCTCGATGCAGAGAACAACTGTAGGAAAGTAGGATCTGCTTTCATGGTTACCCTCACTTTTTGCTGGTGTCATTCTGTTTTCTGACCAGTCTGGCTGAGATCCTGGGTCATTGGATAATCTCTCCTTACATTTGACTACATAAAGTACTTTGGTACCTTCCCAATTGGCTATTGGCGTATCCTACTAAGTCCCTAGTATATGGTACTAAGGTACCCAGGGCATAGGTACAACAGTGATCTCCCATGGGCTGCAGCATGTATTATGCAACCCAGGAGAGACCACTCAAACTGTAACTACAGGTCTGCCATTGCAGCCTGTGCGAGCTGGTGCTAGCACCACTCACAATATATATGTTTCCTTATATCCAAGGTCACTGCACTTACAACCTGTGTCACCCCTAAGGTAGTCCTTTCAATCCTGAAGACAAGGTGCTAGATTAGAAGTGTGAGGGTGCCCTACATGAGCAGGACACACCCTAGAAACCCAGGAGTCGATTCTCCAGGCTTTGTAAGGGCGGTCCACAATGTTATACATATAGTGGACCTCAAGTCAAGTACGAGATGTCTAACTATATATTGTCTACACCGAAACTAGTCATGTTTGGTATCAAACATGCTGGAATCCTACCCCAGCACTGATTCCAGTGTTGGGTGTAGGAACCCAAGTACTGTGGGCTCCCCTAGGGAGGTGCCTGTATTCCTGGTACTAGCCTTGCAGGGTTTAACAGCAAGCTTGTGCTGCTGCCGACCAAAGATCTGATTCTGCCCTCCTGCTGCTGAGCTGAGCTCGAGCAGTAGAACAAAGGTTTCCAGTCACAGGGAGGTGTGACCACCTCCCAGACAGGACTTAGTGTATTGGGCTGGGGTGGGGGCGCTTGTCAGCGACACCAGACTGCTTTGAAGGGCACATTTGGTACCCACATTGCATACTCTAGTTGGACCCCGTTCAGGGAGCATTTGGCTGCAGCCCTGGCATGAAACTGGACAAAGGACATGGGATATCCTTCTCTCTGTCCAGCCCCTCCTCTGGGAGGGATCCCTGAAGCGCCCCAACCCTTTCCCTTAAGGGCTTACCTGTGGGTGGATCTTCAGATTCGTGGTGGGACAAGATTCAAATCCGAAACCACTTCCACTGTAACCGTCTGGGCCCTTTGACTTCATTGGACTTTGTCTGGAACCAAGACTGGAACAAGGATCACTCCTGCTGCTCCAGGTCTCGTCGTCTGCCAGTCTTCTTTATCGTCTGTGCCAGTGCTTCATCCAAGTTATCTTCCGGTCCTGTGGGCATCAAAGACACCCGAAGTACTCTACCTTGGAGTGAAGGACTCACTCCCCTTCATTTGCAGGCACCGCTATGAAGCTGACCAGTCTGTTGCTCCTGAGGTCCCACGGACTTCAAAAGGCTCAGCAACACAGGTGGTGGTTCGCCAACTCCCTGTAGGCCTGTACTGTCTTCTCAGCAAGTTTGAAGTCAGTATCCCTCGTTGGAAACGTTGTAACAGAACCCCTGTGCACTGGATCAATTTGCCGTTGCCAGGGCTTGTTGACTCGGTCCTCCAGAGATCTTTGGGCTACAAGAAGCTCCAGCCTCTAGCATCTCATGCTACCAAAACCTTTATCCTCACTGCATCCTCTGACCGTGTGCCTGCATCCTTGGTGAGCTGCTCGAGGTCCTCTTGTGACTCCTGTGCCTTCGTCCTGTGTGTCCTCTTGAGGGTCTTCTCTGGCGTCAGTGAGCTCCCCTGCTTGCTTGGGTCCTGCTCTGACTCTCCTGCAATTGGTGAGTACTTTGGAGCTTGCTGGTATCGACCCCGCACCTTCTCCCACCAGGCACCGACACCATGGCTCTCGACTTCCAGCGTGGGACAGCTTGTGAACGGCTCCTGATCTTCACAGCGTCACCTGGTCATCACAGCTGTAGCGACAAGGTCACTTTCAACTCTCCTGCATCTTCTGCCATCAGTGGTCACAGCTTCTGTGCCTCCAGGTCACTCATGAGTGGCATATACTCTGTCCCCTCTGCTTGCAGGTACTTCTCTTCAAGAATTCATCTTTGGATTCCAACGGACGCTTTCACCTTTTTTGCCAGCAACATCATCACTGAAGTCCTCCAGTGTGGTCTACAGCGGTTTCCGACATCACTTCGTACCTATGCATCCGGCTTAGGTATCCACTTTCATACAGGGTCCACTGGGAAGGGTCCTTCTTCAAAACTACAACTGCGACTTTCTATGGGGGTTCTGGGTACTTCCCTTGGGTGGTTTCTTGGGTCACTAGCTTCTGAGTCTTCTGGGTCAAGTTTCGACTTCAGTCGCAGTTCGCATTCCACTACTCTAGCATATGGTTTGGTCTCCCCCTCGATATCACAGTGTATTGGTGCTTATTTACCGGTTTCCTTTTGAAATATTGTGTGCATTGTCTTCATATATCAGGGTAGGAGATATACCAATGTGTTAGTCAGTGTGTATAATAAATATAACTTTTTATAACTTCACTCTGTGGTTCTTATTAGTTTCGTCTTCCACAGCGTTGTCTGGTCCTCCCAGCTGCAGTAACAAGGTCACTGTCAACGCTCCTGCATCTTCCATCAATTGTGGTCAATAGTCTTCGATGCCTCCTGGTCACTCCCGAGTGGCAGACTCTGTCATCTCTCTTGAAGGTACTTCTCTTCTAGAATCCATCCTTAGATTCCACCGGACGCTTTTACCTTCTTCGCCAGCGGCCTCTTCACTGAATTCCTCCATTGTGGTCTACAGCGGTTTCCGACATCACTTTAGAATAGAATAGGAAACAAATATGTTTGAGATGTGCAATCCTCAAAGGTGTTCTGAGATCCTTCTCTCATAAGTCAGAAAAAGAACAGGCTCTGGGAGGCAACTGCCAGTACATGAGATTGTGGAAAGTGGTGCCTCCAAGGTTATTTTTACCCTCATATACACACGGTTTATAAAAATTCTTACATTTTGGATGCTGCAATGCAGTCCTAATTAACCGGTATTACAACTTTATATGCACATTTAGGAAATGCCTCAGATAGGCTTTCATTTGATGTATCCATTTTTACATTCATGGACAGACATTTTTTTACAGTAATGTTTCCAATAAATAAAACTATGCAAAACGATGTTCTGTGCTCAGGATAAAGCAGTGGAGAATATTATAGCATTTATGACAATCAATGATAATCCTACAATGCAGAATCGGCAATGTTCAAAGCAGCAATTCTCCAAGAGAAACCATTCAGTAACCTCTCCAACGCCTTCTAACTGTCCCAAGTAATGGAAAATCAATAATTTTTGCACGTGCATGTGTCCGTGAAAGTAATTATGAAACAAAATGGTACACAACATACTGAAAATTTACCCTTTACTCTTGAAACTTTTTAACTCAGTTATTCTTATGTTCTTCTTTGATGATGGTTACTGCAGAGATGAATTTTAGTTTCACATGATTATTTCTGAAGCTCCGTTTGTCCCATCTTTTCCTGACCCCGTTATTACTTGCTCTCAAGGCCTCCAAGATGTACTCTCTACATCTACAGCGGGTGAAATGTAGGATCTTGTGTTTTTCTTGAACTGTTTTACATATTTATCCTACCCTCCCAATCCAGAATATCCTTTCAAAACACTGTCCTGTTATGGATGGACTTCGGCTAAGTTAATAATACTCTATGACCCATGAGTGCAACAATTTCCAAGTCATCTGACTTTCCGAGTATAAACCATATTACCCAGTCTATCGCCTGTTCTACTTCCTTTTCTTCTCCAACTATTTTTTACCCCAAGGCCTACATCCTCCACGTGGCAAACCTTATTTCTATAACCAGTTACCTTTATTTTGTTCACTTGAATTATGTTGCTTCACAGATACTGCTCCTCCAATCATGAGGATTTCAGCCCACAGGTCCAGGAAGTTCTGCTGCTGGTCTGATATAAGGAGAAACTTCAGATTGTTGAACGGGTACAGACGTTCGTGCCTAAGCAATAAAGGACAAGGCTTTGTCACTTAATAAATAATTGTTGCTAGCAAAACGTCCAAAAAACCTTATGTGAATCTCTGAACTGTGCAATCAAATACCAAATCTGTATTCTATAATGAAAATCACAAACACAATATCTAATAAATATTGAAACACTTAACGCTTGTCATTACTTCTAAGAACCAGGGGCCATATGTAGTTAATTTGTGTTTTGCGATTCTCAAATTGCGATTTTTTGGGAATCGTAATTAGAGAATCGCAAAACGCCATGTAGGTAGGATTAGCAAAATGTTTTGCGAATCCCACTTATTCCTTATTTGTGAATCGCAAATTGAGATTCGCAAATAAGGAATACCTTCTCATTCATTCCTATGGGGTAGAAGGCCTATAGGAATGAATGGGAAGACATTCTCAATTTGCGATTCTCAATTAGAGAATCGCAAATTGAGATTGCAATTTCAGTGTTGTAAGGGTGTTAATAGGACACCCTTTTGCACCCCTGAAATTAACATGTGTGTACATGTGGCCCACATACATGCCCTAAGGGCATGTATGTGACCCACATGGCAGTTTGAAAAATTCCAAAAAGTGCATTTTTCAAAGAATTCGCAAAATACCACCAACCTGAAGTTGGTGGTATTTTGCGATTCCTTAAGCCAAAATTTGCACAACTTGGGTGCTTCCTACATTGCATTTAAGGAATCGCTATTGCGATTTCTTAAACGCAATAGCAAAATAAGGAATCGCAAATTTTCGATTCCTTTTTTTGCAGGTGGGTTTTTGTGTGCTACATAGCACACTGCCCTAATTGCGATCGCAAATGCTGAATTTCTGCGAATGTGAGCATTTGCGAGCGCAATTAGGCTTCCTACATATGGCCCCAGGTGTCTAAAAATATACAATTTCACTGGATGTGGATGGGGGCATCAGTGGAAGGAAACGTTTATTGTAAGCCTAGTTCTTCACTGTGGTTATTCACTCTGAATTCACAAAAGGTAGAATGTTTAAACCTCAAAATAAAAGCAGGAAGTTGTGACATAATATGAACCCTGCAAATCAGTGAAACCTTCACCCTGCGCCTTTATGAGGCTTGGAGACCGCACTGCCCATCATGCCCAGCACGGATTCAGTTAAGTAGTTCATTTTTGGAGCACAAAAACAAAACACAGGAGGGGGACAGGGCTTTTGATGAAATCAGAGGGAATGCCCATACTCAAGAACTAGCCTACATAACTTTCCCTTCTTTAACGTGAGATTGTGTTGGCTATTCATAAAAGATAGAATAAAGTAACGAGCAGACGAAACTCCTAAAATTCACATTCACAGAGGGAACCTTTAAGCAAACAAGTTGGGTGTCAAAGTTGATCCATTAATGTATCTGCCCCTTAGTTATCAAAATCATAATAAATGTCAATCATTTCATATTATTTACATCTTCATATCAGTAAAACAGATAAGGTGGGAAACTTGGGCTGACAGACGAGGACCACTTCAAAATTCTAATGCTACAGAAATTTGATCTCGATTTTCATATTTGGGTGAAAGGATACTGTGTGGCTGGAAGACCCCCTTTTGTACGACATTCATATCTTAGCATTAGATCGCCGCCTAGTGTTGGGTCCGGATGATTGCACCTTGTTGTCTTGGAAGAGTCTTCAAAGTATCACGAGATAGGTGACTCCTCCCATGGACTACAGTGCGCATGGGCATCTTCTCCATCTTCAGATTGTTTTTCGCCATTGTGGCAAGATGGAGGATAGGAAAGTAAGAGATGACCATGTAAATGTATGTAAGGAAGATAACCATGCAGCTGTGACAGGCACCGGGAGGAGGATGGGTATATGAATGTCAGCAGCCCTACATGCCAAGAACAGATGCATACTGGTAAGTAGCATTTGCCGTTCGAGGCATGTGGGCTGCTGAATTCATATCTTAGCATAGACTGTATAGCAGTTTCTCCTCTAGAGGTGGTCGCCTGTACCAGCTGCAGTGGTTTGAAAAAGAGGTTTAAGGACAGCCTGGCCCACAGCAGCTTGTTGCTTAGCTTGCACGTCAACACAGTAGTGTTTAGTGAAAGTGTGTATGGTAGACCATGTAGCTGCCCTACATATGTCTTCTAAGGGAATGTTTCCTAGGAAAGCCATGGATGCCCTCATTTTACGCGTGGAGTGTGCTTTTGGGGGGACTGTTAAAGTGCGCTTTGCCTTTTGATAGCATATTTGAATGCATTTAACTATCTATCAGGCTATTCCTGACTTGGAAATGGGATTGCCCTTATGTTGTGGTGAAAAAGCTACAAATAGTTGCTTTGTCTTTCTGAATGATTTTGTTCTATCAAGGTAATATAATAGAGCTCTTTTAACGTCGTGTATGTGTAGAGCTCTTTCAGCCACAGATTGTGGGTTTTGAAAGAAAACTGGCAATTCTATGGACTGATTGATGTGGAAAGTGGATATGACTTTTGGCAAAAATTTAGGGTTTGTACGAAGCACTACTTTATTGTGGTGTATTTGCATGAAGGGTTCCTGAATGGTTAGTGCCTGTAGCTCACTCACTCGCCTGAGGGAGGTAATAACAATTAAGAATGCCACCTTCCATATTAAGAATTGTAGTTCACATGAATGTAGTGGTTCGAAGGGTGGTCCCATGAGACTGGTAAGTACTAAGTTTAAGTTCCAGACTGGAGAAGGTGAATGCCTTGGAGGGATAACTCTTTTAAGTCCCTCCATAAACGCTTTGATAGGTGGGATTCTGAATAGGGACACATGTTGTCTGTTTTGAAGATATGCTGCAATAGCAGCAAGGTGTAGCCTTATGGATGAGTATGCTAGGTTACATCTGAAGATGCAGCAGGTAACAGATTAAATTCTGGATGGAGGCATCCAATGGATTGATTTGGTTATTATTACAATAAATTACACATTTTTTCCATTTAGCTGCGTAGCATGTTCTGGTAATGGGACGCCTTGCTTCCTTGATAATGTTCATGCAGTCTAGAGGCAAGTTAAGATATCCGAATTCTAAGACCTCAGGAGCCAGATCGCTAGGTTCATCTGATTGGTATCTGGGTGTCTGCTTTCTCCATGTTTCTGTGTTAGCAGTTGTGGCGAGAGGCGCAGTCTTTGGTGAGGAACCACTGAGAGTTCTAGGAACGTTGTGTACCATGGCTGTCTTGCCCATGTGGGAGCAACCAGGATCATCGTGAGTGATTGTTGTCTTAGTTTGCGTGCCACTAATGGGATCAGTGGGGTTGGCGGAAAAGCGTACGCAAATCTCCCTGACCAGTTCATCCATATCGCATTGCCTTGTGACAACAGGTGTGGGAACCTGGCGGTGTAGGAAGCGCATTTTGAGTTTTCGTTTGTGGCAAACAGATCTATGTCTGGATGTCCCCACTTTTGGAAGAATGGCTGGAGAACTTGAGGATGAATCTCCCATTCGTGTACTTGCTGACTGTGTCGGCTTAGTAGGTCTGCTATCTGGTTGTCTATTCCTGGGAGGTGTTCTGCCAGGAGATAGATGTTTTGTGGAATTGCCCACTTCCATATGCTCTGTGCTAGGTGAGATAGTTGCAGAGTGTGTGTGTCCCCCCTGTTTTTGGATGTAGTACAATGCTGTCATGTTGTCCGTTCGGATTAGTACAGCCTTGTTGTGCAAGTATTTCTGAAAGGCTTTCATTGCGAGGAATATTGACAGTAACTCTAGGTGATTTACATGTAGTGTCTTTTGTTTGACTGTCCAGAGACCTTGGACAGTATATTGAAGGAGATGGGCTCCCCAACCTGTCAGTGATGCGTCCGCTGTTAGTACTACCTGTGGAACCGGCTCTTGGAACAGTCGGCCCTTGGAAAGGTTTTGTGGGTCCACCACTGCAGACAGCCGTAAGTGTGACTGTCTACCAACACTAGGTCTTTTAGTTGTCCTTGAGCTTGGTTCCACTGGCGTGCTAGGCATTCCTGTAAGGGGCGCATTTGAAGCCGAGCATGAGGTACGATGAATATGCAGGAGGCCATCATGCCTATAAGCTGCATGAACACTCGAGCTGGCAGAGAGAGTTGTGGCAGACATTTTTGAAAAAGAGATTGAATGCTGGCTATCCTGGCTGGATTTGGATATGCCTTTGCTATGGCGGTGTCTATTGTTGCTCCCAGATATTGCTGTATGTGGGAGGGTTGTAGATGCAATTTTGGGTAATTTATTGAAAAACCTAGACTGTGCAGTAGCTGGGTTGTCTGTGAGGTATGGTTGGCACACTGTGTATGAGTTGGCTTCTATGAGCCAATCGTCGAGGTAGGGAAACACATGGATGTGTTGCCTCCTGAGGTGTGCTGCTACTACTGCTAGGCATTTTGTAAAAACCCTTGGTGCTGTAGTTACCCCGAAGGGGAGAACTTTGAACTGATAGTGCTGACCCTCTATTGTGAAACTGAGGTATTTCCTGTGAGCTGGAGGTAT
This sequence comes from Lissotriton vulgaris, assembly GCF_964263255.1. NCBI lineage: Eukaryota > Metazoa > Chordata > Amphibia > Caudata > Salamandridae > Lissotriton > Lissotriton vulgaris. Next base: position 1,987,178,459 of record NC_141687.1, on the reverse strand, counting down.
AGGAATGTGAAAGTATGCATCCTTGAGGTCTAATGTGGCGAGGAAGTCGCCTTGCTGGAGAAGTGTGACTACCTGTTGTAGAGTGATCATATGGAAATGATCTGAGAGTATGTATTGGTTCAACGGTCTGAGGTCTAATATTGGCCTGAGGGAGCCGTCTTTCTTGGGAATGAGCAAGTATAGAGAGTATACCCTTGTCCCTTGATGTTGCAATGGGACTGTCTTTATGGCACCCTTTTCGAGCATGGATAGCACCTCCTGTTGTAACAGCGTGATGTGTTCCCTTGACATTGGACGGTGTTTGGGTGGTATGTTGGGTGGAGTAGAAATGAGTTCCAGGCAGTAACCGTACTGGATAATTTCTCTCACCCACCTGTCTGTAGTGATAGCGTTCCAGACTAGTAGGAATTGTGTTACTCTGCCTCCGACTGGTGTTAAGTGGTCTGGAGGGAGTGTTAAGAAGTCACTGTTTGGTGGCGGTGGTATTACCACGTCCTCTGCCCTTGTTATTGTTCCCTTTATAGCCTCCTCTATTGGAGGCTCTATTAAAGGTGCCTTGTGTAGGGCTCTTGAATGATGATGAAGTTTGAGATGTGCTGCCTCTACCCGAGTTTCGAAAGGAGGAGGGACGAAAGGAGCTCCTAGACTGTGAAATTGAAGTGCCCCCATGGACTTAGCAGAGTCAGTATCTTTTTTCATCTTTTCCAAGATGGTATCCACCGCAGGGCCTAATAAGAAATCCTGGTTTATAGGTTGATTGAGTATGGTAGACTGCACTTCATTTTTGAATCCTGAAATGCGGAGCCAGGCATGGCGGCGTAGCAATACACTAGTGTTGACAGACCTAGCTACATCAAGGGCGCATTTTTTGGATGCGTTAGTGATCAATTTCCCTTCCTGTATTAACTTATTTGCTTTGGACTTATGGGGTTCTGGTAGGTGTTGTAATAATACCTCCAGTTCGTCGTAGTGTTCTCTGTCATAGCGTGCTAGGAGAGATTGGGTATTGGCAATCCTCCAGGTGCTTGCTGCCTGAGAGGCCACTCTTTTCCCTGAGGCTTCTAAAATTTTTGACTTCTTGTCAGGAGGGGGAGCATCACCTGTTGTCTGTGAATTTGCTCTCTTGTTAGCATTAGATACAACTAGGGAATCTAGTGGTAGTTGAGTCCTGATGTAAGATGGGTCTGTATGGGCCGGTTAATACTTTTTTTCAATTCTTGGATTGAGGACACGCGCCCTGGCTGGGTCTTTAAAGATGTCTGGTGTGTGCTTTAGTTCTCCTTTTAGCATAGGGAGTATACGTACACTCTTCTCTGATGTTGGGAAGGTGTTAAATAGAAAATCCTCCTCTATAGGGCAGTGTGCAGGTGAACACCAAGAAACTGAGCTGCTCTGTCCACTCGTTGGTTAAAAGCGACAGTGTCGTCAGTAGGAGATGGCTTTGTGGGGTATGGAGAGGGATCGGGTATGGGTTGTGTATCATATATGTCATCAGTATCATTATGGTCTCTCCATGTGTCATGCTGGTTTCCTGGATCGTCAGGTTGTGTAAAATCATCCTGAGGATCTCCCCCATGTCTTCTACCTCATCATAATGTGTAGGTGAAGGTGAATATGGAACATTAGGCATGTTAGGGGCGAAAGGAGGGGGTGTGCAAGGTCTTGAAGGGGATGTGCCAAAGTCCTTTTTCTTAGGAGGAACAGGAGAAGCGGCTTCAGTGTCCAGTCTTCTCTTGTTTTTCTTGTAGACCGATATATGTCCTGTATCAGGGTCTATAAATAGTCTGTGTTGTTCTGGGTACACTGAATCTGGATGAAAAAGTTCTTCTTTCACTGTCCGTGGCTTCGGCGCCGAGGATTTTGGATCGGTCGCCTGCTTGGGTGGAGCTTTTTTCGGCTCGACGGATTTGTTTGGGTCGAGTGTCTTTTTAGGCTGGACGTCTCTTGTATGAGGGGCAGCCTTCTTCTGCTCGCCGGCCGTCTTGGGCTCGCCGGCCGTCTTCGGTTCGACGGCCGTCTTCGGTTCGACGGCCGTCTTCGGTTCGACTGTCTTTTTCGGGTCGACGGCCTTCTTCGGCTTGACGGCCTTCTTGCGCTCGACGGCCTTCTTGCGCTCGACGGCCTTCTTGCGCTCGACGGCCTTCTTGCGCTCGACGGCCTTCTTGCGCTCGACGGCCTTCTTGCGCTCGACGGCCTTCTTGCGCTCGACGGCCTTCTTGCGCTCGACGGCCTTCTTGCGCTCGACGGCCTTCTTGCGCTCGACGGCCTTCTTGCGCTCGACGGCCTTCTTGCGCTCGACGGCCTTTTTGCGCTCGACGGCCTTCTTCGGCTCAACGACCTTCTTAGGCTCAACGACCTTCTTCGGCTCAACGACCTTCTTCGGCTCAACGGCCTTCTTCGGCTCGGCAGCCTTCTTCGGCTCGGCGGCCTTCTTCGGCTCGGCGGCCTTCTTCGGCTCGGCGGCCTTCTACGGCTCGGCGACCTTCTTTGGTTCGACAACCTTCTTCGGCTTGAAGACCTTCTTGGGCTCGACGCCCTTTTTTGGATTGACGACCTTCTTGGGATCGACGCCGGTTCTCGGCTCTGCTGCCGGTTTTGAGTTGACGGCCTTTTTGTGCTCGACGACTTCTTTCGGTATCGATATTTTGCTCGGTCCCGAGGAACCAGAGGGCTTGGGTGTGGTCTTCGGAGCCGAGGCAGGGCTTCTGAAGAGGTGTTTCGGTCGCGGCTAAGGCTTTTAGGCGATGCTTTGACTGGAGCCTTCGGTGGAGGTGGAGGCGGGTAGGGGCTTTGGTACTCACAGTTTGCCCCGGTGTGATCTGGTCATCGGAGTCCGACTGGTCCTCTACGGTGACTATCTCCAGGTCGTCGGAGACCTCTGCCTCTGGAAGTTCATGTTCGTCTTCGAATATGTTTTCCGGGTCTGGTGCCTCCGTTGCATCTCTTGTCGAGCAGATCTTCAGTTCCGGATAGTCTTCTTTGAACGGAATTGAGCAAAAGCTGGACAGTTTACTTCGTTGTGCTCCGGAGATAGGCACCTGTTTCATACTCTATGCTTATCACTATGTGGAAATGTGGATCCACACTGTGGGCATCTTTTAAACAGGGTCCTTTCCATCAGCAGGAGGCCCACGTGGCGTTGAAAAGGCCCAACGGCCCGCAACACGACCGAAGAGAAGTGAAAGTGTTGTTGAGTCGAGGGATACCAAGTGGAAACAATACTGACGAATGTAGAGGGTTTTGGCCTAGAAAGTAGGAAAACTTCGGTACTGAAGCTGGAGCTGTCGAAGTGCATCAGAACCCAATGGCGGAAAAAAACAATCTGAAGATGCCCATGCGCACTGTAGTCCATAGGAGGAGTCACCTAGCACGTGATACTTCGAAGACTCTTCCAAGACAACAAGGTGCAATCATCCTGACCGAACACTAGGCGGCGATCTGATGCTAAGATATGAATTCAGCAGCCCACATGCCTCGAACATGACAAATCTGGCTAGTATCCATATCAACATGATGCTTCTAGGAGATGTCATTTACATATCACCTATGCTAATGACACACAACTGATATTGTTCCTCTTGGACAAAACACCCAGCAGCAGAAACAAAGAACTTGTGCATGACCAAAGTGGCAACCTGGAAGAATTCCAACTGCCTCAAATTAAACAGAGACAAGACCGAAGGGGTGATCTTCAGAAAAGATGCTTTGTCGTGGGAATTAGTTTGGTGGCCTACAGACCCCGGACTCACTTCCACTCCCAGCACACAAACAAGAAACCTCTGGATTATTACCGAACATCATGTCTGCCCAGGTCGATTGCCATAGCCTGCTTCCACATTCTGATAATGCTAAAAAAGATACTCCAGTGGATACTTAACACCTGGAAAACTGTCACCCAAGCCATCCTCACCAGCAGACTGGACTATGGGTACACTCTACAAGGGTATCACCAGCCAACACACAAAAAGATTCCAGACCGTCCAGAACACAGGAGCCAGATGGGCTCTCAACCTCCCATCAGATCAAATGACACTCAAGAAAGTGCACAGCTGCTTCAACAGAAGCGTTATGGCATTCTAGCAGACAGTATAAGACTTGCCAAAGTAACAGGGGACTTAAGGGGACTAAACAGAGTCAAATAGTCAGGTTTTGAGTTGAAGTTAAAAGGCAGACAAAGATTCAACCAGCCATAGTTTGAAAGGAAGATTATTCCATAGTTTTGCCATACGCACAGTAAAGGAACTGCCGCCATGACGGTACTTCAAGACTTTTGGGATCCGCAGGTAACTATTGTTGGATCAAATAGCCCTCTTTTGAGTGTATAGAGACAGTCTATTCAACAGATGTGGGGCCTCGCCATGAAAAGATCTGAAAGCCAACGTCAGAGCTTTGAAATTAATGCATTGTTCCACTGGAAGCCAAACCAGGTGTCTCAAATGTGGGGAGATATGATGATGCCTCGGAACACTCTTGATTAGTCTTGCCGCTGCATTCTAAACTAACTTAAGTCAGTGTATCAAATACGCAGGGAGACCAAGGTAGAGACTGTTTGAGTGGACAAGGCGGGATGTAACCAGTGAATGAAGTACCGTTTTCCGTGTCTCTTCAAGGGACTAGATCAAGAAACTTCTTTAAAGTTTTCATCTTCGGAAAACAGACAGAGGAGATTTGTTTAATTTGCACCTGAAAGGAGAGTGAGAAATCAAATATAATGCCTAAATTTCTAACGGACGAGGTTGGATTAGGAGGGATGTCAAGTTCAGCAGGCCAGCAGAGGGAAGGCGGTGGGGGGTCACTTTGGTTAAAAACCCATACTTCCATTTTGTCAGAATTAAATTCTAAACAGTTTGCATCCATCCAACCCGCTACACCCCTCAGGCAGTCTTAACAATACTGAGAAGTTGCTTTCGGGGTATCTTTTAATGGGAAAAGCAATTGGTTATCATCAGCGTAACACACTACCGTGACAACCCAAGATTTGATGAGATCCGCTGTGGAAGGGGGGTAAAGATTTAACAAAAGCGGGCTCAGAGTAAAATCGTTGGGACACCACATGCCAATGGTTTGGGAGATGAAATATGCTGATGTATATACACCTGTTGAGATCTGCTATTCAGGAAAGATTTGCCCCATAGAAGAGCCTTGCCCTGATTCCCAAGACTGTTAAGTCTGCTCAACAAAATGGCATAAGAAACAGTGTCGAATACTGCCTACAAATCAAGGAGAAACACCATAACCGGTGTGCTTTTGTCCAAATCCTCCCTGATAAACTCCAAAAGGGCTGTTTCTGTCCTAAACCTGTCCAAAAACCTGACTGTGACCCGTGGAGAATAGAATTGGCCTCCACAAAAGCGGACAATTATTGATTGGTCAATTTCTCCAGAATTTTAGCTGGAGCTGGGAGGAGAAATATGGGCCTATAGTTTCTCATCATATTTGTAAGGCTTTTTGTATAAGGCTTTTTTAGCACCAGCAGACGAGATACCCATTTCCAACACCCATGAAAATTCTCTACATAAGCGAGGCATTCCATATTTCATTAAGCGGAGTGTTAAAGTGTTGTCCAATAAGTCTGAAGATGTGTGGGATACAGACATCCACCGGGGAACCAGCCTTGCATTTTAATAGCTCATTCAAACAGGGTTCTTCCAAAATAGGGGTAACTGGATGAATGATTGGTTTGTAACAGGGCAGAGCACATAGACTGATTTCCATATTCACCACAGCAGTTGAGCAAATAGCTAAGGGAGTAGACTGAGATTTAGGAAAGGAATAGTTAAGATTTTGAACCTTCCCATCAAAAAAAACAATAGCTTTTCACAAAGTTCGTCCGAGGGGGTAATGGGAATGTTTGTCCCATTGGGTGGTACAAAGGAATTAACTGTCTTATGTACTTCCTTTGGCAAATTTGTTGCTGCTTTGATGTTGTGCAAAATATTTTTTCATGGCAATATGAGTATTTTTGCGGAACCGCCTAAGCGCTGTTGTATAGAGGGTCTTAGCATTGGAGTCATACATTTTTCTCCAATTGCGCTTCAATTTTTTCCAACTATTTTTCTCCATCCTAAGCAGTGGGACAAACCTGGGTGTGGATGGCCTCTGTCTTTTTGCCTCATACTTTAAGGGAGCAAGGTGGTCTATAACCTGTAAGCAATGAGGTAAATTGAACATCTGATGTGGAGCTTAGAGAGAAAGAATAACACAGAAATAGAGAAGAACAGGTGCCCGACTTACGTCACAAACACCTAAGGGAACTGCAGTAGCTCCCGATACATACGTGCGCTCAATTCAAGCTCTCACCCACCCACATATGCAAAGCACAACAGAAAACAGGCCCATCCAACCTGAACAGCCACATGCAGTTCCGCCAACTATCCATACACCTCGCTCAGTCGGACTCTCACTAGCACAAGTCCCACGCAAACACAAAAGCAGATCAGCCAGTTGTGCCTTCTCATACATCACTCCTAAACAGTGAGAAAAACCTCTCTCACCACATCACAGTCTCATCTTTTCCTGAGTTCTGCAAGAAGCAGAAGAACTGGGCCATCGAGAAAGTCCCTTTAAAGCTAGCCTCACAGTCCTGCACAGCACCAGGATAACCTCACAGGTGATAATGCGCAATAGAAATCCACATACACACATCCCTGCACCTAAAGCCTGCTATCTGAGTTTTTGTCCTCACAATGGGTAAGAACACAGGAATTAGAGATTACTGTTTTAAGCAGGTGGTATATGTGAGCTGACAGGAACTGTGCTAGATGTTTAGAGATTGTGAGGGGGCAGGAAATGCTGTAGGTTAGCGGGGTTAGCCTTCCGTTCTCCCCCATACTTTAGGTGGGATCGCACTGGAACGGGGGATGGCTTGGCTATGCTTTTTTACAGCAATCCACATAATATTTTACTTAGCAGATTTTTTAATAGTAGTAGTAGTGGTAGTAACTTTATTCGATCAATTAATGGTCATTCACATAAAAACACAACTTCCATAAAATATTGCATGTAATATATAAATTGACATTGTGATTATATCATAAAAATAAGATAAAACGTATCGTATTTGTCAACACTGAAGTATCTATAAAAATAACCTCTTTAGATCCCAAGGCAAATTGGCTTGTGGGCCATTGAGCTAGATCATCCAAGTGTATTAAGGTCAGTTTCTATATTCATTTTTGATTTAGAAAAAAAAAACACTCCAGAAAACAATCAAATCACAACCATGCTACTTGTTAGTGGATAAGAATATAAGTTACTTAACTGTTAACTGTAATATTGGTATCTTTCATAGATTCACATGCTTTAAGCATTCCCCGTCGTCAAAGTGGGAGTCCCACGTTACATAAAAAGCATTAAGTAATGACTTTAACATTAAAGTTGATAGAGAAAAACATTCACTTTAACCTCATAGATGCTATTAAACATTCCTCCCCAGTGCTGCGCTGTCCATTGGAACTAGTGCTGAATGGACGTCCAATGGTCGTGCGCAGCACTGGGGAGGTAGTGCTGCCGTCGGCCAATGCACCGAGGCAGCACTTAAGGGGTTAATATCTTGTCCTAGTCATTAGGAATGGTCCAAACTCCAGCCAATCAGGCAACAGCACCCTCTAGAACCCTCTTCACAGAGGCTCCAGGCTTTCAGATTTTCGAGCACAAGTGTAACATAAATCTATTAAAATTAGTAAGGGGATCTTCAATGGGGAGGAGGGAGGATCACATGTACATCTATGAAAGATACCAACACTAGAGAACCGCAGTATACAGGTAACTTATTTTCTTCTCCAGTATTCGGGCATCTTTCATAGATTCACATTCTTAAATCCGAATAGATAGCAGTTATATCATAGGTATGCAGTATGAAATGTATGTAATCCTGTTCGTGACAAGATGTACAATGAATTCACATGCATCTTTAATATACATAAATATATATATATATATACATAAATATATATATACATATATATATATATATATATATATACACACACACACACCCACCCCCCCCCCCCACACACACACACACATTAATTGCTAACAATGTAGTGAAATCATCTATCAATAATAACGATATCCAAACATATAGGAAGGTGGGTAGTATTGAGGCTCACCTTACTGAAAAAGACTACGTAGATACGCGTGTCCCACAGCTGTATCAGCATTGCTTGTAGCTTCCAGACAGTAATGTTTAGTAAAAGTGTGTCTGCTGGACCAGGTTGCTACTCTGCAAATTTGCTGAACAGGCACACCAGCAAAGAGTGCTGTAGAAGAGACAGCTCCCGTAGAGTGAGCTTTCACTGTTGAAGGTAGAGGTTTGCCTGCTTGCTGGTGGCATAACTGAATCACTGTAGATATCCAACGTGCTATAGTCTGCTTAGTGACCGGATATCCCTTTCCGATTTTTCCATAAGCCACGGAAAGCTGATCAGTCTTATGGATGCTGGCTGTCTTCTGCAAGTAGAATTTTATACACCTCTTCAGATCCAGCGAAAGTTAAGATCTTTCTGCTAGTGTTTGTGAATTTGGGAAAAAAGTCTTCAATATGACTGGTTCGTTTAAGTGAAAGCCCACCAGGACTTTAGGTATAAAGGTAGGATTTGTTCTAAGTAGAAGAGTCTTTAGTAAACCGAAGGAAAAGATGATAAGTAGTGAAAGCATGTATGTTACTCATCTGGTTGATGTAAGAGCCAGCAGAAGAGACGTTTTCTATGTAATGTATTTGAGGTCAGCCCAGGGAATTGGCTCAAAAGGGCTCTTCATAAGTTGCGCCAATACAATGTTAAGATGCCAAGGCGGAGGTGGATGTCTAATTGGAGAGAACATTCTAAACAATCCTCTGAATTTTTTTTATAATGCTTGATGACCAAAGCGACTGTGAGCCCTTATGCCGCAGAAATCTGGAAATTGCGGCAAGAAAAACCTTAATGGAAGACTGAGAGAGACCAGATTTAGCCAGCTGCAGAGAAAAAAAGGCAGTGATTGTTCTGGTGAAGACTGGATAGGGTGCACCTCTGAGCTTGAGCACCAATGTCAGAATGTCTTCCTCTTGATAGCAAATGGAGCCTTTAGCATTAGCCAGGACTTCCCAACAGACAGCAGGAATGATTAGGTTGGCGAACTCATAGTGTTCAGGAGCCAAGCTGATAACCGTAGAGATGTTGGGTCCGGATGGCAGACCTGGCCATAGTTCGTTTTCAGCAAGTTCTGTTTGCGGTTCAGACTGGTCGCAAATAGATCTAACTTTAGTCTGCCCCACAACAGAAAGATGCAATCCAGCGTTGGTTGTTGGAGTTCCCATTCATGGTTGGCTGTAATTGACCTGCTCGAGGAATCCGCCAGGTTGTTGGCCACTCCTGGAACATGTTCTGCTATTAACGCGATTTGGTGTTGAATTGCCCAATCCCATGTTTGCTGGGCCTGTAGGGATAGCATAGTTGATCTTGTCCCTCCTTGTTTGTTTAAATAGTGCATGCTTGTTGTGTTGTCTGTCTGAAATAATACTGATGCTCCTGATATTTTTGAGAGAGAAGATTTCAGGGCCAGGAATATAGCCTTTAACTCCAATAGATTTATGTGTAAGGATAGTTGTTTGCTGTCTCATTTTCCCTTGACTGTCAGCCCTTCTAGATGTGCTCCCTACCCCTCGAGGGATGCATTAGTCGTGGTTATGTAACTTGGAGAATCTACTAGGAACGACAGGCATGCAACCATATTCGAGATGTGAATCTACCATTGGAGCGCTTCTTTCAGTTGAGGTGTTATTTTTGTAATATCGTTGAAGGACACTGAGATTTGTAGCCACTTACTGTCCAGCTCCTCTTCCAAGGGCCTCATTCACAAGTTGCAGTTGGGAGTGAGAGGAATACAGGAAGACAACATCCCCAGAAGAAATTTGTACTTGCAAACTGAAGTGGACTTTTTTACAAGGAGTAGTCTCGCCAGTTTGCCGATAATTTCTTGCCTTTCCTGCGAGGCAAAGGCCTTCGCCTGGTGAGTATCCAAGTTTGCTCTTGTAGGAGCTGGGTTCGCCAGGTCCCAGGGGGGTAGCATTTACTGAGCCGGCAGGCACCCGAAGCTTAGGTGTAAAGTGACTACACAACACACTCACCCACTGAGACAATAAGTGCACGCAAGGACTGAGTCCACACCAGAATGCTTGATTCAAATAAATAAGTTTTATCTTGAATTAGAATCAGAGCAGTCAAAAATCACAGCGGTATTAACTCATTGCCTTTCCTTTAAAACACAGGTTTTGCATTTCTCAGCAATAAAAATGTAAATAAATAAATATTAAATAACAGTAGGCCTGGTAACAGCCTTACTCCTAGTCAGCACATGCAAAATATTTCCTTCTCGGACTTTTAAATAACATCTCATAGCTCAGCAGCAGTCACTCATGGAGGGTAAACATTTCCTATCTGCAAAAATAAGCCATTTATCAGCAAATATAGTGCATTTCATCAGGCTGGAATAAAGCAATTCAACACTTAGATATGAGCATTTCTTTTGGTCATAATAGGCAGGACATGACTCTCAGGAGCGAAGTATGACAATTCCCTTAACGATCAGGCCACCACAGTAGAACAACCTTTCCCCTGCTAAGGGGTTAACTTTTCTTAGGGCTCCTGCCCAGTCCTCAGTATCTCTTGGGGCCAACGGGGCCCAACTATAGTCTCCCGCGGGGAGGGCGGACTTGGAGCCTCCCCGGGGGTTTACCTCACTTCTTCGGCCCCTGTTCGGGCCCTTGCGAAGGGTCAGCACAAGGTAAGATGACTCCCGGAGGCGCGCTCTTCCTACCGCACCCTCCGGTGGTGTTGTAGGCTTCCGGGCTCCTTTTAAGCCCTCCAGTGAAGTTGGGGGTGCGCAGGGGTTTCGGTAGTCTCTGCGAGCCCCCCGCGTAGGTGTCAGCTCCGGTCAGAGCCTGCAGGGACCGGGGACCAACAGGAGGCCAGGGTGCGCAGCGACCGCCAATTGCAGAGCGGCTCGCGGAGCACAATTTCAGGGACTCAATCAGAGCACGGCAGGGGCGGAATTACACCGGCGCCCCTGTCACGTGACACTAGATCCCGGCTTCAGGCCTAACGAACAAGTTACTTCCCTTCGGTAACACTTTTCCTGGTAGATACAGTATCTGCCTGTGGATTCCTCACCATGTGAATATCCCCTTGCGTCAGCAACATTCGGAAATTCTTTTTGTAGCTTCGCGCCGACGTGGACGTGGACGTCGTCATAGAGGCACGGCATCGCACGCGACTCCGCTGACGTCACCGACACTACAATAGGCTCACGCCTGCGTGATGACATCAGTTCCGCCCTTTTTTCCGTGCCTTTGTGGCACACGGACGGACCAATGACAGTAGAAATATACACAGTATACACAGTACACAAATATCAAGGTAACACACACAGTGTGAAACAAATGCAATAAAACATTTGAAATAAGCAATTCCTTGACAATAAAGTAAGTACATTACAGTAACTCTGGTATAGAAGAGTGGACAATGGGGAGGCGGGTGGGTCAGTGAGGAATCCACAGGCAGATACTGTATCTACCAGAAAAAGCGTTACCGAAGGTAAGTAACTTGTTCTTCTGATAGATACATCTGCTAGTGGAATTCTCACCTTGTGAATAGAATCCCACAGCAGTCCCCACTCCCAGAGGAGGGTGTCCACTCTTCTACACCAAAAAATCCTGGAGGACAGAGCGCGCAGAGTGACCTTCCCTCCTCACCTCGGCATCCAAGCAGTAATGCTTCGCGAAAGTGTGGAGGGAGGACCAAGTCGCGGCCCTACAAATATCCTCTACAGGTACACCCCTAGACAAAGCAGAAGTTGACGACTTTGCTCTAGTAGAGTGAGCTCTTATACCCTCTGGAGGTTCCTTACCGGCCAAAGAGTAGCAGATCTTTATACAGAGGATGATCCAGCTTGAAAGAGTGCGCTTGTGCACCGCTCTTCCATTCTTGCAGCCAGCAAATCCAACGAAGAGCTGGTCATCCACTCGATACTATCTAGTCCTCTCAAGATAAAAGCTCTCTTAGGGTCCAGACGGTGTAGTCTCTCCTCCTCCTTGGAAGGGTGAGGGGGAGGATAAAAGGTAGGAAGGGTAATAGATTGTCCTAGATGGAAGGGAGCTACCACCTTAGGGAGAAAACCAGCCCTGGTCCTAAGAACTATTCGTTCAGCATGAATGGTCAAGAATGGGGGCTAGGAATTAAGAGCTTGAAGCTCACTTACCCTCCTTGCCGAGGTGATCGCAACCAAGAAGACCGTCTTGAAAGACAAAAGCCTCATGGGACACTTGTGTAAGGGTTCGAAAGGAGAACCCAGCAAGTAGGTTAAAACAAGATTTAAATCCCATTGAGGCACAATAAAGGGAGTAGGAGGGAACTTATTTGTGAGCCCCTTCAAAAACCTTAAAACCACAGGAGACTTGAAAAGAGACGGCTGATCCGGCAAACAGAGAAATGCCGACAATGCCGAAAGATAACCCTTGACTGTGGCAACAGCAAATCCCTGCTGTGCCAAAGAAAGAGCAAATTGTAAAATATCAGACAAACGAGCCTTCAAAGGGTCAACAAACTTCTCCCCACACCAAGAGACAAATTTATGAATAAATGGATTTAGTGGAGTCACGCCTAGACAAAAGAATGACATCCACCACATCGTTTGGGAGAGAAAAGGAATTCAGGTTGCCCTGTTCAATCTCCAGGCATGAAGGTGTAATGTCTTGAGGTGGGGGTGTAGAACCTGCCCCTCCATCTGGGAGAGGAGATCTGCCCTGAACGGGAGACGGAGCGGCGGGAGAGAGGAGAGGTGGGGACGATCCGTGTAACACACCCTTCTTGGCCAATCCGGGGCGATCAGAATAACTTGGGCCCGGTCTTGGCGAATCTTCCTCAGAACCCGAGGAATCAAAGGTATGGGAGGAAACGCGTAAAGGAGTTGACTTCCCCCACTCAACTGAAACGCGTCCCCCAGGCTCCTTGCATCGGATACTGGAGACTGCAGAATGACGGGCAGTGAGCATTCTCGCGAGTGGCAAACAGGTCCACACGAGGAGTCCCCCATGTCTGAAAGACGTGACGAACCACATCCGGGTGAAGCCTCTACTCGTGGTCGGCCGAGAACTGCCGACTGAGACTGTCTGCACGCACGTTCAGCACTCCGGCCAGATGATTCGCCATCAGACAAATCTGATGGTCCTGAACCCAGGACCAGAGGCGCAGAGCTTCTCCGCAGAGACACTGCGACCCCACTCCTCCCTGCTTGTTGACATACCACATCGCAGCCGTATTGTTTGTCAGGACTTGAACTGACCGACCGCGAAGGGAAGGGAGGAAGGCCTTGAGTGCCAAACGAATCGCCCGTAACTCTAGAAGGTTGATGTGAAGCAACCTTTCCTCTGGAGACCAGAGACCTTTGACCTCCAGATCCCCCAGATGAGCACCCCACCCTAGAGTGGATGCATCCGTAATCACTGTGGCTACCGGGGGAGGCAGATGAAAAGGCTTTCCCTGAGACAGATTGCCTTCCACCCTCCACCAAGATAGATCCGCCGCAGTTTCTCTGGAGATCCTCACAGACTCCCTGAGATCTCCGTTGTGTTGATACCACTGCTTCCGGAGGCACCACTGGAGCGCCCTCATGTGCCAGCGTGCATGGTTGACCAACAGAATGCAAGAAACCATCAGACCGAGCAGGCGAAGAAACTTCAGGACTGGAACGACCGCCCCATTGTAAAATAAAGGAATCATTTCCTGTATGTCGCGAATCCTTTGAGGAGGAGGGAATGTACGACATACAGTTGTGTCCAGTAAGCACCTATGAACAGGTTGCGCTGAGAGAGCACCAGGTTAGACTTGGGTACATTTATTGAAAAACCCAACCGGTACACCAACTGAGTTGTCTCCTGCAGATGCTGGAGCACTTTCTCTGACGACTCAGCCATGATCAGCCAGTCGTCCAAATAGGGGAATACTGGAACCCCCGACCTTCTGAGATGTACAGCCACCACCGCCATCACCTTGGTGAAGACTCAAGGCACAGTAGTAATTCCAAAAGGAAGGACCGCAAACTGATAATGTTCCTATCCCACCGTAAAACGGAGATACTTCCTGTGCGACTTCAGGATTGGGATGTGAAAATACTCATCCTGCAAGTCGAGCGACACCATCCAGTCTTTTTCCAGCAGCGCCTGAAGAACCTGCGCAAGGGTGAGCATCTTGAACTTCTCTTGTTTCAGATAAAGATTCAAGATCCTGAGATCCAGGATTGGACGAAGTCTGCCATCCTTCTTGGGAATCAGGAAATACCGGGAGTAGCATCCCTGACCCCTTTCCTGCTCTGGAACCACCTCTATCGCACCCTTTCTTAATAGTGCCTGCACTTCCTCCTGCCGAAGTAAGAGGTGTTCCTCCGTGCAAAAACCTTGACAAGGAGGGTAATTGGGAGGGAATTCCCGAAAGGGAAGAGCATACCTGTGAGAAGTTGGCCTGGTATATAATGCTCACTAATTCTAGTGATCACTTTGTACCATGCCAAGCAACCCTTATGATGATGGTTGTAATTCAACCTTGTAGACCAGTTATCCTAGTGGTAACGTGGACAAAGCAGTCTTAGGCTAAACTCTGAAAGGCATGTGAAGCCAGCTGTTATACCATACACAACCCCCTTGAATACCAAATGAAAGGGACACCACACAGATATATATTGAAAATATATATTGATTTATTAACTATTAAAATCCCCTGGACTCTTTATGAGCACAGAAGCACAAGCGTTAAATCACAAGACAGTTTAAAATACACAAAAGTTGCACAATATGGATGGGCCCTAGGGGCCACCTAAACCATATACTAAATAAGTGGTATAAGAGATACCTAAAGGAAAGTGAAGAGGCCTAGGGCCTTGGGAATCGCTGGAGCTATTCGAGACTGGAGTTAACTAAGTCGGGAAAGGCCCACGGGACTCGGGTGCAGTGTTCAAAGTGCACGCACTTCTCAATACAAAGTCTATGGTGCGTAAAAAGTACAAAGTTAGAAAGTTAGGAACCTTCCGAGTGACCTACGGAGCTGAAACTTAAAACACAGGCCCTTGGGATGTGTACCAGTGCAGGAGCACCGGCGGAGCTGAGTTACCTCACCCACAGGAAGCGGGTGCACAGGGTCGAAGATGTGTCGGGTTTCGTCACGCTGGTCGATGGTGCTTGGAGCAGGAGATGCTGCAGGCGGCTCGATGAGAAGAGTTCCGGTGGATCCAAGGGTGGATCAGAAGAGTTGAAGACCTGAAAGCAGAGGGGACAGTGTTCAAAGTCACTAGCCAGTGACTGCCCTGGAACCAGAGTGGAACCAGGCGATGTCGGGTGCAAACAGGCGTTGTCGGGTAGCTTCTTTCTGCAGCCACGTGGATACCCGGGGTCGAGGACGTCCAGGAGTCGGTCACGAGCTGTCCCACGTAGGCTTCTCGCTGTTGGCGGTGTCGGCGACCTGATCGGAGCAAACAGGCCTTGGCAAATGCAAGCCACGCAGAAGTTGAAAGATGCTGTTCACTCGGACCAGCAAGGTCAGAGCGGGTACTCCTTTTCACAAGAGCTTGGGTAGGTCTGGAGCAACCAGACCTGCTGTGTAAATCTTCGGGTTCGTCGCCAAGATGGCCGCTGGCCGCGTGGCTAGTGGCCGGGATGGCGCGTCGAGTGGCACAATGCAAAAGGGCCCCACGCAGATCGTGGAGATGCTGGAGGGCTGATCTTCGGTGCAAGGGCTGCTCGGTGGTGGGGGTTCTCAATCCCCAAAGCACAACGTCGAGGATGCCTCAGAAGCTGCGCAGTCAGCTTTACGAGTGTCTTCCAAGAGGTCCGGTCCCACGTCACTCGGTGCCTCCACGGGTCCCTTCTTCGCAGGGACTGTGGATCGGGCTTTGAGAGGTCTGGGAGTCTGGTTCTTGTCGGGCTCTGGGCTCGGTCTCCGGCGGGAGGCGGCGGCAAAGCAGACGTCGAGTCGCTGGTTGGTACCTGTGTTCACAGGGTGGTCACTCCTTGGCCACAAGGGAGATTCTTCTTCAGTCTTCTGTGCAGCAGAATGTCGAAGTCCAGTCTTCTTCTTAGTTTTAAGTTGATTTCGGGATGATCTGCTGTGCAATGGCACTGCTCCCTCTCTTATTCCAATCTGAGGGGTGGATCTCCTGCTAGGTCCCTCCCCTATGGGTGGGACCAGGAAGGGGGTGGTTACACCCCCTCTCCTTTGTCCAGCTCCTCGCCAGGACTGGGGCTGGAAAGCCCCAGAACCGGTTTGGGCTGGCTTATGCACAGGGACACCTTGTGTGCCCCAGGCATGTCTCAATCTATTCAGCCCTGTCCTACCCAATACACAAAACCCTGTCTGGGGTGGTGCTCGCACCTCCCCAGGCAGGAAACCCTTTGTCCAGGCCCTCCTCGCTGGAAGGACTCCCAGCAGCAGGAGGTCAGACATGTGTCTGTGGTGGCAGCATCGATTTTGTGATGCTGAGGCTCTGGTTAACTTTAACCGGGGTTAAGGCTACACACATGTCGTGTCCCTCTAGAAGGGTGGAATGCTATCCCCGTCGCCAGAATTGGCGAGGGGATAGTATTCCAATTCGTATGACACCTTACTCGACATGTTTTGATAAAGCCAAACCAAAGATAGCATTTAACCGCGAGGATTATAATGCACTTAAGAGTATATGGTATGGCAATATCCCGGAACAGCTTAGGGAGTGGTTCCCGACAGCTGCAGACAGGCTCAGCTCATGCCAGAGCACCATCTCACATATTTCCAAGCACTCTGCCTCCAGGATTGATGAGGCCTTCCATAGGAGTGGCTGATAGGAACATATGTGTCCAGTTTAGGGTTAGGCACAGACATACTGTACCTAAGTAAGAGGTGGTTACACCGACTTACCCCAGCTGAGTGACCAGCCAGTTGTGTCAAAGATGGAGGCCAGGCCAGGGGTGGCACAATACGTGCTGCAGCCCCTGGTAGGCCTTGGCTACACCTATGCCCTGGGTACCTATGGTACACTGTTACAGGGGCCTATAAGGTGAACCAATTCCAATTGTGTTATGCACCTAAGGTACATGGAGTCCATTTTAAGGAGAGAGCAATCAGCCTGGGGCCCTGAATAGCAGGATCCCAGGCCAACTAAGTCAAAAACCAGCTAAACACCAGGCAAAAAGTTTGGGGGTAACCATAGTCAGATATCCACCTTCCTACATAACCCCCCCCCAAACGAAAGGAGATAAGGCTATCCTTGACCAGGTAAGCCTATATTGCCTAAGTGGCCATATAAGGAAGTACCAGCTCTGGCTTGGTAACCCCCTGTCTCATGGTCCACTAAGCAATCCCTTACCCTAAGGGTATCGGAGGGTCTCCACCATAGGGAATCTCTACCTGTGGTGTGTCTTTGCAAAGTCAAAGGCTGGTGTTGAGATGGAGTACTGAAGTGAGTTTCCTCTGTAGGGCTCAGCTTCCTCCAATCACTCTCCACCATGTGTGCCTTTCTTTCTCTGACTGAGTTGCACTGTGCTCTCAGGGTCAACCTCTGGCTACCTAAAGCTGGAGGCTGGGTCCCTCTGTTTGGCTTACTGGAGGGACAGGTCAGGTTTGGGCCCTTAGGGTCCCAGGTTTGGCTGTGCCCAACAATATCCATCTGGGGGAGGTCCCTAACTACTTTTAAGGGGGATCCCTCAGGAGTTTTTAAAGCTTGCACCTCACTAGGGCTACTAGTTTCGGTGCCCCTAATCTGCTGATGGGGGTGCTTTATTTGACAGGGGGCCCTTTGGGTCTCACTGTCCTTCTTGTCCTCTGCAGCCCTGGGCTGAGTAAGGCAAGGTAGAGAGGGGCAGGTTACCTGCTCCAGACTGGGTCCCACCTGAGAAGGGTCCACTGCCATCAGAGGCTCTGTTAGGCCAGGCCTAACAACCTCTGGGACAGTTCCTTCATCAGGGGTAAGATCAGTTCCCTGAGGAGGCTGATCCTTTCCTAAAGTCTGGTGGGAGGGAGATTTCTCTTCCTCCTCAATGCTCTCTGTTTGGGTGGAGTGATCCATCATTTCAGGCTTCACTACCCATGTATCAGTTTGAGTTTGGGCTGTGGCCATCACAGCCCCACCAACCTTTTCAGGAGGAGACTCAGTTTGGGTATGGGCTGTTATCAGTACAGCCCTGCTACTCTCTTCAGGAGGGAAGTTATCTAAAGATGGGGCTGAGGGTTGTTCAGCCCTCCCAACCTTTTCAGGAAGGACATCTTGAATTGGGGCTGTAGCCATTACAGCCCCACTAACCTTTCCATGGAGATTTACCATTCTAGAATGGGTTTGCTGTTCAACCTCAGCCCAGGCTGAGATTTCCAAATCATTACCCAGTAGGCAATCTACAGGCAAGTTTGCTGACACTGCCACTCTCTTTGGGCCAGTGACACCTCCCCAGCTAAGATTGACTACTGCCATGGGATGATTGGATTCTATGCCATCAATGTTTGTCACCTGATATTTGGCATCAGGTAAAAGTTGCCTTGAGGGGACTAGACATTCAGCCACCATGGTGATGCTAGCCCCTGTGTCTCTGAAGGCCTCAACTTTCAAGCCATTGATGAGGGGCTCCTGTCTATACTTGCTCAAAGTGTTTGGGCAAGCTGTGAAATTGGCAAACCCCATGCCAGTCTCATAAACAAGAGTATCTGAGTTAGGGGACCTGGATAGGCCAGAGTCCACCTGTCCTCCAAAAGTAAACCCACCCAAATTCTTGGGGGTGCTCCCACCACCTGGGGGACCACTGCTAACAGTGACAGGAGGTGTTGGAGCCTTACCTGGAGGTATATTCTCCTTATTGCCATTCTTGGGACAACAGCTATCTGTTTTGTAATGCCCCACCTGTTTACAGGTATGACAATAAGGCTTTTTCTGGGATGTAGAAGTGTCTTGGGACCCACCCCCATTCTTGGAGTTTTGGGGCCCTGGGGAAGTCTTTTCCTTACTTTTATCCCCACCCTTCTCTTGAGGCTTGGTAGTCTCTTTCTTTTGGTCACCACCCTGGTTCTTAGGCCTGATCCTGGTTCTGACCCATTTGTCTGCCCTCCTACCCAATTCTTGTGGGGAGGTCAGATCAGAGTCAACCAGGTGCTGATGTAGAAGCTGATTTTGACAATTACTTAAGATTTGCTCTCTCATAATTAAATTATACAATCCTGTATAGTCAGTAACCTTACTTCCCAGCAACCAGCCCTCCAGAGCCTTAGTGGCACACTCAACAAATTCAGACCAGTCCTGAGTCTGTGTCTTCTGGGTGTCTCTGAACATTAACCTGTACTGTTCAGTGGTTAAGCCCAACCCATCAATCAGAGCACTCTTCAGGACCATGTAGTTTCTAGAATCCTCATCACTAACTGTGAGGAGTCTGTCTCTGCCTCTACCTTCAAAGGAGAGCCACAAGATTGCTGCCCACTGCTCCTGAGGGATCTGCTGTACCATGCAGGCTCTCTCAAGTGCAGTCATCCATTTGTGGATATCATCCCCAGCTTTGTAGGGGGGCACAATCTTACTCAGGTTTCTTGTATCAAAGGACCTGTCTTTATCCTTCTGGATATTGCTGCCACCAGTGGATCCTAATCCACTCTCTCTAGGCTGTCTTGCTCTAGCAAGTTTCTCCTTAGCCAGGGCAACCTCTAACTCTTGCCTCTGGATCCTAAGCTCAGCCTCTCTCATCTTGGCCTCATGTTCCCTTCTCTGAGGGCTAGTCATCTCCTTCCTGGAGTGACCATGAGAGCCTCTAGAGACATGGGAGGTATTGGATTCACCTGAGTGATGCCTCCTCCTCCTATGGCCCTGGTTAAGTCCACCTGGGGGTCTGAATGGGTTGTTACCTGATTCATTCCCAAGTTGACTTAAGTTAGCCTGGTTCAGTCTACTGACCAGCACCTGACTATCTCTGTCATCATCTGACTCACTGCTTTCCACCTCCTCCTCCTCTTCTTCTTCCTCTTCCTCTACATCTACTTGAGGAGCTCCAGTGGTGGAGGCTTCCTCATCTACTAGGATGATAGGGGCAGGGGGGTCTACAGTGTCATCCTCTGAAGGATGGCCTCCTTCAGCATTCCCTGTGGGGTTTGCTTTAGAGGTCTTTAGAGCTTCAGACTGATCCAAGAGCTCTCTTAGGTGGTCTGCAGTAGGGGAAGGCCCTGTCTTCAGACCCCTTAAGACACAAAGCTGTCTTAATTCCTTAAAGGGAAATATAGCAAACTGGGATGGTGCCCTTGGAGGGTCACTCTCAACAGGAGTAAGTCCACTGGACCCCTCTGTTCCAGACATTGCTCTAGTGTGGGTGGATGTGTTGCAATCTACCTACACTGGTGTTTACCTACTAAACCTATCTAGTAGTTGTAGCTAGGGTGTGCTACTCCCTTTGCTCTACAACAACTAAGTTCAGTAGAACTTATGTATACTAGTCTTGTTTTATATGTACCTAGCAGGTACCTGTATGATCTTTCAAATGATAATCTCAAAGATTGTAATGGTAAAACAACAGCAAGCTCAGATCCCAATCCGCTGCTCACCAATGTGAGAAGTTGGCCTGGTATATAATGCTCACTAATTCTAGTGATCACTTTGTACCATGCCAAGCAACCCTTATGATGATGGTTGTAATTCAACCTTGTAGACCAGTTATCCTAGTGGTAACGTGGACAAAGCAGTCTTAGGCTAAACTCTGAAAGGCATGTGAAGCCAGCTGTTATACCATACACAACCCCCTTGAATACCAAATGAAAGGGACACCACACAGATATATATTGAAAATATATATTGATTTATTAACTATTAAAATCCCCTGGACTCTTTATGAGCACAGAAGCACAAGCGTTAAATCACAAGACAGTTTAAAATACACAAAAGTTGCACAATATGGATGGGCCCTAGGGGCCACCTAAACCATATACTAAATAAGTGGTATAAGAGATACCTAAAGGAAAGTGAAGAGGCCTAGGGCCTTGGGAATCGCTGGAGCTATTCGAGACTGGAGTTAACTAAGTCGGGAAAGGCCCACGGGACTCGGGTGCAGTGTTCAAAGTGCACGCACTTCTCAATACAAAGTCTATGGTGCGTAAAAAGTACAAAGTTAGAAAGTTAGGAACCTTCCGAGTGACCTACGGAGCTGAAACTTAAAACACAGGCCCTTGGGATGTGTACCAGTGCAGGAGCACCGGCGGAGCTGAGTTACCTCACCCACAGGAAGCGGGTGCACAGGGTCGAAGATGTGTCGGGTTTCGTCACGCTGGTCGATGGTGCTTGGAGCAGGAGATGCTGCAGGCGGCTCGATGAGAAGAGTTCCGGTGGATCCAAGGGTGGATCAGAAGAGTTGAAGACCTGAAAGCAGAGGGGACAGTGTTCAAAGTCACTAGCCAGTGACTGCCCTGGAACCAGAGTGGAACCAGGCGATGTCGGGTGCAAACAGGCGTTGTCGGGTAGCTTCTTTCTGCAGCCACGTGGATACCCGGGGTCGAGGACGTCCAGGAGTCGGTCACGAGCTGTCCCACGTAGGCTTCTCGCTGTTGGCGGTGTCGGCGACCTGATCGGAGCAAACAGGCCTTGGCAAATGCAAGCCACGCAGAAGTTGAAAGATGCTGTTCACTCGGACCAGCAAGGTCAGAGCGGGTACTCCTTTTCACAAGAGCTTGGGTAGGTCTGGAGCAACCAGACCTGCTGTGTAAATCTTCGGGTTCGTCGCCAAGATGGCCGCTGGCCGCGTGGCTAGTGGCCGGGATGGCGCGTCGAGTGGCACAATGCAAAAGGGCCCCACGCAGATCGTGGAGATGCTGGAGGGCTGATCTTCGGTGCAAGGGCTGCTCGGTGGTGGGGGTTCTCAATCCCCAAAGCACAACGTCGAGGATGCCTCAGAAGCTGCGCAGTCAGCTTTACGAGTGTCTTCCAAGAGGTCCGGTCCCACGTCACTCGGTGCCTCCACGGGTCCCTTCTTCGCAGGGACTGTGGATCGGGCTTTGAGAGGTCTGGGAGTCTGGTTCTTGTCGGGCTCTGGGCTCGGTCTCCGGCGGGAGGCGGCGGCAAAGCAGACGTCGAGTCGCTGGTTGGTACCTGTGTTCACAGGGTGGTCACTCCTTGGCCACAAGGGAGATTCTTCTTCAGTCTTCTGTGCAGCAGAATGTCGAAGTCCAGTCTTCTTCTTAGTTTTAAGTTGATTTCGGGATGATCTGCTGTGCAATGGCACTGCTCCCTCTCTTATTCCAATCTGAGGGGTGGATCTCCTGCTAGGTCCCTCCCCTATGGGTGGGACCAGGAAGGGGGTGGTTACACCCCCTCTCCTTTGTCCAGCTCCTCGCCAGGACTGGGGCTGGAAAGCCCCAGAACCGGTTTGGGCTGGCTTATGCACAGGGACACCTTGTGTGCCCCAGGCATGTCTCAATCTATTCAGCCCTGTCCTACCCAATACACAAAACCCTGTCTGGGGTGGTGCTCGCACCTCCCCAGGCAGGAAACCCTTTGTCCAGGCCCTCCTCGCTGGAAGGACTCCCAGCAGCAGGAGGTCAGACATGCGTCTGTGGTGGCAGCATCGATTTTGTGATGCTGAGGCTCTGGTTAACTTTAACCGGGGTTAAGGCTACACACATGTCGTGTCCCTCTAGAAGGGTGGAATGCTATCCCCGTCGCCAGAATTGGCGAGGGGATAGTATTCCAATTCGTATGACACCTTACTCGACATGTTTTGATAAAGCCAAACCAAAGATAGCATTTAACCGCGAGGATTATAATGCACTTAAGAGTATATGGTATGGCAATATCCCGGAACAGCTTAGGGAGTGGTTCCCGACAGCTGCAGACAGGCTCAGCTCATGCCAGAGCACCATCTCACATATTTCCAAGCACTCTGCCTCCAGGATTGATGAGGCCTTCCATAGGAGTGGCTGATAGGAACATATGTGTCCAGTTTAGGGTTAGGCACAGACATACTGTACCTAAGTAAGAGGTGGTTACACCGACTTACCCCAGCTGAGTGACCAGCCAGTTGTGTCAAAGATGGAGGCCAGGCCAGGGGTGGCACAATACGTGCTGCAGCCCCTGGTAGGCCTTGGCTACACCTATGCCCTGGGTACCTATGGTACACTGTTACAGGGGCCTATAAGGTGAACCAATTCCAATTGTGTTATGCACCTAAGGTACATGGAGTCCATTTTAAGGAGAGAGCAATCAGCCTGGGGCCCTGAATAGCAGGATCCCAGGCCAACTAAGTCAAAAACCAGCTAAACACCAGGCAAAAAGTTTGGGGGTAACCATAGTCAGATATCCACCTTCCTACAATACCCATTTTCAACGAGATTGGGAACCCAAAGATCTGATGTAACCGATTCCCAATCCCGTAGAAAGTGTGTAAGCTGACCCCCCACCGGACCCGCATTATCCTGAATGGTGGATCTAGGGCTGTTTTTCTGAGGCTGGGGGGTTGGAGGAGGTGGAGGAGGAAGAGGCTTGTCGTCCTCGAGGACGTGCTCTTTGTTTACCCTTGTACGACCTGTACAAGGGATTCTGCTGCTGCTGTTGCTGCTGCTGCTGCTGACTTGCCGATAGGAGCGAAAAGAAGAGCGTCCGAATCCTCTGAACCTTCTGGTAGAAGAACCCCTGGTCTGAAGCCCTACAGATTTGGCAGTAGCCCTACTGTTCTTAAATCTTTCTAAGGCTGTATCAGCTTTTTTCCCCAAGAGTCCAACACCATCAAACGGCAGATCCAACAAAGCAGCTTGAACCTCTGCCGAAAAATCTGAAGATTTCAGCCAGGCTGATATTTCTTGTGGCAAACGCAGTACCCATGATGCGTGCCACCGAATCCGCAGTGTCTAGCCCACTTTGTATCACCTGGCGAGCCGCTGCCTGTCCATCCGTCAACACCTCCTCAAAATTCTTGCTGCTGTCAACAGGGATCTTAGGTGCCAGAAGACGCAGTGTATCGATGAGAGCATGCACATATCTCCCCATAAGGCAAGTGGCATTGGTTGATTTTAATGCCATACTCACGGAAGAAAAGGTCTTTTTTGCAATCTGATCTTGTTTCTTGGCAGCCTTATCCCCAGGCACTTGAGGAAATGCACCCACAGTATTTTTGGAACAGGCTGCCTGGATTACTAAACTTTCAGGTGAAGGATGAGAAGTCAGAAAAGCAGGGTCTTCAGGAGCGACCCTGTACATTCTTGCCACACCCTTGGAAACTGCTGGTGCTGTAAGAGCCTTTTTCCAAACTTCCATAATAGGCTCCGTTAAGGCTTCATATAATGGGAGCAACGGTTCCACCACAGAACTGGGTGAATGCAGAACCTCAGTCAGTACATTGGACTTAAATTCTACTGTAGGTAGAGTAAAATTCAAAATTTACGCTGCCTTCCTCATAACCAAGTGATAAGGCTGAACGTCTTTTGAAGGGGTATCAGACACAGAAGATAACTCCCACTAGGGAGAAAACTCCAGGCCACTAGCCTCCCCCAGATTCTCGAAACAGTCATCCTCAAGCTTGCCTTCTTCCAGTACAGCTTGAGCCTCTGTATATCTCTGATCCTCCATGAGGCGCTGAGCCTCCCTCCTGGACCTTTCCTTCACACGCCACGCCGTCGGATCCACCAACGACTCCGACGGAGCTGGATCCGGTGTGGGTATCGAATCCGATGGTAAAGTGGGCTGGTCTCGAGGTCGACTCGGAGCAGTCGACGTCGGTATCGGTGTTGACGACCTCAGCGGAGCCGGGTATTGCCATGGCGGACTCGTAGTCGGCAGGAACGGCATTAACGGAGCCGGAGCATAGGAGTGAGGAACCCCTAAATTGAAGGCTAGTGGTCCCATGGGACCCAAAGGTGCACCGGAGGGGTACCAAGCCCTTGAAAAGACTCCATACATAGCGTTCAAAAATGTTGATGGGTCTTGGCCTGGGGCCGGAAAAGGTGGCTGAAGACCCTCAGGCTGGCCTGGAGGTGGGTCCGAATTCGGCTCTTCCACAGGCGCAGAATCCTCACCCACAGGAACTTCTTCCTCATCCTCTCGGGCCGGGGACGACGCCGGGGATGGAACCGAAGACGGATCCGGCGACTGAACGTGCGACTCCGAAGGCGAAGCCTCACCTTCAGGACCCAAGTCCTCCTCCGGAGGAATCACCTTCGAACGTACCTTCTTGGGTGACTTCGACCTCGAGTCCGAATCCCTACCGGAGTGACAGCGAGACTCATGTCTTCTTTTCTTATGCTTCTTCTTCGACTTCGAAGCATAATCTGATGATGACTTCGAAGTCGACTCCGCTCGAGGCCTTGCTCTCGACACCGATCTCTACCTCGACCTTCTTGAACGAGACCTCGAAGACTTTCTTTCCTTCAGCTTCGCCACCAGTAGTTTGGCCTCTCTCTCACGCAGAGCCTTCGGGTCATCTTCCGACATGAAGAACATCCATCGACATCATGGTCTGAACTTAGACACCAGATGCAATCTTCGTGCGGGTCCGAGATTTACATCATTTTCCCACATTCTCTGCAAGGCTTGAAGCCGGTCTTCTTTGTCGACATCGTGAAGGACACAAAGAAACAGGAAAGTGAAGAAAATAGCAATAAAGTTACTAAAAGGCTACAGAGATTGCCCGAAACCGTTAGCGTCAAAGACGCTGAAAAAAGGGAACTGATGTCATCACGCCGGTGTGGGCCTATTGTAGTGTCGGTGACGTCAGCGGAGTCGCGTGCGATGCCGTGCCTCTATGACGTCGTCCACGTCCACGTCGGCGTGAAGCTACAAAAAGAATTTCCGAATGTGGCTGACGCAAGGGGATATTCACAAGGTGAGGAATCCACTGGCAGATGTATCTATCAGAAGAGGCCTACTGTGGCCTGACCAGATTCTACGGCGGCCTTCTCCTGGCTCTGGGGGCAGCCGAGGGGGTGCAGAAAGCAGCACTGGCTGCGGAAAAGGCGCCAGGCTGCAACGATGACAGTAAGGCTCAAAGGCTAAAGCAGAAGTGCAAGAGCGCTCGACAGAAGTGCGACCGGGGGGCCCAGCTGAGAAGCTTTAAGTGGTCAAAGCGCTTGGTCCTCGTGGCGCTTTAGGGCAATTTACCATCACGCCTCAGGCAGCACTCTCAGGGCCCACACAGGGTCTCCACGCAGTAGTGCTTCTCAAAAGGGGCACAGCGCTTGCCAGTCAGCAGTTCACAGTGCCTCTCAAGGGGAATGCAGCGCTTGCCAGTCAGCAGTTCACAGCGCCTCTCAAGGGGATTGCAGCGCTTGCCAGTCAGCAGTTCACAGCGCTTCTCAAGGGGAATACAGCGCTTGGCAGTTAGCAGTTCACAGCGCTTCTCAAGAGGAATACAGCGCTTGGCAGTTAGCAGTTCACAGTTGGTGTCACCTCCCCTGTTCTGGAAGGTTCCAGGAGCTTCCCTCATTCTAGCTATGAGCAGGCTGGCATTGCAACATTGTTTAAGGGTTCCAGCCAGCTCCTGGCTACTAGAGTGCGCCTAAAAAGACCACGCTGCAGTAGCAGGGGCCAATGGCAGCCATCTTAAGGGTTGAGAGCACCTGCACCTTAGCATTGGTAAGCAATGGGAAGGTGTCCAGAGACCTAAGGCCAACAAAAAGTAGGTGAGAAAAATGAGGCAAAAGCTAAACAAAATAGGGAAGACCACCCTAAGGCTGACAGATCTAACAGCTCTTAAAAAGGTTCTTACTTTTGAGGGAATTAGCTAGGACTTTGGAAGACTGATGGAAAGACCCAAGGACTGGAAGAGAGAGAGAGAGACATTTCTGAGGACGACTGTTCACCACTGCGAAGGATTTCGCCTTTTATGAGGCAATTGTCCAGATAAGGGAAGATTTGAATTCCTGCCTGTCATTGAATTATTTGTTTCCTTTGCCTATTTTGGTTGGGGTCCTGAGGATAGTACACAGAGTACTCCTCCTGGTCATCCTGACACTTTATGAGAAGGTCCGACGGACGGCGAGCTACCCCAAACATACCATCGCCCTCCTATTCCTCTTCATCCTCTCTGTTATCAAAAATTTCCTCTGGAGGGAAGGGGATACATTACTTGGAGAAGTATGAATAGGTAATATATTTTCTTGGGAAGCTCTTCTCTTAGGCTTAAATACTGTATTTTCTTTAGATGCTGGCAAATTCGTCAATGGGACCAACAACGATGACTATGTCAAGCAACCCGCCAACGAGGATGTCATCGATAAAGTTTTCGTCGACCGTTCTTCTGTCGACACTCTTGTTGTCAAAGAGGATCGTCGATGAAGATTTGTATCAAAAGTCTTCAGCTCCGTCGACGAGGCTACCGTTGACGAAGCTACCTTCGACAAAGCTACCGTCGACGAGAGACTTGTTCCCTCGAGCCATCGACAGCTGCGGTAGCGACGAAATATCAGTTGACGATGGTTTTGACAGAAGTCCTTGTTTCTTAGTCGACACTGAAGACGATGTTGTCGTTAATGAAAAAGGTAACACCCTCACATAGACTATCGTCAACGGAGAAGATGCAGACGACATGATGAGCTTGGACGTTGATGCCGTAGTTGTGGCGACTGAAGCTCTCGTCGACGGAGCATCTTTTTAATGTGATAGAACGGTCTCTGGAAGAGACCTGGATAACTGCTTTATTTTTGAAGACATTTTAGAAGGCGTAGTAGACACAGATTGACCCTTATGAGAAGTGGGTTCCTTCTTAGAAGAGGAAGGCTGGTGATCAGTTTTTAAGTTGTGGTGATGCTTCTTCAGCACCTTAGCAGACTTAGGAGACACCAGCTCCACGTCACTTACCCTCTCCTTTGAAGCTGTAGTCTTGAGTGAGGAATCAGCTTCCTCATCAGACAGAGGATTGTCCGAGGTTGTTAACTTCTGCAGACAGAAGAAGACATCTTCCACTATCCCTCAAGGTCTTTTGAGAGAAAGTTCAGCACATTTTACAGTCTCTCACCTGATGATCAGGGAGAATGCAGTTGATACGTTTCTTGTGGTGTCAAGAACTGGCACACACCAGCTGTTATCATGTCTTGCGTGATTTGTCAACATCCACAGTAGTATCTCTTAAATCATGTAGGAATTCAAAGGCCTGCTATGCAATCATGGACTTGTAATCATTAAATCTGAAATTACGAGGGCTGTGGTGTTTATGGTGTTTAATGTAATAAGCCCATATGCACAAGTTACTACTTGTGTAACAATATATCTGTAAGAGACATTAGTTAGTAATAGATTCCTTACTTTAGAATATCCCCAGGCATCAGACTAGATCCGGAAAGTTTTGCTAGCAGTACCCCTGCGCGTCAGTAGGTGGTGTCTTGCGGCTCCGCGCCCGTCGCTGGTGTCGTATGCACCAAGATGACGTAACGGAGACTACATAGGCGCCACCCATGCGTGCTGACATCAGTGCTGTACACGACTTTCCGGGCAGGAACGCAGAGCCATGCAAGATACTGACCACTGAT
Organism: Lissotriton vulgaris; assembly: GCF_964263255.1. NCBI lineage: Eukaryota > Metazoa > Chordata > Amphibia > Caudata > Salamandridae > Lissotriton > Lissotriton vulgaris. Next base: position 1,987,149,993 of record NC_141687.1, on the reverse strand, counting down.
GCATTGAAACTAGGGCCCTGGAAGGGATGACCTTAACCCTAGTATTCAGTTTGCAGAACGGAGAGGATGGGAGGGGCGGTAAGGAAGAACCTAAGTTACTTACCTGTAAACTGTGGTTCTCCAGTATTGGTGTCTTTCATAGATTCACATGATTCACATGCTTGAATATTCCCTGTCATCGAAGTGGGAGTCCCACGGTACATAAAATAGCAGTAATATATGCATATATATAGATGAAAAACTACATAATCATACATATATACATATAGAGCAATAAGATATAAAGATATCATAAAGTTAAGAAAGTACCATAGAATAGAATAGGCCCATAGCAGCCTAAGGGAGAATTCACTTTAGTAACATAGTAGAGTAATTTTAATGGTCCAAATTCCAGCCAATCAGGCTACAGCACCCTCTAGAACCTTCTCCTCAGAAGCCCAAGTCCTCAGATTTTCGTAGCACAAACTGTTCAAGAGTGCATGAGGAAAATAGAGCCTCTGACGGGAGGAAGGGTGGGTCGCATGGGAATCTATGAAAGACACCAATACTGGAGAACCACAGTTTACAGGTAAGTAACTTATGTTCTTCTCCAGTATTAGGGGTGTCTTTCATAGATTCACATGCTTGAATAAGAAAAGAAAGCAGTAACGTACAACATGAGTCATAAAGGTAGCATAAGCAAAGTACATAACACAACTGTGCATACTATGATTAGTTTGAGAAAAACCTTTATGACTGGAGGCGGGAAGCAACATTGGCTCACCTTATTGGAAAAGATTCCGTAGCACCGCTTGTCCCACAGCAGCGTCTGCGGCGTCTGCTGATCCGAGACAGTAGTGCTTTATAAAGGTGTGTCTGCTCGACCACGTTACAGCTCTGCAGATGTGGCGTAGAGGCACTCCCGCAAAGAGGGCTGTGGAAGTTGACACCGCCCTTGTGGAGTGGGCTCGTACAGGAGTAGAGAGGGGCTTTCCAGCCTGGCAAAAAGCAAAGGCAGAGGAAATCCACCGAGTGATGGATTGTTTGGTAACTGGCTGTCCTTTGCAGATTGGGCCATATGCCACGAAGAGCTGATCTGATTTTCGAAAAGGCGCAGTGCGCTGAATGTAGAATTTCAAACAACGGTTTAAGTCCAATGAATGCAGGGAACGTTCTGCAGGAGATTGAGGATTAGGGAAAAATGTCTTAAGAATGACAGGTTCATTAAGGTGGAAATCGCTTGGAACCTTAGGAATAAATCTTGGGTTGGTGCGTAGTGTAACCGCTTCTTTAGAAAACTGAAGAAAAGGAGGTTGGATCGTAAATGCTTGAATGTCACTTACCCGCCTGGAGGAGGTTAGTGCGAGTAGAAGAGCAACCTTCCACATGAGGAATTTTAAGCCCGCTGAATGGATGGGCTCGAAAGGAGGTAGGAGGAGCTGATATAGGACCAAATTTAAGCGCCAAGCAGGCGGAGGGCGACGAATGGGCGGAAACATCCGAAAAAGGCCCTTGAAAAACTGTTGGATAATTCGAGAGGAATATAATGACGTGGAACCATCATGACGGAAGCGGGAGAGTGCCGCCAAGAAGACTTTAAGGGTGGAATGAGAAAGTCCTGATTTTGCAAGGTGTGAGATGTTGGCCTGATATATGATGCTCACTAATTCGAGTGATCACCTTGTATCAGTTCAAAAAAACCCTTATGGTGATTGGTTGTAAGTCAACCTTATAGACCAGCTATCCAAATGGTAGAATGGACAAAGCAGTCTTAGGCTAAACTCTTTTGACATGTGAAACCAGCTGTTTTACCACATATAACCCCTTGAATACCAAATGAAAGGACATCACACAGGTTGTTATGAAAATAAACAAGATATTTATTAAGTAACATACACCTCTGAACACTTTATGAGATCAGAGGGCTAAGCACATAGCAAGACTCTTAAGAAAAATACGTTAAGCTGCACAAATTACAATGGTGCCCCAGGGGCACGACAAACCATATACTAAGTAAGTGGAATGTGAAAGTCGATAAAGGAAATGGAGCTGTCCAGAGGCTGTAGGATCGCTGGGACTACACTATCCTGACTTTAGGTAAGTAATAGGAGGCCCACGGAACGCGTGTGCAGTGTGAACTCACACGCGAGATGCGTAACAACGTCTATGGACAGTATAGTTCAAGAAAAAGGTGAGTATGGACATTCCTGACTAGATAGGACTAAAACGACTGTGGAACTGGACACTAGGAGAGTCAATCTACCCTTGAGCACCGAAATGCTCTTGTTACCTCACCCACGGGCTGCGGGTGCATAGGTGCAAAGTCGTATCGGGTTCTCGCGTTGAAGTCTATGGAGCCTGAAAGAAAAGATGCTGCAGGCGGCCAGGAGGAAGATGTCCGGTGTGATCCAAGGGTGGATCAGTGAAACTGAAGACCTGAAAGCAGAGGGGACAATGTTCAAAGTCACTAGCCAGTGACTAGAGTGGAACCAGGAAGGAACCAGAGGCTGTCGTCTCGATCAGGTGAAGAGTGGACGCTTGACTCTGCAGCCACGTGGACCAGGTGGTGTCTTCGACGAACAGGATGGAGGCACGAGCTGTCCCACGCAGGCTCTCGCTGTCGGCGGTGTCGGATCCGGATTTGGAGTCAACAGGCCTTTTCCACGCGGTGAGTGGAAAAGACGTCTGGTGCGGACCAGGAGGGTCCGGGATGCCTCTCTTTTGGAAGGAAGCAAGGGCTAGTCTGGACCAGACCAGCGGTGTTGATGTCGTGGATCGTCGTCTAGGAGGTCACTAGCCAGCCGGCAAGTGACCAGACAACGCGTCGAGCAGCAGACAGGCAGAAGGGCCCCACACAGATCTCGTGGATGCTGGAGGGCTGGTCTTCGGTGCAGGAGCTGCTCGGGGCTGGGGCTTCTCAGTCCCCAAAGCACTTGGTCGAGGATGTAGGAGAGTAGGGTCTGCAATCCTATAGTCACCCCCGATTTTTGCTTTTTGATCCACTGGTTTACGACTTTCCCTGGCTGTGGGCCTGCTAATCAGACCCACAGCCTAGCTGTTCTCTCTCTAATTCGACAAGCATGTACCTTAGGTGCATTTACCAAGTGGTACTGGGCCACCTTATCAGTCCCTGTACAGCATACCTTAGGTATCCAGGGCATAGGCGTACCCAGGGCCTACCAGGGGCTGAAGCATGTATTATGCCACCCCTGGCTGGCCATCTAAACAGACACAACTGGCTGCACGACAGCTGGGGCAAGGTGGTGTAAACACCCTTTGCTTTAGATATAGTATCCCTATATCTAACCCTAAAATGGACACATATATTCCTATCAGTCACTCCTATGCAGGCCTTATCAATCCTGAAGGCAGAGTGCTTGGAATTATGTGAGATGGTGCTCTGGCATGAGCTGAGCCCATTTGCGGAACCAAGTCCTAATAGCTGTTCCATGATAACGCTATACCATATACTCTTAAGTGCATTATGAACCTCGCGGACAAATGCTAACTTTGGTATAGCATCATCAAAACATGTCGAGTAAGGTGTCATACGAATTGGAATACTACCCCCTCGCCAATTCTGGCGACGGGGGTAGCATTCCACCCTTCTAGAGGGACACGACATGTATGTAACTGTGAACCCCGGTTAAAGTTAACTCGAGCCTCAGCATCACAAAATGGACGCTGCCAACACAGACACAAGTCTGACCTCCTGCTGCTGGGAGTCCTTCCAGCGAGGGAGGCTCGGACAAAGGGTTTCCTGCCTTGGGAGGTGCTAGCACCACCCCAGACAGGAGTTTGTGTATTAGGTAGGCCAGGGCTGAAAGGAATGAGACATGCCTGGGGCATGCAAGGTGTCCCTGTGCATATGCCAGTCTAAACCAGTTCCTGGGGCACTCCAGCCCCAGAGCTGGCGCAAGACCGGACAAAGGAAAGGGGGTGTAACCACCCCCCTTCCTGGTCCCACCCAGAGGAGGGACCTAGTCGTAGTGCAGCCCCCTTTAGCTGAATAAAGGTAGGAGCTGGTCCCATTCCAAATTAGATTATCCTGATCAACTTCACAAGAAGAAACTCTGGACTTCGACGTTCTGCTCCACAGAAGACGGAAGAAATCTCCCTTGTGGGCAAGGAGTGTCCACCCTGCACCAGCAGGCACCATCAGCGTCCAGCGGCTTCCCTTTGTCGTCTTCCTGCAAGGATCCAGACTTCAGAGCCCGACGAGACCCGGATTCCCAGACCTCTCCCACCTCAACCCACATCTGCAGCAGAGCTGAGACCCGTGGGTGCGACGAGACACGTGGGACCGGCCATCTTGAAAGAAGCAGCACTTCGCTCCAGCACGACTTCAGATGCATCCTCGTCCAAGTAATTTTGGGGACTGAGAAGCCCCGAGCAGCTCCTGCACCGAAGACCAGCCCTCCAGCATCCACGAGATCTGCGTGGGGCCCTTCTGCCTGTTTGCTGCTCGACGCGTTGTCTGGTCACTTGCCGGCTGGCTAGTGACCTCCTAGACGACGAACTCCGACAACTTTGCTGCTGGTCTGGTTGCTCCAGACTGGCCCTTGCTCCCTTCCAAAAGAGGAGCACCCCGGACCCTCCTGGTCCACTCCAGACGCCGTTTCCACTCACCGCGTAGGTTGCCTTGGCAAAGGCCTGTTGAACCCGAATCCGGAGACGACACCGCCGACAGCGAGAGCCTGCGTGGGACAGCTCGTGCCTCCATCCTGGTCGTCGAAGACACCGCCTGGTCCACGTGGCTGCAGAGACAAGCGTCCACCTTCACCTGATCGCGACGACGACATCTGGTTCCACTCCTGGTTCCACTCCAGTCACTGGCTAGTGACTTTGAACATTGTCCCCTCTGCTTTCAGGTTCTTCTCTTCACCAATCCACCCTTGGATTGCATCGGACATCTTCCTCCTGTTCGCCTGCAGCATCTTTCTTCAAGGCTCCATAGACTTCGACGCGGAAACCCGACATGACTTCGCACCTATGCACCCGCAGCCTGTGGGTGAGGTAACACGAGCATTTCGGAGCTCAAGGGTAGCTTGACTCTCCTAGTGTCCAGTTCCATTGTCGTTTTTGTCCTATCGAGTCAGGAACGTCCGTACTCACCTTTTCTTTAAACTGTACTGTCCATAGACATTTGTACACATCTCGCGTGTGAGTTCACACTCTGCACACGCGCTCCGTGGGCCTCCTATTACCTACCTCAAGTTAGTATAGCGTGGTCCCAGCGATCCTACAACCTCTGGACAGCTCCATTCCTTTACTTGACTTTCACATTCCACTTACTTAGTATATGGTCTGTCGTGCCCCTAGGGCACCATTGTAATTCGTGCAACTTAAACGTATTTTTCCTAAGAGTTTGTCATGTGCTTAGTCCTCTGACCTCATAAAGAGTTCAGAGGTGTATGTTAGTTAATAAATAACTGTTTATTTTCATAACAACCTGTGTGGTGTCCTTTTCATTTGGTATTCAAAGGTTATATGTGGTAAAACAGCTGGCTTCAAATGCCATTCAGAGTTTAGCCTAAAGACTGCTTTTGTCCACGCTACTAGGATAGCTGGTCTATAAGGTTGACTTACAACCAATCACCATAAGGGTTGTTTGGACTGATACAAGGTGATCACTAGAACTAGTGAGCATCATATATCAGGCCAACTTCTCACATTGGTGTGCAGCGGTTGAGATTTGAGCTTGCTGTTTTTACCAAATATAATCTGAGATATCATTTGAAAGATCACATAAGGTACCATAGGTACATATAACAAGCTTAGAAATACTCTGAGTTCTACTGAACCAGCTGTTGTAGTAGAAAGGGAGTAGCACACCCTGACTACAACTCTTAGCAAGGGATCAGTAGGTAAACCCATAGTGTAGGTAAGTGCACCACTTAAACCTCACTAGAAAAGCAGGTCTACCACAGGAGGGAACACAGCGGCTCCCCTTGTGGTTGATGACCCTCCACAGGTCACTTCCAGATATGCAGCCCTTAGCTTCCAGGAAATGAGACAATTGTGTACCTCCAGGAAACTAAAACAGGGTTCTAACCCTACCACTCCTTTTCTGATAGGTCTATTAGAGACATATGATGCCAGACGGGCTTCTAACACAGGCCCCTCTAATCCAGATGGGAGCATGCCCCCCTTAGAGGGAATCCTGGGTGATCCTGACCTTAACCTCCATGGAGCAGAAAGTGAAGAGGAGGAAGAGGAATTATCTGGGGATGAGGCAGACAAAGGTCCAGTAGTAGTCAGTAGGCTCACCAGGACCAACTTAAGCATACATGAGAATGGAACTGGGGGACCCCCAGGCCTATCCTCAGGCAGGCTTAACCTTGGGAATAGACGAGTTAGGTCTCACTCCAGAGGCTCTAACAGATCTGTTCATACCCATGTCTCTCAGGCATCTTCTCAGAGAGGGATGACATCCCCTCAGAGAAGAGAGCATGAAGCTAAGATGAGGGAAGTCAATCTGAGGATTGAGAGGGAAGAACTTGCCCTTGCCAAAGAAAGACTTGCCTTTGCCAGAGAGCAGAAATTGAGTGGGGCAGACCCCACTGGTGGCAGCATTATCATTAGAGATAAAGACAGGAGTTTTGATACTAGACACCGGAGTAAAATAGTGCCCCCCTTTAAACAAGGGGATGACATCCACAAATGGATGACTGCTTTGGAGAGGGCCTGCACTGTCCAGTGCATCCCCCAAAGTCAGTGGGCAGCTATACTGTGGCTCTCCTTTGAAGGTAAAGGTAGAGATAAGCTCCTCACTACTAGAGCTCAGGATGCTAACAATTACCAAGCCCTGAAGAATACACTGATTGATGGGTTTGGCTTAACAACTGAGCAGTACAGGTTGCTGTTCAGAGACACCCAGAAAATTCAGTCTCAGGATTGGGCTGACTTTGTTGATTGTGCCACTAAGGCTTTTGAAGGCTGGGTACTGGGAAGTAAAGTTACTGATTACACAGGATTGTATAATCTAATTATGAGAGAACAAAGCTTAAGTAATTGTCAAAATCAGTTGTTGCATCAGCACCTTATTGACTCAGATCTGACCTCTCCCCAAGAATTGGGAAAGAAGGCAGACAGATGGGTCAAGACAAGGGTCAAGCAGCAGAACCAGAACCAGGGTGGTGGCCAGAAGAAAGCAGACCAGAAGGGTAATGAGAATAAGCAAAATGACCAGAAGTCTTCAACAGGGCCCCAACAATCTAAGGAGGGTGGGTACCAGAATTCCCAAAAGAAGAAGAATAATGGTCAGAAGAAACCATGGTGCCAATACTGTAAAAGTAATACTCACTGATTTAGTGAGTGCACCAAGAAAGGCCCAGCTCCTATCACTACTGCCCCTAAGGCACCTGCAACCCCTAGTTCAGTTAGTAGTGGTAGTGTTCCCCCTAAGGCTATAGTGGGGTTGACATTGGTATCTGAGGCAGGCTCTGACTTAGTCAGAGTACCTACCCAGGCTGTTCGTGTTTGTACTGGGGACATGGATTTGACCCCTACAATAAGTCCCAGTACCCTGGGCAAGTACAGGCAGACGGTTTTGATCAATGGAAAAATAGCTCAGGCCTACAGGGACACCTGTGCCAGTGTCACTATGGTGACACCTTCACTAACTCACTCCTCCAGTATCTGGACACTAACATTATCAAAACGGCTAACTTTACGATCATAGGTGATCTTAACTTACATCTCGATAGGGGCACCGAGCCTAAAGTGGCCACTTTTCTAGCGGATCTTGCGGCCTTCCAACTTAATCAACTTGTAAATGGCCCCACCCACACAGCGGGACACCTTCTTGATCCCATCTTCTCTAACATCACAAGTGGTTCCGCAGGCCTGCCCATCCCCATGACCTGGACAGACCACCACCTAGTAACTCTGTCTATCTCCTGCAACCCGAGCCCTGCAGCGGTGCCTACTCCATCAGTCCAGAAACGTCCATGGAGAAAACTTCACCTTGAAGATTTGCATAATCTTTTAGTTTTTAATCCCCTACTCCCTAGTGAAGACCTGGATGTAGGCTATGACCAGTTCTGCATCTGGATCAACCAGGCACTTGACACCTTGATCCCTGCCAGATGGACTAAGGCCCGCACCCACACAGTTAGTCCTTGGTACAACTCAGAATTAGCAACTCTGAAAAAGGAATGCAAAAAGGCGGAGAGGTGCTGGAGGAAAAACTACGATGCCAACCTTAAACAGGACTATGTCCTGCTCCAAAAAACTTATCATCGTAAGGTTTGCAGAACTAGAGCGGCATATTATGCCAATGAAATCAGCAACAGCTCTAATACTTCGAAAGCTGTATTTAAAATTCTGAAAGATCTCACTGCAAAAAAAACCGTCAATACTATTACCACTTCTCCCGACCTCTGCAATAACATGGCTACTTTTTTTACTAATAAGATCAAGAAAATATAGGACACCTTCCCAAAATGTCCTCAGTCATTGGCCATTTTTGATCCTACCAGGCCCTCTCTCTCCTCCCTTCCTACACTTGAGCGAGAGAGTTTTCTAAAAATCTGCAGAAAGATCAAATCTGGCTCCCCGGCAGATCCCCTAAAACCAGACACTTTCTGTGAAGCTCACGAATTTATCACAGAACACATCCGAGACATCATCAATCTGTCTCTTTCCACCGCCAGAGTTCCTTCTAAGTGGAAGCAGGCTTGGGTTTCCCCCATCCTAAAAAAACCCACTTTGGACCCTTCGCTTCCGGAGAACTTCAGGCCCATCTCCTTACTTCCCTGGCCTGCCAAAATCATCGAGGCACATGTTAACAACATTCTCTCCGATTTCCTCCTTACCAATAACATTCTGGATGACTCCCAACACGGGTTTAGAGCTGGTCACAGCACCGAGACAGCCTTGCTCAGTGTTTCAGAGGACCTCCGTACCATTCTCGACACCGGCGGAACGGCAGCACTGGTCCTGTTGGACCTTAGTGCTGCCTTCGATACGGTGTCACACGAGGTCCTCTTGATGAGATTGGAGGAAATTGGAGTCACAGGGATAGCCTTGGGCTGGTTTAGAGACTTCCTTTCTAACAGGTCTTTTAGAGTCTCTACCCCCCCTTACATCTCTAAGGAGCATAGCATTGGACAGGGAGTGCTGCAAGGCTCTTCCCTTAGCCCCACCCTGTTAAATGTCTATGTCCGCCCTTTGGCGGAGGTGGCTAGAAGGAACGGACTTGCACTGGTATCCTATGCAGATGATACCCAGTTGGTGGTGGCTCTGAATGACAACAGTGGTCTGGAGGCCCTTCATTTCAAACAGACACTCACTGACATCACCAACTGGATGACAGCGAATTTCCTCCAATTAAACGCTGGGAAAACTGAAATACTGCTCCTGGGGAAAAACACCTCGTCCTGGGGAGACAACTGGTGGCCTGATGTCTTAGGCCCACCTCCCAAGCCAAAGGAATGTGTCAAAAATCTGGGTGTCTGGGTGGACTCTGCTCTTAAGTTCACTCACCACACTAAAAAAGTGGCTGTCACATGCTTTGGTATTTTGCGCAACATCAGGCCCATTTTGAAGTTCTTCGACTGCCGCACTCGCCAGCTAATTGTCCAGGCGACCATCCTTTCTAGACTGGACTATGCCAGCTCTCTTCTATTGGGAGCTAATCTAGCTGAAACCATCAGACTGCAGAGAGTCCAGAATGCGGCAGCCAGGGCTCTGGTTGGTCTCCCGCGCCATTCCTCGGTATCCGGAGCCTTGAAAAAACTGCACTGGCTCCCGGTGGGTAAAAGGATCCAGTTTAAGGCTCTGTGTTTAGCCTTTAAAATCCTTAAAACCGCCTCTCCCCCAATGCTGCGCCCCCTGCTGTCAGAGCACATTCCTAGGAGATCGCTCCGTTCAGAGGGGAAACATCTTGCGATCATCCCTCGCACTAGACTGGCCAGAGTAGGCGGCAGATCCTTTAGTCTCCTGGCTGACAAGTTATGGAATAGTCTGCCCGAAGCCATCCGTGGTATACAAGACCTCCTAGCCTTCTGAAAGGCCGTCAAAACTCATCTCTTTCAATAACCTTTTCACTTCTTTGCGCCTACATCTTTCTGCACTCTGTCTGCTCGCAGCGCCGGGACGCCCCTTTGCTGGGGCAGCCGTGCGCTATACAAATTTCCATAACATTAACATTAACATTAACATTTGTGGACCCTGGACAGGTAATACTAGGTTCAGACTACCTAGTGACCAATGCTAGCAATGTCACTACCAACCATAGTATGGCACTTGTTAATTTCTCCTGGGGAGGGGTAAATGGCCTCAAAAGGGTTGTTGTTAGTTCAGACCTCCCAGTGGACTGTCTTTTGGGCAATGATTTAGAATCCTCCCTATGGTCAGGTGTGGAGTATAGGACTCATGTGGAAATGTTAGGTTTGTCAGCACATGTCCTTGCTGAGACTAGGTCACAGGCCAAGAAATGCCTAGCTGAACTAGTGCTGGAACCTGGAACAATGGACCATACACTAACCAAGAGTAAGAACAGTAGGGTTAAGGCAGTGCCTTCCCCCTTGCCTCAAGGTGAGGATCAGCTCTCACAGGAGACTGACCCAAAGACCCCAGAAGGAACTGTCCTAGAAGAACTTGAGCCTGAACAGGTTGAGTTTCTTGGGACAGGGGGACCTTCCAGGGCAGACTTGAGACAAGCACAATTAGACTGTTCATCGCTTGAACCCCTCAGACAGCAGGCTGCTGCTGAGGTTGCAGGGAATGCCACAGGTGCCCATAAAGTGTATTGGGATGTTGGACTCCTTTACTCTGAGGCAAGAGACCCCAAGCCTGGTGCTACCAGGAGGCTGGTTATCCCCTTGTCGCTGAGAGGTTTCCTTCTCACCTTGGCCCATGAAATTCCTCTTGCAGGTCACTTAGGCCAGAACAAGACTTGGGACAGGCTTGTCCCTCACTTTCACTGGCCTCATATGTCTGAGGACACCAAAGAGTTTTGTCGCTCATGTGTTACCTGTCAAGCCAGTGGCAAATCAGGTGGCACAACAAAGGCCCCCCTTATACCACTGCCTGTGCTGGGGGTACCCTTTGAAAGAGTGGGGATTGACATTGTTGGACCAGTGGACTCCCCAACAGCATCTGGGCACAGATTTATACTGGTGGTAGTGGATCATGCCACCAGGTATCCAGAAGCTATTCCCCTTAGGATCACTACAGCTCCTGTTGTGGCCAAGGCCCTGCTCCCAGTTTTTACTAGAGTGGGGTTTCCTAAGGAGGTTGTCTCTGACAGAGGTGCAAACTTTATGTCAGGATACTTGACTGCAATGTGGAAGGAGTGTGGTGTCACTTACAAATTCACCACTTCCTATCACCCACAGTGCAATGGGCTTGTTGAGAGATTTAACAAGAGGGTTACCAGAAAAGCTTAGGCGAAGATGGGACATCCTTTTACCCTGCCTTTTGTTTGCTTACAGAGAGGTCTCACAGAAGGGGGTTGTCTACAGCCCTTTTGAACTTCTATTTGGGCATCCTGTAAGAGAACCCCTGTGTCTTGTGAAGGAAGGATGGGAGAGACCTATCAAAAAGCCTAAGCACTACATAGTGGACTATGTACTTGGTCTCCGCTCCAGGATGGCAGAGTACATGGAAAAGGCATCTAAAAACCTTGAGGCCAGCCAAGAACTGCAAAAAGCTTGGCATGACCAAAAGGCTGTCCTTACTGTATACCAGCCTGGACAGAAGGTGTGGGTGTTGGAGCCAGTGGCCCCAGCAGCTCTCCAAGACAAATAGTCTGGACACCATACTATCATTGAACAGAAGGGAGAGGTCACCTATTTGGTAGACCTTGGAACTCCCAGGAGCCCTCACAGAGTACTTCATGTGAACAGGCTCAAGGCATTTGTCAACAGGGAAGAAATGGGCTTACTCATGGCTACAGATGAGGGACAGGAGGAAGAGAGTGACCCTCTCCCAGACCTGCTCACTCAGAACCCTGATGATGGGTCAGTAGATGGTGTAGTCTTTTCTGACAGCCTCTCTGAGCATCAACAAGAGGATTGTAAACAGGTTCTTCAATCCTTCAGACAAATATTATCTCTGACACCCAGTCAGACAAACTGGTGCACCCATGAGGTGGACACTGGTGACAGTCTGCCTATAAAGAGTAAAATCTACAGGCAACTTGACCACGTAAGGGACTGCATACAACAAGAAGTACAGAAGATGTTGGAATTGGGAGTCATTGAACCCTCAGAGAGCCCTTGGGCTAGTCCTGTAGTTCTAGTGCCTAAACCTCACACCCAGGATGGTAAAAGAGAGATGAGGTATTGTGTAGACTACAGGGGTCTCAATGCTGTCACTAAGACAGATGCCCATCCAATACCAGGAGCAGATGAACTCATAGATAAATTGGCTTCTGAGTACATTTGACCTGACAGCTGGTTATTGGCAAATCAGGTTAGCTGAGGAAGCCAAGGCCAAAACAGCATTTTCTACCCCAGGAGGTCATTACCAGTTTGTGGTGATGCCCTTTGGTTTGAAAAATGCACCTGCCACTTTTCAAAGGTTGGTGAACCAAGTTCTCTCTGGGCTGGATAACTTCTGTGCAGCATATCTAGATGATATTGCTGTCTTTTGCTCCACCTTGGAGGATCACCTGATCCAGCTGAGGAAAGTTTTGGAGGCCCTGCAGAAGGCAGGCCTCACTATCAAGGCTACCAAGTGCCAGATAGGGCAGAGTCAAGTTGTATACTTGGGCCACCTTGTAGGTGGAGGCCAAGTTCAACCGTTGGAGAGCAAGATACAGGCCATAAAGGACTGGGCTCCTCGAACCACCCAGACACAGGTCAGAGCTTTCTTGGGCCTGTCTGGTTACTATTGGAAATTTGTCAGAAATTATGGAACCATTGTGACTCCACTTAATGACCTGACAAGTAAGAAAATGCCAAAGAACGTTCAGTGGACAGTTACCTGTCAAAAGGCATTCGATGACCTAAAGCAGGCCATGTGCACTGCACTTATTCTCAAGAGTCCAGACTACTCCAAGCCATTCATTGTCCAAACAGATGCTTCTGAGTTGGGTGTGGGAGCTGTTCTATAAATCAACTGAATATTGATGGTCATGACCAGCCCATTGCTTTTATAAGTAGAAGGATGACCCCTAGAGAGAAACGTTGGTCAGCTATTGAGAGGGAGGCCTTTGCTGTGGTTTGGGCCCTGAAGAAGTTGAGGCCATACTTGTTTGGTACTCACTTCAAGATTCAGACCGACCATAAGCCCCTCTTATGGCTAAATCAAATGAAGGGTGAAAACCCCAAACTTCTTAGGTGGTCCGTTTCCCTACAGGGGATGGACTTTACATCCCTCCTATGGGTGGGACCAGGAAGGGGGGTGGTTACACCTCCTATCCTTTGTCCGGTACCGCGCCAGAGCTGAGGCTGGAGTGCCCCAGCAACTGGTTTGAACCGGTGTATGCACAGAGGCACCTTGTGTGCCCCAGGCATGTCTCATTCCTTTCAGGCCTGTCCTACCTAATACACAAAATCCTGTCTGGGGTGGTGCTAGCACCTCCTAAGGCAGGAAACCCTTCATCCAAGCCTCCCTCGCTGAAAGGACTCCCAGCAGCAGGAGGTCAGACTTGTGCCTGTGGTGGCAGCATCCATTTTGTGATGCTGAGGCTCGAGTTAACTTTAACCAGGGTTCATAGTTACATACATGTCGTGTCCCTCTAAAAGGGTGGAAAGCTACCCCCGTCGCCAGAATTGGAGAGGGGGTAGTATTCCAATTCGTATGACACCTTACTCGACATGTTTTGATGATGCTATGCCAAAGTTAGCTATAACCGCGAGGTTATAATGCACTTAGGATTATATGGTATAGCGTTATCATTGAAACAGCTAAAGGACTTGGTTCCGAAAGCTGTAGACAGGCTCAGCTCATGCCAGAGCACTATCTCACATAATTCCAAGCACTCTGCCTCCAGGCCTGCCATAGGAGTGACTTATAGGAGTATATGTGTCCATTTTAGGTTTAGATATAGGTATACTATATCTAAAGCAAAGGGTGATTACACCACCTTGCCCCAGCTGATTGATTGATCAGCCAGTTGTGTCAGATTTGGATGGCCAGCCAGGGGTGGCATAATACATGCTGCAGCCCCTGGTAGGCCTTGGGTACACTTATGCCCTGGGTACCTATGGTACACTGTACAAGAACTTACAATACTGGCCCAATACCAATTGGTAAATGCACCTAAGGTACATGGATGTCAATGTAGAGAAAGAACAGCTAGGCCGTGGGTCTGATTAGCAGGCCCACAGCCAGGGAAAGTCGTAAACCAGTGAAGCAAAAAGCAAAAATCTGGGGTGACCATATGATTGCAGACCCTACTCTCCTACATAACCCCCCACCCCCCCAAACTTAGGGACATTAAACTAACGTTGACCAGGTGAGTCTTCCTGTTCTAAGTGGAAATACCTGGAGAGGCCATCTGCATTGCCATGGTCAGTCCCTGGTCTGTGCTCCACTGTAAAGTCCATCCCCTGTAGGGAAATGGACCACCTAAGAAGTTTGGGGTTTTCACCCTTCATCTGATTTAGCCACAAGAGGGGCGTATGGTCTGTCTGAATCTTGAAGTGAGTTCCAAAGAAGTATGGCCTCAACTTCTTCAGGGCCCAAACCACAGCAAAGGCCTCCCTCTCAATAGCTGACCAACGTTTCTCTCTAGGGGTCAGCCTTCTACTTATAAAAGCAATGGGCTGGTCATGACCATCAATATTCAGTTGATATATAACAACTCCCACACCCAACTCAGAAGCATCTGTTTGGACAATGAACGGTTTGGAGTAGCCTGGGCTCTTGAGAATAGGTGCAGTGCACATGGCCTGCTTTAGGTCATCAAATGCCTTTTGACAGCTAGCTGTCCAGTGAACTTTCTTTGGCATTCTCTTACTTGTCAGGTCATTAAGAGGGGTCACAATTGTCCCATAATTTCTGACAAATTTCCTGTAGTAACCAGACAGGCCCAAGAAAGCTCTGACCTACGTCTGGGTGGTTGGAGGAGCCCAGTCCTTTATGGCCAGTATCTTGCTCTCCAATGGTTGAACCTGGCCTCCACTTACAAGGTGGCCCAGGTACACAACCTGACTCTGCCCTATCTGGCACTTAGTAGCCTTGATAGTGAGGCCTGACTTTTGCAGGGCCTCCAAAACTTTCCTCAGGTGGATCAGGTGATCCTCCCAGGTGGAGCTAAAGACAGCAATATCATCTAGATATGCTGCACAAAAGTCATCCAACCCAGTGAGAACTTCGTTCACCAACCTTTGAAAAGTGGCAGGTGCATTTTTCAAACCAAAGGGCATCACCACAAATTGGTAATGACCTCCATGAGTAGAAAATGCTGTTTTGGCCTTGGCATCCTCAGCTAACCTGATTTGCCAATAACCAGCTGTCAGGTCAAATGTACTCAAGAATTTGGCAGAAGTCAATTTATCTACGAGTTCATCTGCTCTTGGCATTGGATGGGCATCTGTCTTAGTGACAGCATTGAGACCCCTGTAGTCTACACAAAACCTCATCTCTCTCTTACCATCCTGGGTGTGAGGTTTAGGCACTAGAACTACAGTACTAGCCCAAGGGCTCTCTGAGGGTTCAATGACTCCCAATTCCAATATCTTTTGTACTTCTTGTTTTATGCAGTCCCTGACGTGGTCAGGTTGCCTGTAGATTTTACTCTTTATAGGCAGACTGTCACCAGTGTCCACCTCATGGGTGCACCAGTTTGTCTGACTGGGTGTCAGAGAGAACATTTGTCTAAAGGATTGAAGAACTTGTTTGCAATCCTTTTGCTGATGTTCAGAGAGGCTGTCAGAAAAGATTACACCATCCACTGACCCATCATCAGGGTTCAGAGTGAGCAGGTCTGGGAGAGGGTCACTCTCTTCCTCCTGTCCCTCATCTGTGGCCATGAGCAAGCCCATGTCCTCCCTGTCAACAAATGCCTTGAGCCTGTTCACATTAAGTACTCTGTGAGGGCTCCTGGGAGTTCCAAGGTCTACCAGGTAGGTGACCTCTCCCTTCTGTTCAATAATGGTATGGGGTCCAGACCATCTGTCCCATCTTCGCCTAAGCTTTTCTGGTAACCCTTTTATCATCCCTTTTAGGGTCTTGTTGAATCTCTCCACAAGCCCATTGCTCTGTGGGTGATAGGGGGTGGTGAATTTGTAATTTACACCACACTCCTTCCACATTGCAGTCAAGTATCCTGACAAAGTTTGCACCTCTGTCAGAGACAACCTCCTTAGGAAACCCCACTCTGGAGAAAACTCCAAGTAGGGCCCTGGCCACAACAGGAGCTTAAGTGGTCCTAAGGGGAATAGCTTCTGGGTACCTAGTGGCATGATCCACTCACACTAGTATAAATCTGTGCTGTTGGGGGATCCATTGGTCCAACAATGTCAATCCCCACTCTCTCAAAGGGTACCCCCACCACAGGTAGTGGTATAAGGGGGGCCTTTGTTGTGCCACCTGACTTGCCACTGGCTTGGCAAGTGACACATGAGCGACAAAATGCTTTAGTGTCTTCAGACATATGAGGCCAGTGAAAGTGTGGGGCAAGTCTTTCCCAAGTCTTGTTCTGGCCTAAGTGACCTGCAAGGGGAATCTCATGGGCTAAGGTAAGAAGGAAACCTCTCAGAGACAAGGGGATAACCAGCCTCCTGGTAGCACCAGGCTTGGGGTCTCTTGCCTCAGATTATAGGAGTCCATCATCCCAGTACACATTGTGGGTACCTGTAGCATTCCCTGCAGCATCAGCAGCAGCCTGCTGTCTGAGGGGTTCAAGAGAGGAACAGTCTAACTGTGCCTGCCTCAAGTCTGCCCTGCCCCAAGAAACTCAACCTGTTCAGGTTCAAGCTCTTCTGGGACAGTTCCTTCTGGGGTCTTTGGGTCAGCCTCCTGAGAGGGCTGATCCTCACCTTGAGGTAGGGGGGAAGGCACTGCCTTAACCCTACTGCTCTTTCTCTTGGGAAGTGTCTGGTCCATTGTTCCAGGATCCAGCACTTGTTCAGCTGGGAATGTTTTGGCCTGTGACCTAGTCACAGCAAGGACTTGTGCTGACAAACCTAACATTTCCACATGAGTCCTATACTCCACATCTGACCATAAGGAGGATTCCAAATAATTGCCCAACAGACAGTCCACTGGGAGGTCTGAACTAACTACAACCCTTTGGAGGCCAGTTACCCCTCCCCAGGAGAAGTTAACAACTGCCATACTGTGATTGGTACTGACGCTGTTAGCATTGGTCACTAGGTAGTCTGAACCTAGTATTACCTGTTCAGGGTCCACAAAGTTTGGTGTCACCCTGGTGACACTGGTACAAGTGTCCCTGTAGGCCGGAGCCTTTTTTCCATGAATGAAAAGCGTCTGTCTGTACTTGCCCAGAGTACTGGGACTTACAGTAGGGGTCATATCCATGTCCCCAGTATAAACAAGAACAGCCTGAGTAGGTATTCTAACTAAGTCATAATCCACCTCAGTTCCCAGGGTTAACCCAACTATAGCCTTGGGGGTTCACTACCACTACTAACTGTACTAGGGGGTGCAGGTGCCTTAGGGGCAGTAGTGGTAGGAGCTGTGCCTTTCTTGGTGCACTCACTAAACCAGTGAGTCTTACTTTTGCAGTATTGGCACTATGGTTTCTTTTGGCCATCATTCTTCTTCTTTTGGGAATTCTGGGACCCACCCTCCTTAGATTGTTGGGGCCCTGTTGAAGACTTCTGGTCATTTTGCTTATTCTCATTATTACCCTTCTGGTCTGCTTTCTTCTGGCCACCACCCTGGTTCTGGTTCTGCTGCTTGACCCTTGTCCTGACCCATCTGTCTGCCTTCTTTCCCAATTCTAGGGGAGAGGTCAGATCTGAGTCAATCAAGTGCTGATGCAACAACTGGTTCTGACAATTATTTCAGATTTGCTCTCTCATAATTAGATTATACAATCCTGCGTAATCAGTAACTTTACTTCCCAGTAACCAGCCTTCCAAAGCCTTAGTGGCACAATCAACAAAGTCAGTCCAATCCTGAGCTTGAGTTTTCTGGGTGTCTCTGAACATCAACCTGTACTGTTCAGTTGTTAGGCCAAACCCATCAATCAAGGCACTTTTCAGGACTTGGTAATCATCAGCATCCTCATCTCTAACAGTGAGGAGCTTGTCTCTTCCTTTACCTTCAAAGGAGACCCACAATATAGCTGCCCACTGACTCTGGGGTACCTGCTGTACTTTACAGGTTCTCTCCAAAGCAGTCATCCATTTGTGGATGTCATCTCCTACTTTAAAGGAGGGCACTATTTTACTCAGGTGTCTATTATCAAAACTCCTGTCTCTATCTCTAGGGATAATGCTGCCACCAGTGGGTTCTACCCCACTCAATTTCTGCTCTCTGGCAAAGGCAAGTTTCTCTTTGGCAAGGGCAAGTTCTTCCCTCTCAATCCTCAGATGCACTTCCCTCATCTTAGCTTCATGCTCTCTTCTCTGAGGGGATGTCATCCCTCTCTGAGAAGATGCCTGAGAGACATGGGTATGAACAGATCTGTTAGAGCCTCTGGAGTGAGACCTAACTCATCTAATCCCAAGGTTAGGCTTACCTGTGGATAGGTCTAGGGCTCCCCCAGCTCCATCCCCATGCAGGCTTAAGTTGGCCCTGGTAAGTCTGCTGACTACTGCTGGACCTTTGTCTGCCTCTTCCCCAGATAAATCATCATCTTCCCTAACATTCACATTCTCTGTTTCAGTGAGGTTAGAGTCTGGACCACCTAGTTCACCTTATAGGGGGGCATGCTCCCATCTGGATTAGAGGGGCCTGTGTTAGAAGCCCTTCTAGCCTCATATGTCTCTAAGAGACCTAACAGAAAGGAGGTGGTAGGGTTAGAACCCTGTTTCAATCCCCTGGAGGTACACAATTGTCTCATCTCCTGGAAACTGAGTGCTGCATACCTGGAAAGGACCTGTGGAGGGTAATTAACCTCTAGGGGAGTCACTGAAGTCTCTCCATGGTTCGACATGCTTTCTAGTGAGGTGTAAGTGGTGCACTTACCTACACAATGGGTTTTCCTACTGATCCCTTGCTAAGAGTTGTAGTCAGGGTGTGCTACTCCCTTTCAACTACACCAGCTGGTTCAGTAGAACTCAGAGTAATTCTAAGCTTTGTTATATGTACTTATGGTACCTTATGTGATCTTTCAAATGATATCTCAAGATTATATTTGGTAAAAACAACAGCAAGCTCAAATCCCAACCGCTGAACACCAATGTGAGAAGTTGGCCTGATATATGATGCTCACTAATTCTAGTGATCACCTTGTATCAGTCCAAACAACCCTTATGGTGATTGGTTGTAAGTCAACCTTATAGACCAGCTATCCTAATGGTAGCATGGACAAAGCAGTCTTAGGCTAAACTCTTTTGGCATGTGAAGCCAGCTGTTTTACCACATATAACCCCTTGAATACCAAATGAAAGGACACCACACAGGTTGTTATGAAAATAAACAAGATATTTATTAACTAACATACACCTCTGAACACTTTATGAGATCAGAGGGCTAAGCACATAACAAGTCTCTTAAGAAAAATACGTTAAGTTGCACAAATTACAATGGTGCCCAAGGGGCACGACAAACCATATACTAAGTAAGTGGAATGTGAAAGTCGATAAAGGAAATGGAGCTGTCCAGAGGCTGTAGGATCGCTGGGACTACACTATCCTGACTTTATGTAAGTAATAGGAGGCCCACGAAACGCTTGTGCAGAGTGTGAACTCACACGCGAGATACGTAACAACGTCTATGGACAGTATAGTTCAAGAAAAAGGTGAGTACGGACAATCCTGACTAGATAGGACTTAAACAACTGTGGAACTGGACACTAGGAGAGTCAATCTACCCTGGAGCACCGAAATGCTCTTGTTACCACACCCACGGGCTGCGGGTGCATAGGTGCGAAGTCGTGTCGGGTTCTCGCGTTGAAGTCTATGGAGCCTGAGAGAAAAGATGTTGCAGGCGGCCAGGAGGAAGATGTCCGGTGTGATCCAAGGGTGGATCAGTGAAGCTGAAGACCTGAAAGCAGAGGGGACAATGTTCAAAGTCACTAGCCAGTGACTGAGTGGAACCAGGAAGGAACCAGAGGCTGTCGTCGCGATCAGGTGAAGAGTGGACGCTTGACTCTGCAGCCATGTGGACCAGGTGGTGTCTTCGACGACCAGGATGGAGGCACAAGCTGTCCCACGCAGGCTCTCGCTGTCGGCGGTGTCGGACCCGGATTCGGAGTTAACAGGCCTTGGCAACGGCAACCCACGCGGTGAGTGGAAAAGACGTCTGGTGCGGACCAGGAGGCTCCTGGATGCCTCTCTTTTGGAAGGAAGCAAGGGCTAGTCTGGAGCAACCAGACCAGCGGTGTTGATGTCGTGGATCGTCGTCTAGGAGGTCACTAGCCAGCCGGCAAGTGACCAGACAACGCGTCGAGCAGCAGACAGGCAGAAGGGCCCCACGCAGATCTCGTGGATGCTGGAGGGCTGGTCTTCGGTGCTGGAGCTGCTCGGGGCTGGGGCTTCTCAGTCCCCAAAGCACTTGGTCAAGGATACCTTAGAAGTCGTGCTGGAAGCGAAGTGCAGTTTCTCCAAGATGGCCGGTTCCACGTGTCTCGTCGCACCCACGGATCTCAGCTGTGCTGCAGATGTAGGTAGAGGTTGGAGAGGTCTGGGAATCCGGGTCTCGTCGGGCTCTGAAGTCTGGATCCTCGAAGGAAGACGACAAAGTGAAGCCGCTGGACGCTGATGGTGCCTGGAACCTGAACACAATGAGTTTGCAAGTCTAAACATCGACGCAGATTGCAGAGAAGTGCTGGCTCATGCTCGTGGTCCATCCACCAATAAAACCTATCAACTAAAGTGGAAGCGTTTCTGTGTCTAAAGCCTTGGATCCAATGACCGCCAAGCCTGAACAAATTCTGCCTTTTTTCCTGTCCCTTGTGTAGGAGAGTAGGGTCTGCAATCCTATGGTCACCCCAGATTTTTGCTTTTTGCTTCACTGGTTTACGACTTTCCCTGACTGTGGGCCTGCTAATCCGACCCACAGCCTAGCTGTTCTCTCTCTAAATTGACATCCATGTACTTTAGGTGCATTTACCAATTGGTATTGGGTCACTCTTGTAAGTCCTTGTACAGTGTACTATAGGTACCCAGGGCATAAGTGAACCCAAGGCCTCCCAGGGGCTGCAGCATGTATTAGGCCACCCCTGGCTGGCCATCCAAATCTGACAACTGGCTGATCAATCATCTGGGGCAAGGTGGTGTAATCACCCTTTGCTTTAGATATAGTATACCTATAGCTAAACCTAACATGGACACATATACTCCTATAAGTCACTCCTATGGCAGGCCGTAACAATCCTGGAGGCAGAGTGCTTGGAATTATGTGAGATAGTGCTCTGGCATGAGCTGAGCCTGTCTGCAGCTTTCAGAACCAAGTCCTTTAGCTGTTTTCATGATAACGCTATACCATATACTCTTAAGTGCATTATAATCCTCGCGGTTATTGCTAACTTTGGCATAGCATTATCAAAACATGTCGAGTAAGGTGTCATACGAATTGGAATACTACCCCCTCGACAATTCTGGTGACGGGGGTAGCATTCCACCCTTCTAAAGGGACACAACATGTATGTAACTGTGAACCCCGGTTAAAGTTAAACTCGAGCCTCAGCATCACAAAATGGATGCTGCCACCAGACACAAGTCTGACCTCCTGCTGCTGAGAGTCCTTCCAGCGTGGGCGGCTTGGACAAAGGGTTTCCTGCCTCAGGAGGTGCTAGCACCAAACCAGACAGGATTTTGTGTATTAGGTAGGACAGGCCTGAAAGGAATGAGACGTTCCTGGGGCACACAAGGTGCTTCTGTGCATACACCGGTTACAACCAGTTGCTGGGGCACTCCAGCCCCAGCTCTGGCTCGAAACCGGACAAAGGATAGGGGGTGTAACCACCCCCTTCCTGGTCCCACCCATAGGAGGGACCTAGTGATAGTACAGCCCCCTTTAGCAGAATAAAGGTAGGAGCTGGTCCCATTCCAAGTTAGATTATCCTGAATTGATTTTACAAGAAGAAACTCTGGACTTCGACGTTCTGCTCCACTGAAGAAATCTCCCTTGTGGTCAAGGAGTGTCCACCCTGCACAAGCAGGCACCACCAAGCGTCCAGCGGCTTCACTTTGTCATCTTCCCTCAAGGATCCAGACTTCAGAGCCCGACGAGACAAGGATTCCCGGACCTCTCCGACCTCTACCTACATCTGCAGCACAGCTGAGATCCGTGGGTGCGACGAGACATGTGGGACCGGCCATCTTGAAGAAACTGCACTTCGCTTCCAGCACGACTTCTGAGGTATCCTCGACAAAGTGCTTTGGGGATTGAGAAGCCCCAGTCCCGAGCAGCTCCTGCACAGAAGACCAGCCCTCCAGCATCCACGAGATCTGCGTGGGACCCTTATGCTTGATTGCTGCTCGACGTGTTGTCTGGTCACTTGCAGACTGGCTAGTGGCCTCCTAGACGACGATCCTTTAAATCCACACCGCTGGTCTCGTTGCTCCAGACTGGCCCCTGCTTCCCAGCAAAGGAGAAGCACCCCGGACCCTCCTGGTCCGCACCAGACGCCTTTTTCACTCACCGCGTGGGTTGCCTTTGCCAAGGCCTGTTGACGGCGAATCCGGATCCAACGCCGCCGACAGCGAGAGCCTGCGTGGGACAGCTTGTGCCTCCATCCTGGTCGTCTAAGACACCACCTGGTCCACGTGGCTGCATAGTCAAGCGTCCACTCTTCACCTGATCGCGACGACAGCCTCTGGTTCCTTCCTGGTTCCACTCCAGTCTCTGGCTAGTGACTCTGAACATTGTCCCCTCTGCTTTCAGGTCTTCAGCTTCCTTGATCCACCCTTGAATCACACCGGACATCTTCCTCCTGGTCGCCTGCAACATCTTTTCTTTCAGGCTCCATAGACTTCAACGCAGAAACCCGACACCACTTCGCACCTATGCACCAACAGCCCGTGGGTGAGGTAACAAGAGCATTTCGGTGCTCAAGGGTAGATTGACTCTCGTAGTGTCCAGATTCACAGTCGTTTTAGTCCTAACTAGTCAGGATTGTCCGTACTCACCTTTTTCTTGAACTGTACTGTCCATAGACTTTGATACGCATATCGCATGTGAGTTCACACTCTGCACACGCGTTCCGTGGGCCTCCTATTACTTACCTAAAGTTAGGGTAGTGTAGTCCCAGCGATCCTACAGCCTCTGGACAGCTCCATTCCTTCTATCGACTTCCTTATACCACTTGTTTAGTATATGGTTTATTGCGCCCCTAGGGCAACATTTAGCCTAAGACTGATTTGTCCATGCTACCATTAGGATAGCTGGTCTATAAGGTTGACTTACAACCAATCACCATAAGGGTTGTTTGGACGGATACAAGGTGATCACTAGAACTAGTGAACATCATATGTCAGGCCAACCTCTCACAGAGCCCACCATTCCAGTACAGATTGAATGCGGGGTGTGAGGTGAATCTCGTCATTGAACGACCCCGAGATCTGTTTTCACTGCTTTTCTAGTTCTTCTTGCACGACTCTCATATGTAGTCTGCAATGTGGAATCAGATGTATGCAAGAGGAGGCCATGCCCAGGAATGATTTTAACGTCCGGACAGAAACGTACTGTTTTGACTGCAGGGAAAGTACCATTTTGAGAATGCGGTCCTGTCGTTCCTGGGAGACAAACACCTTTTCCAGTTGAGAATCTAGCAAGGCTCCTAGAAAATCTCGCTGCTGTGATGGGCGAAAGTGTGACCTTTGGCGATTGACTGAAAGGCCCAAGGTGCGAAAAAGCGAGATGTAGACCTGAGTGTGCTGATTCGCCACCTGGTATGACGGAGCCTTTATAAGACAGTCGTCTAGGTAAGGGTAAAATTGGATGCCCTGAAGGCGCAGAAAAGCAGCTACAGGAGCCATGATCTTTGTAAAGCCCCTCGGTGCTGAGCGAAGGCCGAACGGCAGGACTTTGAACTGGAAGTGCAGATGTCCGACTGTGAAACGAAGATATTTTCTGTGTTTGTGGTGGATCGGCACATGAAAATATGCGTCCTGGAGGTCAATAGTGGAGAAGAATTCTCCGGGATTGAGGTAATTTAAAATTTGGAGTAGTGTTAACATTTGAAATGTTTTTGCTGTGATGAATTTGTTCAGGGCCCGCAAGCCCAAAATAGAGCGCCACTCTCCCGACTTTTTCTTGATTAAAAAGAAGCTGGAGTAAAAGCCCTTGCCCTGCTGCCCCTGCGGTACCACTTCGACAGCCCCTTTTTTGATCATCAATTTGACTTGAGCCAATAGTTCTTTGTAATGAGGTGGGGGCGGGCCAGTAGGTGGGCGGGTGGGAGGAAATTTTATAAATTCTAGAGTATGTCCCTTTGAGATCACATCCAGGACCCAATGATCAGAGGTGATGTTTGACCAATTTAAGATGGACTTCGAGATACGACCTCTAATTTTCACAGCTAGTGTGTACTTTACGCTGGGGTTGTCACTGTTTCTTAGCGTTGGAACCACTTCTGTATGTGGTTTTTTTCTGGTATGGTCTTGAATTGGTCTGGCTACTTTGAGACTGGTAGTTACTTCGTTGTCTATTGTCGTTATAGGAATGATATTGGCTGGAGCCACGAAAAGTGGAAGAGCTGCCACCCCTACTACGTGCTACCCGAAACGGCTGTTTCTTATATTGGAGGGTTGCTAAAGCCTTGGCCATATCCGTATCCTTTTTAATGGATTAGAGTGCGTCATTGACATGTTTGCCGAAGAGCGAATCGCCATCGTAGGGTAGATCAAGAACTCGTGCTTGGACCTCTGGACGAAAAGCAGTGGACTTCAACTATCCCTGGTGTCGCAATACAGCGGCCCCCGCCAATTGCCTGAATCCCGTGGATGAGATGTCGACAGCACAGTCGATCTCTGAAGAGATCTTCTCTCCCTCCTACACAATGGCTTGCGCTTCCGCGCGGACGGCCTCAGGAAATTGTGGAATTAACGCTGCAATTTCGAACCACATCTGGCGGTCATACCGTCCAAGAATTGCTAGGGAATTAGCCGCCCTAACTGTTGTGGCCGCCATAGTGGTAAACTTTTTCCAGAGGGAATCCAATTTGCGGCCCTCTTGATCAGGGGGAGATGTGAGTGGTGTTGTAGGATTGCAAGACCTTTTCTGAGCCGCTTGTGTTATGACGGAATCCGCCTTTGACTGAGAAACGAGGCATGCTGGAGAGTTCGCAGGCGCTTTATATTTTTTAACAAGTCTAGGTAAAACGTCCGGGATCGAATTAGGCCGCTCCATTAGTTTGAGACCTTCCTTCCAAATGTGATCGATGATCGGAATGGTGTGGGCTTGCCTCTGAGGAAGGTCTTTGAAATCATATAAAAAACAGTCTGTCTGTTGGACTTCTAAAGTGAGGTGAAACCTTTTGGCAGCACGGATCATCAAGTTGTGAAAGCTGCCAATGTACACTGGAGGCGAAGCTCTTGGCGATGTAGGCGAAGTAGAAGGTGTTTGGGCCCTGTAGTCATCCCAATCAGCGAGGAAGTTGTCGTCGTCATCTTGATCCGGGTTTTGAGGGTCCTGGTCCCTGAAGGCGTATTGGGGATTTGGGTGTTACTGTTGGTACGGTTGTGGAGGAGGATGCGGAGCTGGAGAAGCAGGTCTAGATGGCGGAAACCTGCGATTATAATCATCTAGCATGTGCTGCAAATTAGACACTAAAGACAGTGGTATTTGTGTCATCTGTTCCGTTATGGGTGTTTCAGAATGATCTATGGGGAAAAGATGCGCCCCATCTTCGGTTTCCTCTTCCTCCTCCTCGTCATAGTCGTGGCACTTAATGTTAAGTTCAGAGGGGCTAGACGCGGGTCGAAACGCATCATCGACATATGAGCAGTCATTAGAGTCCTCTTCCGCGGACTGAAACAATTGTTCAGGAAGAACAGAGCCACTCTTTACAGGACTTAAATGCAGAAGAGGTACCCGTCTTTTGACCATTGAAGCGGTGACCACTGTGAAAGTGGTGGCTGTGGCCAGTGGATGGTGTGAGGTTGACGAGCCCGTCAACGAAGCGGCAGAAGATTCTGAAGGAGGCTGAATTGTCAGCGCTGGGTCTGCTAATGAAGAATCCGTAGCCGGATGAGACTTCCCTTTATTCTTCGTCGATGAAGGTTTTTTCGCCGTCGACGACGCCGTCGACGAAGAGGGTAGCGTCGACTCACATGTCACAGTCGACGAGGATGCTGTCGTCGGAATGTTACTCGTCGACGAAGGTGGGACCGTCGACGAGGATGCAACCGTCAACGGAGTTGTCACCATCGACGAAGGTGTAGCTTTCGTCAACGAAGATGTACGCGTCGACGAAGATGGACGCGTCGACGGAGGCTTTTTCGTCGACGAGGAGGTCTTGGCAGTCGTCAACGAGATCTTAATGATGGAAGCAATGGGTCTCACCTCATGGGTCGTCGTCGACGAGGTGGACGTCGTCTACATAGTTCCAGAAGACATAGAACATGTCGTCGTCGACGTAGAGCATGCATCAACTGATTTGGTCGTCGTCAACGGACGCGTCGACGAGCCAGTGCCCATTTTAGAAGATGATGGCACGGCTTTGGACTGTGACGCCAGAGAGCCAGGTCCCGTAGGCGTTGGAGGCAAGTCCTGTGGGGAGAAATTCTTAGAGACTTCAGCAAGTCTTCTTTTCTTGAGGAATGGAGAGGGCATCTCCGTCTCTGACCCAAGCTTCTGAGAGGTCTTGGAATGAAAAGAAGAGACACTCTCAATCTCCGAGACCACTGAGTCAGATGTCTTCAACCTCTGTAGCCACAGAAGGAGACGGGCCTCTCTGTCTCTTAAAGTCTCATTAGAAAAAGTACGGCAGTACTTACAGTTCTTGACTTCATGGTCCGGTAGAGACAGTAAATGCATTTACTGTGTGGATCTTCATGAAACAGTCTCAGTTTACCACAGGATGAACAGTTTCTAAATAAAGATTTCTTTGCGGAAGACATTTGTCAAGTGAAAATGAGCTATGAAGAAGAAAAAACTGAGCAGAGCTCAGGGAGACACCCTTCACACGACGTGCGGTAGAAAATCTGAGGACTTTGGCTTCTGAGGAGAAGGTTCTAGAGGGTGCTGTAGCATGATTGGCTGGAATGTGCACCATTAAAATGATCTAATATGTTACTAAAGTGAATTCTCCTTTAGGCTGCTATGGGCCTATTCTGTTCTATGGTACTTTCTTAACTTTATGATATCTTTATATCTTATTGCTCTATATGTATATATGTATGATTATTTAATTTTTTATCTATATATGCATATATTACTGCTATTTTATGTACCGTGGGACTCCCACTTCGATGACGGGGAATATTCAAGGCATGTGAATCTATGAAAGACACCCCTAATACTGGAGAATCTATCACTAACCAATGTCTCTTACAGATATATTGGTACACAAGTAGTAACTTGTGCATCTGAAAGAGACATGTTAGTGATAGATTCCTTACCTTAGAATAGATACCCCAGCAATACCAACCCCAGTGGTGGGTCTTAGAAAAAGATTACACCAGAAAGTCACGGAGAACAGAACGACCAAAGAAGCTGTCTCTCCGGACTTGACGAACAAGTTACTTACCTTCGGTAACGCTTTTTCTGGTAGATACAATATTTGCCTGTGGATTTCTCACCTTGTGAATATCCCCCTTGCGTCAGCAACATTCGGAAATTCTTTTGTAGCCTCGCGCCGACGTGGACTCGGACGTCACAGAGACACGACATCACTCGCGACTCCGCTGACGTCACCGACGCCTACAATAGGCCCACGCCGGCGTGATGACACCAGTTCCGCCCTTTTTTCCGTGCCATCGAGGCACACGGACGGACCAATGACAGTAGATATATACAAAGTATACACAGTATACAATAGTCAAGGCAAAACACACAGTGTAAAGCAAATGCAGGAAAGCAATACATTTCCTTGACAACAAAATAAATATTCATTACAGTACAATTACTCTGGCATAGAAGAGTGGACAACGGGGAGGCGGGTGGGTCAGTGAGGAATCCACAGGCAGATATTGTATCTACCAGAAAAAGCGTTACCGAAGGTAAGTAACTTGTTCTTCTGATAGATACATCTGCCGTGTGGATTCCTCACCTTGTGAATAGAGTCCCACAGCAGTCCCCACTCCCGGAGGAGGGTGTCCACTCTTCTAAACCAGGAAATCCTGAAGGACAGAGCGCGCAAAATGGCCGTCCCTCCTGACTTCGGTATCCAAGCAGTAATGCTTCGCGAAAGTGTGGAGGGAAGACCAAGTTGCCGCTCTACAAATATCTTCAACAGGCACACCTCTAGCCAACGCAGAGGTCGAAGACTTAGCTCTTGTAGAATGAGCCCTTATACCCTCTGGAGGTTCCTTACCGGCCAAAGAGTAGCAGATCTTAATGCAGAGAACGATCCATCTTGATAAGGTTCTTTTATGGACCGCTCTTCCCTTCTTGCAGCCAGCAAACCCAACAAAGACCTGGTCCTCCAAACGAAAATCCTTGGATCTGTCCAAGTAAAAGGAAACCGCACTCTTAGGGTCCAGGCGGTGCAGTCTCTCTTCCTCCTTAGAAGGGTGAGGGGGAGGATAAAAGGAAGGTAGGGTAATGGACTGACTCAAATGAAAGGGAGTCACCACCTTAGGCAGAAAAGCAGCCCTGGTCCTGAGAACCATTCGATCAGCATGAATGGTCAGGAAAGGGGGCTTAGAGCTCAGAGCTTGAAGCTCACTTACCCTCTTTGCCGAGGTTATTGCAACGAGGAAGACTGTTTTAAAGGTAAGAAGCCTCATGGGACATTTATGAAGAGGCTCAAACGGAGCACCCATCAGAAAGGTTAAAACAAGATTTAAATCCCACTGAGGCACAATAAAAGGTGAAGGAGGGATCTTATTCGTGAGACCCTTCAAAAATCTCAAGACCACGGGAGACTTAAAAAGAGACGGCTGGTCAGGCAAGCAGAGAAAAGCTGACAGCGCCGAAAGGTAGCCCTTCACAGTAGCAACAGCAAGCCCCTGTTGCGCCAGAGAAAGAGCAAACTGTAGTATATCAGATAAATGGGCTCTCACAGGGTCAATAGACTTCTCCCTACACCACTCAACAAATTTCGACCATCTATAAGAATAGATGGACTTAGTGGAGTCACGCCTGGCGGATAAGATGACATCCACAACGTCAGGCGGGAGGGAAAAGGAATTCAGGTTGCCCCGCTCAATCTCCAGGCATGAAGGTGTAATGTCTGGAGGTGGGGGTGTAGAACCTGCCCCTCCATCTGAGAGAGGAGGTCTGCCCTGAGAGGGAGACGGAGCGGCCGGTGAGAGGAGAGGTGGAGAAGATCTGAATACCACACCCTTCTTGGCCAATCCGGGGCGACCAATATAACTTGGGCCCGGTCTTGGCGAATCTTCCTCAGAACCCGAGGAATCAAGGGTATGGGAGGGAACGCGTAAAGGAGCTGACCTCCCCAGCTCAACTGAAACGCGTCCCCCAAGGCTCCTTGCATCGGATACTGGAGACTGCAGAATGACGGGCAGTGAGCATTCTCGCGAGTGGCAAACAGGTCCACCCGAGGAGTCCCCCACATCTGAAAGATGCTGTGAACCACCTCCGGGTGAAGCCTCCACTCGTGGTCGGCAGAGAACTGCCGACTGAGACCGTCTGCCCGAACGTTCAGAACTCCGGCCAGATGATTTGCCATCAGACAAATCTGATGGTCCCGAACCCAGGACAGAGACGCAGTGCCTCTCTGCAGAGACACTGCGACCCTACTCCTCCCTGTTTGTTGATGTACCACAACGCGGTCGTGTTGTCCGTCAGGACTTGAACTGACTGACCGCGAAGGGAAGGGAGGAAGGCCTTGAGCGCTAAACGAATCGCCCGCAATTCTAGAAGGTTGATGTGAAGCAACCTTTCCTCTGGAGACCAAAGACCCTTGACCTCCAGATCCCCCAGATGAGCACCCCACCCGGGAGTGGATGCATCCGAAATCACCGTGGCCACCGGAGGAGGCAGATGAAAAGGCTTCCCCTGAGACAGGTTGCCTTCCACGCCCCACCAAGACAGATCCGCTGCAGCTTCTCTGGAGATCTTCACCGACTCCCTGAGATCTCCGTTGTGCTGATACCACTGCCTGCGGAGGCACCACTGGAGTGCCCTCATGTGCCAGCGTGCATGGTTGACCAGGAGAATGCAAGAAGCCATCAGACCGAGCAGGCGAAGGACCTTCAGGGCCGGAACAACCGCTCCATTGTAGAATAAAGGAATCATATCCTGTATGTCGCGAATCCTTTGAGGTGGAGGGAATGCACGACATACAGTTGTGTCCAGTACAGCACCTATGAACAGATTGCGCTGGGAGGGCACCAGGTGAGATTTGGGTACATTTATCGAGAAACCCAACCTGTACAACAACTGGGTTGTCTCCTGCAGATGATGAAGCACAATCTCCGACGACTCCGCTTTGATCAGCCAGTCGTCCAGATAGGGGAATACAGGAATCCCCGATCTTCTGAGATGCGCCGCCACCACTGCCATCACCTTGGTGAAGACCCGAGGTGCAGTAGTAAGTCCAAACGGAAGGACCGCAAACTGATAGTGCTGCGATCCCACCGTAAAACGGAGATACTTCCTGTGCGACTTCAGGATGGGGATGTGGAAATACGCATCCTGCAAGTCGAGCAACACCATCCAGTCCTCTTCCAGCAGAGCCTGAAGAACCTGTGCAAGGGTGAGCATCTTGAATTTCTCCTGCTTCAGGTAAAAATTAAAGATCCTGAGATTCAGGATAGGACGAAGCCTGCCATCCTTCTTGGGAATCAGGAAATACCGGGAGTAGCATCCCTGACCCCTTTCCCGCTCTGGGACCACCTCTATCACACCTTTCTTCAATAAAGTTTGGACTTCCTCCTGAAGGAGAAACAGATGTTCCTCTGAGCAATACCCTTGGCAAGGAGGGTAATTGGGAGGGAATTCCCGAAAGGGAAGGGCATACCCATTTTCCACGAGATTGAGAACCCAAAGATCTGATGTAACCGATTCCCAATCTCGTAGAAAGTGGGTAAGCCGGCCCCCCACAGGGCCTACATGATCCTGAATGGCGGATCTAGGGCTGCTTTTCTATGGCTGGGGGGTTGGTGGAGGTAGAGGAGGAATTGGGCTGACGCCCCCGAGGACGTGCTCTCTGCTTCCCCCTGTATGATCTATACAGGGTATTCTGCTGCTGCTGCTGTTGTTGCTGCTGCTGCTGCTGCCCTTGCCTATATGTACGAAAGGAACGGCCAAAACCTCAAAATTTCCTGGTCGTAGAGCCTCTGACCTGAAGACCAAGAGATCTAGCCGTCGCCCTGCTGTCCTTGAATCTTTCCATGGCCGCATCTGCTTTCCTTCCAAAGAGCCCATTACCATCGAAAGGCAAATCCAATAAAGCAGACTGCACATCAGTTGAAAAATCGGATGACTTCAACCAAGCAGAACGCCTAGTGGCAACCGCTGTGCCCATGATCCTCGCCACAGAATCCGCAGTATCAAGCCCGCTTTGGATGACTTGACGGGCAGCAGATTGAGAATCAGACAATGCTTCCTCAAAGTCTTTTCTGCTATCCTCTGGAACCTTAGGGATCAATGTGCGCATAGAGTCCATTAGAGCATGAATGTATCTACCCATAAGGCAAGTGGCATTAGTAGATTTCAGTGCCATACTAGCCGAAGAAAAGTTCTTTTTAGCTATTTGGTCCTGTTTCTTGGCCTCTTTGTCGCCAGGCACCTGCGGAAAAGCCCCAATCGATTTTTTAGAACATGCAGCCTGAATCACCAAGCTCTCAGGAGAAGGGTGTGACGACAAGAATGCAGGGTCCTCAGGAGCCACCCTATATTTCCGAGCCACGTTCTTGGAAACTGCAGGAGCAGAGAAAGGCTTTTTCCACACCTCCATAATGGGTTCCTTTAAGGCTTCATTAAATGGAAGCAAAGGCTCCACAGCCTGACTAGGAGAATGAAGAACTTCTGTCAGCAAATTCGACTTAAATTCGACAGTAGGCAAAGACAAACCCAAAAGTCCAGCTGCCTTCCTCATGACAACATGATACGGTTGAATATCCCTGGAGGGAGTATCAGATCCCGAAGGCAAAGACCACTCCGGGGAAAACTCGAGACCACTTGCCTCTGCCAGGTCGTCGAAATTGCCAGCATCCAGCTCGCCTTCCTCCATATCTGAAAAAGACTCATCAACCCTCTGTTGTTCAAGCAGACGTTGAGCTTCTCTTCGAGACCTGAATTTGACTCGAAGTGCAGCCGAATCCAAAGCCGAATCCGACGGCGCCGAAGCCGACTTCGGAACCGAATCCGAGGGCCTGGAAGGAGGATCCATGGACTTGCTTGGAGCCGGAGTCGTCGACTTCGGGCGGGCCGGCGGCGATACCGGCGTCGACCCTGGTGGAGCTTGGTACTGCCACAGCGGAGTCGGGGTTGGCATATACGGCATGAATGGTGCCGGAGCATATGAGTGAGGAACACCCAAATTAAAGGCCATAGGACCCATGGGGCCTGAAGGCGCACCAGAGGGAAACCATGATCTTGAGAAAACACCATACATCGCGTTTAAAAACGCGGAAGGGTCCTGACCTGGTGTCGGGAATGGTGGATGCTCAGGATGACTTCGAGGAAGGTTTGAATCTCCCTCTTCAACAGGATTCGAAGATTCCCCCTCAACAGGAACTCCATCGGCGTCATCCGGAGTCGGAGAATGAGCCGGAGACGGAGCCGGAGTCGGATCCGGAACCGGAGTCGGAGAATGGGCCACCGACTCCGAAGGCGAAGCCTCACCTTCATGATCCGACACATGTGGAGGAATCACCTTCGACTTCACCCTCCTGGGAGACCTTGATCTTGAACCAGACGTATCCCCTGAATGATGACGGGATTCATGCCTCCTCTTCTTATGTTTTTTCCGAGAACCGGAAGCATGGTCAGACGAGGACTTCAAGGCCGACGCCTCACGAGACCTCGACCTGGATCTCGACTTCGATCTCTTCGAGCGCTTCGAAGACTTTCTAACCTTACTTGCTTTAAGCTTGGCCACCAGGAGCTTCGATTCCCGCTCTCGAAGAGCCTTCGGATTCATCTTCTGGCACGATGAACAACCTTCAACGTCGTGATTCGAGCTCAAGCACCATATGCAGTCTTGGTGAGGGTCCGTAACGGACGTCATCTTCCCACATTCTCCACAAGGCTTAAACCCTGTCTTCTTTGTCGACATGACAAACGAGCAACAAGGTCAGAGAAAGGAGAATCGAGGAAACAAAGTAATAGGATACTAGAAGCTACAGAGTAACCCGTTAAACCGTTAGCGTCGACGACGCGGAAAAAAGGGAACTGATGTCATCATGCCGGCGTGGGCCTATTGTAGGCATCGGTGACGTCAGCGGAGTCGCGAGCGATGTCGTGTCTCTGTGACGTCCGAGTCCACGTCGGCGCGAGGCTACAAAAGAATTTCCGAATGTTGCTGACGCAAGGGGGATATTCACAAGGTGAGGAATCCACATGGCAGATGTATCTATCAGAATGTCAAGGCAATAATGCTTGGTAAACGTGTGCAGTTCGGCCCACATAGCTGCCTGACAAATGTCCTGCAAGGGAACGCCGCGTCCCAAGGCAGTAGTAGCTGCCGTTGCCCTGTTGGAGTGGGCACGCAGCCCCACAGGAGGCTCCTTCTTAGCCAACGAGTAACATGCTTTGATGCAAAGTACAACCCACCGAGAGATGGTCTGTTTGTGCATGGCCGACCTTTTTTGGCACCCACCTAGCCAACAAAGAGCTGGTCATCCACCCAGAACTGTTGTGTGCGCTTCAGAAAGAATAAGAGCGCACATTTTGGGTCCAGGCGGTGGAGTCTCTCTTCCTCTTTTGAAGGATGCGGAGGCGGAAAGAAGGTGGGCAAAGTGATAGTCTGCCTGATGTGGAAGGGCGTAACAACCTTTGGCAAGAAAGAAGGACGTGTCCTTAAAACCACCTTGTCCGGATGAACAGAAAGGAAAGGAGGTTTAGAAGTAAGAGCCTGGAGCTCACTCACTCTTCTGGCAAAGGTGATAGCTACCAGGAGAGATGTCTTTAGAGTGAGAAGACGTAAAGGTCAGTTATGAAGGGGCTCAAAGGGAGCGCACATCAGATATGTCGAGACAAAGTTTAAGTCCCATTGAGGCATTATGAACGGCACTGGAGGAAACGTGCGCGTAATGCCTTTCAGGAAACGGTTAACAACCGGGGACTTAAAAATCGAAGGCTGATCAGGAAGCTGTAGAAAGACGGAGATGGCCGAAAGATAACCTTTGATAGTGCCCAGAGCAGAGCCCTGCTGGGCCAAAGGAAGAAGTAACTGAAGGACCTCAGGCGTATACCGTTTTAGTGGGGATGTACGTTGTTACAACGCATGCTTTTACCACCCATGCCTTTACAACGCAGGGTTTTTCAACGCAAGTCGTTACAACGACTTGCGTTGGGGGGGTGCTGGATAGTGAATAGTTTAATTTACTATTCCAACTCCAGTCCCCGTGGATAGTAGGGAAGGTGTTGGATAGTAAATTAAACTATTACCTATCCTAGAGCGCCCTCAGCGCAAGTCGTTGTAATGACTTGCGTTGAAAAACCTGCGTTGTAAAGGTACTGCGTGGTAAAAGGTGCGTCGTAAAGGATGTTTCCCTTTAGTGGAGGGACTCCTGGCTGCCAGAAAACCGGTGGAAAGCTGTCAACTGTCGCTGCTCAATATCCACTTATGGAGATGGAGGCTGGACAGGTTCGGGTGGAGAACCGTCCCCTGCAGCTGCCATAGAAGATCCTCCAGAAGAGGTAGTCGGATTGGGGGATCGATCACCATATTGAGTAGCTCGAGATATCTTTGTGCCCAATCCGGAGACACAAGGATGACTTGGGCCCGGTTGCGCCGAATCTTCTTCAGCACTCTGGGCAGAAGTGGTATAGGCGGAAAGGCGTACAACAGACCGCAACTGCACTCAGAAGAAAAGCGTCTACAAGAGAGTGCCGCCTTGCAAATTCCAATGCGCAGAATTGATGACACTGCGCATTCTCTGCAGTGGCGAATAGATCTAACCAAGGCTCTCCCCACTGCAGAAAGAGACCTCGCGCCACGTCCGAGTTCAGACACCATTCGTGATCCATCAAGCACCGGAGTTTGTCCGCTCTGTTGTTCAAAGAACCTGCCGGCTGCTGAACCACCAGGGTAATGCACTGATGTTCCAACCATGTCCAGAGGCGCAGAGCCTCCTGACATAGGGTCCAGGATCCCACCCCACTCTGTCTGTTGCAATACCACATGGCGGTGGTGTTGTCCATGAACACCTGCACTACACTTCCCCAGACATAGGGAAGGAATGCCTTCAGTGCAAGTTGGATCGCCCGAAGTTCCAAAAGATTGATGTGGAGCCAGGACTCCGCCGGAGACCAGAGACCTCCATCCCAGGAGGGACGCATCTGTCAACAATGTGTGCTCCGGTTGGGGAAGAGAGAGGGATCTGCCATGGACCCAATTGCGATTTGTGAGCCACCACTGCAAGTGTCGTGCAGTGCCCTCCGAGATCTGGACATGATCGGTCAGGTTGCCCTGATGCTGCGCCCACTGGAACCTCAGGTCCCACTGCAGAGCCAGCTTATGCCATCTAGAATGTCGCACTAGCAGGATGCCGGAGGCCATCAGGCCCAGAAGCCTGAGGGTCATCCTGACTAAAACCCGGAATAGAGGCTGAAAGATTGGAATCAGAGCCTGAATATCCCAGACTCGATGTTAGGAAGGGTAAACCCCAAAACTGAGTTGAATCCAGAACCGCTCCGATAAAAGGGAGCTTCTGAGAGGGACTCAGGGGCACATTGATGGAGAACCTCAGCAAATGCAGGAGGTCAGCCGTAGTCTGAAGGTGGGTGACGACTGCCTGAAACGATCCCGCCTTCAACAACCAGTCTTCGAGGTAGTGGAAGACTGACACCCCGGACCTGCGCAGATGAGCTGCGACCACCGCCATCACTTTTGTGAACACCTGAGGGGCACTGGTATGGCCAAAGGGGAGCACGGCAAACTGAAAATGCTCTTGGCCTACCGCAAACCGCAGGTAACGTCGGTGGGCCGGCAGAACGGGGATGTGAAGCACAAGTTACTTACCTTCGGTAATGACATATCTGTAAGAAACAGTAGTTGGTGTTAGATTCCTTACCTTAGAATATCCACAGGCGTCAGACTGGATCCGGAAAGTTTTGCGTAGCAGTACCCCTGCGCGTCCATAGGCGTTGTCTTCGGCTCCGTGTCCGTCGTCGTTGGCGGCGGGATGACGTCGTCAGAGTACTTAAACGCCGCCCTCGCGCGCAGACATCAGTTATTATACACAGGTTTTCCACGCTAGGAACGCAGAGCCATGATAAATACTGACACTGGTGCCATGAAACTAGGGCCCTCAAAGGGAAGAACCTTAACCCTAGATATCGGTTCGCAGAACGGGGAGGATGGGTGGGGCGGTAAGGAATCTAACACTAACTACTGTTTCTTACAGATATATCGTTACCGAAGGTAAGTAACTTGTGCATCTGAAAGAAATAGGTTAGTGTTAGATTCCTTACCTTAGATTAGATACCCCAGCAAAACCAACCCCGGTGGTGGGTCTGCGAACCAATGATCACACCAGAAAGTCCTGGAGAACAGAACGGCCAAAAAAGCCATCTCTGCGGACTTGACTGTCCAGGCAGTAGTGTCTAGCGAACGTGTGCCACGAGGCCCACGTGGCTGCCTGACAGATATCTTGCAAGGGGACTCGCCGACCTAGGGCAGAGGTAGCCCCCGTTGCCCGAGTGGAATGGGCCCTCAGCCCAACAGGAGGCTCCTTTTTAGCCAAAGAGTAGCATACCTTGATGCACGACACAACCCACTGAGAGATGGTTCGTTTGTGCACCGCCGGTCCCTTCTTAGCGCCCACGTAACCAACAAAGAGCTGATCGTCCACCCGGAACTGGCATATGCGGTCCAGATAGAATGAGAGCGCACGTTTTGGGTCCAGACAGTGGAGCCTCTCTTCCTCTTTCGAAGGATGCGGAGGCGGAAAGAAGGTGGGCAAGGTGATGGACTGTCCGATGTGGAAGGCTGTGACTACCTTGGGCAGGAAAGAGGGACACGTTCTCAAGACAACTTTGTCCGAATGGACTCTGGAGCTCACTCACTCTCCTGGCAGAGTTGATGGCAACCAGGAAGGCAGTCTTAAGAGTGAGAAGACGAAGAGGGCAATTGTGAAGTGGCTCGAAAGGAGGGCACATCAAATAAGTAAGAACAAGGTTCAAGTCCCACTGAGGCATCACGAAAGGAACATGAGGTTCCGTGACGGTTCCGTGACGACTTGAACCCGTGTTTTCAAGTTCGTCGGAAATACATAATATTGGTATCAGTGAACCGCAAATGATCCATTTAGTATATCCTAGTGTTTTCGCTACGCTACGAGCAAGAGCACTCCTTCCATTGACATATTTCTGATATACCCACGGCATCCATCTTAGATCATGGCCGCCATTTTGTGTTTCCTTGCCCTCACATATGCAATAGCCTCTGATCACTTTATTCACTCCACTTTGATTAAGGACACGTAGCCTTAGCCGGAGATTCACCCTTTTATGACACGTGCACCTTAAACCAGATCACGCTGTAGCTGCATGACTCGACAAAGGCTGCCTCCTCTGCCCGAGGCCAGTCCTGCCAAACTGGTCTTCGTGTCCATTGTACCTGATCATGATTAGGCGGCCGAAGCCGGTAGCCTTGCCCATTTACAACCCACAAACATCCCTTATCCCACTTTTCTATCTTCCACACCTGGCTCTGTTTCTTTCTTTCTGAATCTTTATTAGGGGGAGGTAACGAACTTTACGATGAGGCGGTCCGGGTCCTGAATGCAATATTGACAGGGAATTGTGACAAACTAGTGGGAACCCCTCTCTTCGCAATGTTTGGCCTCAGATATTATCGACGGTTCCTGTGTAACACCAAATATTTATTGTTTTAGACACAAAGGTTTTGGGAATGTATTACATGTAAAGAATTCGCCCCCAGCTTAAAATTTCGTATATAAGGAGCAACCCACTTTGTACAAATCGAACAGGCTCCTAGTCTCTGCCCGTGTGTAGATTCTGTGACTTCTGTGTCCCTGCAGTAATAAACCTTTGGTCTTTGACGCCACCATCGAGAAGCCCGTGTTTCTGTTCATTTGTGCACCAAGGCAGGTGGAACTCCGGGGTCTTTGGGTGTTGTACTCTGACACCTCTGGACGGAACCAAAAAGTCCAGAACTCCAATTGGCGCCCAACGTGGGGCGACGTCATTCGGTACCGGTCCAAAAGCCTGAAGAGTTCGAGAAGCTTCGTGTGAAGATTCCTGAGGGAGGCGCCCCACTTCATCGATCCCGGCATATCGCAAAAGTGGCCCGAAGTTCTCTTCCACGAGGGTTTCCCGTTCAGGACGGCTGCAGTGGGCCGTTGCCTTGACCGTCGCCCTGTCTTGGACCCGAAGTGGTGCAGTCCTTAGTACGGCGAAACGTGACGGGTTTCTCCTTGGTGACGTCTTCAGTGACTCAGTTAAGTATTTAGTGATAGCTAGCTGGTTACTTTGTGAGGATTGTTAAAAATCCTTGATCGGTTCTTGGTTTGGTTTGGTTTTGTCAGATTATCACTGGTTGTTCTAGTTACGATAATCTATTTGGTTTAGTTTTGGGTATCGATACATCAGTTCGTTTTGGTAGGCCTAAGTTCTTGGTTCAAGTGCACATATTTGTTCCGTGTTTGTTTGTTTTGTGTTCCGGACTGAAAATGGTAAGTCGGAAAATGTTGTCTTGTTTTAGTTGCAACAGTGACTCACGATTGGAGGACTCTTGTTTGGTTCCTCCGATTGGGACTCCTGAGGTAATATAAATTTTATGGTCATGTTGTGTTCCCTAGCGAGTACCCCACCGACTCCATGTACGAGTTAAAAGTGCATGTAACTTCCCTCCTGTACCAGCTATGAAGACGCAAATACATTTGCGTCCAACGTTAACTTGTCCTCTTTCAGACCCACCATGAATGGGTTTGATGGTCCGTTCCTAAGTATGCTATGCCAACGTCTTTTTGAAGTGTACTCCTACGTTTTTCAGCCTGGCTGAAAGTAGGCCCTGAATCTCTGCCACCGAGCCTCTTTTCTGGCTTCTGACTGCGAGGGCCTCTGCCCAAGCAGCCCCCGTACCCGTGAACTCTGACTTACTTCTAGCGCGGCCCTCCGTGCTCAGCTCAGCCTGCTGCCTGCCAAGATTGACTATAACCTTCGAGTTATCTGTTTTCCTCCCCGAAGATACATTCCGGCCTGCTAGCTTCAGTAAACATCCTTCCTCAGCTACAGGGCTAAAGGGCCGACCTGTCTTTATGCAAGTAATTCATAGCCTCTGTTGCCATGCTTCCATGGAAGGCCCCATGCCCCCACGCTTCTCATACAGACACTCAGGCGCTTATACACGCACTCACAGCAAGTATAGAATAGCTTCTGCTCTAGAGACCTTTCTGCCCAGATAGCTTAGTTCCTAAACATCAGATATCGGATATGATAGAAGCACAAGTTGATCTGACATGCCAGACTTCTGTCTCTTTCCGCCAGTGTAAATGTCAAGTCCCCTGCACCCCGTCTATCACACGTCATGCAGCTGCGCGCGCATCCAAGCTTCCGGTTTCCGCTGACATTGCAACATTCTGTTAGCACCACCCCTTGGTGCCACCCACTTGCGTCACCTATCAGTGACGTTTCTAGCACACACGCCTAGTTTACGCCTCTTGATGATGTACTAGCACCACGTGTATACTGTTATCTTGTCTTCTCTCAGCTGTTACGCCTCTTACATTGAACATTATGATGTAAATCAAGTATATAAGCTATGTATTGTCAATAAACGACGGCGCGCTCATCTATCCCTTCTGACATCCTGTGTGGTGGTCAGAACATGATATCCTGATTCCTTTATGAGGAATAAAACCCTTAGAAACTCTTACACCACGGACTCTGTTTTCCTTCTTTCCGATTGAGTTATTATTGATTAAGTACTTACCTGCATAGAAATTAAGAGAGTAAATTAATTATTTACATCATTTTGGCGCCCGAATAGGGACCCCTCCCCCACCTCACGCGCCGGAAGGTGCGTTGCAATCCGTGTCCCCTGCCATCAGTTAGACGGACAACACGTGTACTGGCAGGATTTCCTGCATCCCCCTCTGACACACGGAGGTGACGAAGACTGCGATCAGTGCCCAGACGAGGCGGTGAGGAGTGCGGAGGATCCCGACCAGAGCCCAGCCGAAGGAAGCAAGGTCCGAGGTGTGAAGAGGCCCACCAGTTTTCCGAAGTTTTCCGAAGTTTTCCGAAGTTTTCCGAAGTTCCGAGTCGAGTCCAGTCGAGTTTTCCGAGGCCTTCTGTTTTCCGTGCTTCCCGGTGAGTACCATTGCTGGGTCGTATCTAGACGGGTTTGGGTACGCAAGTCCGGTCTGCACTGTTTTTAGGCAGTGTATCTGTACTGTTTAGCAGTATATAAAGTATTCCGAATTTCTGCACTGTTACAGCAGTGTATCTGTATCGTTGAGCGGTACATTCAGAGTAGGGGGAAGTTAGCTATGTCTTTAAATGTTTCATGTGATTAATGTCGTGGTATGAATGTGATTGTTCTTGTGTATTATTGTGTTTTTTTGTTTAAATAGTTACAGGCGAAATTAAGTATTAAGGATCAAGCATTTCAGTATCAAGTAGGCACAATGCCGTTTTTTAACAAATTAAAGCAGATAGGAACTAGGAAAGGGATGTTAGAGGAAGAGATTCCAATCCCCCCTAGGGACACTCCAGGTAATTTCATGTATAATAAGCATGGCATAGACGCCATCTTGTATCTAGAGTTATGGACAGATTATACCAAGCACCTAGAGGAAAGATACCGATGGCCAGTTA
This sequence comes from Lissotriton vulgaris, assembly GCF_964263255.1. Lineage (NCBI taxonomy): Eukaryota > Metazoa > Chordata > Amphibia > Caudata > Salamandridae > Lissotriton > Lissotriton vulgaris. The sequence goes on along the minus strand of NC_141687.1, from coordinate 1,987,108,890 downwards.
ACGGAACATGGGATGCCGAGTGCATCATAAAGGTAGAAGAAATATTACGGAAAAAGAAAGCTAGACAATCTCAGAAAGACGCCATAGAATTTTGGCGTAAGGAATCACGTAAGCGTGCTGATAGAGCACTCCGTAGAGAAGACAGGCTTAAAGAATCAGAAAAGGCCCAAGAAAACGAATTAGTTACTGAGGGAATTCGAGTAAAAGTAGAACAAATAGATCGTATCCTAAATGGCAAAGTGAACAACATGTATCTTTTGGCCGATGGTACCCCTGACGCCATTTCAGAAATACCGAAAAATTTGCCGTCACCATTAGTTCCAACTAAAGTAATGCATAAGACTACTAAAGACATATTCCTAAATTCATATCTCGAAGATGTAGCGCCAGCTTACACCAATCTGCCTGTTCGTGCCCTGCCTACTGACAGGGCCGGGGGTGGTACTGCCCCCCAAGATCACTCTCAGCCGACACCGAAAAAGACTAGTCCCGTTCCGCCAGCTCCGCCACTTCCCTCACCTAAAACTGATCTGCCGAAACCACTTCAATCAGATCCTACTAAAAGACAAATTCAGATACTGACTACACACAGAGATAATGCCCAAGTTTCCGCTTCAGGAGGTGCGACCGCGGGTCTCCAGACCCCGCCACCGACTCACAGATTAAATCTCAGAGGTATGCAGAGTCCTTTTACGCACAGATCCCCCCGTTCTTCTAATTCATCCCGTCTTGATGCACTAAAAGAAAATATGTCAGTTTGTAGATATGATCCAGAACCTGGACAGGACGACTTAATGATATTAGCGTCTTTACGGTTAAGATCTGCTACTGATAGTTTGTTATGTTATGCAGGAATGAAGGAGCACCTAGATAGAATATATGAGTTCGTTCAAACGGGAAAGGACCCCGACAGTATTAAGGATGCCCTGTCGAAACAGAAAGTTACCATGCAAGCACTGATACTACGATTTTTCATAAATTGTCTAATAAGAGAACGAGACAGGCCCGGAACAGAGCAGAGTGAATTGGATGCATTGAACAAGTGGGGTCAAAATATAGCCGATGGAAAACATGACAGACAAAATTGCATAGAGGCCATGTATAAAAAGATTAAGAAAGCAGTGATAGCAGTACACGAGAAAGAGAAAGAAAAGACTCCCTCCGAGGAGGAAGAAGAATCTGAAGAACTAGAACCGACTACAAGCACTATAGCATATGTAGGTAAGGGAACTTATCTTAGGAAGGGTATCCGTCCAGAAAGCAAGAGAGTTTTCTTCTCTGCCTTAACGAATCCGAATTCTGCTGAACATCAGTTCCAGGAAACTGATAAACGGCTTCGAGATCGAGTTGGGTACCATGTACTCAATTCTATGGATGAACAAGAATTAGCCCGATCAGCGGTATCATGGGCCGAAAATGCAGACATATATAATGATGACACCGTAGCACAGACATTTCTGAACCTCTCCCCCGACGAACAGAAATTAGCAGGTATATATATGATTCAGCACCTTCTCATTAAGTACAGAAAACATTATTCCGATCCAGGTCCCTTACATGAGACACTAGAAGCACTACTGATGGATAGATGGAGAGGCCTAAGCACTAAATTAGTTCAAATAATTCTAGAACAACGACGCAGATATGACACCTTTGTAAGTCCTGAATATGTTCTCGCCCCACCTCCAGAAAGGAAAATGTACCATATGCAGTGCGGGAGTGGTATTGAAAGTCAGAACCCCTTGCGAGAAGTGCACCCTGTTATGGGTGAGGATAAAATTTTGAAACGCGTGTATGTACACACGCCTCTAACTAAATTAGAACTGTTAGAAATGAAGAAATTAGTACCGTGCCATGATAAAGACCCTGCAGGTTTTCATAGAGAGCTCAAAGACATGTTACTGATGGGGGACTACACATATGATGATATCATGAAAATGTTGAAAGTATTATTGCCTACGGGTATATTCGAGAAATTAAAGGAAAAGGACTGGGAGGTGGGAGACGCAAAGATTGCCTGGGCAGAAATAGAGGATGAAGAAAAGAAACGGGTTCCAGGGTTAGGCCTTGGGGACAAAACTAAAGCATTACCAGGTTTAATAGTACAGGTCCTGCCCAGATTATTGACAACTAGAAAGGAGGATTGGGATGCAATCTCGTCCTGTAAACAGAAACATGATGAAGATACTAGCGACTTTTATTCAAGATTCGAGAAATGTTTTATTATCAATAGTGGCCTCCAGCCAAGTAGCGAGTCGTACCCACATCTTTTTGTATCAAAGTTAGTCGAGAATTCCCTACCGTTAGTTAAAAATAGAGTGTATAAAGTCGAGAGTACATGGCAAGCAAATACGCCATCCCAGATGTTACAAATGTTACAATATCACCAGAATAGAATTAGGGAAGAACAAGATCAGGAACAGAAGCGCATGAAAGACACGAAAATGAAAATGTTAGTAGCCCAGACGGTCCCATCCGACAGTCACAGGAAAGGTACGACCCAGACAAGTCACGCTGCAGCTCCTGTTAAAGGGACATGCAATTATTGCAAGCAGCCAGGTCACTACGTACACGAATGTGCAGTTCTGAAACATAACATAGCGACAGGTAAAACTAAAGAGAGACCGCATCCGCCTAGACAAGACCATAACCAGCATCAGTCTACACAGAATACACAGCCCATGCATGCATCCGCACAGACAGCACAGACCGTAGCAGTACCACAGCCACAGCCCATTGCTGCAACTCAGCAAGTCTCACAACAGATGTACCAGTATGCCCAGTCTGCTTACCCCGAATATTCCCGATATACATGAAACAGCCTAGAGAGGGAAGGTGGCTTGCCTCTTATCGAGATTCCTGTAGATCAAGAAGGTCCTTATGTACACAGTCAAGTATTGGGGAAAGATAGAAAGTTTTTAATTGACACAGGGGCAAGTCGCACTACAATAAGTCATGACGAAGTTCCAGGGGCACCCCTCTCAGGCTCACAAAATGTTTCCCTTGGTTTTTCAGGACAACCTATTGTAAATGAAGTCTCAGAACCAGTTCCCCTGGCTGTGGGTCCACTATCACGCGTTACAGACCTGTTACTAACAAAATCATGTCCGGAAAATCTGTTAGGAATTAAAACACTGAAGGCTCTAGGGGCTATAATATGCTGCTCCCCGGAGGGAGTTAGACTCTTTCTGCGGGATTTCAAGGGTCATTACGTCCTTCGTGAGTTTGACGTCAGATTGAAAAATGTACCTGATTACTTGTGGGCAAAAGGCCCAACTGATGTAGGATGTATGCACATTACACCATACCGCGTTACCCTCAAGGCAGGTGTTGTATTACCCAGAATCAGACAATACAAGTTACCACCCGATGCTGTAGCGGCTTTACTGAAAATCATTGAAGAGCTCATTGCCCAAGGAGTGGTCGTCGAGACCGACTCCAATATCTGTAACTCACCCATCATTCCGATTCTTAAACGTACTGATCCCAATGCACCGCCAGTATATCGGCTGGTGATTGATCTTCGAGAATTGAATAAATGCATTATCCCACAGTATCCTGTGGTCCCCGATATATCATCTCTCTTGACTGCTATTGATTCAGAAGCAACGTTCTTTACTGTAATTGATCTCAAGAACGCCTTCTTCAGCGTGCCTATTGATCCAGAGAGCCAATATCTCTTCGGATTCTGTTTAAATGGACGCAGTTTCAAATTTTCGCGCGCACCTCAAGGATTCACAGAAAGCCCCAGCATCTATAGTCAAGCACTGAAAAGACAACTAGATTGTATTCAAATGCCAGTTAACACCGCTTTACTACAATACGTCGATGATCTGCTGATCACCGCACGAAGTGAGCCCGAATGTGAAAAAGCATCACTGACAGTTTTACATTTCCTGGCTGACAAGGGACACAAGGTGTCTCCTTCGAAGCTACAATTCTGTGTTCAGCAAGTTGTGTACTTGGGTCACTTGCTGTCCAAAGTGGGGAGACAGCTCACTCCCGATCGCATTCAGTTAATTGTGAACATGCCGCAACCCAAGACACAAAAGGAAGTGCGGGCCTTCATAGGCCTCACCTCGTACTGCAGACAATGGATTCCCCAGTATGCATTTCTAGCTAAACCACTCATCCAGTTAACGACACAGGAGGCAGCGACTTCGACTGTCCTCCCTTGGACTCAGGAACACACACAAGCTTTTGAAGAATTAAAGAAAGTTTTATGCCAAGCACCAGTTTTAGCGACACCATGTTACAGCAAACCGTTTACACTTTTTGTTACAGAACGTGATGGCACAGCGTTATCTGTCCTCACTCAAGATCAAGCAGGTTCACATAAGCCTTGTGCTTATTTTTCTAGTACATTGGATTCAGTAGCTCAAGCACTCCCTGCGTGCTTAAAGTCAGTAGCAGCAACAGCGTTAGCAATAAGACAAAGTGATTCAATTGTTTTAGGTCATCAGTTAACAGTTCAAGTACCACATTCTGTAGAGGTTTTGTTAAACAGAACCCAGACTCAACACTTAACTATAGCACGACTGACAGGTTATGAATTAACACTATTCCAGCCACACATAGAAATCAGACGTTGCAGCATCCTGAACCCCGCAACACTGTTACCTACAGTTATGACAGATCCAGCTCCGCATGATTGTATAGAAATAATTAATGCAGTAACTAAGCCTAGACGAGACTTAACAGATGTCCCATTGACAAATCCAGACCTGACACTTTATGTGGACGGTTCATGCATGAGAACAAGTACAGGAGAATTAGTGGCCGCGTACGCCGTGACCACTGAAACTGAAATTAAAGAAACACATCGTATTGACACCCTGTCTGCTCAAGCAGCAGAGCTCATCGCTCTGACTCGAGCCTGTATTCTAGCCAAGAACAGAAATGTTAACATATACACAGATTCCCGCTATGCCTTCGGAGTTGTACACGACTTCGGAGTCCTCTGGCAAGAACGAGGTTTTCTGACTTCCCATGGGGCCAAGATACAACATGGCCCCCTCATTCAAGCACTGTTAGAAGCAATACATTTGCCCTCGGGCATATCAGTCATGAAATGTAAGGCACATACTAAAGTCACAGATTCTGTTTCCCAGGGTAACGACCTGGCAGACCAGACAGCAAAACATACAGCACTGACTCACACCCAGACTACTGATGTGACAAAGACAATAGTCCAGACCCAGTGTATGGCAGTTAGAGATCCCACCCTAGATGTAATTGATATCCAGACACATGCTACTCCAGAGGAGATAAAGAAATGGACTGAACTAGGAGGGATTCAGACAGATCAAGGTTGGGTGACGAAGGGAAAATCTATATGGTTTCTCCCCGACTCAATGGTTCAAGTCATGATAAATACAGCACATAGTCCTGCCCATCTTGGAGAGAAAGCCATGTTAGACAGTTTACAGAATCTCTGGTACAACAAACACTTACGAGCAGCAGCAAAACAGAAAGTGCGTACTTGCATGATCTGTTGTCAGTTCAATCCAGGTAAAAGCGTCCCTGTTGAGCAAGGTGGATTTCATCCTCCCGATCACCCTTTTGAAGTCCTCCAGATGGATTATATCCAGATGAATAGCTGTAGAGGATTTAAGTATGTCCTTGTAATTGTTTGTGCTCTGTCCCGCTGGACCGAAGCATACCCAGTCCCAGACTACACTGCTCCGACCACTGCCAGACAGTTGGTTCGTGAATTCTTCCCACGGTACGGTTTGCCCCGTGTCGTGTATTCAGACAACGGACAGCCGTTCTCGTCCGAGCTGATGAGACAAGTTTCCCTCTTGCTAGGATATCAGTGGAGGTTCCACTGTGTCCGACATCCCGAAGCAGCTGGCCTTGTAGAAAGGCATAATCAGACACTAAAAATCCGTCTTGCCAAGATCTGTCAGGAAAAAGGGGTCGACTGGATAGTCGCCCTGCCCGTGGCACTATTCTACATGAGGATGGTCGCCCACTCGAGATCAGGGCTATCCCCGTACGAAGTGGTCTTTGGCAGACCGCCGAATATGTGGGGGACGCCCGTTCCGAAAAAGATCACTGATATTGATTGTAACATGTTGACAGATTACCTTGCCTCCTTGATGTCTGCACTCCAATCATGTCGTTCACAGGTTGCCGCAGCCTTCCCTGACAACACCGATGTAAAGGCGCATGAGGTCCGCCCAGGTGACCTGGTAGTCGTCCGGAATTTCGACCGGAAAAGTCCGCTGGAGCCCCGCTGGAAGTCTCCAAAGACCGTTCTGCTTACCACTAGGACCGCCGTGAAAATCGAGGGGAGAAAGGGGTGGGTCCACACGAGTCACATCAAACTATGCAATGAACTAAAAAACGGACTGAAACAGGACTCTGACTCGTCCACCCCCACCAAAGACTGTGTTGAAGCACAAGACGTTACTGTGCCTAAAAGAGAAAAGACTCCTCAAGAACTTTACCGAATGAAGCTTCGATCTAGCAAGTCAGACAGTTTAATTGTTTAAGTCCTCCCTTAGGTGAATCGGTTAAATAGTTTCTGACATGTATCCCCTAGATCGAGTTAGAGAGAGAGAGGAAAAGAGAAGAACATATTGCAAATCACTTCGTAGTCACTGCATAGTGACACTAATAATCATGTTTATTCTGAGTATTCTAATTATTATTGCCAGCATTCTGCTTCCTATGTACTGGCCTATTTTCAGGCGTGAACAATCTGCTTACAATGTCTCTGCTGAACACACTTTTAGTGAACTTCCTGCACATGAACTCTCTTACAGACTTGCGCTGCGCAACAATACATTCATTAGTATGTTACACCATTCCCATCAGACAAATAATGCTACAGACTGTTGGATATGTGGCCGACTCCCTCCCTACCAGAATTACAAGGGAGCTCTGCCTCTCTTTCCGTACCCATTCACTCACAATGGCTCCTGTGGAGCATGGTTTAAAATAATTAATTCTTTAGATCCTGATATTGCTGTTTTCGATGGGGGCTGGGTTTGGGGAAACTTGAACTTAGTCCTGCTCAACGTCTGTTATCCTGATCAAGAAGGACTTCCCACTCGAATAGGAACTGATCTAGAAAATGAAGTATATGGATTAGGTAATTACACAATTAGCCTTATGATCCTCACTGTTGAATCTGAAACTGCTCCAGTTCTGCCCCATATGTTAGTACTACCAGTCACAGGTGAATTATGTGTTAGCAAGAAAGGTTCAGTACACGTAGGTCATAGTAAATGCACTACTGTGGTCGAGTTCAGTGACCATGGTAAATCGTCTTTTAAAGCTACCAGTCATTCCTACTTTGTTTGTGGTCATACCGCATACATACGTTTGCCTCCAGATTGGGATGGTACCTGTTACATTGCCTTCCTTCTGCCACCTGTTTTCCTAGCTCCTCCTGATTACCATAGAAATACGAATCTAGCACCGAATAGACCCAAAAGAGATATTCCCCTTGTCGACTACACAGAAACGGCATGGGAACAGTACACTGATTTCAATAAAGGATTCTTTTTCTTCCTAGGACCTGTCCAAAACAGTAAATTAATACGCAGATTAATGAGAACACTCGAAGCAGTAGTGAACGAAACTGCCTCCGCTCTAGGTAACTTAACAGAGGAGCAGTCTGCTATACGGACTGTTGTCCTTCAAAATCGTCTTGTGATTGACGTCATCTTGGCAGATAGAGGTGGAGCTTGTAAGGTCATCGGGTCAAGTTGCTGTGTTTTCATTCCACAAAACGCACCATCTGTCTATCAAGCTATCACCCGTTTACATAAAATTGCAACTCAGATACATCAGAATCCAGGCACCTGGACTTGGTCCGGTTGGTTCTGGACTACGTTGACAGCTTGGGGATGGAAGATCTTATCGTTCCTAGGCATTGGCCTTGTTATAGTATTCAGTTGTTGCCTGTGCCTGCAGTGTGGGCCAGCGATATGTGGACTGTGTGCCACATCCTGCATTGAGCATTCCAGTTGCCTCTCAAACAGTCAAAGAAAGAAAGACGAACATATAATGTTACAAGAACAAACTGATCGATTTATGAGGATCGATATATCATGAAGGGTCCGTAGGGAACAAGGAGGGAATGAGGTAATATAAATTTTATGGTCATGTTGTGTTCCCTAGCGAGTACCCCACCGACTCCATGTACGAGTTAAAAGTGCATGTAACTTCCCTCCTGTACCAGCTATGAAGACGCAAATACATTTGCGTCCAACGTTAACTTGTCCTCTTTCAGACCCACCATGAATGGGTTTGATGGTCCGTTCCTAAGTATGCTATGCCAACGTCTTTTTGAAGTGTACTCCTACGTTTTTCAGCCTGGCTGAAAGTAGGCCCTGAATCTCTGCCACCGAGCCTCTTTTCTGGCTTCTGACTGCGAGGGCCTCTGCCCAAGCAGCCCCCGTACCCGTGAACTCTGACTTACTTCTAGCGCGGCCCTCCGTGCTCAGCTCAGCCTGCTGCCTGCCAAGATTGACTATAACCTTCGAGTTATCTGTTTTCCTCCCCGAAGATACATTCCGGCCTGCTAGCTTCAGTAAACATCCTTCCTCAGCTACAGGGCTAAAGGGCCGACCTGTCTTTATGCAAGTAATTCATAGCCTCTGTTGCCATGCTTCCATGGAAGGCCCCATGCCCCCACGCTTCTCATACAGACACTCAGGCGCTTATACACGCACTCACAGCAAGTATAGAATAGCTTCTGCTCTAGAGACCTTTCTGCCCAGATAGCTTAGTTCCTAAACATCAGATATCGGATATGATAGAAGCACAAGTTGATCTGACATGCCAGACTTCTGTCTCTTTCCGCCAGTGTAAATGTCAAGTCCCCTGCACCCCGTCTATCACACGTCATGCAGCTGCGCGCGCATCCAAGCTTCCGGTTTCCGCTGACATTGCAACATTCTGTTAGCACCACCCCTTGGTGCCACCCACTTGCGTCACCTATCAGTGACGTTTCTAGCACACACGCCTAGTTTACGCCTCTTGATGATGTACTAGCACCACGTGTATACTGTTATCTTGTCTTCTCTCAGCTGTTACGCCTCTTACATTGAACATTATGATGTAAATCAAGTATATAAGCTATGTATTGTCAATAAACGACGGCGCGCTCATCTATCCCTTCTGACATCCTGTGTGGTGGTCAGAACATGATATCCTGATTCCTTTATGAGAAATAAAACCCTTAGAAACTCTTACACCACGGACTCTGTTTTCCTTCTTTCCGATTGAGTTATTATTGATTAAGTACTTACCTGCATAGAAATTAAGAGAGTAAATTAATTATTTACATCACTCCCCTATATGATTTATATTGCAAATATGGCGTGGGTCCTATATCTTATAATGAGATATGGGTCCGTTATTGTAAGAAGGATGGTGTCCTTAGTTGGCCACTGCATGGTAGTTTTGAACCAGAGATTCTCGACAACTTAGAAGCGAAATTGTTCAAGAAGAAAGCCCGGCCGGCAATGTTTGATTCTTTCCGTTATTGGCGGAAAGAATCCAAACAGAGAGAAATGAAAAGGTTGAAGAAAGAGCAGAAAGAACAAGAAGAGTTAACTCTAGAGCAAGCGACTAAACAGTTGCAGGCTAACGAGTGTGAGAAGGCCATAGATGTAGCCATTAGAGAGCATAACTTAGCGATTGACAAGTGCTATCCTGCCTTGCCATCGAAAATGGCTAAGATACTGGAGGACTCCGAAAACGATCCTCTGCTATCTTATCTGTTACGGTCACCTCCACCGTATGCACAAGGTGCTACGGCCCCGCCTGTCCCGAATGTTCAGTTGCCGGTTGCTGGACAACCTGGTGCTCCTGCTCCTGTTCCTCAGAATCAAGTTCCTGTACCTCATGTGATGAATGTGAATGTTCCTACAGCTCCTCCTCTTCCTACACTGCCAGCCCCTGTACCTACTGCTCCAGAAACTATTTTCCTCGATACTCCTACTGTTTCATCATCTATTCCTACCTCTACTGCATTCTCTATGTCTGCGAGTGTGCTAACTCCACTTTCTGTTCGTCGAAGAATCACTGATTCTGTTACTAATATGCTGTCTCCTTTATATAAAACTTTGATTAAGACTCCTACTACTGACTCTGTTCAGAGACGGAGTCAGCTTCCAAGTACTGAGGAACGGGGAGTTTTAGATTCCACGGCTCTCAGATGGATTTCGAAGGGTAGAAGATATAGTACGAGAAATGTGTTAGACACATTTATGCAGTGGGGGGAACCAACACAACGATACGTCTTTGATGAGATGTGCTCGTTGTTACGTGAAGAGATAGACGAAGAAGATGTCGAATCAGATTTGGAAGATTTAATTAGGGTTCAAAAGGAGTTTGCTGCTGGAATGATAGTGGGTGAGAATATAAAGGAAGCGATGGAACTCATTTTAAGTTTTAGGAATGATCCATCTCTTCGTTCACCGAGAGATTTAGAAAAAGGTAAAGTGAAGCTAAGTCGCCAATATCCTATGAGGGAGGTTCCTCCAATTTGGCGCGAAGCTGTGCAAGCTGATCATAATGCTGGTATTGTAGCTGCTCCGGCACAGTTCCAACGAGTGTGGATACACATTCCATGGAAGCGAGCAGAAGTGTTAGCGGTGAAACAGGCCTTGCCAGATCCACGTAAGAATCCAGCCGGATATTACAAGGAATTAACACAGACAGTTGAGGCTTGTATAATGAACTTAGCCGACATTGATATGTTGTTTGGTAATGTAGTTCCGCAACCAGTGTGGGCTAAAATTCGTAGAGAGGATCATCAGGCTGCTTTGGGTGGTGATTGGGCAGCTATCACTGCAGCAGATGGTCAACAAATAGGTGGTGCAAAACCCGAACCTTTGATTGCTAATCTGCCAGGTAGAATAATTGATCTAATGAAGACTCTGATGCCCGCATTACGTGTTAATTGGGACAAGTTGTCAGCATGTAGGCAAAAGAAAGACAAAAGTGTCTCGGACTTCTTCACGAGGTTCGAAGAGACTTTTGTAGATCATAGTGGTCAGGATATGAGCACAGAAGGAGGGCAAAGACTGTTTGTAGATAAATTTGTGCATAATTTGTTACCTGAATTATGCAATAAATTGAAAGACTCAGAAAGTGCGTGGGCTGTATCTACGACAGCGCAAATACTTGCGACTGCACAGTACTACGAAAATAGAGATAAAGAGGAAAAGGAGAAATCAGAAAAGAAAACGAAAGATCTAAAAACTAAAGTTCTTTTGCAGCAGGCGTATCCGCCTCGCGCGAATCAGACTAATACGCAGCAAAACTCATACCAAAGGACAGATTATAGTACATCAAGGCCTCAATATCAATGGAATCAGTGCGCGTACTGCAAGAAAGAGGGTCACTATAAAAATGAATGTCCGATCTTAGCACAAAATAATGCAGCAGCAGCTCAGAGAGGTCGTAGTGGTTTTGTGCAGAATTCTAGAGGACGAGGACGAGGTGCTATGCCTCCACAAACGAATGATCGTCCCTCCAATCACTTTGATCAGCGAAATGGACAATCTGCTCAGCAAAATAGATCTCAACAATATCTTGTTGAAGATTATTGTGAAGTAGATGAGGGTTTTCAGCAAAATGGGTACTAGGACGGCCATGGACAGAGAGAGGGAGTAGTATCAGTTCCAGTGGATCAGAGTGGGCCTTATGTCGCAGTAGCAACATCAGGTGTAGTCGAACCGTTTCTGTTGGATACTGGTGCCGCAAAAAGTTCTATCATTCATGCGAAACTCCCTGGCGCACCTTTGTCTGGCTCAACAAATGTTTCCGTAGGTTTTTCAGGCGCCCCTGTGTACAACCCGATATCTGGTCCTTTGTCTATTTCTGTTGGACCGTGCCAATTGAAAGCACCCCTGATTTTGACAACAGGTTGTAATGAAAACCTGCTTGGTTTAGATTTGTTAAAAAGACTATATGCGACATTGTACTGTTCTCCGGAAGGAGTACAGCTTACGTTGGGAAAAAATATCACCTCTCCGATGTATTTGTCAATGGACGCACTCCCGCCGGAGCTACGTTCACTCCCTGATTCTCTTTGGGCGACTGGTCCCAACGATGTAGGTCTCTTAGAAATTCCACCGTATGTAGTAACCTTGAAAACGAATGTAAAATTTCCAAGAATTCCTCAATACAAAATCTCGAGTGAAGGTGAGCGTGCACTTTTATTGATTGTGCAAGACTTGATTAAGAAGGGTGTGGTTGAGGAAACTAGAGGAAATGTCTGTAACAGTCCTGTATTACCGATTCTGAAACGAACTGATCCTACAAAACCTCCAGTTTATAGGTTTGTCATAGACCTTAGAGAAGTTAATAAGATTGTAATCCCGCAGTTTCCTGTAGTGCCAGACATTACTGCCTTGTTAACATTGATTCCTGCCACAGCTACATGGTTCTCAGTTATTGACCTAAAGAATGCCTTTTTCAGCATTCCGATAGCCGAAGAAAGTAGGGATATTTTCGGCTTCTGTTTAGGAGGTCGCAGTTTCAGATTTAAACGCGCTCCACAAGGCTATTGTGAAAGTCCATCAATTTACAGTCAAGCATTAAAAAGTCAGTTAGATTCTTTTGTCCTTCCTCCAGGTTCTGCCCTTGTACAGTACGTAGACGATCTTTTAGTGGCTGCCGATGACAAGGAAACTTGCAAAGCAGCTACAATTTCCCTATTGCATCATTTGTCTAATTTGAATCACAAAGTGTCTCCTTCCAAGATGCAATACTGCTGCCAAGAAGTGACCTACCTAGGTCATCTCTTGTCAAAGGAGGGAAGGAAGTTGACCCCAGAAAGAATAAAAGCCATTACGCAGATAAGTGTTCCACGCACACAGAGAGAAGTACGTGCCTTCCTAGGTATTACCTCTTATTGTAGGCAATGGATTCCAAATTTTTCTCTTTTAGCGAAACCATTGGTAGCTTTGACTGGGAAAAATGTTCCGAGTCCGGTGCCATGGTCTGATGAATGTCAAGAGAGTTTTACTGAATTACGAAAAGCATTGTGTTCAGCTCCTGTATTGGGTACACCTGATTACAGCAAGCCATTCACGCTCTACGTTCACGAAAGAGAAGGTTGTGCGTTGAGTGTTCTGACGCAGAAGTTTGGTGATAAACAACGCCCTTGTGCGTATTTTTCATCAACATTAGATCCGGTAGCTAGAGCGTTGCCTAGTTGTTTGAGAGCTACAGCGGCAGCTGCAGTTTCCATTCGACAATCTGCTGGTTTGGTGATGAACAATATGCTAGTGGTCATGGTTCCTCATGCAGTGGATACACTCATGAACCGAACGAAGACACAACACCTTACTAGTGCGAGATTATCTGGTTACGAGCTGACATTACTAGCGAGTCATATTCAGATCAAAAGATGCAATGTATTGAATCCAGCAACATTGTTGCCGACTGATCAAGAGTCGAGTGATTCTGAGCCACATGACTGCTATTTTAAAACGGAGGAAGAGACAAAAGGACGTATCGATTTGAAAGATACTCCCCTATCAGATCCGGATGGTACGCTGTATGTGGACGGGTCATGTTTTAAATTGGAGAATGGTGATGTGACTGCTGCCTACGCAGTAACGACTTTGAAGACGATTGTGGAGACTGCAAGAGTAAGTCAGAATTCTGCCCAAGCTGCAGAATTAATAGCTCTAACGAGAGCGTGTGTTTTAGCTGAGGGAAAGAGAGTGAATGTGTTTACAGATAGTCAGTACGCATTTGGCGTGGCCCATAGTTTTGGCCGATTGTGGAGAGAAAGAGGTTTCATTACGTCCCATGGGACTAAGATCCAACATGGTCAGCTAGTTAACGACTTGTTGGAATCTCTAACCTTACCGACTGAAGTTGCGATTGTGAAGTGCAGTGCTCATAAAGCAATCACGGATGATGTTGGTCGTGGGAATGCTTTTGCTGATGAAATTGCTAAACAGACAGCTAGAGACACGATGAGTAGAATGTATGTTGCTACGTCTGCAAGATGGATTGCTGAGTCTGGAATGTGTGAGGACACTATGGAAAGTGTGAAAGAGATTCAGAAAGAAGCGACTGAGGAAGAGAAACGTGTATGGAGAGAAAGTACGGGCAAGTTGGACTCGAATGGATGTTGGATTGATTTGACAGAACAGCAGCGTTGGATGTTGCCTGATGCGTATGTGCTTGCAGTAGTGACGATGGCGCATGGAATGGCGCACATAAGTTCTAAAGGGATATGTAAGATGTTGGCTCCGGTCTGGAAGAATGAGGGAATCAGTAAGTGTGCAGAGAGAGTGGTGAAAAATTGTATGGTGTGCTTGATGCATAATCCTGGCAAGGGAACTCCAACTCCAGCTGGTCATTTCGCTCCTCCTTCCTGCCCCTTTGAAGTGATTCAGTTAGACTTCATTCACATGGAACGCTGCAACAATTTAAAGTACGTCCTGGTGGTAGTTTGTGCTTTTTCCAGGTGGATAGAAGCATACCCACTAAAGGACAACACTGCTCTATCTACTGCCAAAGTTCTTCTCAAGGAATTTTTTCCTAGGTATGGAATGCCACGGATTGTATGGTCAGATAACGGAAGTGAGTTTATAGGGAAAGTTATGCAGAGTGTGTGTGCCGGCCTAGGATTGAAACAGAAATTTCATAGTGCAAACCATCCCCAGTCTGCTGGTTTAGTCAAGGGTTATAATGGCACCCTCAAGCTTAAGATAGCCAAAATACAAGCATCCACAGGTTTAGCTTGGCCAGACGCACTTCCTTTGGCCTTGTTATCAACGAGAGCAACAGTGCATTCTAGAATAGGGCTTTCTCCATACGAGATTGTGTTTGGCCGCCCGGCAAATATCTGGGGTGTGCCGAGGCCTAAACAATTTTGCTCCATTGAATATCCTATGTTGATAGACTACCTTTACGACTTGACTGCTAAATTGAGTCTTATTCATCAACAGGTCTTCGATGCTTTGCCAAAACCTCCGGAGAGTCCAGGGCATCAACTGAAACCCGGCGACCACGTGGTGGTCAGAAACTTCGCGAGGACAAAGAATCTTCAGCCTCGCTACATCGGCCCCTTCCAGGTCCTGCTGGCAACGAGGACAGCCGTACGTGTCGCTGGCCGCAAACACTGGATCCACGCTTCTCACGTAAAGCGTGTTCCGTTGCCACTGCCGTACGACGACTGGGTGAAGAAGGGAATTGGTGCCTCCGAATCTGAAATCACCCCGAAATTTATCCCTTTCAGCGATGCCGATTTGATTACTGACACTTCAAAACCTGACTCTCCTCCTGAAAAAACTCCTTTGAACACTGAACATTTGTCTCCAGCATCAGAAGAAACTTTGTTATCTGCGAACTTAAACTCTGCAACAGCTGCTAGTGATACACTATTTTCCGATCAGACAGTACCAGCGAAGCAGAGATACAACCTTAGAAGCCATAAAAAGGACAAATAAAGCAGGCAACTGCATATTGTGATTTTGATATACATATATTGAACCTTTTGCCTTCAGCCAGGAAGTTTGCTATTGTTTATTGTTTTTAAATTGCCTTGCCGTCTGGGTAGCCGTAGGGTCGTGGCTGTGTGCCTAGTTTGAATTTGCAGGGGTCTGACACAAGGTCGATCTTTCTGTTAGTTCTGGGAACTCCCAGGGCTGATAGAGGCATTTTCATCTACGTACACATCATCAGTGGTCGCGAGCGGATTGTAGAAGATGGAGCTTCCTGCGCTGCAACGAGAAAATGTGATTTACGTTCGCAGAAACAGACTTAATAGAATTCTTCACAGCAAATGTTTTCTGATGCAATGTGCCATTACATTTTGGATTGTTTTAGCAACATTGGTGGGTGGAATCGTCTTTAGCATAAATTTGATTTTTGTGCCAGTTACTACAGTACCTCCCCTTGATCCTGCTATTTCTACTGTTTCTTCTATACACTCATTTCACTCATTTCCTGAACATGAGCAAGCCAGACGCTCAGAATTTACCAACAACACTTTTGTACAGCTCTTGCACCAACACCAACTGGTAGTTAACACTACAGACTGCTGGGTGTGTGGCTTGATACCTCACACTATGGATAAAGGTATTCCATATCTGGTTTTGCCTTACAGCTATAATGGATCATTTCAGGCCTTCCAAACCATCTTTGCTTATGCCCTTGAAACCTATCCTCCACGTCCACCACGTTCCACTAAATATAACTCTGCTAACAAAGCCTTAGTCCAGGGAATTATTGACATGGTCAAGAACGTCAATAATACTCCATCATACCCTAGAGACGAATTGCGAGTGTATTTAAGTTGGAATACTTCAGAGTATCGCCTTAGTTTAGGAGAAAGCAAGCGTAAAAGCTCAACTCCAATCTGGGTCGTACCTCACCGAGGTCAGGTCTGTTTGCAAGGTAATGGGAGAAATCCAAGAGCTCAGCTAGGGAGGAGTGAGTGCGTAGAGACTTATGTGTTTCCGGCTAACTTTTCCCCTGCCTTTCTCACTGCTAGGGGTACCTATTTCATTTGTCGAGACAGAGCTTATACATGGTTGCCTGCCGACTTCTCAGGATCATGTTATATTGCTCGATTATTGCCTCCGACATACACTGCTTCACCTGATTACCACCGAACCAGAGTAGCAAGAGGTGTCTTCAGCAAGGAAGATACCGCTGGTCAGGAAGCCGGAGACTTCTTCAAAGGCTTCCTTCCGTTCTGGGGACCTATGGCCAATAGTAGAAACATACGTCAGCTAACACGGGTAGTTGAATCTACTATTACCGAAACTGCTGGTGCCCTTAGCAATCTGACAGCTGAGCTTCAGGCGGATAGGCTCATGACGTTGCAGAACCGTATGGTTCTAGACGTTATACTTGCAGATCGAGGTGGGGTATGCAGAATGATCCAATCGAGCTGCTGTGTCTTTATTCCTAATAATGCTCCAACAGTCTATGAGGCGATCTCTAAGTTGCACAAAATTTCAGACTCCATACATGTAGACAAAGGAAACTGGTCCTTCATGGAGTGGTTTTGGACTCTGATCTCAGCGTGGGGATGGAAGGTTCTAATGGTCATTGGTGTCATCCTAGTATTCCTATTCTCATGTTGTCTGATTATCCAGTGTGGTCCTGCTCTGTGTAGTCTTTGTGCTGCGACTTGTCTCAGAAAACCACCTGCGTTTGGTGAAAAGACACGAGAAAGGATGATGATACAACAGCATGTCACTGACCTGATGAGTATAGAACTAGATTCTGACATAGACTGAGTAATTGCCTATGTAAGGGCAAAAGGAGGGTCTGAGGTTCCGTGACGGTTCCGTGACGACTTGAACCCGTGTTTTCAAGTTCGTCGGAAATACATAATATTGGTATCAGTGAACCGCAAATGATCCATTTAGTATATCCTAGTGTTTTCGCTACGCTACGAGCAAGAGCACTCCTTCCATTGACATATTTCTGATATACCCACGGCATCCATCTTAGATCATGGCCGCCATTTTGTGTTTCCTTGCCCTCACATATGCAATAGCCTCTGATCACTTTATTCACTCCACTTTGATTAAGGACACGTAGCCTTAGCCGGAGATTCACCCTTTTATGACACGTGCACCTTAAACCAGATCACGCTGTAGCTGCATGACTCGACAAAGGCTGCCTCCTCTGCCCGAGGCCAGTCCTGCCAAACTGGTCTTCGTGTCCATTGTACCTGATCATGATTAGGCGGCCGAAGCCGGTAGCCTTGCCCATTTACAACCCACAAACATCCCTTATCCCACTTTTCTATCTTCCACACCTGGCTCTGTTTCTTTCTTTCTGAATCTTTATTAGGGGGAGGTAACGAACTTTACGATGAGGCGGTCCGGGTCCTGAATGCAATATTGACAGGGAATTGTGACAAACTAGTGGGAACCCCTCTCTTCGCGATGTTTGGCCTCAGATATTATCGACGGTTCCTGTGTAACACCAAATATTTATTGTTTTAGACACAAAGGTTTTGGGAATGTATTACATGTAAAGAATTCACCCCCAGCTTAAAATTTCGTATATAAGGAGCAACCCACTTTGTACAAATCGAACAGGCTCCTAGTCTCTGCCCGTGTGTAGATTCTGTGACTTCTGTGTCCCTGCAGTAATAAACCTTTGGTCTTTGACGCCACCATCGAGAAGCCCGTGTTTCTGTTCATTTGTGCACCAAGGCAGGTGGAACTCCGGGGTCTTTGGGTGTTGTACCCTGACACCTCTGGACGGAACCAAAAAGTCCAGAACTCCAAACAGGAGGAAACACGTGAGTGATGCCCTTTGAAGATTCTATTGACAACAGGGGACTTGAAAAGAGAAGGCTGATCAGGCAGCCTTAAAAAGGCTAAAATGGTAGGGAGGTAGCCCTTGATAGTGCCCAGAGCAGAGCCCTGCTGGGCAAGAGAAAGAAGAAAGAGGAGAACCTCTGAAAGGGGGGCAGAAAGGGGATCCACAGCCTTTGCTGTGCACCATGCCACAAATTTGTTCCACCTGCAGGCGTATACCGATTTTGTGGAGGGACGCCTGGCTGCCACAATTGCATCACAGACTTCAGGAGGCAAGTCAAATTGCCTCAACTGTCGCAGCTCAATCTCCACGCATGGAGGTGGAGACTGGACAGGTTCGGATGGAGGACAGTCCCCTGCTGCTGCGACAGAAGGTCCTCCTGAAGAGGCAGACAAATCGGGGGATCGACTGACATGCTGAGTAGCTCGGGATACCAGTATCTTCCTGCCCAGCCCGGAGCCACAAGGATGACTTGGGCCTGGTCGCGCCTGATCTTCTTCAGCACTCTGGGCAGAAGTGGTATAGTGGTATAAGTGGCTCCACTCGCGACAAAAAGTGTCTCCGAGCGAGTGCCGCCTTGGAAATTCCAACGCTCAGAATATATGACATTGCGCATTCTCTTCGGTGGCGAATAGATCTAACCAAGGCTCTCCCCATCGCTGAAAGAGACCTTGCGCCACGTCTGAGTTCAGACGCCATTCGTGATCCATCATGCACTGGCGGCTGAGTTCGTCCGCCCTGGAGTTCAGGGAACCTGCCAGGTGTTGAACCACCAGGGTGACGCCCTGGTGTTCCAGCCATTGCCGGAGGCGCAGAGCCTCCTGACAAAGGGTCCACGACCCAACCCTGCCCTGTTTGTTGCAGTACCACATGGCGGTGGTGTTGTCCGTGAACACCTGCACTACACTTCCCCGGAGAGAGGGAAGGAATGCCTTCAGTGCAAGTCGGATCGCCCGCAGCTCCAAAAGGTTGATATGGAGCCGGGACTCCGCCGGAGACCAGAGGCCTCTGATCTCCGCCTCTCCCATGTGGCCCCCCCAGCCCAGGAAGGACGCATCGGTCACTACTAGGTGCTCTGGTTGGGGTAGGGAGAGGGATCTGCCGTTGACCCTGTCACCAGGTAGGTCGCCCCCCTCAGCCGCCACATGGTCCTCCAGTGCCACTGTCCCGCTGCCGCTACCCGCTGTGTCCTGAACTGCTTGGTTTGCCTGATTCCGACCTTTATTGTGTTGCCATTGTTTTCTTTTACTGTTGTCTTTTTTCACTTACTGGTGCCCTTTGTGCCCGCTCCCCCCCTGCCCCCTTTTTAGGTTTCGCCTGGCGTCCACTGCACAGCAGTGTTCGCGCAGGCGAAATCTTTTGTTTAACAGTACGGGGCTTTAACCCGCCTCTCTCTTCCATTGGCTAGCTCCATAAATGGAGGCTAGCCATTGGAAGAGAGATACGTCAGTCATTGTGGGAGCTAATTTGTGGGCGTTCCGGTGATTTTTTCTCTCTCCGCCTCTTTTCGTACGTCATGCGGCGGTGGGCGTTTTTTTTTTTTTTTGTCTCGGCATGTTTTTGTCATTTCCAACGTGTGCTTTGTAGCGGTGGGCTGCGCGATTTCACTTTCCTTGATTTGCTAGCAGGTAAGCGGCATTTTGTGCTACTTTTTTTTATCCCGTTCCCGCCCCCCCCTCCCGCTGTCCGTGTGCCCGTTCCCGCCCCCCCTCCCACTGTCCGTGTGCCCGTTCCCGCCCCCCGTCCCGCTCTCCGTGTGCCCGTTAACCCGCCCACCTCCCGCTGTCCGTGTGCCCGTTCCCTCACCCCTCCGCTGTCCGTGTGCCCGTTCCCACCCCCTCTCCCGCTGTCCGTGTGCCCGTTCGAATCCGTGGCCCGTCTCTCGCTAGATTTTCACCCAAAGTGTCTCCATGGCTGCAGCAGGCAGGGGTAAAGGGACTCCAGGCGGAGCCGGTGACTGTGCGGAACATATGGTATGTATTAGAGGTATTAGTGGGAGAGCTGAGGAGGGGGAGAGGGCAGGACTTTTGTTTTCCCTTTCTTGTAAAACCATTAGTTCGCTCACGGCAGTCATCTGATGCCTGGTATTGAGTTACACGGTGCTGGAGTGTTTTTTTGGTTCCGATGTTTCATTTTATGTCTGTTTCATTCAAACTAACCACACACATTGCTCCGGAACTTGTTGTTCTCATTCCTCCGAAGATGGCGGCCGGGCAGTAGCTTACTTGGGAAGCTCCGCAGCTCGGACCCTTTTCTCTTGTTTGGCTTCGGCAGCCCCCAGGATGTCTCCATGATGCCGGAGGTGTGGTCTCCCCCGCCGTGCCCGAACGCCATGAGCCTCGGTGTCCTCCAGCCCCTCCCGTGTTCCGCTCCCCCCTCCGGCACCCCCGTCCATGGTATTTTCATTTCATTTATGTTTTCTTCTCTCGCCTTTCTTCAATGTATTGCTTTCTGTTTGTCTTTTTTAGTTTCCCTTTCATTTTGGTACTCGTATTTAATTCCTGGCAGTTCTCTAAATCTTCACATTTCCTTCATTTGTGTGTTCATCTGTTTATCTCTTTTGAGTGTTCGTAGTGCTCATGTCCCCCCCACCACCCTGACTGTTGTTGTGCTCGAGTCCCCCCTACACCCCTGACCCTCGTTGTGCTCATGCCCCCGCCCCCCTGACCGTCGTTGTGCTCGAGTCCCCCCCACCCCCTTGACCCTCATAGTGCTCGTCCCCCCCACCCCCTGACCCTCGTTGCTGCTCCAGCTTTTGTATATTTTCACACAGGGTTTACCTGCAGTCGCCGTGGGGTGGCGCACCACACAGGATTCACATCTCTTCTTTGCCCCAGTTCTAGCTTAACTTTGAAGTGCCCTCCATCCCCACCCCACCTGCCAGCTTTCCATTAGTTACTCGTGTTCATCACTTCAGACGAATGTCCTGCTTTTCAGGCCCATATTAATTTCCTTATGATGCTGGAAGCCTCCTCTGTCTGCGTCCAATCAAAAGATAGCTCAGCTGGTTAATCTGCCTGCTGCCAAGAATTATGTGCAATCTGCACATCAAGAGTTTTGCTGATCCATCCGGGCGGATTGAATACTTTTCATTCAGAGGTCGGTGACTCCAGTACTACTTTTGACCCCTGATCACAACTAGGGGCTAATTCGGTTTCTGATGAAAACCCCTGTTGTGCCGGAAACGGATTTCAATCAAGACTGAAATTACGCTTGTTATTTGCCCATGCTCAAATTGCACACCCACACTGTTTGCCAGTAAATGTTCATCCGGTAAAATCATGGTGAGTACCTTCATTGTAAAAGGTGTAAAATTCCGATTTGTACACCAAGGTGGAAAAAAAATATCAGACTTTACATTAGCACATAGGCATCTGGTTAGGGGTGCAATTTTCCACTCGAATCAGAGTTCGACACTTTGAAATGATGAAGAACACGATTAGTATGCTATTACCCGCCTTAGGTGTGCACAAACAGTGCTGTCTGTTATCAGCCACGGGTGGAAACACACTCACTCACTCTCACACATAAACTCTCACACACACAAACTAGTTTTTGCAGCGAGATTGCTGGTGTTTCTTTTATTTGCAATGTCAAGATTAGGGAGAGCTCCCCCAGGGCCGGGCGCATGACGACTTCTCCACGAATTGTTCTGTGGAAGAGACACAAGGGGGCGCTGTGCTTGCTTCCCTGCCCCCTGGCTGTGCTTGCTTCCCTGCCCCATGGCTGTGCTTGCTTCCCTGCCCCCTGGCTGTGCTTGCTTCCCTGCCCCCTGGCTGTGCTTGCTTCCCTGCCCCCTGGCTGTGCTTGCTTCCCTGCCCCCTGGCTGTGCTTGCTTCCCTGCCCCCTGGCTGTGCTTGCTTCCCTGCCCCCTGGCTGTGCTTGCTTCCCTGCCCCCTGACTGTGCTTGCTTCCCTGCCCCCTGGCTGCACTTGCTTCCCTGCCCCCTGGCTGCACTTGCTTCCCTGCCCCCTGGCTGCGCTTGCTTCCCTGCCCCCTCGTTGTGCTTGCTCTCCTAGGTGTGTGTGTGTGGCTCTGGGTGTGTGGGGCTCTGGGTTTGTGGGTGTGTGGGGCTCTGGGTGTGTGGGTGTGTGTGGCTCTGGGTGTGTGGGTGTGTGTGGCTCTGGGTGTGTGGGTGTGTGTGGCTCTGGGTGTGTGTGGCTCTGGGTGTGAGTGTGTGGCTCTGGGTGTGTGTGTGTGTGTGTGTGGCTCTGGGTGTGTGGGTGTGGCTCAGGGTGTGTGTGTCTCTGGGTGTGTGTGTGTGTGTGGCTCTGTGTGTGTGTGTGTGGCTGGCTCTGGGTGTGTGTGTATGGCTGGCTCTGGGTGTGTGTGTGTGGCTGGCTCTGGGTGTGTGTGTGTGGTAGTAATTGCTGTCTGCTGAGCTCGTCCAGTAGGGTACAATAGTTCTTACATTTGCGAGAGATTAAGCTGTTGGCAATGTAAATTACAATGCCATTTATTTATCCGTTTTCAAAACCAACACATAAATAAAATGTTTGTCATTTACAATGCCAATAGCTCTAACTTTTGCAAAGGCGAAACCGTTGCATTGTAAATGCTTGTTCCTGTTGTATCAACCCGCGAGCTTTCCCGCCGCTGCCTCCCTTGAGACCCCTCCCCCTGGTGCCCCATTCGCCGCCCCGCTCCCGCCTGCTCCTCCCTCCCACAGCCCCTCATATGGGGGCCGCGCAAGCGCCAAAGGCAAGCACATCTGCGCCTGATCCGCGCCCAGCGCCAGAACCCCTGGCCCCTGCCGAAACCAAGAAACCAGACGGAGATACACCACCACCATCCACGCACTCAACACCGGCCAATCATCTGCCTGCTACCAAGCCACCCCGAAGCGCACCCACAGACCCTTCTCCTGCCAAGTCTGCAAATTCACCTGCGTCTGAACCTGCACCCCACCACCCGGACCAGGCAACAACAACAACCACCTTAAGTGCATCCTGCTCAACACCCTCTCCATCCGCAAGCACACTGTCGAACTCTAGGACCTCCTCAACACAACAGCACCAGACGTCGCCTTCCTCACAGAAACCTGGATGAACGCCTCCTCAGCCCCCGACATCTCCATAGCCATCCCGGACGGCTACAAGATCACTCGAAAGGACCGCGTCAACCAAACCGGAAGAGGAATCACCATCATCTACAGGAACACCATCGGCGGCACGACCAACTCCGAAGATGCCCTCCCCACCTACACTTCCAGATCCACACCGACCCCAAGACCACCCTCAAAGGAACCCTTATCTACAGAACCCCGGGCCTACGCACACAATTCAGTGAAGCCATCACCGACTTCATCAGCCCACATGCCCTCGCCTCATCAGACTACATCCTCCTAGGTGACCTGAACTTCCACCTGGAGAACAACAACACCACCACCACCACCCATCCTGCTCGACAACCTCGCCAACCTCAGACTCAAGCAACTGGTAAACACCCCCGACCACACACTCGACCCCATCTTCTCTGCCAGCAGCCATGTTGCTTTCAGCCACTCCACCGGACTACACTGCACCGACCACAGCTGCATCCACTTCACCTTTAAGAAGACCACATCCCAGCACCGCCCGCAACAGATCCCGCAGATGCTGGAGCAAAGTCACCACAGACCAGCTAACCACATCACTGAGCCAGAACCCACCAATCAACACTACTGACACCAACGACGCAGACGCCCTTGCACCACTGAAGAACCCTCCAAGCAAGCCCAGCAACAGGAAAACCACATGGTTCACGGACAATCTCACAGAATCGAAGAAATCCTGCCGAACCCTCGAGAAAACCTGGCCCGGCGAACAGACGACAGAAAACCGGACAGCCCTCAAGAACGCTACTCGCAAACACCACCAGCTGATCCGCACCACCAAAAAGACATCGTTCAAAGAGCGGCTGGACAACAACACACACAACAGCAAGGAACTCTTCAGCATAGTAAAAGAGCTCTCAAACCCCAACGCAGCAACAACATCACACTGTCTCAAGAACTTTGCAACTCCCCTGCCACGTTCTTTCACCGCAAGATCACCGATATACACGACAGCTTCGGCGCCCAGACTCCGCCCCCAGCCACCGAACCAACGCCCCCTACAACCACCCTCAGTGCTTGGACTCCCATCAGCACTGATGACACCGCCCACGCTATGAACACCATCCACTCCGGCACTCCTTCCGACCCATGCCCTCACCACATCTTCAACAAAGCTGACACCATCATCGCACCCCACCTACGGAATGTCATAAACAACTCTTTTGCGTCCGCCACTTTCCCAGAGAGCTGGAAGCACGCAGAGATCAACGCCCTATTGAAGAAACCCACAGCGGACCCTAAAGTCCTCACCCACGCACACAAGGCGCTCCACGACATAGACCCCGAATACCCCAACAACCGCCTCACGTTCCACACTCCAACCCGCAAACTCCGCTCCGCCAGTGTCGCCCTCGTCACCGTCCCACAGATCAGCAGAACCACCACCGGAGGAAGATCATTCTCCTACCTGGCGGCCAAGACGTGGAACTCCCTCCCCGCCCACCTACGACTGACCCAGGACCACCTCACCTTCAGGAACACCTCAAGACCTGGCTCTTCAAGCAGTAGCAGGACCCCCCCTCCCTTCAGCGCCTTGAGACCCTTACAGGTGATTGATTGACGCAATCGCAGTCCGTGAGCCACCACTGCAACTGTCTCGCAGTGCCCTCCGAGATCAGGACGTGGTCGGACAGCTTGCCCTGAATGCTGGGCCCACTGAAAATTCAGGTCCCACTGCAGAGCCCGCATCCGCAACCTGGTGTGCTGCACCAGAAGAATGCAGGAGGCCATCAGCCTCAGAAGCTGTAGCATCAACCTGACCGAGACTTGGGATAAAGGCTGAAAAATCGGATTCAGAGCCTGAATATCCCGAACCCGCTGTTCGGGAGGATAAACCCGAAACTGCGCCGAGTCCAGAACCGCTCCGATGAAGAGGAGCTTCTGAGAGGGACACAGGTGTGACTTCGGCACATTGATGGAGAACCCCAGCAGGTGCAAGAGGTTGGCCGTAGTCTGGAGGTGGCTGACGACTGTCTGGGGTGAGCCGGCCTTCAACAACCAGTCATCGAGATGAACAAGTTACTTACCTTCGGTAATGCTTTTTCTGGTGGATTCCTCACCTTGTGAATATCCCCCTGCATCAGCAACGTTCGGAAAATTATTTTGTAGCACACCGGCGTGGATTCCTCACCTTGTGAATGTCCCCCTGCATCAGCAACGTTCGGAGAATTATTTTGTAGCACACCGGCGTGGACGACGTCACAGGAGCACGGCATCGCGCGCGACTCCGACTGACGTCACGGACTCCATATTAGGCCTACGTCGGCGTGATGACATCAGTTCCGCCCTTTTTTCCGTGCCTTCGAGGCACCCGGACGGACCAATAACAGTAGACAAATACATATACAACGTACCCAGTACAGAATATCCCAAAAAACACACACATAGTGTGTAGACAATGCATGAAAAACACCATATATAACAAATATATATATATATATATATATATATATATATATATATATATATATATATATATATATATATATATATATATATATATATATATGAAGAAACCTCTTTCCTGGAAAAGAAAGAGCGGAGGCCAGAGGGGGATTCTTTGGAGGTTCTTTAATTCAAAGATGCATAAATTGATGGCTGCGAATGCATTTTGACGTGTCAGTTGCCTTCTTCAGCGCCCTGCACCAACTGAAAGTCTCACAGTAATTCCCACAATCCTGCTTCGCTACATGATGCGGACGGCATCAGACTCCTGCCCTAGTTGAATGAACTCACCTGTTGGAGGTCATGTGAGCATGAATGGACTCCAACTCCCAGAAGGCAACATGATCATGCTGCTGGGCCGGTGGTGTGGGGGGAAAATAAGTGATAGCCACAGATCCAATGTCTTTTGCAGATTTGGGTGATTCGACTCCTTTTAATGCACCAATGTCCCAAAACGCCTCCTCGGGTCCCCTCAGACCGCTGCAACCAAGCAAACAGGAAAATCCATGTGCGGGGACAGCCGCATCGCTGTACAACGTCCTAACGGGGGTAAAATACCACCCACCGCACTTCTCTCCCTCACTTGCTTCGGTGGACACCGGATTTCTCGATCCCTCGAGACAATGATTCACTGCAGGCAGTGCGTTGCCTGTCTTATCCGGGTCACTAACGCAGCAGGGCCATCCGTACCACGCTCCTGGCTTTGCTCTGAATATATGAAGAAACCACTTTCCTGGAAAAGAAAGAGAGAGACCTTGTGAATGTCCCCCTGCATCAGCAACGTTCGGAAAATTATTTTGTAGCACACCGGCGTGGACGACGTCACAGGAGCACGGCATCGCGCCCGACTCCGACTGACGTCACTGACTCCTTATTAGGCCTATGTCGGCGTGATGACATCAGTTCCGCCATTTTTCCGTTCCTTCGAGGCACCCGGACGGACCAATAACAGTAGACAAATACATATACAACGTACCCAGTACAGAATATCCCAAAAATACACACAGTATGTAGACAATGCATGAAAAACACCATATATAACATATATATATATATATATATATATATATATGTATATATATATATATATATATATACACATAAATGCATTTAAAGATTGTCATAAACTCAGGTATAGAAGAGTGGACAACGGGGAGGTGGGTGGGTCAGTGAGGAATCCACAGGCAGATACTGTATCCACCAGAAAAGCGTCACCGAAGGTAAGTAACTTGTTCTTCTGATGGACACATCTGCCAGTGGATTCCTCACCTTGTGAATAGATTCCCATAGCAGTCCCCACTCCCGGAGGAGGGTGTACACTCCTCTATACCAGAAAATCTTTAAGGACAGAGCGCGCAAAATGGCCGTCCCTCCTCATCTCACTATCCAAGCAGTAATGCTTTGCAAAAGTGTGGAGGGAGGCCCATGTCGCTGCTCTACAAATGTCCTCTACAGGTACACCTCTAGACAAAGCAGATGATGATGACTTTGCTCTAGTAGAATGAGCCTTTATACCCTCTGGAGGTTCCTTACCAGCCAGGGCGTACCAGATCTTGATGCATAGTATGATTCATCTTGAAAGTGTGCGTTTGTGCTCAGCTCTTCCTTTCTTGCAACCAGCAAATCCAACAAAGAGCTGTTCATCCACTCGATAGTCTCTTGTCCTATCAAGATAAAAACTTACCGCCCTCTTAGGGTCCAGACTGTGAAGTCGCTCCTCCTCCTTGGAAGGGGGAGGGGGAGAATAGAAGGTAGGAAGGGTAATGGACTACCCCAGATGGAAAGTGGTTACCACCTTAGGCAGAAAAGCAGCCCTGGTCCTAAGTACCATTCTTTCAGCATGAATGGTCAAGAATGGGGGTTTCAAACCAAGAGCTTGAAGCTCACTTACCCTCCTTGCCGAAGTAATTGCGACAAGAAAAACAGTCTTAATAGACAAAAGTCTCATAGGACACCTGTGTAAAGGTTCAAAAGGAGAACCCATTAAGTAAGTAAGAACTAGGTTCAAGTCCCATTGAGGCACAATAAAGGGAGAAGGAGGAAACGTATTTGTTAAAGCCTTTAAAAAACTCAATACAACAAAGACGGTTGATCCGGTAAACAAACAAAGCTGATAAATTTGAACCGACCGACCGCAAAGGGAAGGGAGGAAGGCCTTGAGTGCTAGACGTATTGCCCGCAACTCTAGAAGGTTGATGTGAAGCAACCTTTCCTCAGGAGACCAAAGACCCTTGACCTCCAGATCCCCCAGATGAGCACCCCACCCTAGAGTGGATGCATCCAATATCGCTGTGGCCACAGACGGAGGAGTTTGAAAAGGCTTTCCTTGAGACAGATTGCCCTCCACGCTCCACCAAGATAGATCTGCCGTAGATTCTCTGGAGATCCTCACTGACTCCCTGAGATCCCCTTGGTGCTGATACCACTGCCTGCGGAGGCACCACTGGAGCTCTCTCATGTGCCAGCATGCATGGTTGACCAACAGAATGCAAGAAGCCATCAGACCAAGCAGACGAAGGACCTTCAGGACTGGAACAACCGCTCCATTGTAAAATAAAGGAATCATTTCCTGTATGTCGTGAATCCTTTGAGGTGGAGGGAATGCACGACATACAGTTGTGTCCAGTACCGCACCTATGAACAGGTTGCGCTGGGAGGGCACCAGGTGAGATTTGGGTACATTTATCGAAAAACCCAACCTGTGCAACAACTGAGTTGTCTTTTGCAGATGATGGAGCACTATCTCCGGAGATTCTGCTTTGATAAGCCAATCGTCTAGATAAGGGAATACTGGAATACTGGAATCCCGGACCTTCTGAGATGTGGAGCCACTGCTCGGAAGGACGGTCCAGGAAAACGCCCGTACGACACTAAGGGGAGAAGCTTGAAACGTAACAGGAATCCCTCCTTTTTAAGAAAATCACCGTCATACAAGTAAGAGCGAGCGCCTACAAGATATGGTCTCAGAAGTAAAAACTCGAAATTAAAAGTGGGCGAAGAAAGGAAAGACCGTCCTTCACAGGATTCATTTAATAATGAAATCCAGGAATATTGATATCTGACCCAGAGGGCGGAGTAGTGGAAGAAAATTACAAAAACCCACTCCCATTAAGAGGAATATCTGCAAAATAAAGAAATCAAGATATTTTCCATACCGGTCGAGAATCGCCAATTGACTAAAGCGACCGACTTACAGCTAACCTGAGAGTGATTTTAATTCAAATACTGTCCTGAAGAAGGTGACGACTCAAATCACCGAAACGCCGCGTCAACATATTTTGTGTGATAATTTGTTGTATCAGGAATTTTCAATGCAGAACTACTTTGCGTGATAAATTGTTGTATCAAATGTTTTTACTGTATTTTATGAATAAATGTGAAAACTCTTAATATTCAAAGTTGGTATGAACAGATAATAATATCTAAAAATAAAAATATTTTTGTAAGTAAAATCACATCTAGTGTATACATCCTCATCATTTACTAATGTACTGGTATTTAAGATTATAGCAATTAAGGCTAGTTACAACTGACTGTGAAATTTGTAAATCTTTATGCAACTTTAGATACGACAGTTGGCTCACCCTGTGTCCTTGATTCGAACCCCCCAGAGACTTAAGTCTTTTCTTTTAATACATGAAAAGGGAATCCTTACTCTTGTGGAGCCACCACAGCCATCAACCTTGGTGAAGACTCGAGGCGCAGTAGTAAGACCAAACGGTAGAACCGCAAACTGGTAGCGTTGCGATCCCACCGTGAAGCGGAGATACCTTCTGTGCGACTTCAGAATGGGTATATGGAAATAAGCATCCTGTAAGTCGATCGACACCATCCAGTCTTCTTCCATCAGCGCTTGAGGAACCTGCGCAAGAGTGAGCATCTTGAACTTCTCCTGCTTTAGGTAAAAGTTCAAGATCCTGAGATCCAGGATTGGACGAAGTCTGCAATCGTTCTTGGGAATCAGGAAATACCAGGAGTAGCACCCCAGACCCCTTTCCTCCTCCGGAACCACCTCTATCGTACCCTTTTTGAACAGTACTTGTACTTCTTCCTGTAGGAGAAACAGGTGGTCCTCTGAGCAAAAACCTTGGCAAGGAGGGTAATTTGGGGGAAATTCCCGAAAGGGAAGAGCATACCCATTCTCTACGAGATTGAGAACCCAAAGATCTGATGTAACCGATTCCCAATCCCGTAGAAAATAAGTAAGCCAACCCCCCACAGGACCCGCATGATCCGGAATGACGGATCTAGGGCTGCTTTGCTGTTGTAGGTGGGGGGTGGGTAGAAGAGGAGGAAGTGGAGGAGGAGGAGGAGGCTTGACGTCCACGAGGACGACCCCTTTGTCTGCCTCTGTAAGACCTGTACAAAGGATTTTGTTGCTGCTGTTTCTGCTTATAGGTATGAAAAGTAGACCTTCCAAAACCCTTGTACCTTTTGGAGACAGAGCCTCTAGTCTGCAAACCCAAAGATATTGCTGTTGCTCTGCTATCCTTAAACCTTTCCAAAGCAGCAACAGCTTTCTTTCCGAAAAGGCCTGTGCCATCAAAAGGCGAATCCATCAGAGCAGCCTGAACATCAGCAGAAAACTCTGAAGTCTTTAGCCAAGCAGCTCTTCTGGTGGCGATCGATCCTAACCACTGAATCCACTGTGTCCATACCACTTTGTATGACCTGCCGAGCTGCAGACTGCGTGTCAGATATCACTTCATTAAAGTTCTTTCCATCCTCCCCAGGAAGCTTAGGAGATAGATGTTTCACTGTATCCATCAAAGCATGGACATATCTGCCTAGCAAACAAGTAGCATTTGCCGATTTTAGGGCCATACAGCCTGACGAAAACACTTTCTTTGCATTTTGATTTTGCTTTTTAGAGTTTTTATCTCCAGGAACCTGGGGAAAAGCACCCGCAGATCCTTTCGAGCAAGCAGCCTGAACCACCAAACTCTTTGGCAAAGGATGAGTAGACAAAAATTCAGGATCTCCAGGCGCCACTGTATAGCGCCTTGCAACTGACTTTGACACTGCAGGAGCATTAAGCGGTCTATTCCAAACCTCCAATATAGGATCAGTAGCTCAACCACAGAGGATGGAGAATGGAGAACTTCAGTAAGGATGTTCGACTTGTACTCCACAGATGGCAAAGTCACATTTAAGAGTTCTGCAGCCTTCTTAATTACCACATGGTAAGACGCCACATCCTTAGAAGGAGCATCAGATACCGTGGGCAAATCCCATTCTGGTGAAAGTTCCAGACCACTTGCATCATGCAACTCTTAAAAATATTCCTCCTGATCCTGAAGCTCGCCTTCTTCAATCTCAGCCTCTCCATAATTTCTTTCCTCCAAAAGGCGCTGCGTGCTACGCCTCAACCACTCTATTCGAATCAACGTCGTCGGATCCGGTAACGACTTCGACGGAGTCGGAGCTGAAGTCGCTTTCGAATGAGAAGCTAGAGCCGGCGTCGAACTTTGATTTGGATCTCGAGGTCGCTCGGGAGCCGGCGAAGCCGTGTACGGAGTCGGTGACGCCGAGCTATGCCATGGTGGAATCGGCGTCAGCATAAACGGCAGGAAAGGCGCCGGAGCATAAGCTTGAGGCACACCAAGATTATAAGCCAATGGACCCATGGGACCAGCCGGTGCACCAGAGGAGTACATTGCTCTCGCATATACGTCATACATGGCGTTTAGAAAATGCGATGGGTCCTGACCAGGACCAGGAAATTGAGGGTACGAACCTACCGGCTGCTCCTGAGGAGGCTGCACCGGATTTGTCTACTCCTGTTCCTCTTGTACCTCGGGATGATGTACTGGAGTCGTTGAACCCTGAGGAACTTCTTCTTCTTCATCATGCACAAAAGACTGATACGGATTCGTTTCCGGAGTCGGTGTAGGCTCCCAAGACTGTAAAGGCACAGCCCCACCTTCAGGCTTACGAACTGGAGAGGGAGATATCATGTCCTTACGATGTCTTCGAGAAGATGACTTCTTTTTCGAGTCCGACTCCCAGCTGGAATGGTGTCTCGAACTGTGCTTCTTTCTCTTATGCTTCTTTTTTGATGAACCAGAAGCATGACCCGAAGCCGACCCCGACCGAGACCTTTACTTCGAGAGTCTTGATCTTGACCTCGAAGTTCTCTTGGTATCCTTACCCTTTATTTTGGCAACAAAAAGTTTTGCCTTTCGTTCCCGAAAGCCTTTGGGTTCATTTTTGAACAGGAACGACAACCCTTGACGTCGTGATCCGAGCCCAGACACGATAGACAGTCACCATGAGGATCGGTAATGGACATCATACTCCCACACAAATCGCATTGTGTAAATCCTATGACATCTCGACGGAAGACAGCAACACCAACAGATACAGAAATCCACAATATCAACAAAGTTACTATCCGTACTACAGAAGATCCCAAGAAACCGTTAGCGTCGACGACGTGGAAAAAAGGGAACTGACGTCATCACGCCGACGTAGGCCTAATTAGGAGTCAGGGAGATCAGTCGGAGTCGCGCGCGATGCCGTGCTCCTGTGACGCCGTCCACGTCGGCGTGCTACAAAATAATTTTCCGAACGTTGCTGACGCAGGGGGATATTCACAAGGTGAGGAATCCACTGGCAGATTTATCCATCAGAAAGGGGAAGAATGACACTTCTAATCTGCGCAGATGGGCTGCGACCACCGCCATTACTTTCGCGAACAACCGGGGGGTGCTGGTAAGGCCGAAGGGGAGCACAGTAAACTGAAAGTGCTCACGGCCTACCGTGAACCGCAGGTAACGCAGATGGGCCGGCAGGACGGGGATGTGAAAATATGCGTCCTGCAAGTCCAAAGCTACCATCCAGTCTTCTGGTTTTAGGGCAGCTAAGACCTGAGCCAAAGTCAGCATCTTGAACTTCTCCTTCTGGAAGAAGCAGTTGACGTTCCGCAGGTCCAAGATAGGGCGTAGGCCCCCTTTGCCCTTTTTGGGAACCAGAAAGTAGTGGGAGTAACAACCACACCCTACTTCTGGCCCAAGAACGCGCTCGATGGCCCCCTTGGCCAAGAGGGCCGTAACTTCCTCTTGCAGAAGTTGCAAGTGATCCCCCGACATGTGGTGGTACTGCGGTGGCATGGCTGGAGGAGTGGCCACGAAGGGGAGGGAGTAGCCCCTTCGGACGATTTGCAGCACCCACCTGTCCGATGTGATGGAGCGCCAGTGGAGGAGGTGATGGCAAACCCTGCCCCCCACTGGCGTCGAATGGGCCTGAAAACTCGGAAGGATTTGAGGCGGATGCTGTGGGGGTGGATATGGACTGGCCTCGCCGCTGTCCCCTGGCACCGCCACAGCGGTTACCACATCCGCAGCCATGCTGGATGTTAGTCTGCGGGCCGTGGCTGGCAGGACGTGAGGGGGCGTCCCTTTCTTGGCCACGAAAGGCAGAAGTCTGCTGGCGCTGGCCCGACAGGCCCAAGGACTTGGCCGTAGCCCTGGAGTCCTTGAAACGCTGAAGCGCACTGTCTGCCTTGTCGCCAAAGAGGCGACGGCCATCAAACAGGATGTCCATGAGGGAATTCTGGACATCAGCCGAAAAGTTGGCGGACCTCAGCCAGGCGTGGCGGCGAACCGCCACCGTCGTGGAAATCAGCCTGCCCAGCGAGTCCGTGGTATCCAGCCCATATCGGATAGAATACTGTGCTGCATCCCGCCCTTCCGCAAGTACTTGAGCGAGTTTTACCTGGGCCTCCTCCGGGCAAGCTGGCAGCACGTCCGCGACCGTGTCCCACAGAGAGTGGGTATAGCGGCACAAAAGGCAAGCGGTGTTGACTGACCGCAACCGCAAACTAAGTGAGGAGAACAGCTTCTTACCGAACTGCTAATACCTTTTGGATTCCCGATCAGGTGGTGCAGTCGGGAATGCGGTCTGGGAGTTAGAGGCCTGGATAACCAGGCTCTCGGGGGTGGGGTGGGTGGACAGGAAGCTAGGGTCGCCCGGGGCCGGGCGGTGGCGCCTTGCCACGTTCCGATCTACAGGGAGACCTGTAGCGGGCCTGGACCAAGTGCCCAACAGAACGTCAGTAAGGGCCTCATTAAACGGCAGTAGAGTTTAAGGATGTCGGTGAGGAGGTTAGTCATCACGGCTGCGACTAGGAGCTAAAGACCCAAGGCCTTGGCCGCCCTCGTCAGCAGCACGCTATAAGCAGCCCCCTCCTCAGTAGCCATGGTAGGAGAGACGACAAAGCCAGTGTCGGGCGAAGTGTCCAAACTACTGGCCTCCTCTAGATCCACTGCCCAGTCCTGAAACGACTGGCACTCTTGTGCTAGAGGGTCCTCAGAACCCTTGCGGTCCCCCCTCGCCTCCCATCTCCTGATAGTCAGGGTCAAACGATGGGGCCGGATCATAGAAGAATTGCTCTTCTCTCGGTGTCGAATGCGGCGTCGAGTGACGCCGGATATGGACTGAGGACGACTTCGACCTGGGTCGACCAGCGGCGCCGCGGATCTGGAGGGGCCCTGCGGCGTCGGGACCGGAGTCGTCGACGGTGCCGGGGCCGAAGCACCCGGCCTGCTTGGGCTCCCAGTCGGGACCGCAGGGCCTGAAGGCGCCACAGCGGGACCAGACGGAGGAGAGAGCGACCTCATGGCCATGAGGAAGGCATCGATCTCCTCCGGCATCGCGTTCAGCCCAGGGACCGGCGGGTATGGAGCTGGCAGCAGTGCCTGCGGGTTCGGTGAAGCCGCGTGGGCGGTGTCGCCCGAACCCCTAGCCGCATCGCGCGAGCGCCGGGGGGGAGTCGGAAGAGAGATGTCGTCTCTTCGACTTCTTGTGCATCTTACCTGAGGACTTGGAGCCCGACAAATGGTGTTGACTCGCCGAGCTTCGATGACTGTGGCCCCGCGACCGGTCCTTCTAGCTCCTCCTCGACCTGGACCGTGAACGGCACGGGGCCGACT
Organism: Lissotriton vulgaris; assembly: GCF_964263255.1. NCBI lineage: Eukaryota > Metazoa > Chordata > Amphibia > Caudata > Salamandridae > Lissotriton > Lissotriton vulgaris. Next base: position 1,987,074,138 of record NC_141687.1, on the reverse strand, counting down.
GCCGGAGCTCGAGGCGTTTACAGGACCGCTTCTGTCTAGCCTTCGACATCAAGGCCCGGCAATCGGGGCACGACTTGTCGTCATGGTCGGCCCCAAGCCAATACAGGCACCGGCGATGGGGATCGGTAACCGACATCAGTCGGTTGCAATCGGCACAGGGCTTGAACCCGGGCATCCCTACCGGCACCGATAGTCTTACGACTCGAAACAGGATCAAAAAGATCGAAAAAGTTAGTCAAAAAGTGACTAAGGAGTACTGCTTTTTCCGGATCTGCGCTTGCTGGAGTGGAAAAAAGAACTGACGTTAGCGCGCGAGGGCAGCGTCTAAGTACTCCGACTACGTCATCCCGGCGCCAACAATGCCGACGACGGATGCGGAGCCGCAGACGACGCCTACCGATGTGCAGGGGTACTGCTATGCAAAACTTTCCGGATCCAGTCTGACGTCTGGGGATATTCTAAGGTAAGGAATCTAACACTAACCTGTTTCTTTCAGATAATATGCATCCTGCAAGTCCAATGCTACCATCAAGTCTCCAGGGTCGAGAGCAGTCAAGACCTGAGCCAGTGTCAACATCCTGAACTTCTCCTTCCCGAGGAAGCAATTGACGTCCCTGAGGTCCAAGATGGGGGGCAAGCCCCCTTTTTCCTTCTTGGGAACCAGAAAGTAGTGGAAATATCAACCACGTCCTACTTTCGGCCCAGGATTGCGCTCGATGGGCCACTTGGCCAAGAAGGCCAACACTTCCTGCTGGAGAAGCGCAAAGTGATGCCCCAACATGTGGTGGAACTGAAGTGGCATTGCCAGGGAGTAGATTCGAAGGGGAGGGAGTAGGCTCTCCAGACGAGTTGCAGCACCCACTTGTTGGAAGCGACAGAACACCAATGGGGAAGGTGATGGCAAATCCTGCCACCCACCGGCGTGGGGTCTGACCTGAAGCTCAGACTAGGAAGGCTTTGAGGTTGACGCTGCTGGTGCGGAGGTGGACTGACCCTATTCGGCAGAGATGTGGAAAAGGCACTGGGACGTCGAAGCTTGAATGACCAGACTCTCGGGTGTGGAATAAGTGGTCAGAAAGGCAGGGTCCCTCGGCGCCGGTAGGTGACGCCTGGCAACATACTTATCCACAGGGGCCCCTGTGGCTGGCCGTGACGAAGTGCCCAACAGGACTTCAGTGAGGGCATCATTAAAGGGCAGCAGTGGCTCCGATGAAGTGGACGCCGACTGGAGCACCTCCGTGAGGAGATTAGTCTTGAGGGTCATTGTGTGGATATCAAGGTTTAGGACCTAAGCTGCCCGGCGGAGCACCACCGTATACAAGGCACCTTCCTCCATAGTGGGAAGGGGAGAGGCAAACCCCGGATTAGAGGAGAAGTCAAGGCCGCCGGCCTCCTCCAAGTCGTCCACCCAGTCCTGCTCAGAATCACACTGACGAGCAACAGGGTCCTCGGACCCCTCCCAGTCGTCCTCCACCGCCGCCGTATGTGGCACAGGGCCATATGTGGCACAGGCCTCGGCTGTGAGGGAAGGATCAGGGAAGGAATAAAGGCCGTCGGGAGCGGTGCCGGCCGGGGCTGAATCGGCGCTGTGTCCCAATTCGGATCCCAGGTGGGGACAAAACCGGCCGGGAATCGGGGCAGAGGCGGAACAAACGGTATCCACTGCGGCGCGGAGGGCGGGGCCGGAGCCAGCAGGATCCTGACACGGGACAGTGGGGCCTGAAGGCGCAAAGGTGGGAGCCCGAGGCCTAAACAGGCGGTCCATGGCAGCAAGAAGCTCTTGCATCTGTGCGGGAGTCGCCGTCAGACCCAGCTAAGGCAGGTAGGCCGCGGGACTCCCAGGCTCCGAAGGAGCCGCAGGGGCGGAGCCCATGTCCCCCTCGTCCGCATCCGGGGACCAACAGGGGGACGTCGGAGAGCGAAAACGCTTCTTCGACTTCTTTTTATGTCATCTCTTTCCCGAATCTGAGGGTGAAGACTTGACTCTCGAGGAGTGGTGATGACGGCTCTACGAGCGTTCACGGGAACGGCCCCTAGACCTCGAAAGGCGCGGGGACGAGTGCCGAACTTCAAGCAGCTTCCGGCGACGCACCCTCTAGGCCTTCGGGGCCATGGCTCTACAGTCCAGACAGGACCGGGAGTCTTGGTCGCGCTCCAGGCAGTAGAGACGGACGTCGTGAGGGTCCACCACAGACATATTGCGATGGCAGGCCCCGCAGGACTTAAAACCAGGCATCCCTACTTGCACCAGAGAAGACCAACACAAGACAAAAGTCTCAAAAAGATAGTCAAACAAGCATTTGCAATGCAATAGGTCTCGCATTAGGAAAGTTTGAGCTATTGGTATTGTAAATTACACTTTTTTTATTTAGGTGTTGGTTTTGAAAATAGTGAAATCAATAGTTTTGTCATTTACAATGCCAATAGTTTTCACTTTCGCAAATGTGACACCTATAGCATTTGTAATGCAATATGAGTAGTATTTACGTGACTTAGATGTATTGATATTACAAATAACAATGGCTTTTATTTATTTTTTAATAATTGATACTTAAAAAAAGCTATTGTAATTTATAACGTCAATAGCTTAAACTTTTGTAAATAACTTTTGTGAAGATTATGTTCAGTGTACTTTATTGTGACGAAAATCCAAGAACAGAAGTGAAATATTAACATATTTTTTTGTGACATTTGTAATAAAAGCTTGAAACATTGAGAGAACATATTTGAACCAGTTGACTGGTTGCACAGATTAATGCTGTGGTGATGCGATCAATTAGAGTGAGGGGTGATCAATTAGAGTGAGGGGTGATCAATTAGAGTGAGGGGTGATCAATTAGAGTGAGGGGTGATCAAGTGTGGGGCGATCAAGTGAGGGGCGATCAAGTGAGGGGCGATCAAGTGAGGGGCGATCAAGTGAGGGGCGATCAAGTGAGGGGAATCAAGTGAGGGGCGATCAAGTAACTTAGAATGTCCTCGATTTTGTCACTTTAGAATACTTTTGTCTTATAGGTCCTTTCTTTCCCCCACATCTTTGTGAAAACGTGGCTCAGTGGCGCTCCTCCCCACACTTTCACCATCAATTAATTACACGTGACCTTTCAGCTGTAATGCAAGTCTACAGACAAGTATGGGAAACGCACTAAAAGATTTGAGTAGACACCAAAAGCTCCACACTGGGAGCGGGTAACATTTGAATATAAGTCCCCAGACTACTCACGACACCTACATAGGGCGGTCTAAAACTGGCGCACACGAGAATACAATTTTGACTTACAACTTGCATAAATACAATATAAAATACGCAAAGGTGAGCTACTCTGAACATCTTTGTAAATCAGGCCCCATTAACTGGAAAAAGTGAGAAATTACCTGATCGGAGAACATGTGATGGAGAAGTGTGCATAATAACTGGTGTCCTGAAATGCTATTGCTTGAGGAAGAACGTTTAACTGTTTTGGCGTTCAGAAAGGCCACATGTAAGCAAAACCGAACCTTTCCAAGAAAATCTTTACCTTACACACCAACGAGAGCAAGAACTTACAATTTTGGTGCAGGACGCAAACGTTCACAAACAACATTATTGCAACAAACTACTTTTTTTTTTTAGTCTGGTATGAGCAAGGAGTTTAACAGTATAACTATGCTAAATCACAGACTACAATAACAGTAACATTGGCATATTAACTAATAAGAAAAAGATGAAGGTCTGCTGATGAACTAACAACCCAAGACGAGTATTTTAGGGTTGAGAACAATGAATAGCGTGCCTGCTTCGTGTATTTCCCCCCTTAGCCTTTAACGTTTACATCTTCAGTTTTTTATTAGTTTAAGGTGTTAACTCTTAATACCCCAACCCTCTCTATACATTATTCATTGCTCAGATTGCATGACTCATGACCAGGCTTAACAAACATGCTCATTCCTGTCCTGAGCAATTAAAAGAAGGCGGTGTGCTATTCTACAAACCCAGGAGGAGAAATGTCTGTTGAACATTTCTCAAACCGCTTTAAAACTATCATTTCAGCGCACATTTCTTCATCAGCACGAGCTGCAGAATAAAGTTTGTCAAATCCTGGCTGTGTTTCTTTGTCTCTCTTTCTATTGAGTCCATCACTGCTTTTTTATTCGGTATCTAAATACTTCTATTCCAAGACGTTCGCCGACTGAACATCTCAAAACATGCACAAATTAAATATACGAAAACACATAGACTGTTCAATTATTTTAATTCGCGTAATTACATTACCGAATACCGCTTACAGCGTCCTAACATGAGTAGCGATCAATTCCGTAAATCCCCATACAAGCACCTTGCATACATAGCCAAATGTCATTTATATTAATATAGCGCCTTGGTATTCCCCCTCGCCTCCCTACACAAACCATGGAACCTTTTAACCTTGCAGAAGTTTGGAATTGGGTGTTCCCTTGCGCAGAAAACGCTTCCTCTCGCCTAAGCCCCTGAGACTTTTGCAACGCCGCCGCGGGAAGCTCCTGCCCGGCCGGCCAATCCGCTCGCGGCCGACCGGAAGTCCCGCCTCCCGAGGTCCGCGAGCTGCCGGCGCATGGAGCGCCCTGCCGTCCGGTGTAGCCCGGGTCCCCAGGAGGGGGCCAGGGAGAAGGAGGAGTGTGGCGCCTGTTGCGGTGCTCCTCTGACCTGAGGGAGCCCCGATTCAGATGAGGAGACGCGCCGCGCCGTGCCGTGAGGAGCCCCGCCGGAGGAGCGCAGTCGGTGAGTGGGGCCCAGGGCTGATGTGAAGTGCGTGCGTGCCTGTGTGTATGCCTGGGGGGGAGGGGGGGGGGGGGGGGGGGGGAGTGTGTGCGCGCGTGTGTGCGCGAGGGAATGTGTGTGCGCATGCGTGACTGTGTGTGATTGAGAGAGAATGCGAGGTAGGAGATAGTGAGGTAGGGGATAGTGTGCCTGTATGTGTGCCGTATGCCTGCGTGTGCATGCGCGCGCCTGTGTGTGTGTGTGTGTGTGTGTGCGTGCATGCATGCAGAGGGGTGGGGGCTGCCTGTGTCTGTGTGTGAGGGCTTTGCACCGCGCATGCGCAGCTACCAGACGCTCGCTCCCGAGGTGAAATCTGACCTCGTCAAAGAGCGCGTCTGGTAGCTGTCCACATTCCTAAATACGGGCCACAAAAGGTCTGAAGCAAACACTCTCAATGCTCATGCATTGAGAGTAGGTCTGCTCGACCTAAAAATGACTCAGGTACGCGCTCTAACCAGATCAGTGCTTACTGGCGCGGAAAAAGAAAGAACTGACACGCATGGGTGTCATGGGTAGTCTCCGTGACGTCACCTCGGCGCATGCGACTCCAGTGACAGACGCGGAGCCGCAGGACGCCACCTACTGATGTGTAAGGGTACTGCTAGCAAAACGTTCCGGATCCAGTCTGACGCCTGGGGATATTCTAAGGTAAGGAATCTATCACTAACGTGTCTATTTCAGATTGGCATTTCAGTAATCTCTTTCTAAATTATATTTCCTTTTTTCGTAGCAGTAACACGCTGAGCAAATGCATGAGTAAGTGTTTGTTTATGGTTGCCAGGAAACCCACTTCCTGACAACCATGTTTTTTCCTGAACTTCCAGGATGCTGTTGACATGCGCTTAGTAACGCGTTCAGCAGCGGCCAAGAACAGGCTATAAATAGCTGCTCTCCTGTAACTCTGTGCTTGAGCTCCTTTTTTCTCACGTTCATGCCAGGACGCTCTTCACATTCATGTCAGTACTCTCTTATGCATCTCACTACCAGAAGATCTTCTGCATTTCCAAGAGCCGGCTCCTCCGCAGGATAAAAGAACATTCTTTGCTTCAAGACAGCTAAGTCCTGTGAATACGAGACGAATGACTTGAGTGTTTTAAGCCTGCATTTTTTTTCCTTTAGCTTTATTTGTGTTGCTTTCTCTCAAGACTCATTTGGGACCTTTCATTATTTGTGGCATTATTGTAAGTCATGTGTCCTGCAAGTCTACTAAGTGTATGCGTGTTTTAATCGACAAAGTATAGACATTGTAAACCAATAGGAGACATTCTTGTTTGCAGGTTTCAAAAGTATCAGTGCCTTTTGTTTCTGTAGTAACTGATGAAAATATTTAAGACTACACAGATTACGCAAAGGTGAGGTGTTACGCATATTGACAAATAAGATATATTTTTTCAACGAAAACCTACAAGTGAATGACACTTGTTCTTTGTTTTCTTGTTTCATCTTTGTTCTTTAATGCATGACAATTACTTAGTGCAATAAGGTTCTCAAGGAAGATAATCCCCCTTTTTCAGATATACTGTCATCCTCAAATGGGACCCTTAAACATTTGAACAGGTGATTATTGTTTATAACAGGGTATACGTAACATACCAAAGTTGTTTGTCCGTTTCATTGCTTAGCTCATACGTTGTTTTCCTTCACTGATAGATTGAAGAAAACGGTTCTGCGCGTGGTGGCAGAATACAGCAGTGTCTCTTCTCTCTGTGTTTTGTCTCTCATCCCAGACCCCTTCCCTCTTGGAACATTTGGGAGGGCTGCTGTTTCTCTTTTCAGTAGTGCTGAGATATATTCAGAGAGGGTTGGGGCACTGTCATTGCTGATTACCTGGTTTTCAGGTGAATGGTGAGACCATCATTACATGTGGGGATCATCTTAGTCTAAGTTTCCCCACAAGAGTCACAATGCCGGAAGAGAGATTTTTTTTCGAAGAAGACATGTTGATTTGAAGATGTGAAGAAATTCAGAAGACCAAAGAGAAAGTACTGAGCAGAGCTCAGGGGGACTCCCTTCACATGAAGTGGGGTAGAAAATCTAGAGAGCCTGGAGCCTCTGTGGGGAGGGTTATAGAGGGTGCTGTCACCTGTTTGGACCATTCATAATGACTAGGACACAATATTAAAGTGAATGTTATTCTCTATTAACTTTAATTTTAAAGCCATTACTTCCTGCTTTTTATGTACCAAGAGACTCCCACTTTGACGATGGGGAATGATTCAAGCAAGGGAATCTATGAAAGATACCCCAATACTGGAGAACATCTTAAACGAGCTTCTCCAACAAGTAGCTCATGAGTTACTTTTATCAATCCAAGAGTGTAGGTGAGTCAAGATCAGTTTATAAAAAAACGTTCTGTGCATTGTCTATGAGGCTAATTGGCCTGCATTTGGAAGGACCACCTTATCTTCTTTCATGAATACAGTAATAATTTCAGCACCCTTCCAAGTCCCTGTGATGCCCTTGCCCCGAGCAATGGCATTTTAAGCAGAGTGGAGTATAAAACCCCAAAAAATCAGCTCAGATCGGTAAAGATCTCCACGTATTCTATCTAACCCTGGTGCTTTTCTGGATTGCAAGGTACTGATTGCAGCCACAGCCTCTTACTAGGTAAGACTAAATGGATCCCCTACTTCTGTCTCAACTAAATAATGCATCCCATCCTTATTAGTCTCATTATCCAACTTGCTACCTTCCCCAGTGTATAATTTCCGGAAATAATCTTCCTAAACATGTAGTTGAATGAAGAAGTCCTCTTCCTTAACCATATCGATTGCTCCTTGACAGAGTAAATACCTGAATAACTGGCAATATATCATTCTGGACGCCACTACTAAGGTACATCAATTCTCTTTCTCCCAACTTCTCTTTGCCTCAAGCTGTGTTGTGCTATAGGCTCTACTTCTCTCCGCTATATCATTACTAAGTAAGTAATTTATAAAGTAATTTATTTGCACAGTTAATTAAAACCAATGCAATGCAATACAAAACATAAAAATTGAAGCACAATGTAAAATCACATATGTTTAAAACCATCATTGTATGAACATTTATGTTCTTTTCTTAGTAATTTTAAAATCATATCAGCCATTCAGTTATCTCTCAGTATTTGATATTAAGTATGATTTGTGTTACAAGACAAGTTGGAACCAAGTCAATTCAATATTCTGGACCTGGCATTTTGTCCCCCACAGCCTTCAAAAATTTTACCAGGCTGCAGCTCAATTGAGGGCCCTGAGATGAAAAGCATGTTAGTACTGCGCTCCTTCGTGTACGTATCCCAAGCCGAATAAAGTGTTGTTTTAAAAGGGATTTCCTCTCATCCAACAATTTCTCGCAAGAGCATAGTAAGTGAATTATGTCTTCTTCTCTATGACCGCATAGCCGGCATGACAAACCTGCTTTCTTTTTTAACCAGTGCGGGAAATGCTGGATGCAGGGCAGCAGCCCAAATCTGTATTTTAAGAAGCTCATTTTTGTCTTTTTTGCATAGCCCAAGCCCAAATAGTTCTGAGGAGCTTTTGCCGAGTAAGAATTCAAAATCATCCAAGCATGCGTTCTTTTTGCAAAAACTGTTTTGTCTTGTACCCACGACTGGTGTTTGATAGATTTCTTAACCAGTTTGTTGAAGGTTTTATGGTCTAAGGAGGATGCCCAGAGCTGTTCCAGCCCGGTGTTTACAAGACTTTTTGCAAGATATTTGGCTGCAGGCGAGGTCGAAGTCTGCTCTATTTCCCTCCATAGATGATCGTTCAAGGTTCCCTGTGCAGATTTCCTCACTTTGTCCCATACACAGATGTAGGCCCCCTGGCGTCCCAGTAGCTGTTATTGAATGCCAAACTCCAGCCTAATCTGTGATGGGGAGGTCCACTTAGGAAGACTAAAGATGATTCTATATGCGGCTGTGATTGTATTGTCAAGTATTATTGCATCTCTGCCTCGTAAAACCTCACTTCCATAAGTGATTGTTGGCAGAAGTTTTGCTCGGATAGCTTGTACCAGTGGTGTTAATGATGGACCAGATAGCTTGTTATTCAAGGTTTTTAAAGCAATTGCCAGAGCTATCCCTTTGCCTTTGATGCAAGACCTTTGTGCAGTGAATCGGCCGCCGTTGTCAATTTTCACGCGTAGATATTTATATATTGACGTATCTTTAATGCGAGATTTGTTCCAGAGCCAAGTGAAGGTTTTTCTTTTTCTTTTACTGATGGTCATAGATTGAGTTTTCTCAAGGTTAACTATTAGATCATTTGCCTCAGAATAGCTCTGAGTGATGTTCAGGAGTCTTTGGAGCCCTACTTTAGTATGGCTTATGAGAACAATGTCGTCCGCATATAAGAGGCATGGTATACTAAGCCCTCCTAGTTTGGGGCGTGTGAGTTGCAGTCAATCAGATTTGGCGCCAAGTCACCCAAGAACAGGTTGAACAATGTTGGGGCCAGGACACAACCCTGCTTGAGGCCATTGTTTGTCGGTATGCGCCTGGACAGCAATGAGCCGTCCCCCACCTTTATTCGTATCCAGGTCTCCGTGTGCAGGTTTATTAACAGGTCCAGCAGCGGTTTTGAGATCCCCCAATTCTTTAGTTTAGACCACAGCAGATTCCGATTGACGTTATCGAAAGCCGCTTTGTAATCTATGTAGCAGAGATGTAGTGGCAGTTTTTTCGTCTCTGCCTTGTCTATTAGTAGGCCCATGGTTAGGATATTAGTCATCGTGCCCACTGTTTTGACATTACTATTTCCTTTCTTCACAGCAGAGAGTAGCGCTGTTCTAGCTTGTCGACAATTCCCGTTGTACCAGAGCGCATCTTTACGCCTACCTAAGATGGTTTGACACTGTCTATAGAAGTAACTCTTTATGGCCGTAAGGAGGTGGGAGAAACTAATCATAATTCTTGGGTCATTTTGAGCACGATCTCCCAAAATGCGAAGAATTTTGGCTACCTCAGTTTAAATACCAGCTAGAGACTTCTCATCTGAAAGCCACTGGACAAATGTGATTTATCAAATAAGGAGTATCAACAAACCCGATGACCAGTGCATTATGATCACTGCGAGGTCATACACTTTAGGCCACAGATCCAGATCAACCATTATATAATTGATCCTTCGTGGTGCATTTGGCCTTTTGAAAGTAAAGGTTGCATCTTGATCAGAAGGCGCCCATCCGTTTCAAACACTGACCCCATGAGTGAGAGTTAAAAACAATACTCGCTGACCAACCTTTGTGCATCTCCTAAGGAAGGGGAGATATGTACCTTTTTTATGCCTCTTGTTAACTCTTCTTCCTGAACAAGATCCTGTACAAAATCTACTGGTTTGTATGTAACATTAAAGTCCCCAGTAACTATAACGTAATCCTCCGTTCCTGAATTCTCGAGGAAGTTGGATAGCATTGATATTGTAGTAGACTCCTTATTCTGAGTGGCAAAGTGGTTATGTATGTTAATTAACCTTATTTTGGACTTCCTTTTTAGAGATATTAGATCAAGACCCAGTATGTCAACCAATTCAATATTCAGCCTGCATAGTTTGCCAGCCACACTTGTCTTGATCCAGATAAGCAACCCACCAGCAAGTCCTTCTGCAGACGATGGTCTGGCTTGAACACTTGAAGTTGTGTACCCCACCTTGTGGATTGGTTCAGTCGCCCAGGTTTCCTGGAACAAGCATATATGACACCCGTCGACTAGCTCAGCCCAAATAGAGTCAGACAGTTTAGACGTCATTCCGGCAATGTTCCAAAAGATCACTAAGTTGTTGATGAACACTTGTGATCCCCTGCATAAAGGAGACCTATGTTGCCTTATCTCTTCCTAAATCTAGATCTGGTTCAAATTGTGCTTGGTGGCAAAATGAGCTTGACTGCAGGTTAGTTAGTTTGTTCTCTCTATGTGAACTATTCCTCTCTGAGCAACTTATTGATTCTAAAGAAGGCATCTTCTCAGATTCGGCATTACCCATCTTGAGTCAGTCTAAGCTATCAAGATAAGTGAGTGGTTGGAACCTATTACAGGCTGCTATTTCAATGGCTCTTTAACCCAAAGAGTGTTCTGAGTTGAGGGGCTGCTAACTGGTGCGATAGTGCAAGTATATGTGAGATGTCTTTAGAAATATCCCAGTGGCATAATGCCAATCCCATGGCTAGAACCCTGCCAGCGTAACTTATCATCTGATTTAATAAATTTTTCCATGAGGTCTGGAAATCTACAATTGACCACAACACAATCACCATAGGTGTGTTTGCGAGAGGATCCAACCCAGCCCACTCTTCTAACAAATAAAATGTCTTGATAACTAAGATTCGTGAAATCAGTGTTATATGATAATCAGTGACAGACTATTTTTCAATTGACCCATTGACTCATTATTGTTGTCAAAAAGGTTGGGGACATTTGTTAAAATTGCCACATACGGGCAGCACTCAGAGGGGAGGTCCAGTCTCACCTGATTTGAGGTGGGTGTGTTCCACAATCTACTTGATTAGATTGCCCTGGGTTAGATCTCTTGTTGCCTCTTTTTTGGGGGTGTGGGGGCGATCTTCCCTGCACCTAGGTCAGTTTTTGTTATGTTCTCCTGCTTTAAGTAAACTACCTACCATCAAACCTCCATTTTGAATCAATCCAACCCTGGTACCATGGCCCCCATTACAAGCGGTAGCTGGGGGGGTAGACTGGGAAGCAATGCTAGACTGATTTTGGATCTTTGTGTTTACTCTAATAGCCTCCCATTCACCACCAGATATGCTATTTTTCCGTAATGCAGGCCTCTCCACACCATCTTGTATTCTAATGTTATCGATATGTCTTCTAAGCGATAACACTGAATTCCTTAATTTACCAGGTCTATCCAATAATGGTGAGAGGCTGGTTGTCAATACACATTCAAATCTGCTTATATACTATTTAAGTGCAAGCTTAACTGCAATGGAGTGTCTGGCTGTGTTAGTACGCAACGGTATGTTGGACATACCACCTCCCCATCATTATGTACTACATCTAATGTTTTTTTGGATCTAGTACTTGTAACTTGGTTTGGGGCCACATATTTGGATCGCTTCTTCCTTTTGGTTCGTGGTCCACCAGCAGTTGATGATAGTTGTTGGGGCGCGATTTGTATAAACGGGACCTAAGAATCAGTTTCACCCCTTCGAATGGTTTCATTTTGCCTATTTTCAGGGTCATTATACAAATCAGAGTCTATGAATGGTAAATTAATGTCCCTCATATCCAACGATAAGCGACGTTCTGCCAATGTAATTTCATTATCAAGAACCCTTGCGGCACGCACTAAAAAGAGTCAAAGGTAGTACCTTGATGTCTCTTAGGGGAACCATCATTGTCTCCCATGATTTTCCTTTTTACCATTTCATAAAAACAGTAATGATCAGTAAATAAAATTTCAGAGCATGGGGAGTTAAAACACACCTACTACGTTACAAGGAAATAAGGAGCTGAAGCCAAGAGGGGTGGCCCAGCCCAGCATTATCTGCCCACAGACGGGCCGCTCTTTGCCCAGGCACGTCCTGAGCAGCAGGAATTAGTAGGCGCCTATGGGCGCGGTCAGTGACAGTGGCGGCTTCCTGCCGCAAGGAGAGCTGGGGCTTGAGGTCATGCCCCCACCACCGGCAACAAACTTCATGTCCTGCACAGCGGGAGCCCAGCAGAACTAAGTAGGTGCCTCTGGGCGTTGTCAGTGACGTTGGCAGCTTCCAGACGCAGGGAGAGCTGGGGCTTGAGGTCCTGCCCCCACCACGGCAAAAAGCTTCAGGGGACTAAGTAGGTGTCTTCGGGGGCTGTCAGTGACGTTCGCAGCTTCCTGCCACAGGGAGAGCTGGGGCTTGAGGTCCTGCCCCCTCCCCACCGGCAACAAGCTCTGATGTTCATGCACTCAGAAAATTTGGGTGCAAGAATACTGGCCATCTTGTGATTGGGTTAAGCAGAGTCCCACCGAAGGATACTGCCCCACATGGCACATAATTGGGCCACATAACCTTAAAATAAATGTGTATGAAAACATGGAAATTGACAGTTACAAAAAGTAGCTGAATCCAGCTCAATGTGATTGACTGAGACAACCAGCTGTTGCCATCTAAGCATGTATAACATTTTGGTGCTGAAAAAATTCACAAGCATATGTGCCTAGAACGAAATATAAGCTGCCTGATTTTAATAATACTAGAGGTCAATAATAAAAAAAACAAATAATTGAGACTTATGAACCTAATATTTTTCCTTGATAATTAAGAAATCCGATCAAAAACAAAAACTGTATACTAAAATAGAGTGCTTGATTCCACTTCTTCTGGAAATTTGTACAAGTGTGCTGGGCAGTCAGGTAATCTCAGAGGAAACCACGAGCACAAAACTGCAATATCAAAATATTTGAAAACAGGAACAATAGTGTAGGTCCACCATTGGAGTTAACTGAAAAATCTCTGTACCGCACTTTCTGAGATTGCACACAGATGACTGTTCTGGTTGCTAATAGGAAGATGAATGGAATTACTGGGCCATAGGTACTGGAGAAAAGTGCAGTATGAGCCCAGGTGGGCCGCAGCTCCTACGCTGAGTCTGGTATGGAATGGCAGGACAGGGCTCAGGCCTATCTGCAAGGGCTATTACAGACAACAACTATTTTGCCAAGTCTAGAGGAGAGCAAGAAGGTACAGTTTATTTCTTCTTTTGGTTATTTCACTTAATCTTCAAGGGCAGAGTAGTAGTGGTTGTGCCAAGGTTTTATGACATCCTTTATGTCACGTCAGTCAGTGGTGTCTAATGTAGGCTCAGAAACATACCAGATTTTCAAGTCATGCATTGAATATATGCATGAGCGCATAATTTATTTAATGGGGAAATCATGAAAATAAGGCATGCATCTTACACTCCTGGGTCGATTCCGGACAACCCTGCTTTTGGTTATCCTTGTATCACTAAATCTGCGTTGTCTTATCTTTCTCCAAGATCCACTTCTAAACACTGGAGGTCCATTCTATTCAGCACTGGGGTTATCCAATAAGAAATAGTGAATGTAAATGTCCAGTATTTAGAAAACGCATAGCTACCTCCAGAGAGGTGTCCCGGCGCCGGGGGCCGTCGGGAAGATTAAGCGTGTGTTGTGTTTTACTTACTACGTCAGAATGTTAATATCTGGAACCCTGTCTATGTCACTGGAATGCAGGGGGTCATACGGCCTTCGCTTGAGCTTGAAGCAGGTTTTGACTGTTGGTGCTGCTGGACTATTTATCTTAAATAAATTTATTATTAAAATAAATACCTGAAGACATCTTTATTACACTGGCGACGAGGGACTCAGCTTGATTGGGGACAAGCATATTTAGCACCAATTCCCCTGGAACCTGGATATCATCATTTTATTAAGCCTGATGTGATTTACAACATTCAGGTGGATTGCACTCTTTATTGGATATTCTCTTGGTGAACATTGGACATAACTATTGAATATTTTTTCAAGCAAATTTTGGGACAAAAGGTACGCATTTTTATCTCCTTGTATTTTGGGACTGTATTTTTTTTACTTTGTATTTTTGTACTATATTTAATTACTTCTCAACTTTTCTTAATGAAATTCTGGCTTTGCAACTTATAATTCTACTCATCTGGATTTCACTGTAACTCTACGATAAAATTATCGCTACATTTTAACACTTCAACTGCCGCTTAACATCTTGTGATCCTAACTGCCACCGGGCTGCATCTTTCAAGCAGCGGCGACATTGTTCTTCGTGGACGAAGGAGCGAGCGGCGTGTAGTGCCGACGACATTCTGCCACAGCGTTTCTTGTTCTCCACTGCTCCAAGCTGACGACGCAGGGGATTACTTCTACTGCAGCGTTCCCCGCTCTTGACTGCTCCAAGTGAGACAGAGCGTCTCTTACTCTTCACTGCTCTGACGCATCATGTGACAAGCGAGGTTACGCAACGTGACCCTTTCAGCCACCATTTATTTTATTACTATTTTATTCTTCAAACACGGACACATCGGAATATAGGGACTGAACACACGATTTCTTTGACATTAAAACATTTATAGAACAGCAGTCCACGTCGGTAAGAGCATCGGTGACTACATTATTTGTTTTAGCTTTTTATTTTATTTTCTCTCAATCTAGGGAAGCTAAATTTACTCACCTTCAACAGTGAACATCGGTGACTACATTATTTATTTTAATCTCTTATTTTACTGTTTATTTTGCATGGTGTAGTGTTGAACTATAGGATATAATTAGTTACCAGTATTTTGTACAGTGATGCTTACAATTTTTACATTTTCTTATCTCTTTATTTGATATTTCTCATACTTCCCAAATTATTACTTTACTTAGTTATCTCTTGATTGAACAATGGCTACATCAACCAGTATGTCTCAACCCCCATCGTTTTTTTCTGAAAAGGGGGAACCTATTCTCCCTTGGAAAAGATGGAAGAATCTATTTGATTCATATATTGTTGCTATTGGGGGTGAAAAATTCTCTGCAATTAGAAAACAAGCTATATTATTACATAATGTAGGTGTGGAAGGACGAAATATTTACGACAGTATGGATGTTATTCCCATTGGTAGTGAAACAGGTGAACCTGGTGACGTTTATGAAATGTCCTTAATTATGCTTGAAAAATACTTTGGCCCTAGAATTAATGTGGTTTTAGAAAGGCACAAGTTTTTCACTAGTGTGCAAGGTCCTGATGAGAGAGTGAAAAGCTACGTGGCTTAACTTAAAACTTTAGCACGGACATGTGAATTTAATGATTTATCGGACTCTTTAGTCAGAGATCAGTTGGTTAGGTGCACTAACAACACCCGTGTGCAAGAAAAACTATTATCAAAGGACCCTACGTTAGTGGAGGCCATTGCGATTGTTGATGGGACGGAGAATACCTCTTCCTGGGTAAAAGAAATGAAGAAAAGTCATGTTGATAAAAAGGATAAGTCGGATGAGATTCATATGTTACATGAAAGTGACAATCTAGAAGTATTAGAAAGTGTTGCCAAAGTGTCACCAGTAGAAAAACCCAAATTATCTGAAAGGGAAACACGTGGACGTGGTTATACAAAAAGTTATTTACCTACATTTGACCATCCAGTTCTACTCCCTCTTACAGAGATAGTAATGAAATGTGGAGTTAAGGGACACTATGTTCGAGTCTGCAAATCTACCAAGAATGTAGAAAAACGAACTGAGGTTGTACGAACTATTATTTTAAATCTCAATGAGTGTGATGGTAAGGTAGACGGGGACAAGTTGTTGATGCCTGAGTGTGACATATTAGTAGATAAGTTTAATGTTGTAGTTCTAGCGGATTCTGGGTCTCCATTTACGATGATTGGGAATAAGCAGTGGGACAAAGTTGTGGGTTTGGACAGTATAGCACTCCCAAGATCCCCCCCCCCGCCCCCCCCCCCCCCAACCCACTCCCCTGACATAAACCCTGTCAGTTATTGGGATCCAAGATTAATGTTTTTGGGTATCAAATCAAATTTAAGGATAGGTGTACTGTAGGTAAAGTCAAAGAGGCTGGGAGAGGTGATAACCTGTTGGGATGGAGATATCAACGTGATCTGGGTATCATGCTTAATCCTTGTGCCAAAGATCATAAAAATTAGGTGATGTTAGTAGACTATAATAGTGAAATCAGTACATTACAGAACCGTAACTTTGAGTATTTTGAGAAGTTTCCTGAGGTTTTCAATGATAACTTGGGTTGTCTCAAGGGATTCGAACATCGTATTGTCCTCAAGGAGAGGGCTATTCCTTGCGTGCATAAGGTGAGAAAGGTTCCAAACATGATGGTGGAGCCACTGAAAAGGGAATTGGAAACCCTTTTAAAATTGGGAGTTATTGAAGAGATTGAAGCGTCAGAGTGGCTAGCCCCCATTGTTTTGGCTTCGAAGGATGGTGGGGCAGCTATCAGAATGTGTGTGGATTTGAGAGGATTAAACAAATGGATCTAGGTAGATAGGCAGCCCCTACCTAATATCTCTGAGTCTCTGACTGTTCTGAAGGGTGCACGTGTTTTCAGTGTCTTGGATTTTTCGTCCGTTTATCATCAGGTGCCTCTACACAGAGATTCTAAACATCTTACTTCCTTTGTGACGCCTCCGGGGGCGTACCGCTTCTTGAGAATGCCTTTTGGTCTGGCGTCAGCGGCGGCATGCTTCCACTGGGTCATGAAGAAAGTGTTAAGTGAGGTGAAGAATATTATATTCTTTCAGGACGATATCTTGATTTATGGTGAGAACGAGGTTGAACATAATAAAACTCTGATTGAGGTTCTTGAGAAACTGAGGGAAAGTGGGTTAACAGTGAAAAGGGAGAAGTGTCGTATTGGGGTTAGAACTGTATCATACTTAGGACATGTAATCTCGGGTGAAGGCATTCAACCTAAGCTTGAACTGGCGCAGTGTGTGGTAAATGCCCCTAAGCCGAGAGACAAATAACAGGTGAGATCGTTCTTAGGTCTTGCTGAGTTTTACTCCAAACTTGCGAAAGGGTTTGCAAGTGTGACTGAAACCATCAGGTGTTTACTTAAGAAGGGTTCACATTTTTTTGGGTCTAATGATTGTCAGAATGCTTTTGAGGTGATAAAAAAGAAATTAGGAACATGCCTATCCTTGGTGATTTTGACGGTAAAAGGACAACTGTGGTACCGACTGATGGTAGTCTCAAGGGGTTGGGAGTGGTACTTTCCCAAAAAGTGGATGGAGAGTGAAAAACTGTTGCGTTTGCTTCTAGAGCTTTGAGGGCTGCTGAGTCGAATTACTTGTGTATTGAGAGGGACGCGTTGAGTGTTTTCTTGGCTGTACAACACTTTAAATTTTATCTATGGGGAGTCCCATTTTTGGTCAGAACTGATCATCGTCCACTAGTCCAAGTTTTTTCTTGCAGACAAACAGAACATGTCACACCTAGGATCAAACGTTGGAGTGAGGGTCTGCAGGAGTATAATTTTTGTGTACAATATATATCAGGGGCTTGCAATAAGTCTGCTGACTGTCTTTCTAGGTTGCCTTTATTGGAGCATGGAGTGGATCAAGAGTGTGAGAATATGTGTTGGGTGGCTGAATCTGCACTATCTAGTGAGGAGTGGAACAATAGTGTAAGCAAAGACAATGTGTTAACTTCTCTCAAACAATGGATCAGCCAGGGATGGCCTGAATATAAAGATTTGGATTTTAAACTCAGGGCGTATTGGTCTGTGAGAGATGAACTCTCTTTCATTTGTGGTAATCTCATGAGAGGATTTAGGGTGATTGCACCAGTTGAATTCAGGGAGAGAATTGTGAACACTGCTCATGAGGGTCATCTGGGATGCAGTCTCACGAAAGCTCGGGTGAGAGAAAGGTATTGGTGGCCAGGGATGGATCACATGATTGAGAATGTGGTGAAGGAGTGTGTATCCTGTGCGACAAGTGATAAATCAAGTTCTTGTAGTCACGCACCACTATCTCCAGTGGATGTCCCTGATTCTGTTTGGATCAAGATTGGGTTGGATCTCATGGGACCCTTTGAGCTGTTACCTTCTTACAAGCGTTTTGTCATTTTGTTAGTTGACTACACTTCTAAGTGGGTGATCACAAAGTGTGTCTCATCTGTAAATTTTAGAGTTGTTGTGGATTTTCTCAAGGATGTGTTTGTCTCAGAGGGAGTACCCAGATTCCTAGTTACGGATAATGGAGTACAATTTACTTCACTTGAGATGTGTGAGTTTCATAAGGATTTTGGAATTGTTCATCAAAAGACTGCTTTATACACACACCGCAGGCTAATGGCTTAACAGAACGGATGAATCGGGTTGTTAAAGATTGTGCCCAGCGTGCTTTGGAGTCCAGAATTCCTTTTAGCACTGTGCTTAGGGACACGTGGTGGGCGCATCACACCACACCAAATGCAGTTACACAAGTTTCTCCTTTTGAAGCTTTGAGAGGGAGTAAGGCTGTCTCTAAGTTGAATCCTTCATGGTTACCTATGGGTTGTGACAAAAAGTTATCTGATGAAATGAGGTGATTGAGAATATTGGAGTATCAACGTAAATACAAAATGAGCTATTATTCAAGAATGCATGTAAGGAGCAAAACATGGAATGCTGGAGATAAAGTTTTGGTGAAGAACCCTAAACACATCACAAAGAGTAAAAGCACTTTTATTGGTCCTTTTACTATTGTGTCCATAAAAAAAATGTTGTGAAAGTGGGTACAGGATGTGTATGGAGTATGTCCCGGTTAGCAAAGTGGATTCCCACGCGTGTGCAAGGTTCCAAAGCTTGTGATAATCAACATATCACACAGGGCAATTCTTCTTTGGAACAGAAGTCTCTTCCTCAAAGGAAGTGTGGTCTTCCTGGAAAATTCAAGGATTATATTTCTTATTGAAGAAGTTGTTTTTGCAATGTTGAAATTTATGTGAATTAAATTTTTGCAGTAATGTAATGAATGAGTTGTATTGTTTTTATGTATATTCATATTGTAGCTTAATGAATTTTTATTGTAATGAGTTTGTTATTTTTTGTTTGTTTGTTATTTTCTTTATGAAAGGAGAATGTGTTGTGTTTTACTTTCTATGTCAGAATGTTAATATCTGGAACCCTGTCTATGTCATTGGAATGCTGAGATTCAGGCGGACTTCGCTTTAGCTTGAAACAGGACTTAACTGTTGGTGCTGGTGGACTATTTATCTTAAATACATGTATTCTTCAAATAAATACCTGAAGTCATTGTTATCATAGCAAGCTATTGCCCAGAGTCACATGGTGCTGGGCTGATCTGTCGCCGGCACCTGAGATCGAACTGTGAGTCCCAGGATCCGGAGGCAGTCGCCCTGGCAGTTGCGCCAAACCTCTTCCACTGTGCCTCAGAATACTGGCAGATTCTTGACAACTATGTACTTCATTTTGAAAAAGGAGCTTTTGTATGGAAACATCCAAGCAGAGTAACTCGATACCATTCTACTGAGGAGCACCGCAAAGGTAATAATGCACAAGTTTCAACTTAGTATTACGAATGTCCTTCGATCTGTCATTGAGATACTTTACTATCTTGTCGTGTGAGTCTTCAAACCTCTTCCAGTTAAATCAGCATAGAGAGGGGATTAAGTCGGAGATGTGAAGCAGATGCAGTCCTGATAGATTTGAAAAGAATGTCTAAGCTACAGTAAACTGTTCATTCAGCAGAAGTACCTCTTCTCTATCTCTGTGCTATTCTTTCTCTTTAACTTCAACATCAATTGTTCAATTTACCTCATTGCATGCAGTTTATGTAATCTGTTCCATTAATATTTGATCCAGTTATGATTGATCCTAAACTTACCACTCTAGGATCCTATCTTCTTGCAGGCTGTACCCAGCTGGAAGGAGATAGTTGCGGAAGTTTTGGAGCTGGTTTTCATGGCAACAGTCGTTAACCCACACATGTGATACACAAGGGATCCCACTGGCTAAGCACAAGAAGTACTTCCGTGTTCGACATTGTTCATCAGCAATTAAGAGACACTGGTAGGCTGCCTTGCACTTTAGAGAAAAGAAAAGACCATCATTAAAAGCAGGCAAAATAAATGACAATAAGGCAGACAGGTTCTACAGAAATAAAAGAATAAGGTGGCATAGTCAAGGTGGTGGACATTTCTTGAGGGAACATAGCATATTCATAGAAAAAGAACTGGACACTAAATGTGTCAGGGCATATGGTGACATTTTGTCACAGCATGATTGGGATGTTTGACATGTGCTTGTGGAAACTGAGAGAGCCTATTCTAAACCATATTTTAATATGTAGGAAGGCAGACCATGTGTTCTAGGTTTGACAATTTATAAATACTGTCTATAAAAACAATAAGATAATGTTTTCCGTGCTTCCAATGGGATCATACACACTTTCATAAATGTTGGACTGGCAAGAGTCTTTAAAATAGGTAGGCCATACGTATACATCCAATTAATGACTTGTATCCCACTACAAAATTAAAAAAAACATCACACTTTAAGGCAATAGGCTCACCTGGGCTTCGTTATAATCTTCTAGAATGTATCCTCCTCCAGCCCGGAGTTGGGATTCCGTGTACTGTTTATCGTACAGAACAGCGTCCACACACTCTGCAACAGAAAGAAGGAGCAGCTAAGCCCTTGGACTACAGACAGCTGTATCAATTTAAAGGACTTAAACACACTTGATGATATATATTGAACCATGTATCCATACATATCATCATTAAACAGATGTATCAATCTTTAGAAAGTGAAGCAAGACTAGAGTCTAGAAAGACCAAGATATAGATACGTTTGAAAGGGCAGCCAGACAAACTCACACAGTCTCCTGGAACCCTTCCATGACCATAACAAGGCCCGATGCATTACTCATCCTCTTCAGCACTGGCAAACTTACCAAATAGGAGTCCAGCAGCAGTACTTAATTGAACATTTCATAACATGCATCCTGAGACTACAAAATGATTCATATGTGGTCTGACTCATGTGTGTGCCCGAAGGACCAACACTGCCAATCGCTTGAGGCGGGGGGTGCATATTGTCATCCCTCTTATTTTCTATTAATATCCCGACTTACCTACTGCACTGTCATGTATTCACATCTTTACATCAAGGATGGATAATCATGACCGGCCTGTACAAAATATGCATATGATTAGCAACACTCAGCCCCAGAGGGATATTACAGCACTAGATCCATTGCTAAATTTCATCCTGTCTCACAACCAGTTAAAGAGGGAATAGCCAGGTCTTCTATCTCTTTCAAAAACTAAGGAAGTTCAAGGTAAGAAGATCAACAGGCAGCAAATTCCAATAAACTGCAGCTAGATAAGAGAAAGAGGAGTTGCCCATTTTAGCTTTTCTGAGACGCTTAGTGCTAGCCAGCGGTAAGTTTTCGGAGCAAAGTGCTCATGTGGGCTGTAAAAAAAACACTCGGCCACACAGACTAGCAGGCCGAATATCATATAGTGCTCTATGAACATGGCACAGCAGCTTAAATGTAGCTCTCTTGAGTACAGGTAGCCATTGAAGTGAATTCAAACAGAGGGTGGCTGAATTGTTTTGGACACTATTACAAACGAGTCTGGCTGCTGCATTTTGAATGGACTATAAATGAGTAAACAAAAAGTCAGCTATTCCTAAGTATAAAGCATTATCGTAATCCACCCTGCTTATAATCAATGCTTGAAAAACTGTTATTCACCATTTTGCTGTAATCCAGAGGAAGAGCTTTCGCAATAATCTAAGCAGTACAAAGTATATGCCACAAGGGGCATTTACATGATCGTAAACGGAGAGGGAATCATCTATTAACAATCCAAGGTTCTTGGCTACTCTCCTTGCTTCTGGTGCAGTACCCAGGGACGTCGGCCACCACAAATCCTCCCAAATATCATGGGCTCCACCAAAGAGTAAGATCTCCGTCTTCTCCGCACTGAGTTTCAGACAATGCGATTGTATCCAGGTAGCTACTTCCGATAGGAATCCAGTGAGATGATCCCAAGTCTCCCTATGTCCCTGTAGAAATATTGAGCTGAGTATTGTCAGCATAGAAGCAGATCTCAAAGCCCCAAGCTTTGACGATACCTGCCAAGGAGGAGACTAACATTGAACAATGTAGGGCTGAGCCGGGGAGCCCTGAAGGACCCAACAATTGGACATTTGGGGAGTAGACCTAAAAGAGGCCATCTGAACAGACTGATATCTTTTATTCAGAAATTATCCAAACCACTTTAGATCTTTTGAGTGCACACCAGTCTCATGTAGATGTAGTCTCTTTATTGACAGGCTATGAAAGACAGTGTTGAAAGCCGCAGACAGAATACTAGGATCAAAACCACCACCTTCCCCTGATCTAGTGCTGTCAAGCACTACCAACTAAGGGAACTCAGTACTGTTTCTGGCTCTGAAGCCTGTTTGAGTCAAATCCAGTAAGGTATTCATTTCCAAAACATGTGTCAGCTAGACATTAACTAGCCTTTCAAATACCTTCGACATATAAGGTATGGTAAAGTAGAAACATTGGGCGACAGACAGGATGGAATAATCCATCCCTGCTTTCTTCACCAAAGGAAGAATCAGGGCCTGCTTCCAACTAGCAGGATATTCAGCATGTATCAAGGACAGATTAAAGATCTGGATTAGAAAAGGACTTAATATAGAGGCCAAATGAGAAAAGATTAAATGGGGACATGAGTCAAAGAGAGATCCCGATTTTACCTCTAACGCTCAAGTTACTACTTGTGTAACGATATATCTGTAAGAGACATTAGTTAGTGATAGATTCTTTACCTTAGAATATCCCCAGGCGTCAGACTGGTCCGGAAAGTTTTGCTCAGCATTACCCCTGCTCGTCAGTAGGTGGCGTCCTGCGGCTCCGAGTCAGTCACTGGCGTAGTAAGCACCGAAATGACGTCACGGAGAGCACTTAGGCGCCACTCATGCACGCGGACGTCAGTTCTATACACGTCTATCCGCACCAGAAATGCAGAGCCATGCAAGATACTGACCATTGGTGCATAAAACTAGGGCCCTCAAGGGATGTCTTTAACCCTAATAATCAGTTCGCAGAACGTGGAGGATGGGTGGGGCGGTAAGGAATATATCACTAACTAATGTCTCTTACAGATGTATCGTTACACAAGTAATAACTTGTGCATCTGAAAGAGACACGTTAGTGATAGATTCCTTACCTTAGAATAGATACCTCAGCAATACCAACCCCGGTGGTGCGTCTGCGAACAAGATTACACCAGAAAGTCACTGAGCGCAGAACGGCCAAAGAAGCTGTCACTCCGGACCTGACTGTAGTGCTTGGTAAACGTGTGAAGCAAGGCCCACGTAGCTGCCTGACAAATGTCCTGCAAGTGAAAGCTGCATCCCAAGGCAGTAGTGGATGCCATTGCCCTATTGGAATGGGCACGCAACTCCATAGGCCATAGCCCCATGGCTTCTTAGCCAACGAATAACAGGTCTTGATGCATAGAACGACCCACCGAGAGATGATCCATTTGTGCACGGCCCGACCATTTTTGGCGCCCACGTAGCCAAGAAAGAGCTGATCATCCATCTGAAACTGTTGTTTACACTGCAGATAGAAGGCGACCGCACATTTTGGGTCCCGACGGAGGAGCCTCTCTTCCTCTCTGGAAGGATGCAGAGGCAGAAACAAGGTAGGCAAAGTGATTGTCTGCCCGATGTGGAAGGGCGTGACAATCTTTGGCAAGAAAGAACGACGGGTCCTCAGAACCACCTTGTTCTGATGAATAGAAAGGAAAGGAGGCTTAGAAGAAAGAGCCTGGAGCTCCCTCACTCTTCTGGCAGAGGTGATGGCTACCTGAAAAACTGGCTTTAAGGTGAGAAGACGTAAGGGACAATTATGAAGGAGCTCAAAGGGAGCGCACATCAGATAAGTCAAGACAAGATTTAAGTCCCACTGAGGCAATATGAAGGCTACGGGTGGAAACGTATGCGTAATGCCGTTAAGGAAACGGTTAACAACTGGGGACTTAAAAAGAGAAGAGAAGGCTGAGCTAGAAGCCGTAGAAAGGCGAGATGGCCTTTATCTTTTAAAGTGCCCAGAGCAGAGCCATGCTAGGCCAAAGACAGAAGAAACAGAAGGACCTCAGAGAGAGGGGTAGAAAGGGGATCCACAGCCTTTGCTGTGCACCATGTAACAAACCTGTTCCACCTGCAGGCGCATACCGTTTTGGTGGAGGTATGCCTGGCTGCCAGAATAACCTCACAGACTTTGGGAGAAAGATCGAAAGGTGTCAACTGTCACAGTTCGATCTCCCCGCATGGAGATGGAGACTGGACAGGTTCGGGTGTAGGACCTTCCCTTGCCGCTGCGACAGAAGATCCTCCAGGAGAGGCAGACTGATCGGGGGATCGACGCTCAAACTGATTAGCTCGAGATACCATACTCTTCGAGTCCAGTCCGGAGCCACAAGAATGACTTGGGCCCGGTCGCTTCTAATCTTCTTCAGCACTGTGGTCAGAAGTGGTGTAGGTGGAAAGGCGTAAAACAGAACGCAACTCTGCTCACGACAAAAAGCGTCTCCGAGCGAGTGCCGCTTTGGAAATTCCAACATGCAGAACTGATGACATTGCACGTTCTCTTCGGTGTTGAACAAATCTAACCAAGGCTCTCCCCCTACTGCAGAAAGAGACATTTTGCCACATCCGAGTGCAGATGCCATTCGTGATCCATCAAGCACCGGCGGCTGACTTTGTCCGCCCTGGCGTTCAGAGAGCCCACCAGGTCTTGAACCACTGAGGTGATGCTGTGATGTTCCAGCCATGTCCAGAGGCGTAAAGACTCCTAAAAAAGGGCCCAGGACCCCGCCCCGCATGTTGCAATACAACATGGTGGTGGTGGTGTCCGTAAACACCTGCACTACATTTGCCATGACAGAGGGAAGGAATGCCTTCAGTGCAAGTCAGATCGCCCGCAGCTCCTAGAGGTTGATATGGAGTCGGGACTCCGCCGGAGACCAGAGGCCTCTGATCTCCGCCTCTCCCAAGTAGCCTTCCCATCCCAGAAAGGACACATTTGTCACCACAGTGTGCTCTGGTTGGGGAAGGGAGAGGGACCTGCCACTGACCCAATCACGATTTGTGAGCCACCACTGCAAATGTCATGCAGCGCCTTCCGAGAACTGAACCTGATCGGAGAGGTTGCCCCGATGTTGCACCCACTGGAACGTCAGGTCCCACTGCAGAGCCCGCATATGCCATATGGCATGTGTCACCGGCAGGATGCAGAAGGCCCAGAAGCCGGATGGTCATCCTGACTGAAACCCGAAAGAGGCTGAAAGATCGGAATCATAGCCTGAATATCCCAGAGTCGCTGCTCAGGAGGATAAACAGAGTTGAATCCAGAACCACTCTGATGAAGGAGAGCTTCCGAGAGGGACTCGGGTGCAACTTCAGCACATTGATGGAGAACCCTAGCAAATGCAGGAGGTTGACCGTAGTATGGAGGTGGTTGACGACTGCCTCTGCCGAGTCTGCCTTTAACAACCTGTTGTCGAGGTACGGGAAGATTAACACCCCGACCTGCTCAGATTAGCCGTGACCACCGCGATTCACCTTCGTGAACACCCGAGGGGCACTGGTAAGGCCGAAGGGGAGCACGGCAAACTGAAAATGCCGGTGGGCCCTCAGGACAGGAATGTGAAAATAAGCATCCTGCAAGTCCAGCGCTACCACCCAGTCTCCCGTGTCGAGGGCAGCCAGGACCTGAGCCAGAGTCAGCATTTTGAATTTCTCCTTCCGGAGGAAGCGATTGACGTCCCGGAGGTCCAAGATGGAGCGAAGGCCCGCCTTGTCCATCTCGGGGACTAGAAAGTAATGGGAATAACTCCCTACTTCCTGACCGGGAACGCTCTCAATGGCCCACTTGGCAAGGAGGGCCATGACTTCCTATCAGAGAAGAGCCAAATGATCCCCCGACATGCGGTGGTACCGAGGTGGCAAGGCTGGAGGGGAGGATTGAAAGGGAAGGGAGTAACCTTGGCAGATTATCTGCAGCACCCACGGTTCCGATGCAATTTCGCACCAGTGGTGGAGGTGGCAGCGGACCCTGCCACCCACCGGCGTTGGGTGCTCCCTGAAGCTCGGATTAGGAAACTTGGAGGTGGAAGCAGCTGGGGTAGAGGTGGCTGGTTCCCAGATCCGCCCCTGCAGAAGCCACTGCCGCGCTGAGGCTGGTTCTGCACAGGCTTAGTAGAGGAGCATCAATATATTAGGAGCAAAGGGGGAAAAAAAGGGGGGAAACATGCCGCCCCCCACTCAAACCAATGTACCTAAAATGTGGCCTCACCCTCAAGACACTGAATCTTTAGTTTCTGTGACAAAAGATATTGCATTACCATTCGATCAGCCTGTTCTGTTGGCATAGGACGGTCTAGATAAATTGGCTCAGCAATGTTTTTATGTCATTTTCTACCATCACAGGTGTTGTAAATACAATAGTGGAAGAATGTGATGAACCCCTGTTAGCCCTGAAGAAGTTGTGCAAAATACAGCAACGAAACATGTTGGGGATAGCAATAAAACACTAAAATTGGTTTAGTTTGAACCATTTTTAATTTGGAGAGCTTGCAGCCCAGAATAAAGGTTGAGCGGCCAGCTAGCTCTTTTATTTTAATGGTGAGAATCACATTTATTATTTCTCACTGGGGTTTTTTTAGTTTTTTTTTTTAGGTATATGTGTATACACAATAGTAAGTGTTGTCTGTCTTGGCTTACTAATGCACGAGTGACCATCACGATTTTTGGTTTTCGTGAAGAAAAAGCACAGTTTCATTTTGTGTTGTCTTTTTCTTTTCTTTTCTCTCATTTTCTTCTCCACTAAAAGAGAGAGAGTTCCTATGATGAGAAGTGGGTATACTGGCAATTGTCAGCCAGCAACCCTGTTGGTGGTTCTACCGTGAGGGACTCTCTCTCTTCTCTCACATATTTTCACTGGATGAAAGGTGGGCTGTCTGGATGGTAGTCTACAAATTTTTGACCTTTTTATTCTTTCAAAAGCGACACTGTGACCTAGATAAATAGTTGGATTACATAAATGCAGGGTATTGTGAAAGCTTCAGCAAACCCATTTATATATGTCTTTTGTCACAGAAAATAAAGATTCAGTGTCTTGAGGGTGAGGCCACATTTTGCATACATTAGTAGAGGAGCGTGCCTGGGTGCCTCTGCCCTGGCCACGAAAGGAACGAAATCCAGGAGTTGCAGGGCTCTTCGTAGAAAGACCCAAGGACTTGGCCGTGTCCCGTGAGTCCTTAAAGCGCTCCAGTGCACTGTCGGCCTTATCACCAAAGAGGCGGGAGCCATCAAAGGGCATGTCAATGAGCGAGCCCTGGACATCGGGCGAGAACCCATCCGAACGCAACCAGGCACACTCGTGGAAATCGCCTTGCCCAACGAATCAGCAGTGTCCAAACCAAACCTGCTGGCAAACTTAGCAGCATCCTTACCTTCAGCAATCGCTTGGGAAAGGACAGCCTGGACCTCATCAGAACACTGAGGTAAGACCTGAGCAACGGAATCCTACACTGCAGGCGGTGTTAACCGACCAGCCCTAAGCTGGCCGAGGAGAACAACCTCTTACCAAATTGTTCCATCCTCAGAGTCCTTACCCGGCAGAGCAGTGGGAAGGGCACTTTGCGACGTCAAGGTATGAATAAGCAGGCTCTGAGGCATAGGGTGACTGGTCAGAAAGGCGGGATTGGTAGGCGCTGGGCGGTGACACCTGGTGACGTTTTTGTCCACCAGAACCCCCAATTGCCAGCCGTAACCAAGTGCCCCTGAGGACTTCGGTAAGGGCCTCATTGAAAGGGAGTAGCGGCTCCGACGACGCAGATGCAGTCTGGAGCACTTCTGTAACGAGGTTGGTTTTGAGGGCCACTATAGGGAGGTCAAGATTGAGAGCCTCCGCAGCTCGACGGAGCACCACGGTGTAGGAAGCACCCTCCTCCATAGTAGGTGGAGGAGAGGCAAACCCCGGGTCGGAAGAAACATCAAGTTCACCCTCGTCCTCCAGGTCGTACACCCAATCCTGCTCGTAGTCACATTGCTGGGCAAGAGGGTCCTCGGACCCGTTCCAGTCGTCAGGGTTGAACAGCAACGGGAACAGGCACCGGCCGGGCCTGGGATCCAATTCGAATCCCAGGCCGGAACAAAATGGTCCGTGAACCGGGGCAGGGGTGAGATAAACGGAACCCAGTGCAGCGCTGGGGTGGAGCTGCATCTTGTGGAGCCGGAGACCCTGGGCCAGCAGGACCTGGACATGGGACCGCGGGGCCAGGAGGCACGCCGGCGGGATCCCGAGGCCTAAAAAGGCGGCCCATGGCAGCATTGCATTGCATTGCATTTATTCAGAAGTCGGCAATGGACCCGGTTATGGTGGGTAGGCAGCGGGACTCCCAGGCTCCAGAGCCGCAGGGGAGGAGCACCTGTCCCCCTCCGAGGAGCGACGGGAGGGGGTGACATAGGAGAGCGAACATGCTTCTTCGACTTCCTTTTATGGCGTCGCTTACCGGAATCCGAAGTCGAAGACTTGGAGCCCGAGGAGCGACGGCTGCGGTCCCGCAAACGGTTGAGGGAGCGAACCCTGGACCCAGAGCAGCGGTGTGACAAATGCCAAACTTCCAGCAATTTCATACGCCGCTCCCGCAAGGCTTTTGGTGCCATAGCTCGACAGTCCCAGCAGGCCTGGGAGTCGTGATCGGTCTCCAGGCAGTAAAAGCGCACATTGTGGGGGTCCTTCACCAACATATTACGGCGGCACGTCCCACAAGACTTAAAGCCGGGCAACCCTACATGCACCAGGAGATAAAAGGGGACACAAAAAGTCTCAAAGTCAAAAAGTGACTAAGGTACATGCTCAATCCAGATCTGCGATTGCTGGCGCGGAAAAAGAAAGAACGTACGTCAGCACACACGGGTGTTGTCTAAGTAATCTCTGTGACATCATCTTGGCGCTAACGATGCCAGTGACGGATGCGGAGCCGCAGGACGCCACCTACTAACGTGCTGGGGTACTGCTAAGTGAGAACTTTCCGGATCCAGTCTGACGCCTGGGGATATTCTAAGGTACGGAATCTGTCACGAATGTGTCTCTTTCAGATCTGTGTATATTCTGTACCGCGCAGGTCCGGCAATGAGAGTTCAAGTGCCGATAATCCAACACCAAGCGGTACGATCCATCAGGTTTGGTCACAGTAAAAAGAGGATTATTCATGGGTGACACACATGTTTCAATCACTCCTTGATATTACAATTGTTCAAGATTTCTGCAACAAGAGCTTTCGCTTCACACCGCATGGGATATTGAGGTTGAGGCTGTGGCATAGACCGTAATGCAATCTCATGTCTGGGCAAAAGTTTGTCCCATCTACATTGAGTATGGTATAACGCTGGTGCAAGCACCGTAGCCTACTCTTCAGCAAAATGTAGGGCCTGCTCCTTCGGCACAGTGTGTGCGAAACTAGGGAGGATTTCCTCCTCCCCTCCTGGAGTGGCCAAAACGAAAGGTGGGGCCAGTCTACCCACGCTAACAAGATGTCATAAGTAGAGGTTAGATTTTCCCTAACAAATCCCTTCTATTTCACGTTGTATGTCACCTTCTATTAAAAGGATTATCTCATATAGCCTGTCAGGGGGAGCCACTCTAGTGTCAGCTGTCTCAACAGCAACGAACGTGTCAGTTGCAGTCGCCTTCAGATACGGACGCAGGGCTTCCAGCACTACTGTAATTTCCACTGCCATGTCGAGCAGCGTCAGCGCCCATGCCAGATTCCGAAGCTGTGTTCTCACTATCCGTGGCATACCTTGCTGTTAAAGCGGTAACCCTCTTTCTTAAACTGGGGGCGTTAACGTTGAAAGTTGTCCTGCTTGCCTTTACCTTCTGTCTGGCGGAGCTGCTCACAACCTTGTTGGGCAACCTGGCCTCTGCCGCTGTCTCCTCCACCTGTTTGTGAGACCGATGTATCCTGTAAAGAGCGAGGAGAACGTTGATCAGGAACCTGAAAATGATCAGATGACGTTATAATAGCGAGGTCGCGCAAATCATATATGCGCTCAGTAGACACAGGTATCGGTGATGAAGGACGTGCCCCCTGTTTCCCCTGTTTTTTATTCTTCCAATTTTGGTTAGGAAAATCCGGGCGATCATCTTCATTAGACTTCGCCGTCTGAGTTTGCGGTTGAGCTGTTACTTCAGCAAAAGGCTTAACACCCAAACTATTGCGGCCAATGGTCTTATAAGCCTCCGCAATGATTTACGGTAACTGCTGGGGTTTAACGCATCGGGGACATCGCGTAAAGTATTAGACACCTGAAAGTTCCCCGCATCCCCCTTGACATTAGCAAGGACCAGATCGGAAACTACTTCAAACACTCCAACGAGTCCCAATTCAACAGCCGCCTCCGGACCGTGTTGATCGTGAACACGCTTGATCACGGAGGGCAGGACAGCCATGGACAGGGTGCCGAAGCACTTGGTGTATTCTGCCCCAAATATTTTACCCCAGGTCTCACAATCTGTTACCTCCGGCACTAAGTCTTTCTGCAAACTAATGGTTAGAATGCTGTGTTTCGCAACAGGAGTCGTATTAGGAAATACTGCTTCCAGCTGGCCAAATTTCTCGGCAAGCCAAAAAGGCATATCGTCTTCATATTGGGGACGCTTGCCCATAACCAAATTAACCATGACAGGACTCATTTTCATCCCGGCCGGTCCAGCTGGTTGCGCCGAAGCGCCAGGTGGCCCCACCTGGACGTCGTGGGAACGTATTGCACTAAAGCCCGGTGCACTCCAACAAGGAAGGCATAGAGTATACGTAACTCCGCTATAGTGACTGTCAGATAACGTTGATGCAGTGTAAACCCGACAAAAACCAGCCAAGTAGCCCCAGGAATGGACAAGGGACCCAACCGAATCGCCATTACCATGTGGAGAAGGGCGGCATTGAACCAAACTCGATGCTGCCAAGCTGTGATCAAAATTTTCAGTGTCCTATGAGGTGTATATACATTAGGTACGGCTGTGTGAGTGTAAACATGAAACGTAATACTATCCCCATTCACTGCAGGGAAGGTAACCAATGAGGAGAAAAGCTAAAAATTACGGCCATGCCTTCCAAGGGGACGCCAAATGGCTCCACATGATTGCGGACGGCTACCCGACTATGGGGGGGCGATGTCAACGTCACCCCTGAGGACACAGTAGAGAAAATACAATGTAAAAGAATAGTATTACTAATAGGTTATGATTCGAAATAAGAACCTTTTTAAAATTTCAAGCTTGAATAAACCTATGTAAATATAGGTAGGTTAATCCGTCACTACCGTCAACCTGAAACAGTAGTGAGGGTGTCGTGGACTGTTATAAGCACTACTCGAGAGTCTCAAATATAAGACCACATTGTTAGGTGCGCCATGTTGCGGGGATTCTGCTCATACACAGAACTGTGCACAGAGACCCAGGACCTCAGTGAATTGTGGTGTACCCAAAAACTCACCACAGTACCCAGAACCCCTAACCGACTAGCATCAGCGTCTCATTAGCTCTTCGTCCAATAGCAAAGTTACCAATGATTAGACAACTCAGAACATGTGATTTAGGTTACTCTCAGGAATGGTGGGAATTAAGAACACTCTTTCGTTTTTATTCTCATACCAGTCCACAATGTGAGTAAATAGAGACAAGAAAAAGTTTAAAATGTTTATTTTAACGACGTGCTCGAAGATGCAGTATTTTTGCTAACATAAGCAGCCATATGATTACTAATAATACGATCAGTAGTGTTTCAATTCCATAAAACACAAAGGGAGAAATCATTATATAATGATAGTGGAAACCGGTCCTATAGTGCCTGGTGTACCACCCTCCCCTGCAATAAACTAGGTTTTTATAATAATAATAGAAGGTCTCTTAGGCTTGAGTGGGGAACCCCATATCTCCAAGATCAGCAGAGGTGAATCGCATCAGGATCAGCAAAAGCTCTCTCTCTCTCTGGAAAAGGATTTTCTCCAAGTGACCCAATCATGCATGCAGTGTGATATTAAAGGAGCTAGAATTTCAGTTAGCTGCAGCTGTGTGCATGCTGTGTCTAGAGCGTGGGCCGATCAGCCCGAATAACAGCTAACATTGTTATGGTAACCTTGAAGGCTTCTGCACTCACTGTACAGACTAAGGACGCGATGTAAGCCCAGGGAAGTTGAAAACAAGCTGTTCTCATGTGAAGAGCAGTCTAACTTACAACAGTTACATGCAGTGTAGTGTGCAAAAGCCGCAAAAAGGTAAAATGGCGTTTACATTTCTAATAAGCCCATGCTAACATAGCAATGGTTGCAAGCAGGGCTCTGCCTTCAATACGAGGGCCCATTTGAGCACCCCAGATTGTTAGGGAGGCATCTGTCACTATTGATCGAGTTAGAATGTCTTGATGTAAAATTAACGCAAACATTAGCTAGACTGGCTGACTAGGGGTGTTACCCCAAAACCGGTCCCAGGATGCCTTTTTCCAGTCGAGGGAAGACCTTGTTTGGCAGTTCTGGCTGGACTGTTCCCATAAGGAAAATGGTCAAGACTGATTTTCATAGGGCTGGGTTTGAACTGGGGTGGTGAAGTGAGTTAAAGAACGATGATGGATTTAACCCAGATCCAATAGGGACAGGGAGTGAGTGTCTGAGAAGTTCTAGCACTTCATCCTTCATCTCCTTGTGTTTGCTTTGTTCGCACTAAGTTGACAGGGTATGCCCAGATGTGGGTCCTTTGCTCACTTTTCCACTTGATTCAAGCTAGCCTGGGTGATGAGGGGTGTTACCCGTAAACCGGTCCCACAATGCTTTTTTCTGGTCAAGGGAAGACCTGGCTTGCCAGTGCAGGCTGGACTGTACCTATGAGGAACAGGGTCAAGACTGATTTGAATATGGCTGGATCTGAACTGGGGTGGTGAAGTTAGTTAAAGAATGATGATGGACTAGACTCAGATCGAATAGTGACTGGGAGTGAGTGTCTGAAAAGTTCAGCTCTTGGTCCATCATCTCCTTGCATTTGCTTTGATAGAAAGGATTCTCAAAGGAATGAATTACCAAATGACACCACCATTTGAGTAACTGTTTCACAAGCAGATCTAGCCGATTGAGATTAATAAAAGCCAGATGATAATGGTGACTTGCTTGCTGATACAAAGATGCCTTTATGGGCCAATCGCCTAGATATGAATAGATAAGGATTGCCATTCTTCTTAGGTGGGCTGCAACAGCTGCCATTCTGTTGCAGGGATTCTGCTCAGGAACAGAGCTATGCATAGAACCTTAGTAGAAACGTACCCTCCTACCCATATCCAGAGAGACAAGTGAACTGACACCCCAGAACATAACACTTCCAACACAATCGGGTATTGCGGTAACATGATACACCTTTTCACTCACCCACTCGCACTCCTTCACAATTAAGAAATGACAGAAGCACGAAGTAAGTTTGAAATATTTATTCAAACGATCGTGCTCTAGAGTGCAGTATAGTGCCACTGTTGTATCTCGTTTTAGATTCCGAATGGATTTTCCGATTCATGCCCTGATATAGGTACATTTCACATTTCCCTTATATAGGCATAGAAATCAAGCCCTTATTTAGGCATAGCCCATGCAGCCATAATACAGGCATGGCTGCTTCCATCCGTTCACCAAATGTCACAACGTTTTCTTGGAAAACCAGCTTAAGCCGGTAGGGACTTCCCCTTGCTTGAATACTGATTTCTCCAAGAACTGTTAGTTTTACAATTAACAACTATTCCCCAGAGGTTCATTCATGACGTTCATATGCCCGACTTTACGTCAAACATGGCATTCCTAAACATCTTCAAGGTATAAATATACCTTCACTTGCTATGGCAAAACACTGTGGTTCGGAGCAGTTTGACGACATACTTGCCCGACGCAGCTCGCTACAGCGAGTGCCGAAGCAGACTCTACAGCTGATGCTCCGATCAGGAAGCTGCCCTCCTCTGCTGAGAAATCCAGTTCCAGTGTTTCCGACTCCCCTTGCGGGGTGTTGGGAAATCGAGTCTCGAAACAGATACCAGACCTCCTTAAGCAGACTCTACAGCTGACGCTCCGATCAGGAAGCTGCCCTCCTCTGCTGAGAAATACAGCTCCAGTGTTTCTGACTCCCCTTGCGGGGTGTTGGGAAATCGAGTCCCGAAACAGAGATACCAGACCTCCTTCGTTCTAAGGTATGGAGCTGATTAGAACCTAGAGAAAACTTTGGTAGATTCTTGGCAAAACTAAACCTATGCAACAGACCATACTTACTTTGGAGTAGGTGTATTTTAGAAGCACCAGTTGAGTATTTTAGCCTGTGGTATTTATGTATGTATTTTTATATAGCTTAGAAACCATACAATGCTATAACAGTATTATTTCATAATACTATTCTCGCTGTACGCATTATACTTTGCATTATGTCTAAAGATAGTAGCAGTTCACCTCTCTTGCATGAGAAAGAAGACTGTTCAATAAACCCTTTAATTGAAAAGGCCCATCTCACTATTTCTCTGCAAACTCTGTAGAAACAAAGCATGTACGATTGACTGAGTGAAATACTTATCTATTGTTTCCACGACTCTGAAGTTAGTTATTCCAGTAATAGGGAAACAAATTCGGCATGTTTATGCGGTTGTCAGAAACTAATCCCTTCTTGTGAATTCAAGAAAGTTTCTAGTGACCTCTGAGCTAGCTGGCACTCACAATTAAGTTTAGTATATTCAATAGAGACTTACTGACCCAAGTTCTATGTCAAATCTATAGGATATATTATTCCAATGAGCAGAGCCTATTGGGAATATAGGAACTACACTACATGGCGCCCAATGTTTGGTAAGGCACTAATTTAACGCTAGACACTAAAGTAACTCAGTCGTGCTTTTCTCAAAGACCCCTTTTTCCTTAAATACTCCAATAGATGTCTGGAGTGGGTAAAAGGATAATAGCTGAGTAGGACGAAAATCCTATTTATTAGCTTTTTGGTTTATTCAACGTTGAAGGATACAGTGTTCCAAAATATTCAGCACCTTATGTTTGTTTCCTTGAAACTTGCTCTGCAACTTTCATTAAACAATGTCCAATAACGGCAACAACACAGAGGCCGGGGGAGCTACAGGCGATGACACCGTACAAGCTTTGAACTTTACAGGTTCTCAAGAAACCGACGAGGATGCTATAAGCATTTCTATAAATTTAAAGAAAGCCATCACTATAAAACTTATAAAAAATGGACCAACGTCGAGAGGTGGTAGGGTAGTTTTTCTGACAGTGGCACATGAATATCACCAGACAGAGGTATTCTACTCATGGATAATCTTCCCTGAAGCAGATCCAACAACACATGTGTTTCACTTCTACAAAGAAGATGTACCACCAGCGGAATACATTCCTTTCGAGGATATTGAAATTCCACTAACTTACCAGGATGTTGCGCTGTGGTTTAAAAGCGCCCTAAAACATATAAATCACATTACCAGGCTTGGTCCACTAGGTAGACCAGGAGCAACATGGCCTGTATTAGCCAGCTATACACCACATCCTGAAATTAATGAGATGTAGGATGTGGAACTATGAGCTCAACTCAGGGAGCTAATCAAAATCTATAGACAATTGGTTCAATTTGTCATGCGGACACTTACAGTCCAACCAGCAATAATGATTCCACCAAATCCCCGATACCAGGGGAACACAAATAAAATCACACCACAGACTCTACATTCGGTCCCGCATGAGAAACACAGAATTTTAACAATCTGTTTACCAATGGGGATCGCACCACATCTGGAGGACTGCGACACTTGGGGTATAGTCTTTGCTGCAATTTACACTAAAACACATGGTGTTCCGTCTATGGCGGTAATACCAGATGTCCTGAAGCAGATTCAAAATGAATACGGGGCAGAGCCCGCTTTAAATCTAGGTATGCAATTACTGAAAGATTTCAAAAAGGTCTCAACAATAATATTAGCTAATATTAAAGGTGAAGCAGAATCCGTGGCGATCCGCCAAAAGTTAAGGGAATTTGATGTAACTGGGCAACCACAAGAACTGGCCAGAATAATTGAAAAATCCTATGAAGAATTAAGCAGAGACAGCTTGGGTGAAAAACCAGTTATACCCCAACTGTCAGAAAGTCTTGAAAAGGTCTTTACTGAAAACACTCTTGCTCCTCCTAAAAAGAAGTGGGAAAATAGCAAACAAACTTCTAAAGAGAAGCGTTCTCAATCCAGAGGTAGGTCTCCTCAAAAGGAGCCCTCTGAAAGGAGGTACAACCTCAGGAATAGGGATAATTTAAGAAAACCTGATAGATATCAAGATACTGATACAAGTTCCTCTTGTACCTTTCAGACTTCGTCATAGAAATCCGAAAGAAGAGGACGGTCATAAAACAAGGAAGAACGCGTGAAGTCCAAAGACAATCAACACGTTCAGAAAAACAAAAAACCTCAATTCACCAAAAAGAAGATAGCAGGTCTAAAAATCAGACATGCCGAGGATCTTGAGGACACAACTCAAGAACGGGGAATGGGCACAGACAATGTTGGACAGCGCAGCATAAGTCACCATAGCTCGCAAGAACTTGAAGGATCATCTGGAGACTTGAATGAATTCATTAAAGTTGAAACTGCAGATACCAGGGTTAGTTGTCCACATAAATTATATGAAATAACACACCGAATGGAGGGGGACATACCAAGAAAAGTGAGCACTCTTTTGGGAGCGGCTTTCTAAGGGTTATGACATTCTTCTCACTGAACAAGACTGGCCACCAGAATTTGTCAGGGAGTGCCCACACGGAGAAGACATCATTATGCCAGCCTTCTCCAACCACATTCCAATTAATTTGAAATATACTTATGCCAGGAAATGGGCAGTTGCCCAGGCTCCTGCATTATACAAAAATCATGTAGGATGGGATGAGGATTCTCCTCACCATAAAATCCAGTTGAAAACTCAACCAACTGCACAAAGGCAGTATCCAGTTAAGCAAGAAGCTAAAAAAATAGGTCAGGGAGATATTGGATCAACTTGAATACCAAGGGGTGATTGAAACATGCACCTCGCCAATGAAAAATCCTTTGTTTCCTTTCTCCAAACCAGACAATACATACGGTCTAGTATTGGATTACAGACATTTAAACTCTTGTTGCAAAACTTTTGCAGTACAAAATGCACAGTGCAGCATTAATGAATAACATTGTGCGTAAAAAATATAAAGCCACTTTAGATATTTCTAATTGTTTCTTCTGTCAAAACATTGCACCAGAAAGTAGGTATTTGACTGCTTTCTCCATTATGTGGACACAGCGTCTATTCTGTCGTCTCCCTCAGGTATTCAAGAATAGTCTGGGGTTATTTTCAGCGAGAGTAAGAGAGTTACTACAAACATATGATGATGAAGCTTTATCATATGTGGATGACATCTATCTAACAGACGATGACTTGGACAGGCACTTGAACAGGGTGATATTGGGCTTCGCCTCTGGAGGATATAAATTCGATTTTAAGAAATCAAGAATAGCCCACCTCAACGTCCTTTTCCTGAGATACGAGTTATCAAGTGAAGGCAAAAGCCTGGCAGCCAACTTTTTAGATAAGTGTGCGCTGCTCCAACCTCTAAAAACGATGAAAAACGTACAGTTGATTTTAGGTTTCCTAAATTTCGGAAGAACATACATTCTAAATTACGCAGAAAGGGTTAAACCTCTCTACGAATTAATCATACTTGATTTTAAAACAGTTACTTGGACACAAAAATACACAGAAATTTTGCTTTCATTGCAAACAGACATGTTAGCTACAAAACATTTACAAACTCGCGTAAATGTACGCAACTTAGAGATCCGAATCCTTCCAGGACGATGCGGATTCACATACTTAACTTTTAACAAAGGTGAAAAAGTAGCAATAGCATACAAATCACATTTGTATACACAAGCAGAAATGAAATTCACTTCTACAAAAAATACATTCTGACAGCGGTTCAAACTGCAGTAGGAAATGAGAGCCCTCGCACAGGGTAAGCGCATTATAGTCGTTACACCTGTACCTGCCTTAGAGGCAGTGACGAAAGCAAGCATTTCAAATGCTAAAGCTTTACATCCATGATGGATAGAATGGGCTAATTCTCTTGCTGCAACAGACGTTGAATACGTTTTTGATCCATATTTGAAAACACAAGAATTTCGACAATACGAACAGGAATGTCCTCTGCCTACTGAAATTCTGCCTCTAGAGCAGTATGAATGTATAATTATACTGACGGATCAGCACAGCCCACTACGAGGGGTAAACAAGCTTATAGTGCTGCATGCGCGATCGTTCAAGGTAGTTGGCGAGATGGCAAATTCCGACCAATGGTCACTAAAACTCAATCTCTAGGAGATTGTACAGCTCAGCGAGCTGAACTACAAGCATTCAAAATGGTGCTTGAAAATACGGACCGCGAATTCCCCACACTCATTGTGTGCGATTTGAATTATTGTGTTCAATCTTACAATGAATACTTGCAGAACTGGATTTAAAACGGCTTCAAAGATACAAAAGGTGGCACAATCAAGCATAAGTTGCTTTGGGAACAAGTAGTTTGGTTACGACAAGGACTACAAAACACTCACGTGATAAATGCACTGAGTCATCAACGTGATGGCGTTCACATTGCAGGGTATTCATTGGCTGATGAAGCCACGAAGGCAGCTATGCAAACGGCTTTCGTAGCTGCAATCACTCGTTCAAAAACGAAAATAGACGGCAAAATAATGCAAGCTGTCAATGCCACAAGCAAAGACGGTGGCAAAATATTACCAAAAGGCTTTCCAATCAAATACTCATACATAACTGATGCGAATAATGTTCCGCTTGCTCGAATCCCTGGAGTGGGGGATAGAGTAATCCCAAACATGGAACATAGATTAGGACTAATCTTAGCAGCACATGAAGGGCTTGCCTCTGCACATGAAGGTGTTTCCGCCACAGTGTCGTTATTAAAACAGATACTGGTGGAAGTGCATGAGGAAACAGACCAGAAACTATGTTTAGGAATGTGAAATCTGCCAAACGATTAAAGTCTCTACTGTGAAACGTCCTCCGCAGACGCCCCTGTTAATATTTCAGATGGCATGTCTTTATGTTTCAAAATTTGAGGAGAAACATGTCTACAATATAGCTGCCCCATTCTACGAAAATATCTCAGAGTGGGGCCGTTATATTGATGACATCTTCTTTATATGGACAGGTGAAATGGATACCCTAAACGAATTTCTGATATGGTTGAACCTGGGAGATGCGAATTTAAAGTTTACATCCCATACTAGCAGGAGCCAGGTAGAATTTTTGGACATCATGATTAGACATCGAGAGGGGCAACTAATAGTGGAACTATATACCAAACCATCCGATAGGAATAGTATGCTGCATTACGAAAGCAACCACCCACCGTCACAGAAAAATAATATTCCTTTTGGCCAGTTCCTTCGTGTAAGAAGGAACTGTACCTCAATGGCAGACTACGAAACCCATGCCAAGGGTTTGAAAGAAAAATTCTTGGAAAGGGTTATCCAAAGAGAATGGTTCGACATGCTTTTAAAAGAGCAAAATACTTCAATAGAGAAAACCTGTTTAATACCGAACATAATAACCAACACAAAGAACAGCCAATTATGTTCGTGACCAACTTTTCCCAAGTAAGTTACAAGGTTAAAAACATCATAAATAGACATTGGCACCTTATTTCAGACAGAGCACAGGAGCCCATCCCAAAACCCATGTTCTCATATAGGAGAAACAGAACCATTAGAAACTCCCTTGTACATACATACAAGGAGCCCCACAAGAATCTGCAAACTACCATAGATGGCAAACCGTTACCGACAGGAACCCACCCATGTGCGGGTTGTGTCAACTGTACCAATATTATTAAAGGTGGATCTATCACAGTGAATGATAAAACAATTAACATTAGGAGCTTCATTAATTGCAGAACCACAAACGCAATTTACCTCATCCAATGCCCCTGCAATAAACCATATGTAGGTGAAACGTCTAGGGAACTCAGGCTGCGTCTTAATGAACATCGCTCAGCCATCAGAACGAATAAAACTGGAGCACCTCTCACTGAACACTGGAGGGAAGCTGGCCACAAAGTTGAGGACTTAAAATGGTGTGGTTTAGAAAAAATTAGTGAGAACATCAGAGGTGGTAATCAGAATAATAAGAGAAAAAGAAGGGAACAATTTTTTATGTCAACCCTGAACAGTGTCAGGTGTGGCTTAAACTCTAAGGAGGATTGGGAGAAAATTATTCAAGGATAAAAGGAATAATAAGGTAAATATACACAATATACACAAGATCTGAACAAAACTTGTGTACTCCGGCAATCTACCATCTAACTTGCGTACCCCGGAATCTACCATCTATCGCCAGAGGGCGAGTAAAACCGTACCTATTTTATCATGTGAGAATTACATATTAATAAAGGGTCAAAAAAATGTTTCAAGGGACTAAATAGTAGTACCATCACAAAGTCGTATAGTAGTAATTAGGGTTTAAGAAACAAATATCCTTCCTAATAGTAACACACTTTCCCAAAAAATTGCCTAATAGTTTGAATAACATGATTGCTGCTCCAAACAGCTAAGCGTCATACTGCTTAACAACATGTCCTCTGATTTAAAGAGTAAGAATCACGAAGCCCACACGGAGTGATTCAAGCAAATGGGTGGCACATCCTTAAGCTTCCCTTGCGTAAGCCTACAACGAGGCCCATACGGAGTTATTTAAGTAAAATGGAAGAATATCCTAAAGCTTCCCTCATTTAAATAAACCGCGTACAAATGGGCTTCGTAAGCCTATAAACGAAGCCCATACGGAGTTATTGAAGCAAATGGAAGAATATAAAGCTTTCCTCATGTAAACAAACCGCATATAAATGCATGGAGGGGACGATAAACGCGTTAGGTCACCTAGCAACCTCTCGTCCAATCAGAGGAGGTCAAAATAAGGAGAAATGCGAATCAGGCACCAGTTCCGCATCTCGGCGGAAAGCGTTCGGTTACCATGGTAACCTGACTCGGATTGGCCCATAAAGAACCAATCAAAAACGGGGGTAAAACAACCCAATAGATGCGTGTCTATTATAAAAATACCGCGTGAAGAACAAGCATTCAGTTCTCATGACGGATCGTAGCAGACCGGCGAAGGGACGCTGTGGAAGACTACCAGGACCCAGGAGCAGGGAGGCCGATTGCAGATTAAAAGGTAAAGACTACCAACAGAGAGGGCACTATTGAAATCCTTTAAAGCCTAATAACACTCTAGCGGTAACACCTAAAAAGCACTTTATATTTTATATTTTAATATAAACAATCTGACAGTTCTTGTAATAATATATTTAAAGACTGCAAGAACTAAGAAAAATCTGCCACAGTTCAGTCTAACACAGAATATATTTACTCTAGCGGTAACACCTAAAAAGCACTTTATATTTTATATTTTAAGATAAACAATCTGACAGTTCTTGTAATAATATATTTAAAGACTGCAAGAACTAAGAAAAATCTGCCACAGTTCAGTCTAACACAGAATATATTTGTTCTATCACTTAATGCAGCACGAATTCGTGTATCTACAACGAGGTGCCCTGAAATCAGAACACCCAAGGAACTGCGATAAGCAGCATTTTATTAATGGTGAGTGATAATATAGATATTGCTAAATAAGTAGAGTCCAGAACCCATAAATTGTACTTGAGGGAATATGAGAGAAAAAAACGATATAATTAAACAATTAAATATTTCCCAGGGTCAT
Organism: Lissotriton vulgaris; assembly: GCF_964263255.1. Taxonomy (NCBI): domain Eukaryota; kingdom Metazoa; phylum Chordata; class Amphibia; order Caudata; family Salamandridae; genus Lissotriton; species Lissotriton vulgaris. The sequence continues at coordinate 1,987,031,999 of NC_141687.1, read as the reverse complement.
TGAAGAAACCCATAACGGAAAATACGGTGGCTCCTCCTGGTAGTCCAAGACCAAGCGTACAAAGTGCAAATACAAGGTATATAATAAGATCTAAACATTGTCTTTGGAGGGATGGATTTATTTCTACCTCCTGTCTAGTCTATAAAAGCGCCTAGTGCGACATATATATATATATCATGAAGAAATAAAATTATTAATGCCCTATCCTTACATTTATTTTATCCAGTGATAATATACCAATACAGAATCCGACAATAAGCCCAAAAACCAGATGACAACAAGTTTCTGAACAGAAAATAATGACTGGTGGGGAATTTCACTCCACTTGTTTTAAGGTATGCAATTAATTCATGACTATCCCTATTTTATTGATAGGATTTCTCCAATGGGGTTTCATAAGCATTGGACTATACAGTCCAAGGGAAAGGTAAACACCACTAGTTTTGTACAAAGTGTATGAATAGAGAGGAAATGGTCAATATGTTTCCTAAATTAATGTTTTTTTAAAAAACAAGCATGTGCCCTTGAGATCTAATTGTGTGAAAATATCACCAGCAATATGGAACTGAAAAGTTTGTGCTAAAAAATGACGCCTTTTGTACTAGCGATGCCTAAAAATGAAGCTTTAGTTACCACATTTGTGATTATTCATAACTGTGAACAATTAATGGTCTGCACCAATGCAACTTAGAGTTACTCTGTGTTTTTTAAATCTTTTTTAAATTTACGTAGAATCTGTCCTGAAGAAGGTAGACATTCAAGAAACCGAAACGCCGCGTCGACCTGTGATTCTTTGTTTTTAAATGTTTTTTATGCAAATGTACTAGCATTGTTCTCTTAAACAATTGTATACTTTGTAATGATGACATTTTAAAATTTGTATGTATAATAAATGTGTAACAGAGTAACTCATGGTGTGGTAAACTTTTTTTAACATTGTTTTTTGTATATCCTGTTTAAACATTAACTCGTGTGTTCATTGTGTTAATCATAAAAAACTGTCGATCTTAATGTGGGTGTAATAATTGATCATACGGTGAGGCAACAGGCTTTCTCCTATAAGACTTGGCATCTTTAGGGATATAAGAAAATAGAAAAGTGAATACATATAGTTTTTTTCAACATACACGGATAGTAATCGAGTAAAAATTCCTGTAACTTTACCTTTCCCGCCGTATTATTGGCATGCTCTATACATATGTTTCTTTGATAATAGAATATTCACCCTAGAGTCCATGTACTAGGTGTGAAACACAGTCCTAGACTGTCTTCTCGTGGGGACGCCCCTGTCTCTCTTTTTAAATATTTCAGATAAGCCATTAGCTTCCGTTTACCTGGACCACTGCAGTCCCTTACAAAGGGATGGTAACTATAAATATATCATGGTTGCAGTGGATTCGTGTTCATGTGGCATCAGTGCTCGGCTGATGCTCGAACTGTTAAAAGAGATTTGAGAGTCTTTATCGGTACATACGCAGTCGGAACGCTACATTCTGACGAGGGCCCGGCTTTTAGCTCTAACGCTTACCAGGAGGCCATGGCCAAATTGGGCGTTGCATTGCGGTACTTTAGTCCATTCCATCCTGAGGGAAATTCGGCTGCTCACTGCTGCGGTGACTCTTTATTCTATTAATCTTTTGCCTCACTTGTTAGCTGATTTAATAGCTGTGTGTGCTTTTTAAACTGTTACCCCTACCTTATTTGCTGTGTCAGCGCCGCTGGACTCCCCGTTCCACCGCGAGCTGAGTATTGCTCGATTGATGTGAAGGGAGCCCATTGGCTGCGACACTTCCGGGAGTTTCTAGCACTTCCGGTCGGAGGAGGTGAGCGGTCTAGCGCTCCTACCTTGCTCTCCTTAAATCTGATGCAGCTGACAACATGCAGCGGGCACGCGCAGCAGGCGCGCCAAAGGCAAGCCCGTCTGCGCACGACCGGGCCCTGGGGCCAGACCCCCTGGCCAATGTCTGAAGTACACAACCGAAGAACTACTGTCTCTTAAGTTGACGGAATACCCCATCAGTAAGTCTATTTTAGATAAAATAAAAGGAGCAAATATACAACAATGTACAATAGGTAACTGCCTCTATCCGCCCCTTCATAAATCCTCTACACGCAACAACAGCTCGGCGGTTAAACACCTGGTCGAGCTAAAAATTACTATCCTAAATACACGATCCCTACAAAAACATCATTTGGAAATTTTCTCCCTGCTCCAGGATGAGGACATCGACATTCTGGCAATCACGGAAACTTGGCTAGGCGAATCCTCAGCACCAGATATCATCGCTTCCCTCCCTAATACTTACGATGTGATGTGGCATAATCGCAGTGATAACACCAGAGGGAGAGGCGTGGCTATTTTTTTAAAAAAAGAATTTACTATCACTAAAATAATGGCAGAGAATGTCCTCGGCTGACTTGCTGGGGGTAAAAATCACCATTAACAACTCATGCCTCACCTTACTGACTGTATATCGCCCTCCAAAAACACCACCGCAATATAATGAATTATTTACGACCATAATCTCTGATATCTGCACTCGTTATCAGAGAGTATTAGTAGTGGGAGATTTTAATCTGCACTGGGATAAGGAACCCAAGGACTCAGCAGCTTTACATCTGGAGGCTTTGATGACCTCACTAGGCCTCCATCAATTAGTTGATGCTGCCACACACACTAAAGGTCATACCCTGGATTTGGTCTGGACCACCCAAGGGGGGGCCAGCCTCATAAACATTCTACCCTGTACGTGGTCAGACCACTCCCTAATCAGGTGCTGCATCCCAATAGATGGTGCCATAACTAAACCACCACAAATATGGAAAAAGCTGCGTCAGTGGAAAAAAATCACTCCTGCAAACCTTGGAGATCTTCTTTCTACCTACAACCCCCGACCTGTAAACAAAATAACTTAGACCAGGAGTATGATGCCCTCACCAATAATCTATGCGCTGCTATTGACCAGCTAGCACCGGAGCAAAACTATAAAATCAAGGATTTGGCGAAAGGTGCCTCCTGGTTTACCCCCGGCTAAGAGAATCTAAAAGAAAACTGCGCCAGGCAGAAAGACGCTGGCGCAAAACGAATGATCTGGCAGAGCGAGAAAATTATAAATTATTGCTTAGCTCCGCTCCTACAAAAAATGCATTACAGCAACTAAGGCGGAATATTACTAAACTAGAATAAACACAGCCGAAAACAAACAGAAAGAAACTTTTAGAATCCTGCTAGAACTTAGCAAAAACACAGATAGGCCATCAGCGGAAGCTACAATTGATTGTAACACCTTTCAATCCTTTTTCCTTGATAAAGTCAGGTGTCTTCTTCAAGACATTAATAATACTTCTACCACCTATATCCTAGCACCTTGCCCTAATACTCCCCCGCAGGATCATACACTTTCAGGTTTCCCAGATATAGTCGTAGCTTCCCTCAAGCTGATTATGAATAGGATGAAAACAGGTTGTCCATCGGATCCATGCCCGCCTAGAATTTTTCGAATGGCGCTCCCAGGCCAAGAGGGACAAATCATCTCCATATTAAATACCTCACTGGAGACTGGTTACATACCACCGAGCCTCAAGGAGGCTAGAGTAAAACCTCTATTAAAGAAACCAGGAGCTGATGTAACCAACTTGAAAAAATATAGACCGATCTCCCAGCTACCCTTTATGGCCAAAGTTCTAGAACAACACGTTCTGAAGTCGCTGTCATCCTTCCCAGAGGACCGCCATCCCAGGACTGCCAAGCTGGGTTTCGAGGGCATCATAGCACCGAGTTGGTGATGCTCTCAGTGCTTGATGAGCTCAGAGCCATGGCTGACAGTAAAAGACCCTGTGCCCTGATGTTATTAGACCTATCAGGGGCCTTTGATACTGTCAGCCATGCGCTATTATTGGACAGACTGACCGCTCTCGGCAGTCAAGATCAGGCGAACCGATGGCTTGAATCCTTTCTGTTGGGTAGGTTCCAAAGGATTCAATTGGGTGATGAACTGTCGGAGTTAGGTTCGCTTGAGTGTGGAGTCCCTCAGGGCTCGGCCCTGTCCCCACTCCTTTTTAATGTCTACCTGCAACCATTGGTAACAGCATCAGTAAATAGGTCCTGGTTATCTCCACAATTGAATCAGCCTAGAACGACAGATTCTGGCCCCAAGATCTAGGCCCCACTCCTAGACCTAGCTCAATCGTAAAAAGTCTGGGTATAAAAATCGACGATAAACTGTCGATGGCTAACCAGATTTCAACAGTGGTTGGCACCTGTACAGGACTAATCAGACAACTTCGTAAACTGGTCCCCCTTCTTTCCACCTCCACGCTTCATACGATTGTGTTAGCCATCATAATCTCATGGTTAGATTATGGCAATGCTCTCTACCTGGGCCTTCCCCAGTATCTGGTAAATAGACTACAGGTAGTCTTAAATGACGCAGCTAGATTGATTCTCAGACTGCCTAGGAAAACCCATGCCACCCCGCTGTTACGCAAGCTGCACTGGCTACCAATAAAACAAAGAGTGGAATTTAAGAGCCTCTGCATAGCTCATAAAGCTATATATGGTCTAGCCCCGGTCTATATAAAAGAACGCTTGGAGGTTTATACCCCTGGACGCTCCTTGCGAACTTCAGAAGCACAGTTCCTGTCTTGCCCTCGGTATAAACTCTCCTCAAAAGGTGGTAGAGCCTTTTCAGTACTTGTCCCTCAGCTCTGGAATAGCTTACCCGTTCTCCTTCGCAGAGAACCTAACCTGCTTCACTTCCGGAAACTACTTAAAACTGTCCTTTTTAAAGAAGCCTTAAACATTGATTAATCCCTCTAGATTGTGTGTCCCATCCATGCAGTGAGCCGTCTACCTCTGTTCAGGCGCTGAGAGACCTGGCGGTGATTTAGCGCTATAAAAATCGCAAATAACAATAACAATAGTGGAGAGAAAAAAACAGGACATAAAGCAATCTATAACAGCTAGGGTATTAGGCTCGGGTGACGGGGGGGGGTCAAACATCTAATAAGTGTCCAACGTAGTGTTAACAATCTGCCAAGAAGTTCTCTAGGGGGTTTCACTCCATATGAAGTCCTTTTTGGGACCAGAATGATAGAGTCGGACCTCCATTGTCAGACTTCAGTGGTAGACCAAAAACCCTTTGATATCAAAGACCATTTGGCTGTTTTACAGGACTTAAATGAACTAAGAACGAAACACAGCAACATGTTCCTGAAGCCAACCACCTCTGAAAAGAAACTGATCGTCCCTGCAAGGCCTGTCTGGGTCCTAAAGATTGGGGATCTAGTCAGAGAAAAGATTGCGGACAAGAAGGAATTTGGGTCTTCTTACAGACAAACCAGTACCTGTCCTAGCAATCCACGGATCAAGAACAGTATTACTGCCACCCCTTGCTGGTAAAAAGGAGAACAGGTTTATGTCCATCGACCTGCTCAAACCACATCATGTGGCCAATCATAAGCAGTAGGCCAAGTGGACTCAGCCAATGTAGCAGACGCCCTAATCTGGCTACTGAGAGACTCATCACTTTGAAGAATCTGCAGTGCGAAATGCAGGACTAAGCAACAAAGCTATGGAACTTGTACCTCTTGAAACCCAAATAACAGTTTGTCAAGAAACACCTGTCTACAACGAAGTAGCATCAGACTACACAAATGTAACACGTGATCAAGTGGTTCAGCGATTTCAACTAATCCTGATGCTATCCCTACAATTGACAGAACTACCTCTGGCTATTTCATTAACTTTGATACGTTTTCCGAGGATCCCAGCGAATCTGAAACAATGCCAGTAAAAAGAACTTTGAAAGAACAAGCAACAGAACTTTTTCATCACCTGGAAAAGACTTATCTAGTTTCGTCATGGATTTTGGATTGTGTTGGGTGTGCTTTTTCTTCTACTTTGGTTGACTCTGGTAATAACTTTGGGAATGCTGATAAATGGAAGATATGTTAAAAAGGACACAGCAAGTAAGAACATCAACTTTCTACTCAAGCTACACAAATCATCTCATTGTGAACAAAGAGACTTGTTATCAGTGAACATCACAGCCGTTCCTATACCAGAGGGTATAGCTTGGGACAGAACTTATTATGACATTTTTAGCCCATCGGAGCTGTTGAAGATTCAACACCAGTTCAAGATTTCCTTGAATGACTTTGTTTCATCTAGTACCTTTTCTGATGATTGGGACTTTGAGACTGTTAATAATATGATGTCTGACTTAGAAATGTCTGCTGTATTTACAAATCATGAATACGTAGAAGGTTCATCAGATTATGAACAAATGTATTGTTATAATCACTATGTTCATCATTTCTTGCACAAATCTGCAAACCCTAGAAATGTATTAATGTATAACCAATGGGAACATTGTCCTAAGCCACCAAAGGGTAGCTCAAAAAAATATAATGGAAAATGTCCATACTTTTCCGGCTTCAATGTATCCAATCCAGAATCATTTTACTTTAAAAATGAATGAAAAGAATGTTAGCGAATACTAAGCAAATTTATTCTGCAGCCTTTTATGCTCAGCTGTCTTCACTAGGTTTCGACTTTTGGAAAGACAACATTGAGACAAAAACTGTCTGTGGCACAAAAGATTGGCAAGTGCAGGCGATTGAAGCTTTATTTAGAGCCTGCATCATCCTAGAGCAAATTTTGTTTTTGAATGACACTGTCCAACAGACATCTTGTCTTGGTTTAGCCAAGATAAAAGTCCTAAACAATCCGTCCATACCTACACCTACACCTGTTAGTGATAGGGGGAGGTCGACGTACATACTATTTTGCATCACAACAGAACAGATCCAGATTGGAAAAAATGGTTAATCTGGCCCACAAACACAAACAACTGTCAAGATAGATTCCTGAATAAAACACGGGGGTTAACATTCACTTGGCCAGATCCAAGATATGTTCAGAGAAAGCATCCAGGAAAAGTAACAACATACAGTGTAGGGAAACTATACCTTGAATGGCTACAAAGATCTACACTTTGGGATGTTAAACAACACTTATCTTTACTTCAAGATGGCGCTGATCTTAGGGAATTCTTGCTAGGACCAAGAAAACCTCGTCATAAACGTTTTATATATGCCGGTTTCTATGCTGCTTGTAATGAAGCATGGAAGATTACGCAATCAGAGACTGCAGAAAGAATATGAGAAATTGACCGTATTAATTTAGTTGACAATGGGTTAAAGACTCTGTCGTCCAGGCTATATAGTCTTTGAACAGCATAGTATCCTCTGCCATAGACATCATGGAACAGGACTTAGTCATGTTGCAACATGGTCAGTCGCAATTACGTTCTATAATGCTATTAGGCTGGACATTACAAAACCTTCGTTCAGGCTATGTGCCTTGACATTTAATCAATACTACGTCACTGTTTTCAGTATTTAATCTCACTGATAAACAGATCAAACTGGCACAGAGGGGAGCAGACTATACGGTGCAGAGCATTGAAAGACAGGAAAGATTGCCAATAACTGTTGCTGAAAAACCAGCCACAGAATGGATTATACATGGAACAATCACTCTGCCTGTTACAATTTTCCATTTTCAACATTGCCTAAAACACATACCAGCAGGCACATATGAAAGGTTGGGTAACGAATACATCAAGACATCCTGGGAATTCCCAAACACACACAGATGTTGGAGTGGCGTAAAAGAAGTGTTTCTTAGTGGTAAAAATTGTGAAAACGAACTAAGAGGCTCTCTCCTGTCAGGGTATTAATTTACACGGGGCCTGCGATGGTTCCTCTAACAATTTATCCTGCCACCTGCAAGGGTCACCAGCTGTGGTGATTGATCCAATTTTTGGACAGCTTTTTAATGGAAGTTACCGCATGTTGAACAATCACAGCTGCTGTGGCATGTTGCCAGGTTTACCCTGTCTAGTAACTGACTAGTAACTGTGTCAGCCAGGGACACTTGCTGTATGCAAGTATTGTTTCCAAAAACCAAGACAGACCTGGAGTCGGTGTTATGGCCTTCACTGAACAATTGATACTTTAAGCAGTATGAAAGCCATTCTTTTACAAGAAACTGTGCCACTGACCTCGGCCAAAGAGCCACTTTTTCTCTCCCAGCACTCTGTCGGGCGATCATCCTAGCCACAGGAGCCCATGTGCTGGGCTGGGAGCCCAAAGGGACGTCAGTGAGGGCCTCATTGAAAGGCAGCAAGGGCTCTGGAGAGGCTGCTGCTGACTGAAGCACCTCAGTCAGGAGGTTAGTCCTGACCGCCACCGTAGGAATTTCAAGACCCAAGGCCTCAGCCGCCCTACGCAACACCAGAACGTAGGAAGCTCCCTCCTCCATAGCCACGGTAGGGGGGGAAAGCATAGCAAGGTCTGGGGAAGTGTCCAGACCACTGGCAACACCCAACTCTCTGGCAAGACCCAACTCCTCTCTCCAGTCCAGCTCTTCAGGCCCGTCTGTCCAAGGGTCAACAGACCTGTCCCAGTCTTCCTCACCCTCCTCTGGTCTCCACTCCGGATGATAAGGAATGCTAAGGAAGAACAGCGGTACACAAGTACCCTCCTGCGCCGGTACCAGCGTCGTCCGATGCCGGTCTGGCTCTGTGTCCAAGTCAAGAGGAAGGCCAGGGTCGATGCCGGCCGGGGACGCAACCGGCGCGGAGGTGGCGGAGGCGTCGTCAGAGGGAAAGGTACCGTGAGGTCGACCAACACCTATCCGGATCCAGGACTGGATTCTTGGGGGCCCTGCAGCACCGAGGACGGAGCCGCCGGCATCGAAGGCCTAGAGCCCCCAGCCGAGTCTGCGGGGCCAGAAGGCGCACCAGAGTCGTGCTTCTCCAAAGATGGAATGGAGGGCTTTGTAAAATGCACAAAGCTGAACAGGGGACGCTCCCGCTCCCAGGAAGGGAGAGAAGCTCAGAGTCATCCCAGCAGGCTTCGAGGGCAGTGCTAGAAGATGACGACCCTTCGTGTCCCGCGTCCAGTCGGCCGACGGATGGGAAGAAGGCAAAGAGCAACGATGCTTCTTCGCCTTCTTGTGCTTCGACTTACCGGATGACGAATGATGGTGGTGGCTCCGCAACCGCTCCAGCGACCTTCCTCTTGACCAGGACTTAGAGCGGCAAGGAGCTGACTGCCGGGCCTCCAGAAGCTTTCGGGACCACTCCTGAAAAGACTTCGGGTTCATGGCCCGACAGTCAGAGCACAACTTCGGGTCATGGTCGCACTCCAAGCACCAGAGGCAGACGAGTCCAAGCCATTGTGCAACATTCTATCCATCATCTTGTGTGTTTAGACATTAGCTTGTGACCGGAGTCACAAGGCTTGAAGCCGGTCCGACGATGGGACATCCCTACGTACACCAGGAGGCAAACGACTCGAAAAAGATGTCGACAAAAGTTGTAAAGGTTTTTGTCAAAAAGTGACTAAGGGTACCGCTCTCTCCGGATCTGTGCTGGCTGGAGTGGGAAAAGAAAGAACGGACGTCAGCGCACAGGGGCAGCGTCTGAGTAGATACCGTAACGTCATCCTGGGGATCACAACGCCAGCGACGAAAGCAGAGTCAATTGAAGACACCTATGTGCAGGGGTACTGCTGAGAGAAAAGATTCTCCGGATCCAGACTGACACCTGGGGGTAATTCTAAGGTAAGGAATCTATAACAGTCTCTTTCGGATCAGTATATTATAAAATGCCCTGTCACATTATAAGACAGATTAGCCTAACCCCCGTCCCTTTCTACAGAGGAAAACTGATCATACAGCAAAGATCTCTGGGATTAGTTGCGGACCCCAAACCTTTGCCTACAAAGATGAGCGTTCTACATCTCAGATACAGCTGTGGTCTTCTCTCAGAAATCTCTTTCTCGGTCTGTCACAATGAAGTCCATAACTATATGACAAGGTTTACATGTTCTTAAATAGCTGCATTTCTGTGTTATATCTAGGTGTGAGTGCCTTACCAGAACAAAACAAGGGACATTGTTGTCTAACCTTGTCTTGCGTGTTTAGGCTAAATCCAAGGAAAGAACTGAATGAGAAAACAACAGCAGGTTCGGTGTGAAAATACAATGTGGCACAAAAGCAATCATGTATAGTAACATGTGCAAAAGCTAATGCAGCCTGTGTTGTGCACAGTAAGGCTGCCACGGGCCATGTACGGAACACATGATAATGCATTTAGAAAAAGTCTGCGGTGTAGATATGAGACTAAAAGAAAGGACCTTGTGTTGATAATAGCCCCTTCCTATAGTAAACCTTTGAGACATACAATTTGTTGAAACACTGTTCATGTTAACATCGGTGTTCAATCAAAATAAATTAACACAGAGATATAGGTAACTCACCCTCCTCTTCCTCACTGCTCCCAGTGAGACAGTCTTGTGACTTCTGCCGATTGGTCAATTTATCCCTAACTGAAGCAGCTGTAAGCAGAAATGCATATCCAATGAAGAGGGTTTTAGTCTGAGGTAAAGGCCCACGGCTGTGCTCCAATTCAGGGCGTTCAGCTCCATTATCGCCACTTTCACCAGGGCTTAAAAATTCTTCACCTTTCGCACCACCTAGCAAACAAAAAAAAGGTGTTTTATTCTCTCAATTTGTAATCTCTGTCAAAAGAAAATCTTGCCTTTTCTAGCCTTTTAATGCTATAAGCTTCACATTCCATGTTAGCACTCAGGACTGGGAATCACATACAATATTATCCTACACCATCATTCCAAAGTGCTCATAACACAGCTCTATGATTTTGTAAATGTTTGTTTGTGTTTACATGAACATTTCCACACAACTACTATCATTTTAAAGAAGACCTTCACTTTCTTAGATGTAATAAAACAAAGTCATAATGGTGTGTCTTCTTAACTGATTTTTAAAAAAACATTTGTGCATTTCTTAGGGCTGGGCTTTGGGGTTGGAACAACTGAACAAACAGTTTTCTTCTCCAGGTGCTATTTGGAAGAACTGGGTTCATTCTGTTTTCCCTTACTAGGACTGTCATGTTCTGTGAACAAAATTGGTTGTGGTCTAGTTGTTAATATCGGGGGTCTTGTTAGGTCTCAGTTAGTCAGCATTTAACAGCTGATGCTGCATAGCTGTTAACTGGCCTGATAAGACTACTGTTACACCGCAGGCCGAATCGCGACCTGCGGCGCTGCCCGTTTTCTTCTCGCTGGCCGCGGTGCAGCCTGAGGCGCCCCTTCATCCTCGTCGGGGGTGTGGCACGGCAACCCACTGTTGCTGTTTTGGCGGCGTCGCAGATAACACCAGCGGTGTCTGATGGTTTTCTCTGTCGAGCACGCCACGTACTTGTGCAGCGGCCCATCCATATCATGAGGCACCTTTTGAGTACCACAGTTCCCAGACTGGGACTCCGACCTCATGTACCACCTTGGGGCACTACACTTACCTGGTGATGGCATCTCGTGGTTCCCTTCCTTGGGGGGCTTATTGTTGCTTACTCATCTTCTCCATCTTGCTCTCAGAAGGCAATGGGGGAAGGTTATTTACCTTCCTAACACAGCGATCTTCCTATACTTGCACTTCACTCCTTTCTCCATTCAAGATGGAGACATCTCTCCTTCCTGTGATGTTACTTCCTGTTACTGTATGTCACTTACAATGTTTCTGCATATAAGGAATCAGAACCTTTCCGTCCTTGCATTGCAACACTCCTTGTTGGGTCCTTGGCTCCTATTTTGGTGTTCCCTTCCTTCTGTTGGCGCTCCTTTTTTCCCTTGCGCCTTCTGCTCCAGTTTGACCTCCAGTTTTCTCCTGGTTCCTCTTTTGCTCCTGGTCTTCCAGTGTATTTTGGCCCCTTGTCTTCTACATTACTGGGGTCTAATCATCATCTGAGGTTTTTCCCGTCCAAGGTTTTCCTTTTGGGATTCCTTCTGGAGGGCACTGGCTGCTTAGACTTTCATTGTCGGCAGCACTGTAGCTACCGGAAGGGTTCGCCCCTATCTCAGACAAACCAGGAATTACAAAAACCGCAGCCGGGAATCATCCCAACGCCTCAAGACTGGTAAGAAAGACCCTAAACCCGACAACTACAAGCACCATTTCAAACATGGTATGCTTGCTTTGTTGAACTATGTTTTCTGCTATTTTATTGTATTTCAGCCACTTTGTTACTTTCTTCCAAGTCGCATCTGTGTTCAGTGGTGCACCAAAAAATTGTAATACTTTTTTTCATTCTATGTGAATCTTAGAGGACTGCATGATAGGGTCATAACTCCTAGGCTAACACTATCCTTCTGGATGGCTTCAGTGGCAGGCAAAGCTGCTCCTCAACATGGTTTGCTGGTGAGGCTTTTCTGCTAATTTCCTGTTCGGGCCCACAATGTGCAATTAGTACTGCTAATTGACGTCCATTTATTGCTTTCTGGGTCAGGTGCTTGTTGGCGATTATCCACTTAAGGGTAGATGCTGCATGGATACTCAGCAGATGCATGGCTACTCAGCAGAAGTACCACAGGTGTACCTATAGCGAGCCCTTCTCACTCGCCCACACCTGGTAACAGCCAGTGGAAATCAACTCTTGGATCTCTGGATAATTGGCCTGTCCATCTTTGCTGCAGTGACGAGTTGTTTTGTTTTTTGAACACATCATTCTGTGTTCTTTATATTTGCAGTAGACTTGTTTTATGATATTTTTTATCGGAGATTTTTGCACAGATTTTTCAGTCATGATTGGTTTGGGGCTTTTAGGTTAAATTGTTATATCAGACGACATTTATAATAGGCAAGCATTTTAGCTAAAGGGTTCTTTTGTTAAAATACTGTTATGCATTTTAATTAACATTTTTCCAGCATTTGTAATCTCCCATACTGGAAATTATTCACCAGGCTAGCATTTTTTGACTTCAGAAATGTTGACTTTAGGCTGGGCTGCTAAGGGTAAAACCTGTCATTTTTCCTCTTTGGTTGATTAAACGTTTGTGACAGCCATGTTGGGTCAGCAGCCCAGTTGCCATCTCTAGCCAAATCATTTGTTTAGTTCCAGATGATAACTAATGGCACAAAGCTACATGTTCACGCAGCAGACCACCGAAGGCAAGCCTCTCTGTTCGTCCAACCACTACCACACCAGCTAGGCTGCCTTACGTTCCAATTGTTGCAGTTTGCTTCTCACAAACTAGTAAGATCTCAATGCCTTGTCTACTTTTGCAAAACACTGGCTTCTCTCAACAGGCGCCTTGTGCTTTGTGCTACAGATTTTCAACATCCTTATCTGAGGTCAAGTTTGTGCTCTATTGTCTGCTCACTTTATTTCATTTCCTTCTCTTGCAATGGGCTACCTGTTGTGACCATGAAGCGACTTATGTTGTATTTTGGTACTCAACAAACTCATTTAAAATGTGCTCAAATAAATGTTCATTCTTTAATTAAACATTGGACTGAAGATTCAAAATCTTTAACAAAATCTTCAACTGGATGTTTTATTAGTTACAAAGCCCTGAACAACTAAAGATTTTGCTCCTGATATGACTTTCGTCTGTTGGATTAATTTTATAGTGTTCCATTTGCCTCAAGTTGACTGGAAAGGTGGGGTCTTGGCAACTATTTTCACGTGTACCTTACAAGTGTCCCCCCTTTAATTGCTGTATTTTCTATTTCAGAGTACTTGGGTTTTAATATTGTTTTCTTTCCTGTATCCATCACTGGCCTTCTTCGTTACAGGCCTCCCCACATAAATCATAGCTTTTGCAGTCTATTAACTGCCGATTTCTTAATCTCACCGTATTTTTTAGCCATTCATACTTTTTGTCACAGAGGTATTTACCATTTGTGTAGACATGCCGATAAATCTAAACACTGATCAATGCTCTCTCTGACTTAAATCTCAATTAATTTCTGGCCCCACACTGCGCACTGTTTGGACACTATTTTTTGCCCAGGCTGGAAAAGTATTTTCCTCTAGCTTGAATTGACTATTTTATGATCCCTTTTAGATGTTTCCTACCTCAGAGATATACTTGAGTTCATAATCTTGTTAAGGCTATTAACAGGCAAGCTAAGTCCAGACTTCTTGCAGAGGACTTTTGTAATTCTCTCTCAGAAGTTAGGAGTGTTACATCTTTTTTGCCCACTTCTACACCTTGAGGTTTTTAATAACAAAATCACACGTGGACTTAGAATGCACTGTTTCCACTTGCATAAAGGAGAGCTGGTCCACAAAAGGAAACCAAGACCACATTGGTTTTCACCGATTTGTGAAGGTGATAACACACTCAAGAATACTCTGGACCTCTTGAGTTTTCAAACAACAAAGTCTTTAAAGAGGGTGATGAGTGTGTTAGGCATTACATCTTAGTGTCCTTAGGCTCAATCCTTTTTGTATGAATAGAATCAAGGGAGTCCGTTCTTTATAGAAAAATTGCTCTTTATTTGTGAGGACAAAGACGTAGACAGCCGACACGTGTTTCGCCCCTGTGGCGAATTGCGCCAGGGCTTTCTCAAGGCTATTTACAATTTTATGTATTCTGTATGCTTCGTCATTCTTTGCACAGTAAGTTTCCTTATTTGGTCCAGTTTGTAAATTTATTAAGGGATTAAATCCCTGGCGTAACCCTTAAGGTTTCTCGTCTCTTCTGCCGTTTCCGCGTAAACGGAATACCGAATACATAAAATTGTATATAGCCTTGAGAAAGCCCTGGCGCAATTCGCCACAGGGGCGAAACACGTGTCGGCTGTCTACGTCTTTGTCCTCACAAATAAAGAGCAATTTTTCTATAAAGCACGGACTCCCTTGATTCTATTCATACAAAAAGGATTGAGCCTAAGGACACTAAGATGTAATGCCTAACACACTCATCACCCTCTCTAAAGACTGTTTCCACTTGCGTTATGAATTATGTTTTAAATATTATGAGTTTTCTTCATCCTGAAAAATGTGTAACTACCATGCCCACACATTTTTATCACATGGAATAATGTTAAAATTAATCAGATTTCAGAAATATCCTGGTATGGCATTATTAGTCAGGCAGCAGTGAAAGAATCCTAATCTGGAGGGTTAAAATGTGTTCTCCAAAGGACTGAACTCAGAAGCCAACTCTATCGAATGGACAGCGTAAGTAGATAAGGACATTCTTTCATTAGACAGAGTATGCACCAGAAAGAACATTACTGAAGGTAAATAACTTGTTCTTCTGATGGACACTTCTAACCACAACTTGTTCTTCTGATGGACACTTCTAACCACATATTCCTGGAAGGAGAGAAAATCTTCTTTCCCAGCACATCAATACACTTCCATTCCATATCTGGCGGGGCTATGAGGAAAGCACTGAAGTTTACTATAATGCCAAAACATGAACAAATGGGCTTTCCTGCATCAGATGATGCGTTAGAAAGGCCAGGTTTCTTGGGGCTGGCCTTAACAATAGGATGGCTCACTGACAGGCCTGAGTGAGCTTCAACCATGCCACCATCAAAGCCTTATCACGACCTCACTGAAGGGTAGTAATAGTTTGAAAATTGAAGGATCTGGCTGCAAAATGTGTGAGAAATTTTGCCTTAGCCTTCACAGTACAAAACTGCTATTCTAGCAGCTCTGCAAACCATCACAGTGAAAGAGCTGTCTTTGGTAGGGGGCTCCAATGGAAGACCAATTCAGTCTCATCTGAAGTGTCAAGACCACTAGCATTCTGCAAGTCTAAATACAGATCAGCATTAGTGCTGTCAGGGGGAAGTAAATAGTATGCCTCATCTTCATGATCTTTTTCAGACTAGAAGCTGGGCCTTAGGAATTTTGTAATGTGACACCAGACAAGATTTAGCCAAACTCTGCTATGGATCCAAAACTGGCACCTGGCTTAGATCTAAAACTGGCACCTCCACAGCAAAGGCCGTCGGAGAACAAGCTGGAAACTGCATGGCCTTTAACAAAGGTGTGCTGGCGTGGCTTGTTCCAGAAAGGAGCCAGGCAAGGCCCTACAAGGATTCAGTTGGTGCGGACGCAGACACCATAAGAGTAAGTGCAATTGGACAGCTTGTGGGACCAGGGGAAACATTGGGACTTAAAGCACTCGAGGGGCCAAGGATAATACGAAAAAGCTGCAGGATTGCCTCCTCGGAAACTCAGGGGACACCGGCTCCAACTTTGAGACAGGACTGGAATTAGATTATGGCAGAAAAAGGCAAGTACTTGAAACACCGACTTCACAACCTCTCCCTGCATCCGAAGTGGGGGAAAGGGTAAACTCCTGCTTAGACTTTTATGTCTGTGCCACGACTGGGATTGCCATTTAGGACATACTCGAGAAGGGCGACTTGGACCATCTCCAACACTTAGATCGGTAATGGAACTGGCACTATGAAGTTGATCACTCAATCAAGTAGGATTTATAAAAGTGCAGCTAATCCCCTGAAAGGGTATCCAGAAGTTTGCAGGCACCGGAGGCTTATTCGAAAAGCCAAGTTTTGATGGCCATTCGGTATTCCGGATGTGAGGTGATGATCTGGAGGTGCTGTTCTGGGTGTTTGCTGTGTTGCGAGAGAAGGAGAGTCCTCCACTTCAGCTCCGGTAGATGCAGGGAGTATGGGCAAGTGAAAGGGAGGCAGAGTATAGTCTTTTTTGATTGTCGGTGGAAGTTCAGGAGGTGGCTAATGTAGGCGGGTCCTTGGTTGTGTAGAGCCTTGTGTGCGTGGGTCAGCAGCTTGAATTGGCATCTCTTCTGTACCGGGAGCCAGTGGAGTTTCCCGAGCTGCAGCGTTCTGTATGGTCTGAAGTCTCTGTAGAAGTTGTGCAGCGATTCCTATGTAGAGAGCATTGCCGTAGTCCAGTCGGCTGGTAATGAGGTCTTGTGTAACGGTGCGTATCATGTGTAGGGGAAGCCACTTGAAGATCTTATGTAGCATGTGCAGAGTGAGGAAGCAGGCGTTGATCTGTGATTTTATGGTAAGCTTGTTGTCAATGATGATTCCAAGGTTTCTGGCATGTTTGGAGGGAGTGGGTGTCGGTGTGGGTGTGGGTCCTAGGGCTGAGGGGCACCAGGAGTCATGTTGCTGCTGTTGCCAATACTTCAGTCTTGTCTATGTTCAGCTGCAGTTCTTCTTCATCGAGTCACCTCACTTCTTGTTTACAGCGTCATACAGCTTTGCATCTCGCTCCCGGCTAGCCTTCAGGTGCATCAGGGAGCACTTGTCGCAGTACTTTAAGTCATGCTTGCAAATTAGGCAACAAAAGGCAGATGGCATGCGGATTCATAATTGACATCTGTACCCTGTAGGTGCAGCATGGATTAAAGCCTGCAGTCTTTAGAGGGGACATTTATTCTAACACGCTCCCATCAGAAAGTTTTTGAGGTTGGTAAACACAGAGAAGATGTTCAGGAGCATCGCTCTAGATATGCATCGAAGGGTATAGAAAACAAGCATTTGCAATGCAATAGTAGCTCATTCAAGCGAGCTCGTGCTATTGGCATTGTAAATGACAATGCCTTTTATTTATGTTTTGGGTTTTAAAACATAAATAAAAGGCATTGTCATTAATACTAATAGCTTAAACTCTTGTAAATGTGAGACCAATTGCATTGCAATGAAGGGCCTTCTCAACAGCTTGTTAAATTGAAGAAACCGGCCTGCGACGCCTTCAAAGCAGTGATAAATAGTGCTGTGAAGAAGATGTGCAAGTGTTGTAAATTACACAGACACAAAATGTGAAGTGAGAGTTACAGATGATCCGAGCTATAAACTCTAAAAAAGCGCTCCAACACCTTTCGCTCTGTGATTACAGTGTCGTGGCTCAGGAGGAAGAGTGGGAGGGACGCTATTTCCTGTCCTCTCCCTTATTTGAGTGTGAAGGGTAGCATTGCGTAATGTCATTGCTATCTTTCGCTTTATAAAAAACACTCCAGCTGTAGTAGGGCCATGGATGGCTTCACCTCCTTGTGCAGGGCAAGCTGTGTTTTAAAGCAGGCATGGAGGGAGGGAGGGATGGTTTCAACTGCAGCTCCGGCGTCTTACAGTGCCCCTGCTATTACTAGTGAGCGAGAGGCGCTGAGGTGGTGGTATTGATATTGGTGGTGATGGTATTTTTGGTGGAGGTATTGGTGGAGGTATTGGTGGTGGTATTAGAGGGGCTGGTATTGGTGGTGGTATTGGTATTGGCTGTGGTATTGGTGGTATTAGTGGTGGTGGTAATGGTACGTTTGGTGGTATTGGTGGTGGTGGTATTGGTAGTGGTATTGGTGGTGGTGGTAGTGGTGGTGTTGGTATTGGTGGTGGTGATGGTATTAGTTTTAGCGGTGGTATTGGTGGTATCGCTATTGGTGGTGGTATTGGTTGTAGTGGTTTTGGTGGTGGCGGTATTGCTATTGGCAGTGGTATTGGTGGTGGTGATATTGGTGATGGTATTGGTGGTACTGATGGTCTTGGTTGTGGTGATATTGGTGGATGTGGTATTTTTATTGGTGGAGGTATTGGTGCTGGTTGTATTGGTGGTGTTGGTATTGGCAGTGATATTGATGGTGGTGGTACTGACTGCTGTATTAGTGGTGTTGTTATTGGTGGTATTGGTATTGGTGGTGGTGTTGGTATTGGTGGTGGTACTGGTGGTGGTATTGGTATTAGTGGTGGCATTGGTATTAGTGGTATTGTTGGTAGTGGTGGTATTGGTGGTGGCAGTGTTGGTATTGGTGGTGGTATTGCTATTCACTGTGGTATTAGTGGTGGTACTGGTGGTGATGGTGGTATTCGTGATGGTATAGGTGGTACTGATGGTCTTGGTTGAGGTGATATTGGTGGTGATGGTAACATTGGTGGTGGTATTGGTGGTGTTGTTATTGGCGTGGTATTGATATTGATGATGGTGGTATTGGCGGTTGTACTGGTTGTGGTGGTTTTGGTGATGCTGTTATTGGTGGTGGTGGTGGTATTGGTGGTAGTGGTGATGGTATTGATGGTGGAGGAGGTATTGGTGTTGGTGGTGTTAATAAAACAGGCTTTTGAAAACAACCCGTCAGGTGGCTTTAGTGCAGATGACATATAACGTAGATGGTCTGTAGTCAGCTTCAGCCCATTAGCACACGATTCTGTGCTACCTGGAATTCACATGACTTAATTCGCTAATCATTTCTAATTTCATTTTACTTGGGGGGTTGAAACAGACACAAGATAATGCTGGGTAAAAGTGATTGAAAGCAGGTGCCCATGTTAAGGGGGTAGCCGTGCTGCTTAACAAAACACAAGCGGTTTCAGCTGAAGCATCTCATGTCTGGCCTGCAATATGAGGAACTTAATAAAGTAAATAGTGCTTACTGTCTAAATAACAGGACCTGTGTAACAACCGAAGTAAAGGGGCCAGTAGCCATGGGAGTTTACAAATGAGGACAAGGCTGTACTAAGGAGGGACTAACAAGCCTATGTACGAAAGGCAATGACACAAGCCAATGAAAAATATGGGCAGTGGGAGTGGGCGCATATTCACCCCCATACTACAGCAGTCACGCAGAACGAGCAGCGCATGCGCGCTGCCGTTAGGCTCAACCTAAAAAAGGAAATAGTCAGTGTGTAGGGGTGATGCCAATATATGGCTCCGTGTAGTGGCCCCTGGCACGGACACTGGAGAGAAGGAGGGGACGGTTATTCAATGGCGCTGACGTGGGTTTTAAGTAGTGAGCCGTGGTGGTTATAACTCACTTGATACCGTATGCAAGGAAATGTGGTATTGGGCAAAGCGCCCCATGTTGGTGAGATCAAGCAAGGATCGGTATTATCGTGCAGGTATCGCTATAATGAACCTCAAGGTCTTAACACTGTCATAAGCGTGATCATGCGGGTGGAATTAAAAAGTTACGGCTAGGATCATGTCAGTATTTCTACGGTCTGCATACTGTATTGTAGCCATGATCCTGTGTGGTTAGTGTAATCGGGAGGTGAGATGGCTCTATGTGCCCTAGTATAACCGGCAGTGAAAAAAGCATTGCTTCGGCGAGGGACGGGGAGCATTCCTTTGACGGCTGATGCGGCGGGCGGGGGAGCGGCAGTCTTTCCTTGAAGTCTGATGCGGCGGGCACGCGATAGGCTGGCAGCACTGTAAACAAGTCTTTGGAGGAGGGCTGATTAATGCGATGATGCGAGGCGGCTCGGGGGAGTAAACGGTAGGCGCGTGCACGGGCACATACACTCAACGTAATCTGCCTGGTGGTTTCAGAGCTTGGTTTGCCCTCTACACTCTCATCTATTTATCACTTACGTGATAGAATAGTCGAGACCTAAAAAGGGTTTCCCTAGGAGAGAGGAAGACAGGCCTCTACAGGCTAAACTGTGCAAGGTTTGAATCTTTTCAGCAAGATGCTCGACTTTGTTTTCCAAGAATGCAAAGTCAGGTCCAAGGTCTACCCCGCCTTCAAACTGTTGTGAAATAAGAAACCTCCTCCAAGTCAGGGCCAAAGGGGTAGGAAATGCCCCCTTCCGAAGAGGTATCTATGCCACTGGTACTTTGTAAATTTAAATAAAGGCTGGAAACAGCGCAATTAGGAGGCAGGAGTCCTCTTCCAAACATACATAGTCCTTATCACTGCATCTAAATCTGAACCAAAAATGTCCTCTAAAAAGGTGGACCTTTGGGTTCTGGAGAAAGGTTCACATAGTTGTTCACTGCTGACATTCACCCTGACTCTTTTTTTGCCACATGGATGAATCCTACTCCAATGAACTCAATGGTAGGAATTGAAGCAGGTTCCATGGGCGGCGTCACCATGGACTTCAGAGGCAGTGCAGAGGGAGACCCAGAACCAAGAGGGGGTAGTGATTTGGTCAAGTTCAACTTATTCTTAGGCATCAGAGCCTGTGAAAGTGTGGCATTAGAGCTGCAAGAGTTGCAAAACCCGCAAGAAAGCCCCTCCTATTTAGGGGAAAAAATCTGCTTCTTTGGCACCAGGGGTTCGCTCTTTCCGACAACATCAGTGAACAACATTGTGACTTCAAACGGTCCAGGGAACAAGATCTCTTGCTCAAAGAAGATGATTTCTCCTTCCTAAGGGACTTATATGCTTTGTTTAGGGAGGATGTCTTCGGAGAAGTTTTCCTGGAAGAGGATTTGCCTTTTGGAGAGGGAGCCCTCTTTGGGGGGTGTCCATGCAAGCAATAGCCAAAAATAACTTAGCCTCCCATACCCTGATGGCTTTCGGAAGCATAGAAGCAGAAGAGTAAAGATACCACATACAGTCATCATGGAAACCCGAAAAGGACAACTTCTTGCAGCACTGTCTGCAAGACTAGAAGTCTGAAACTCTGAGGAGACATTTCAACTAGTTTATCTAAAAAGCTGAGATTGTGGTCAGTGAGACAATGAGAGAGTGCTTCGGAGTGCATTAAGGAGACACAGTAAAACAGGAACTAATGTCACTGTGCTGGTTGGTGACTAATCAAAAGCAGTCTCATTGCTGGAGCTGCATAGTGCCACCTGGAGCTGCTGGCGAGTCATTGCTGAAAAAGATTTCCGGACCAGTATGCAAATGGAATATGTATCCAGCACAAATTAATAAATTCATGTCAGTTTGTCAGTCACAAAGTGATGTTGTGCATCAACAAATAGTACTTCATTGAGCCGAGGTTAGGAGACGAATTGGCATAAATAAAAGTTAACAATTTGATTTGGATTAATTTGATTTATAGATTTGTTAAGCACATAAATTATGCCGGAGGGGATCTCTCGGCGTTTGCGTCACCCGCACAAGTCACATTTTGATGATAATATTAAAGATTAAACAATCTTGTTTTCAGAGATTTCTTAAATGAAGGTAGGTCTGAAGTACAAGCTACTTACCTTCGCTAACGATGTATCTGGTAGAGACGTTTCTAGCCGCAGATTCCTTAACGTAGAATTATCCCCAGGCGTGAGACTGGATCCAGCAAACTTTTATGCCACTGCATCTCCACGCACTTGGGGACGGCACCACGTGACTCCGCCCTGACGTTGTCCGCGTACGTGACATCAGCGAGGTCACATAAGTCCCACCCCGGTGCGCCAGCATCAGTTTTCTTCTGAGAACTTTTCCGCGCCCAACGCGGAGCCATCATAAACAAAACTGTGAGAGTATGGGAACAGTATGCGAAGAAAATCAGAGAAACAGAAATGAAAGAAGCAAATGGTGAGAAACAGCACCATTAGTTACAGTGCCAGGCACTGCGTCACTGAAAGTCATGGAAAGAAAAGAGAAGAGCACCGCTTCGAGGGTCAACTCTGCAAAGTTAAGGCGATATCCTCCCTGGAAGCAGAAAAACATGTTAAAAATATCATGGCAGACGATGAAAGTCTGCACCCACAATCTATAACAGTGAGGGGGCAACAAGTCCGGAACAGATGAGTAACGACAATCTACCCCAAGACAACACCATCTAAGAGTGTTGCATCCGCTGTAAAAAGCTAAGGGCCGAGGCACAGCCAAGAGACCCCAACCCAGAAGACTGCAGAGGAGTTAGAAACCCCAAGCAATGAAAAAGGGGAAAGATATGAGTAGGCCCCACAATGGAAAAAAATAGATGTAGGGATGCGGAAGTACACATGAATCTATCGTCAAAGTACCAGACAGGAAGGAGTGGAACAATTAAACAGAACGAAGCATTCTGCCAAGGAGGAAGTCAAAGAGGCACTCGCAGAATACAAAGCCAGACGGAGGGAGGCAAGAGCAGAAGACCAAGCTGGAGGCCCTCGGAGAATGGAGAGGAAGGGCAGGCCGTTTTGGAATCTGTGGCTAGAATCGTCTCTACCAGATACATCGTTACCGAAGGTAAGTAACTTGTAGATCTGATAGAGACTACTAGCCGCAGATTCCTTAATGTAGAATAGGCACCCTAGCCATACCCAGAGGGACCCTCACCAGCTTGGGAAAAACACAGGGCCTCTACAGGGGATGTGTCATGGGGACTGGAAGGACGGCCCAGCCCCCACCAAGCCGAAGTAACCAAGAACAAGGAGAAGGGAAGGCCAGGATACCACAAGCCTACTCGAGGTACAAAGGGCATCCACCAGAAAACTCTGGAGGGACAAACAGTGCCCCAAGAGTACCGAAGGAAGAAAAGAACCACCTAGAATCCAAGGACAAGAGGTGGAAACGGAGGCAGAGCTCTCCGCTGGAGAACATACACACAGCGTAGGGGACCGCTGAACTGGCATCAGCCCAGAGGCAGTGGACAAGGCAGGAACGGCCCCACAGCCGAGAAGCGCAGGCGTGATAAGAAAGACACAGTCGCGCAAAGCTCCAGCAGAGCAAGGGACAGGTGCACACGGGGGACACGCCAACGCCCACAGAGGTGGACCATAATGACCAGGCGTGCGCAGCCAGCAGCTGGTAAATACTATGAAGTAGTGAGCCCAGAACAAGCCAAGCGCAAGACGAAGGCAGAGGCAAGAGAACCCCAGAACAAGTCCCAGAGAAGGACCGTTCCAGTGGCACAACCCGATCCATGAAAAGAAGTGGGACCAGCCAGAAGATAACGAGGAGAAATATGTAGTACGGACCTAAATCTGTCAACCAGAACACAGGAGGCAGAGGACCAGGCCGAAATGTTGGAAAACAAGGTGGAAACACCACAACACAACACCGTAGACGGCATGCCAAAGTCGGTCTGGTGACTTAGCGGATACTGAGCAGGACAGAACCTGGAGCAGTACAAGCTGCGCTAGGACAGAAGAAAAAAGACCGCACCAAGCTGTGTACAGTGACGCCAGGAAAGGCAAGGAACCCGAGAAGGTGTCCACACCCGCCCAGCTTAGGACAGAGCTACACAATAGCTACAAGTACCCCACCTAGGGTATGACACGTCCCAAAACAAAACATAAGAACACCTCTTAGGGAAAAACCCTGCAGCAGAGGTCAAGAAAATAAAGGGCCAGTGGGTAGCACCACAGGCGGCTTACTTATCAGCCAAAAAATACACAGATGGTCCAACCTGAGGAGCTATACGGCTTCACTAACAGCCAAAAAACACACCACAAAAGCTAAAGGGCTGTACCAGCAGCCAACAGTACAGAGGAGCCAATGTAAGGACCCTGAAGGCACTCCAAGCTACACAGAACACACAGATGGGCCAAACGAAACACTAGGCCCAAAGAGAAAGGTGGGAGAAACGCCTCCCATGAGGCATGTTGGACTTGGCCCTTCTGGCAGGTTCACTCCTGAACTTTTTGCCTTTTAATGTTACATCAGTATAATGATTTCTGGTCTTTGCGCACTTTAGCACTGTGGCGCAGTGTAAAGTGTGTGCGCTCTCTGAGTGCGTGTGTGAGATTGGCCTGCCCTCCCATAGGAATGCATGGGGAGGATGTGTGTCCATGGTAATTCCTGATACGTGGGGAGTGCAAGGTTGAGTTTGGTACGTGCGAACTCGTGAGATGATGTGTGCGACGTTCATGTGTCTAGTGTGGAAGTTCCACTTCTAGAAGTTGGCCTGTCTGTGCAGTGACTGTCTGGCTTGTGATTGGCTGGAGATGGCTGGTGTGCCTGGCTCCAGAAGTCAGGATGGGTCTGCCCCGGTGGTGAATGGGGAGATATGCATGTTGATGGCAGGGAGGGGCTGCACCTAGGACCTGAATAGGGCTGGGCTTTCCCTACACAATGATGGCTCCGCCCCCTGTGGTGTGACTGATGACCCTAGCCTGTCTAGTGAATGGAGAGAGGGGCTGAGCAACAGAGTGCTCCAGAACCAGCTGCGTCTGGTTTTCCCCCACCTTGCACCCTAGAGACAAAGGGATTTTGTGTATAAAAAGAGGCTGTGACCTCATGTTAAATGTTCTTGTTTTCCTAACTAGAATCTACCAGGGGCGTGCTGCTACTGGGGCCCAGGGAAAGGCTTGCCTCCCTAGGCCCTGCCCAGCCCCTAGATTTCTGGAGGACTTCTGCCTGGGGCCCCTGTTGCCTGGTCTGGGACGACTGGAGGGGCTGTTCCTTGCCCCAGGACTATCTTTGCTCCAGCTGTTCTTTGGAAATGAGTGTCTTTACCCTTAGCGCCTGGGAGCGCTTGATCTTATATTACTCTTTATCTTGAGGGAGCCAACCCCTCATTGTTGCCTTTGTAATGGCAGTGCGGGTGCTCACCCCGCTTATTCTAATATTTACTTGCAGGTGCCCATCCTGCTTGTTGTCCCGTGCGCAGGTACCCACCCTGCGTCTTCAGTTTTATTTAATAATCAATAGCGGGAGCCTACTCCGCTTTATGGGGCCTTCATTTAAATTTATGGGTGTGTTTTTGCCCCCGAGAACGAAGATTTCCGGTTTGCGGCCCGCCTGACTGTGGGCGGGGCCGCCGGATGGTGACGCGGGCAAGGAGTAAGTGCGGCAGGAAGAGAGGCAGGCCGAGTGATGGCCGCCCGGGGCTTCCGTGAGCTGTGGAGAGCCCCGGGGCCGCCAGGAACAAACCGCCAAATGTTCCAGGGCTCCCATGACCAGGAGGGAGCCCCGGAAAAGGAGTAGCCCGGAGCCTTGCGGCTCCTCACCAAGTCCCGGTCCCGAGATGGGGGACCGGGTGAAGCAGAGCCCGCATGCACCACCGCCCAGAGGAGCCCCCCGCCAAAGGAGAAGCAGTTGGCCCGGTGAGTGAAACCGACTGGGGCGGGCTCCGGAGAGGCGTGTGTTGGTGCCAGTGTGCAACCCAGTGGCAGGGGTGCCTTTAGGGCAGCCCCAGATGGCAGTGGGCCGGCCCAATGTTTCAAGAGCCGGCGAGCTCCAGTGAAGGGGGCATTATTGGGTCGAAGAGGCCCCCATGAGGTGCCAGTGCGGGCACCGTGCCTGTCCCTGAGCGGCCCGTCCGGCAGCGGGCCGTTCTAACGTGGCCATGAATATTTAAAAAGGGGCCAGAGAGGCCCGTGTTCGTGCCCCTGAGGCTCCAGTTACTTTTAGAGCCAGAGGGCTCCACCTTTGGGGGCATTTCTTTCTTTAAGGAGCTCGTGGGCTCTAGGGGGCAAGTGTTGCCCTATTATTTGTCGAGAGCCTGGAGGGCTCCACCATTTACGCTATATGTGAGGAAAATTAAATTTTGGCCATGTTGTGTTCCCTAGCGCGTACCCCACCGACTCCATGTACCAGCTTAAAGTGCATGCAACTTCCCTCCTGTGCCAGCTATGAAGACGCAAATACATTTGCGTCCACCGTCAACTTGTCCTCTTTCAGACGCACCATGAATGGATTATATAGTCCGTTCCTAAGTATGCTATGCCAACGTCTTTTTGTAGTACACTTTTCACTTTTTTCTGCTCTAGCCAGAGTAGGCCCTGAATTCCTGCCATCTGAACCTCTTTTGTGGCTCCTGGCTCTGCCCAGGCTACCTCTGTACTCATGAACTATGTCCTACATTCAGCGCGGCCCCTTGCGCTCAGCTCAAGCCTGCTTTCTGCCAAGACTGACTATAACCTTCGAGTTATCTGTTCCGCTCCCCGAGAATACATTCCTGCCTACTAGATCCTGTAAATATCCTCTCCAGCTGCAGAGCCAAAAGGCCGATCTGTCTTAATACAAGTAATTCATAGCCTCCGTTGCCATGCTTCCATGGAAGGCCCCGTGCCCCCACGCTTCACATGTAGACGCTCAGGCGCTCATACACGCATTCACAGTTAGCATAAAATAGCTTCTACCCTAGAGACCTTTCCGCCCAGATAGTATAGTTCCTAAACATCAGATATCAGATATGATAGAAGTACAAGTTGATCTGACATGCCAGACTTCTGTCTCTTCCCGTCAGTGTAAATGTCAAGACCCCTGCACCCCGTCAGTCACACGTCATACAGCTGCGCGCGCATCCAAGCTTCCGATTTTCTGCTGACATTGCAACATTCTGTTAGCACCACCCCTTGGTGCCACCCACTTACGTCACCTATCAGTGACGTTTCTAGTACACACCTCTAGTTCACGCCTAGTTTACGCCTCTTGATGATGTATTGGTACCACGTGTATACTGTTATCTTGTCTTCTCTCAGCTGTTACGCCTCTCACACTGAAACTTATGATGTAAACCAAGTATATAAGCTATGTAATGTCAATAAACGAGAGCGCGCTCATCTATCCCTTCTGACACCCCTGTGGTGGTCAGAACATGATATCCTGATTCCTTTATGAGGAATAAAACCCTTAGAAACTCTAACACCACGGACTCTGTTTTCTTTCCTTTTAATTGAGTTATCATTGATTAAGTACTTACCTGCATAGAAATTAAGAGAGTAAATTAATTATTTACGTCATTTTGGCGCCCGAACAGGGACCCCTCCCCCACCTCACGCGCCGGAAGGTGCGTTGCAATCCGTGTCCCCTGCCATCAGTTAGACGGACAACACGTGTACTGGCAGGATTTCCTGCATCCCCCTCTGACACACGGAGGTGACGAAGACTGCGATCAGTGCCCAGACGAGGCGGTGAGGAGTGCGGAGGATCCCGACCAGAGCCCAGCCGAAAGAAGCAAGGTCCGAGGTGTGAAGAGGCCCACCAGTTTTCCGAAGTTTTCCGAAGTTTTCCGAAGTTTTCCGAAGTTTTCCGAAGTTTTCCGAAGTTTTCCGAGTCGAGTCCAGTCGAGTTTTCCGAGGCCTTCTGTTTCCGTGCTTCCCGGTGAGTACCATTGCTGGGTCGTATCTAGACGGGTTTGGGTACGCAAGTCCGGTCTGCACTGTTTTTAGGCAGTGTATCTGTACTGTTTAGCAGTATATCTAGGATTCCGAATTTCTGCACTGTTACAGCAGTGTATCCGTACCGTTGAGCGGTACATTCAGTGTAGGGGGTAGTTAGCTATGTTTTCAATGTTTTCATGTGATTAATGTTGTGGTATGAATGTGACTGTTTTACTGTGTATTATTGTATTTCTTGTATCAACTAGCAACTCGTATTAAGGAATAAAAATCTAGCGTTCAGTAAATAAGTAAGCAGGATGCCGTTTCTCAGTAAGTTAAAACAGATCGGAACTAGGAAAGGGTTACTAGAGGAAGAAATTCCTATCCCCCCTAGGGACACTCCAGGCAATTTTATGTATCAAAAGCACGGCATAGATGCCATATTATATCTAGATTTATGGGCCGATTACACCAAACACCTAGACGAGAGACACAGATGGCCTGTTACCGGAACGTGGGATGCCGAGTGCATCATGAGGGTAGAAGAAGCATTATGGAAAAAGAAAGCTAGGCAATCTCAGAAGGACGCCATAGAATTTTGGCGTAAGGAATCACGTAAGCGTGCTGACAAAGCACTCCGTAGAGAAGACAGACTTAAAGAATCAGATAAAGAGCGAGAAAACGAATTAGTTACTGAAGGGATCCGAGTAAAAACAGAACAAATAGACCGTGCCCGAAATAATGTTGTAAACGGTATGTACCTCGCAGCAGATGGCCCATCCGAAACTGAATCAGAGATACCGAAAAACTTACCGACACCATTAGTTCCAACTAAAATAATGCATAAAACTACTAAAGACATATTCCTGAATTCATATCTAGAGGATGTAGCACCAGCTTATACCAATCTGCCTGTTCGTGCCCTGCCTACCGACAGGGCTGGGGGTGGCACTACGCCCCCAGATCCAGCTCCGCCGGTACCGCAACAGACCTCTCCCGCTCCGCCAGCTCCGCCACCCCCCGTACTTAAGACAGACCTACCGAAACCAGTACTACCTGATCTTACTAAAGGACAGATTCAAGTCCAGATACAGACTCCACGGAGAGATAATGCCCAAGCATCCGCCTCAGGAGGTGCGACAGCGGGTCTACAGACCCCGCCACCGACACACAGATTGCATTTAAAGGACACTCAGAATCCTTTCCAGTCTCCCTACTCATCCCGGCTTGAGGCATTGAAAGATAGGATGTCATTCTGCAGATATGATCCAGTACCCGGAACAGACGATCTAATGGTATTAGCATCACTGCGCTTAAGATCTGCCACCGATAGCTTGCTATGCTGTGTGGGAATGCAGGAAGCTCTCGACAGACTATACAAATTCATACAGACAGGGAAAGACCCCGACAGTGTTAAAGCTGCCATGTATAAACAGAAAGTTGACGTTCAGAAACAGATATTACGATTCTTCATTAATTGTGTGATAAGAGAACGAGACAGGCCCGGGACAGATCAGAGTGAATTAGACGCATTGAACAAGTGGGGCCAAAATATAGCAGAAGCAAAACATGACAAGGGGACTAGCATAGCCACTATGTCCCAGAAAATTAGAAAGGCAGTATTAGTTGCACATCAGGAAGAAACAGATAAAACCTCCTCCGGGGAGGAAGATGAAGATGAAACATCAGGAAAGTCTACAGACACTATAGCATATGTAGGTAGGGGAAACTACCTTAGGAAAGGTGTCCGTCCGGAGAGCAAGAGAGTTCTTTTCTCCGCTTTAACAAATCCGAATTCTTCAGAACATCAGTTCCAAGAAACTGATAAAAGACTTCGAGATCGAGTAGGGTATCATATACTCAATTCTATGGATGAACAGGAACTAGCCCGGTCGGCCGTGTTGTGGGCCGAAAACGCAGACATATATAATGATGACACGTTAGTGCAGACATTCTTGAACCTTTCCCCGGAAGAGCAGAAAATAGCAGGTGTATACATGATTCAGCACCTCCTTATCAAGTTCAGAAACCATCATTCTGATCCAGGTCCCTTACACGAAACATTAGAAGCACTAATCATGGATAGATGGAGAGGTTTTAGTACCAAATTAATACAAATAATTCTAGAACAACGACGTAAGTATAACACCTTCCTGAGCTCTGAATATGTTCCCGCCCCGCCTCCAGAAAGAAAAATGTACCACATGCAATGCGGTGGCGGCATTGAAAGCCAGAATCCCTTACGAGAAGTACATCCAGTTATGGGCGAGGATCGTACCCTGAAACGTGTGTATGTTCACACACCACTGACTAAGTTAGAACTATTAGAAATGAAGAAATTAGTTCCGTGCCATGATAAAGACCCTGCAGGTTTTCACAGAGAGCTTAAAGACATGTTATTGATGGGAGATTACACGTATGATGATATTATGAAAATGTTAAAAGTACTGTTGCCCACGGGCATTTACGAGAAATTAAAGGAGAAGGATTGGGAAGTGGGAGAGTCAAAGATAGCATGGGCGGAGATAGAAGACGAAGAAAAGAAACGAGTCCCAGGGTTAGGCCTTGGGGATCTGACTAAAGCATTACCAGGTTTAATAGTACAGGTTCTGCCAAGATTATTGACGACTAGAAAGGAAGATTGGGACGCAATCTCGTCCTGTAAACAGAAACAAGATGAAGATACTAGTGACTTTTATTCAAGATTCGAGAAATGTTTCATTATCAATAGTGGCCTAAAAACTAGTAGCGAGTCATATCCACACCTTTTTGTAACGAAATTAGTAGAGAACGCCCTACCACTAGTTAAAAATAGAGTGTACAAGGTTGAAAGTACTTGGCAGGCAAATACGCCATCACAGATGTTACAAATGTTACAATATCACCAGAATAGAATTAGGGAAGAACAAGAGCAGGAACAGAAACGTATGAAAGACACGAAAATGAAAATGTTAGTAGCTCAGACAATTCCAGCCGAGGGTCATAGAAAAGGTGGGGCACAGACAAATCATTCTGCCGCTCCCGTTAAAGGGACATGTAATTATTGCAAGCAGCCAGGTCACTACGTCCATGAATGTCCAGTCCTGAAACATAACATCGAGACAGGTAAAACTAAAGAAAGACCGCGTCCGCCGAGACATGAACAGGGTCATCAACAGACCTCACAGAACGAACAGCCAATGCAGAATACACAGCCTATGCATGATCAGTCCCATACAGTACAGACAGTAGCAGTACCACAGCCACAGCATGCTCAGACACAGCCCGCTGCTGCAACTAGAGAAGTCTCACAACAAATGTACCAGTATGCCCAGTCGGCATATCCAGATTATCAGCGTTATACATGAAACAGCCTAGGGAGGGAAAGTGATTTGCCTCTTATTGAAATTCCTGTAGATCAAGAAGGTCCTTATGTACATAGTCACGTATTAGGAAAAGACAGAAAGTTTTTAATTGACACAGGGGCAAGTCGCACTACTATAAGTCATAATGAAGTTCCAGGGGCACCCCTCTCAGGCTCACAGAATGTTTCCCTTGGTTTTTCAGGACAGCCTATTGTAAATGAAGTGTCAGAACCAATACCACTAGCTGTGGGTCCATTATCTCGAGTTACAGATTTGTTACTTACGAAATCATGTCCCGAAAATCTGTTAGGAATTAAAACACTAAAGGCTTTAGGAGCCATAATTTGCTGTTTCCCGGAGGGAGTCAGACTCTTTCTACGGGATTTCAAGGGTCATTATGTTCTACGTGACTTTGATGTCAGATTGAAAAATGTACCAGATCACTTATGGGCAAAAGGCCCAGCTGATGTAGGTTGTATGCATATCACACCATACCGTGTTACACTCAAGACAGGAGTTGTTCTACCCAGAATCAGACAATACAAGTTACCACCCGATGCTGTAGTGGCTTTACTGAAAATAATTGAAGAGCTTATTGCCCAGGGAGTGGTCGTAGAGACCGACTCCAATATCTGTAATTCCCCCATCATTCCAATTCTTAAACGTACAGACCGCAATGCACCGCCAGTATACCGGCTGGTGATTGATCTTCGAGAACTGAACAAATGCATTGTACCACAGTATCCTGTGGTCCCCGATATCTCCACCCTGTTAACTGCTATTGATTCAGAAGCAACGTTCTTTACTGTAATCGATCTCAAGAACGCCTTCTTCAGTGTACCCATTGACCCGGAGAGCCAATATCTCTTCGGATTCAGTTTAAATGGACGAAGTTTCAAATTTTCCCGCGCACCTCAAGGATTTACAGAAAGCCCCAGCATCTATAGTCAAGCACTGAAAAGACAACTAGATTGTATTCAAATGCCAGTTAATACAGCTTTACTACAGTACGTCGATGATCTGCTGATCACCGCACGAAGTGAGCCCGAATGTGAACAAGCATCTCTGATAGTTTTGCATTTTCTGGCCGACAAGGGTCACAAGGTGTCTCCTTCGAAGCTACAATTCTGTGTTCAGCAAGTTGTGTACTTGGGTCACTTGCTGTCCAAAGTGGGGAGACAGCTCACTCCCGATCGCATTCAGTTAATAGTAAACATGTCCCGACCCCGGTCACAAAAAGAAGTGCGGGCCTTCATAGGCCTCACCTCGTACTGCAGACAATGGATTCCTCAATATGCATTTCTAGCTAAACCACTCATCCAGTTAACGACACAGGAGGCAGCGACTTCGACTGTCCTTCCTTGGACTCAGGAACACACACAAGCCTTTGAGGAATTAAAGAAAGCTTTATGCCAAGCACCAGTTTTAGCGACACCATGTTACACCAAACCGTTTACACTTTTTGTTACAGAACGTGATGGTACAGCATTGTCTGTCCTCACTCAAGATCAAGCAGGTTCACATAAGCCTTGCGCTTATTTTTCAAGTACATTGGATTCAGTAGCACAGGCACTCCCTGCATGCTTAAAGTCAGTAGCAGCAACAGCGTTAGCAATCAGACAAAGCGATTCAATTGTTTTAGGTCATCAGTTAACAGTACAAGTTCCACATTCTGTAGAGGTTCTGTTAAACAGAACCCAGACTCAACACCTGACTATAGCACGATTGACAGGTTACGAATTGACATTATTCCAGCCACACATAGAAATCAGACGCTGCAGTATCTTGAACCCAGCAACATTGTTACCTACAGTTATGACAGATCCAGCTCCACATGATTGTATAGAGATTATTAATGCAGTAACAAAGCCTAGACGAGATTTAACAGATGTTCCATTGACAAATCCAGACCTGACACTTTATGTGGATGGTTCATGCATGAGAACAAGTACAGGAGAATTAGTGGCCGCATATGCCGTGACCACTGAAACTGAAGTTAAAGAAACACATCGTATTGATACACTGTCTGCTCAAGCGGCAGAGCTCATCGCTCTGACCCGAGCCTGTATTCTAGCAAAGAACAGAAATGTTAACATATACACAGATTCCCGTTATGCGTTCGGAGTCGTACACGACTTCGGTATGCTCTGGCAGGAACGAGGTTTCCTGACCTCTCATGGTACCAAGATCCAGCATGGTCCTCTCATTCAAGCACTGTTAGAAGCAATACATCTGCCTTCAGCCATATCAGTCATGAAGTGTAAAGCCCATACTAAAGCCACAGATTCTGTTTCCCAGGGTAACGACCTGGCAGATCAGACAGCAAAACATACAGCACTGACTCACACTCAGACAACTGATACGATAAAGACAACAGATCCGACAAACTGCATGACAGTTAGAGATCCCACACTAGATGTTATTGACATTCAGACACACGCTACTGCAGACGAAATAAAGAAATGGATCGAACTAGGAGGGATCCAGACAGATCAGGGTTGGATGACGAAGGGAAAATCTACATGGTTTCTCCCTGACTCTATGGTTCAAGTCATGATAAATACAGCACATAGTCCTGCCCACTTAGGAGAGAAAGCCATGCTAGACAGTTTGCAAAACCTCTGGAACAATAAACACTTACGAGCAGCCGCAAAACAGAAAGTGCGTACTTGCATGATCTGTTGTCAGTTCAATCCAGGTAAAAGCGTCCCTGTAGAGCAAGGTGGATTTCATCCTCCCGATCACCCTTTTGAGGTCCTCCAGATGGATTATATCCAGATGGACCGTTGTCGAGGATTTAAATATGTTCTCGTAGTTGTCTGTGCTCTGTCCCGCTGGACCGAAGCATATCCAGTCCCAGATTACACTGCTCCGACCACTGCCAAACAGTTGGTTCGTGAATTTTTCCCACGGTACGGCTTGCCTCGTGTTGTGTACTCAGATAACGGTCAGTCGTTCTCGTCTGCCCTAATGAAAGAAGTTTCCTTGTTATTGGGATACCAGTGGAAGTTCCATTGTGTCCGACATCCAGAAGCAGCAGGCCTTGTAGAAAGGCATAATCAGACATTAAAGATTCGCCTTGCCAAAATATGTCAGGACAAAGGGGTCGACTGGATAGTCGCCCTGCCGGTGGCATTATTCTATATGAGAATGGTCGCCCATTCGAGATCAGGGCTATCTCCGTACGAAGTGGTCTTTGGAAGACCACCGAATATGTGGGGGACGCCCATTCCTAAAAAGATAACCGATGTTGATTCTAATATGTTGACAGATTACCTTGCCTCCTTGATGTCTGCACTCCAATCATGTCGTTCACAGGTTGCCGCTGCCTTCCCTGACAACACCGATGTGAAGGAGCATGATGTCCGCCCCGGTGACGTTGTTTTAGTCCGAAACTTCGACAGGAAAAGTCCGTTGGAGCCCCGCTGGAAGTCTCCGAAGACCGTTCTTCTAACAACAAAGACCGCAGTCAAATTGGAAGGAAGAAAGGGGTGGGTCCACCTAAGCCATATCAAAACATTCCCAGGACTGAAACCGGAACAAGACACACCCACCCCCACCAAAGACTCTGATAAAAAAGACTTTTCCGAAGGCAAACGAGAAAAAACTCCTCAAGAACAATATCGTATGAAGTTACGATCTAGCAAGTCAGACAGTTTAATTGTTTAAGTCCTCCCCTAGGTGAATCGGTTAAATAGTTTCTGACATGTATCCCCTAGATCGAGTTAGAGAGAGAGAGGAAAAGAAAAGAACATATTGCAAATCACTTCGTAGTCACTGCATAGTGACACTAATAATTATGTTTTTTCTCAGTATATTAATAATCATTGCTAGTACCTTGTTATCTATATACTATCCTATCTTCAAGCGTGAACAATCTACTTACAATGTCTCTGCTGAACACACTTTTAGTGAGTTACCTCCTCATGAGCTTTCCTACAGACTGGCGCTGCGCAACAATACATTCATTAGTATGTTACATCATTCTCATCAAACTAACAATGCTACAAATTGCTGGATATGTGGCCGACTCCCTCCCTACCAGAATTACAAGGGAGCACTGCCTCTCTTTCCGTATCCGTTCACTCACAATGGCTCCTGCGGGGCATGGTTTAAGATAATAAACTCTTTAGATCCCGACATTGCTGTTTTCGATGGGGGTTGGGTTTGGGGAAACCTGAACTTGGTCCTACTAGACGTCTGTTACCCGGATAAGGAGGGACTGCCCATTAGAATAGGAACTGATCTAGAAAATGAAGTATATGGATTAGGTAATTACACAATTAGCCTTATGATCCTTACTGTCGAATCCGAAGCCGCACCAGTTCTACCTATTATGTCAGTACTGCCAGTCACTGGTGAATTATGTATCAAGAAGAAAGGTTCAGTACACTTAGGTCATAGTAAATGCACCACTGTGGTCGAATTCAGTGATGATGGAAAGTCATCCTTCAAAGCTATCAGTCATTCTTACTTTGTGTGTGGTCATACCGCATACATTCGTCTACCTCCAGATTGGGATGGTACCTGTTACATTGCATTCCTTCTGCCACCCGTTTTTCTAGCCCCTTCTGATTACCATAGAAATAGCAATTTAGTAAAGAATAGACCCAGAAGAGATGCCCCCCTTGTCGACTACACAGAAACAGCATGGGAACAGTACATCGACTTTAATAAAGGATTCTTTTTCTTCTTAGGCCCTGTCCAGAATAGTAAATTAATACGCAGATTAACTAGAACACTTGAAGCTGTAGTAAATGAAACTACCTCCGCCTTAGGAAACTTAACAGAGGAGCAGTCCGCTATGCGGGTTGTTGTCCTTCAGAATCGTCTTGTAATTGACGTCATCTTGGCAGATAGAGGTGGAGCTTGTAAGGTCATCGGGTCAAGCTGCTGTGTTTTCATTCCACAGAATGCACCATCTGTATATCAAGCTATCACCCGTCTTCATAAAATTGCAAATCAGATACATCAGAATCCAGGCACCTGGACTTGGTCCGGTTGGTTCTGGACAACGTTAACAGCTTGGGGATGGAAGATCCTATCCTTCCTAGGCATTGGCCTAGTCCTAGTATTCAGTTGCTGCTTGTGCCTACAGTGTGGGCCAGCGATTTGTGGACTATGTGCCACTTCTTGTATTGAGCATTCCAGTTTCCACTCAAAACGTAACCGAAAGAAAGAAGAACAAATGATGTTACAAGAACAGACTGATCGATTCATGAGGATCGATATTTCATGAAGGGTCCGTAGGGAACAAGGAGGGAATGAGGAAAATTAAATTTTGGCCATGTTGTGTTCCCTAGCGCGTACCCCACCGACTCCATGTACCAGCTTAAAGTGCATGCAACTTCCCTCCTGTGCCAGCTATGAAGACGCAAATACATTTGCGTCCACCGTCAACTTGTCCTCTTTCAGACGCACCATGAATGGATTATATAGTCCGTTCCTAAGTATGCTATGCCAACGTCTTTTTGTAGTACACTTTTCACTTTTTTCTGCTCTAGCCAGAGTAGGCCCTGAATTCCTGCCATCTGAACCTCTTTTGTGGCTCCTGGCTCTGCCCAGGCTACCTCTGTACTCATGAACTATGTCCTACATTCAGCGCGGCCCCTTGCGCTCAGCTCAAGCCTGCTTTCTGCCAAGACTGACTATAACCTTCGAGTTATCTGTTCCGCTCCCCGAGAATACATTCCTGCCTACTAGATCCTGTAAATATCCTCTCCAGCTGCAGAGCCAAAAGGCCGATCTGTCTTAATACAAGTAATTCATAGCCTCCGTTGCCATGCTTCCATGGAAGGCCCCGTGCCCCCACGCTTCACATGTAGACGCTCAGGCGCTCATACACGCATTCACAGTTAGCATAAAATAGCTTCTACCCTAGAGACCTTTCCGCCCAGATAGTATAGTTCCTAAACATCAGATATCAGATATGATAGAAGTACAAGTTGATCTGACATGCCAGACTTCTGTCTCTTCCCGTCAGTGTAAATGTCAAGACCCCTGCACCCCGTCAGTCACACGTCATACAGCTGCGCGCGCATCCAACCTTCCGATTTTCTGCTGACATTGCAACATTCTGTTAGCACCACCCCTTGGTGCCACCCACTTACGTCACCTATCAGTGACGTTTCTAGCACACACCTCTAGTTCACGCCTAGTTTACGCCTCTTGATGATGTATTGGTACCACGTGTATACTGTTATCTTGTCTTCTCTCAGCTGTTACGCCTCTCACACTGAAACTTATGATGTAAACCAAGTATATAAGCTATGTAATGTCAATAAACGAGAGCGCGCTCATCTATCCCTTCTGACACCCCTGTGGTGGTCAGAACATGATATCCTGATTCCTTTATGAGGAATAAAACCCTTAGAAACTCTAACACCACGGACTCTGTTTTCTTTCCTTTTAATTGAGTTATCATTGATTAAGTACTTACCTGCATAGAAATTAAGAGAGTAAATTAATTATTTACGTCATTTGTATCCTCAGATCCTCGTGTGGCTCCACGTTTTGCCGCAGTCTTTGTCCTAAAGGGCTAGGAAGAACCCATGTCGCAGTATCTTCACAGCTGCCCAGCAAGTAGTGGGCAGCTGCACCGTTTAGGTTTTCTTTCTAGGGACATGTACTTTGGACTCAGGAGTGAGTCGCATTCCTTCGCACATACGTTGGCCTTCCCCAGCTGCGCAGCACTTAGTGCCAGCTGCAGTTTTTAGGCCCTGTTCTTGTCCCCCTGCTGCCCAGCAAGTAGTGGGCAGCTGCAACGTTTAGGTTTGGCGCAGTGGCGCAACCTGGACCCTAATGTGATTTATGTGCTAAATGTGATTTATGCGCTAATGCTTTGGGTGTTAGGAAATGTACTGTGTATAGTATGTTTTGGGCACCCTGTGTTCTGACACCTCTGAATGTGTTTTTATGCATCATGTGAGAAGCTTCTGGCCTATACCTCTGAATGTGTTTTTATGCATCATGTGTGAAGCTTCAGGCCTATACCTCTGAATGTGATTTCATGCTTAGGAGGTTGTTTTTCCTAGTATAGGTGATGCTAGTGAGTTCATGGTTCCCTGCGTGATATTTGCCTAAGGTGTTTTGGGTTGCGTAGGTGGTACTTACCTTTTACCAGTGGTTACTGGTTGTGTGCTACTTTTGCTATTTGGTGCTACAAGTATTATATGTTCTAAAAGTGCTAGTTCTAAAAAGGCTTATTCCTGACAGTGGTCCTTGTCAATATTGCCCGTGCCAGTTGGCACAATGTACATCCTGTGATTCTGATTCTGATGTGTTTTGATAATACAAAGGCTATTTTTGATATATCCTTGTGTGGAGTTCCTTTTGTGGGGGGGCCTTGGATGTGGGTGCGTGCGCAAATGCTTTACACATCGCCTCTGGGATAAGCCTAACTGCTCATGCCAAACTACCAAGGGGGTGAGCAGGGGTTATCTTTCGCCGGTGACTTCCTTGCCCTGACGTAGAGTGGTGGTTTCAGCCTGGCTTTGGCGCAAGCCTTAGCCAACCGGAAATCGCCATTTCTAACAAGGTAATTGAAGACCGACAAGCCGAAGCTTACTGAGGGAGAGGAGGACGGAGCCCCGCAAGGAGTCGTTGAATGGCGGAGTCCGCGTGGGTGTTAAATAAAAGAATCCCATCAAAAGGCAGGTCAACAAGATGCTCCCTATTATTCTCCGGAAAAACGCCATCCCGCAACCAAGCACGGCCGAGAGAATCAGAAACATCCAAGGCCTAACAGAGAATAAATGCAGCTAACTCCCGACCATCCAGCACATGGTGCCGCAGATCAGCACAGACACCTTCACGTGAGGAGCGAGACAGAAGGGACTCCGCGGAATCCCATAGGCTGGAGGTAGCCCTGGCCAACACACAGCGTGTGTTGAGCGCTCGCAAAGCAGCACTAGTGGAAGCGAAGATGTTACTCCCCCCCCAGGGGTCCAAATACCGGGCCTCCCGTGACGGAGGGAGCAACACTGAATGCAAGAAAGGAAAAGCAGTCTGCAGGAGAGGACCCTGAGCAGGAGGGTGGAAAAGAAGGCAGACTTTATCGTGCGGAGCAGGACGGTGGCGCTGGAGGAGCGGCTTAGGCACCGGATTTCCCATGGCAGGAAGCCCCTGGAAGAGTGTTGTGGAGCGAGGCTTCAAATAGAAGAAGCAGCTCCCCTCCACCAGATCCCTGGTATGGAACCTCCAACAAAAGTTACGTAGGGAATGAGTGACCGGGTTGC
Organism: Lissotriton vulgaris; assembly: GCF_964263255.1. NCBI lineage: Eukaryota > Metazoa > Chordata > Amphibia > Caudata > Salamandridae > Lissotriton > Lissotriton vulgaris. The sequence goes on along the minus strand of NC_141687.1, from coordinate 1,986,992,891 downwards.
CCATTTGCAAAATGCCAGCGCCCGTGGAAATGGCCCGGACAAAGGCTACACTCGCCTCCGTAGTGCGTCACAGGGGAGACAGCAATTCCTCCGTGGACGAAGGCTGCAAACTAAGCCGCCGAACCCAGAGTCCAGCTGGAGGAAGAAACGACCAGCCCCTGTAGGATGGAAGATCCATGGACGAGTGGGGAGCCTGAGGGGTCTCCGGGAAGCCTGCTGGGCAACCAACTGCGAGTTGCCGAAGAGAGGGTACGGGGCTGTGGCTGCCGAGACGGCGTAGAGCTCACCCTGGAGGATGCCAGGGAAAAAGCAACGACGCAGCGTCCAGTCTCCGGTGAAGAGGAGACAAGGAGATGACAAACCTCCGGAGAGAAAGGGACCTCCGGAGACGAGTCGACGACCCGATGCCGTGGAGTCCGCCATAGGCACTGGTGAGTCCTTGATCGACGCTGATGTGGCCATCAGAGGTGCCGAGTTGACCTTCACCACCACGTGCCTCCTAGGAGAATGGGGCTGGGTCGGAGGCGGAGCGGCTAATGAATGGCGCTGAAAAGGCGCCGGCTCGACCTCCGACGTGGCAGCCACCTGCGTATAGGACCGAGAGGGATTCGGGGAGACGCCCCGGGTCTCGGCCACCAATCGCGGCGCAAAAAGGGCCGGGAAGGAAAGCCCCCGGAACGGCGTTGGCTTGGGCTCCCGTAAGGCAGCCGCCAGCCCAGAGGACTGAGGGGGACTCGGGGACAAACTGTGAGCCCCGGCGGCCTCCTGCGACACCACAGGGAACCCCGCTGGGGGTTGCGGTGAGGCAGGGACGCTGCGGTTTGAAGAGAGAAACCCTGTAGGGCCGCACTGCCACAACACCACACCCTCAAAACCTGAAGCCAAACTCGTCAGCGCTGGGGTAGAATCTGCTGGCGAGTCAGCAGAAGGCCCCGCGCATGGCAAGAGATCAGCGGACGTCTCAGGAAGAGGAGGGGGGCCCAAAGAAGCCTGCAGAGCAATAGTGTAGGCCTTCATTTGGACCCTAGTCGCCCTGACGCCAGAACACGGCGGATAGGGGTGCAACGGGCAAGGGTGCATGTCCTGAAGGGACCCCGCACCCTCTGCAGAACGACGACAAGGCCTCGGAGACGAGCTGCAGGACTTACCTGCGGGCAAGCGACACCCGTGGGGCCTCAGTGAAGGACGATGCCACATTTGGAATCGGCAGCTTCTGAATTCCGAGGTAGGGAACAGGCACTGTGACGAGACCGATCTGGACAAGCGGTCCGAAAGCAATTTCATCTGGCGCTCCCGCAGGGACTGCGGCTTGAGATGATGATGACAAGCGTTGCAGTCCGTAGAGTCATGGTGCTCGCCCAAACACCACATACAAATTGGGTGAGGTATACGTCTTGAAACCCGAAGGCATTCTCACACTGTTCATCAACGCAAAAGCGTTAAAAGAAGGCCTGAAAACAGGTCAAGGGAACACAATCCGGATCCGTGTTGCACACGGAAAGAGAAGGAAACTCATGTCGGCACGCCCGGTGGGCCTTAAGTGACCTTGATGACGTCACGTATGCAGACGTCAGGGCGGAGCCACGTGGTGCCGTCCCCTTATCGCGCAGAGATACTGTGGCAACAAAGTTTTCCGGATCCAGTCTCAGGACTGGGGATAATTCTATGTTAAGGAATCTGCGGTTAGTAGTCTCTATCAGATCAAGAATGTAACTGTAGGGGTAACTGGTTCCAGTGTTTGGGGGCCAAAAAAGAAAAAGAGGAACCTCCATACCTATCTGTACGAATACAACTAGGACGTAACAGTAGTAGCTCGCTAGGTCTAGGTTGGAAAGCCGGGATATATGGCTGCATCTTGTTTTTGAGATAAAATGGACCATTCCCATGCAAAAAATTGAAACCAAACAAAAGTTTAAAAACAGCACGCTCTTCTATAGAAAGCCAATTGAAGGGAATGTCATAAATGTTCTGAAGGACACAAAGGAGGAAGGTTGTAGACAAGGCGGGCAGCCGTGTTCTGCACCACCTGCAGTTTGCAGAAAAGGTCTTTGTTCATTGTGACAATGAGGAAGTTCCCATAGTCCAGGCAGGTCACTATCAGTGCCGTGACCAGGGATTTCCTGGTCTGCAAAGGAACCCAACGAAAGGCCTTTCTGAGCATGTTCATCACACCAAAACATGTCCCAGAAATTGAAGTGACATGCTCATTCATGGAAAGGTCGTTATCTAAGAGAACGCCTAGATTTTTAGCCATTTTTTTGGACCAGGAGTTGTTCCTAACTCGGAAGGCCACAAGTCGATGGACCAGACTGCATGTGCCTTCCCAAAGAACAACATTTCAGTCTAACTGGAATTAAGCTGACGAAAATTGGCTGTCATGCAGGAGGCCATTTTTAACAGGCAGTCCCGAAGTTTGTGCTTGGTTGATTCTGGATTTGGCTCCCTAGTAATGACAAGTTGGGGGTCCTCAGCATATGAAATGGTATTAAAGCTGCATGACCTGATAACCTTAGTCAGAGGAGCCTCAGATATATATTAAGGAGGGTCGGGGTCAAAATGGATCCCTGAGGGACCCCTTTTTTCAGGACCATGGTTCTGAAGTTAAGGAAGTCCACTTGTACCGTGTTGGTTCGCTCAGCGGAAAGTTTTCCAGCCATCCAAAAGCTCAGATCAGATTAGGATTGAATGAGAGACTGCATCAAAAGCTGCCAACAAATCCAGGAGAACCAGCATGGCAGAGCTCCCCTGATCTAAGGCAAGGCTGATTGTGTCAGTAGCCTCCACAACAGCTGACTCTATGTTATATAAAGCACAGAAACCTGACTGGGAGGGGTCTTATAGGGAATGGGTTTCCTGAAAAGAAACAAGTTGTTGGGTAACCAGGGACTTAGTAACTTTCCCAAGAAAAGGAAGCAACAATATCGGTCTATACTTGACCAAGTCTGAGGGGTTAAGCATGGGTCTAACCTGAGCAGCTTTCCATTTGGTTAGAGGAGCTTTCAGATTAAGAGAAAGGTTACACAGGTCAGTATTTGGAGCAAATAGTTCTAGGGCCAAAGTAACAAAATCTGAAAAGATGAAGGACCACCAGGAGATCCAGATTTAGTCCTGCTAAGCAGGCCCAATGCTTGTTCAGTAATGGCAGGATTGAAGTAGTCTAAAGCTGTAGACAGGGGGCTGGCCAAATAATCTAGAGAGGCTTGTTTTATGGACAGCGCTGTTAGAAAAGGAATTAGTAAATGTTATCGATCTTTTGTTCATAATGGGCTGCAAGATCTTCAAAGAATGGTTGAGATGCTGTAATGGAGGGGATACACAACGCAGGGTTATTAAATACTTTTAGGATTTTATAAAGCTCTTTTGAAGAATTTCCTGCAGTGTTGATTATATCAACTATAGGAATCTTTCTTGCTGCATTGATATTTTATAGAAATTTTCTAAATACAGATTTATAGATTAATTTATCTTAAGTCAATTTGGATGTTCTCCACTTAAGCTCAAATTTCCTAGAAGTTGTTTTTTCCTCCTTAGGGATTCAGTGTACCATGTTGAGACAAGATTGGATGTCATTGAGTGAGGAGCAGATGTATTGAGCTCTTGGCAGCTCCTGCAGCTGATCAACATCCTGGGTCCCAGCTGGATATCTATCCTCTGAACTGGGATTGAGCACTGGTAGGAAACCGGCTTCTCTAAGGGAAATGCACTGCATAACCAGAGAACCACTGCAGGACCCGCAACTGGGTCCTCTGGATTAAGCTGGGCCACACCCCTCCTGAGAGGGTGGCCGTTGGATCCTGAAGACAACGTGTACGCCCACTAGTGTTGTCATCCTATGTAGCTCTGGGAGCACCACCGGCCCACGGAGGACATGAGTAGACCTAGCTGGCAGAGTACCATCGTGGGGACGCATATTTAGGATACAGGTGCAGATCTTGGACTACCCCACTCAGGTCTACCTCAACACAATATTACTTGCAATCAATCACTTTTGAGAAATCGTTCAACACCCTTCACTGGAAATAAATATAAATTAACTGAAAACCGTGAACCGCAAGTAGCCTTTAAGGTTAGGGAGGCTTGGAAGATGAAAGCAGGTTTCAGGAGATCCAAATACACCAACCAATCGCCCGGCATCAAGGCAAACAGGATCTGGCTCAGGGAATGCATTTTGAACCGGACTTGCCTGATGAACACAGGAAGATCGAGATTAAGCCTCAGGTCATGCTCCTTCTTGGGGAACAGGAACTTAAGTAACTCATATCCTCTGTCCCTCTTTTCAGGAGGTACCAGTTCTATAACCTATTTTTCAATATGGCAGGGGCCTCTGCCTCCATTATATATGCGAGACTTGGCAAGCACACTCTGAAGGAGGAGTGTAGTTCAGAGAGGAGGATAGCAAGAAAAGGGTGCAACCCTAGTGCATCAGATGTATGATCCGGTGCTTGATAGCGATTGACTCTAAAATGTGAAAGAATTTGCAATCCTCCTCTCAAGTGGAAGATGTTGGTGGTGTTTGGATGGGCGGGGCTGAGTTTAGAGTTTAGCGGTGGTATAGTCAGCAGAGGGCAGCGGCTGCTGCTGGCTTCTAGCTCTACCCTGCCTATGGTTATGGACAGGATGGGGTTTCCTAAAGAGTGAGAACAGGATAAATTACTGTATAGTTAGAGGAATTGGGAAGGGGTTTCATCTTTTACCCACATATGTTGGTCAAAGCTACAGAACCTCTGGCAAATACCGTAAGACCGGAGCCTTGAGACAGATTGGCACAAGGAACTGATCAGCTGGGCAGAATATGAGAGTATCTCCTTAGGGAGGTGAAAATAGTTGTTAAAAAGAGGGAGGTAGCAAGAACATGGGACATCAATATAACAAAGATACCAGCAGTAGACTCAAGTTAGGGCTGTGGTACTGCACGAATAGAGTGACAGTGAACTCACTCCCACACTGTATGTTGATGCAGTCTGTTACCACAGCACACTCCACCTCCTTCACAACCTCACCACCAAGATTGATCAGAAGAATGGTTTGCTTAATCAGGATTAAATTGCCCTTAGTGGAATAAATATGACAGGGCCCACTCTAGTTGTGATCACTAGTTTGATGTGGGTTTAGAAAATTTTCCAAAAGCAGTTGTAGCTCTTGATGATGGATATTAGGCATGCTGAGTGTTCCAACTCGAATGCTAAATTGCTAAATTGAATCTGTATTGATTACATTGACTGGGAACACCTGCAGGAGAAGGAGTATGAGGACTGTGGGTTGTTTTCAGGCAGTGCCATTTTTGCTAAAATAAAATAGATTTTACAAAAAAGCTGGATTGTTCTGGGAAAAGAGGTCTCTGGGAAATGAGGTCTTAAACTATCAGATACAAATTTAGGAAGTGAGGCACAACACTTGGCACACCACCTGATGACAGGTGTGTGCGGCACCTGCTACGATTACAGTGGCTGAGAGCTAATGTGCGACATTCAACCCAAAGACAAGTTTTGTACAACAACCACTGTTAACTTATAATCTCTACTGGCCTTGGTAGACCGGGACCTGCAAATATGAGATGTGGATATTCAGAGCAGAAAGTCTGACCCGTTTTTGTAAAAAGGCTATAAACTAGGCCTTTGTCCTGCTGAGAAGGACTAAGTCCCCTGTGATGCCTGGTCTTGTGTTTGCAGTGGCACGACTTTGGTTACATAATGTTCCTTCAAGATAAGATCTGGGTAGGAGGATACGTCTGGGACATCTCCACTGCAAGGACTACCTCCCACCAGGCTGCTGCACTTGGTTAGCCTGAGGGGCTGTGTATGCAAGAACTTGAACATTCTTGTGCCTCTAGTGCTTCAGGGATGGAGAAAGGCTTCCCTCCTGAGATTCTTGGAAAGATGTACAATGCCTGCTGGCTACTCAGCCACTCCCCATTCAACTATGACCTGCACCTGCAGAGTGCAAGTTAGTCTCAATCACTGGGGAGGACAAAGAGTCAGAATACAGACTTCTGTTATTAGGCTGGGACTACAACAAGAGAGCACACAAGCCGACCTTCAGTTCTAGTTGCAAATCTCCAGCGTTATCAGATTAAACCAACAACTGGCTCAAGAAGGCAAGACTGGTGTGCAGTACAACAGTCGTTTGAAGTCTAGATACAGCAGTTCAACAAAATCTACAGAGCGGGAGAGGTTGGGACTGCAGAGGGTTCTTGGCTGTCTGGAATTTACAGCCTGTGCCCGAAGGCCTTACGTTGGACCCAGTTAAAACAGTTTGTCTTGAAGTGGTGGCACACTCTCCTTGTCAGTAGTTACTCACACCCTTTGCAGAGGGCTAGTCAAGGTAACCAATTTACATCGCTGGGAAGGGTGCATCAGCGCTACACCGAGTGGAGCATGCAACCACGTCTAGTGGCTGAGACACTGTACTCGTCTCCTTGCACTTCTTCCTTATAGTACTGGTACTGGGAGTGACCCCATACTGATGGTAACAAACAGCCTGCAGGAGTGCACCGATTGACATTTGCCCAAATGAGTGACTGAGCTAGCTTCTGTAAACAGACAAAAAATGCAAGGCTTACAGCTGTAGAAAAGTTGTAGAAAAAGCTACTAAAGTCTAAGGAAGAAAAAAAGGGAAGGCAAAAGGCAAAAAAAAATAACAAAAAACAACCACCCAAAAGGTTTTGGAATGGTTGTCTCATGCTGAAAAAACATCAATGAGCAGGTGAAAGGCAGGCTGTTATCCACACCAGTCAATAAAAAAAAGCCTAAGGGCAAGGTTGTGGCAATGTACAGGGAAAATAACCGACTATTGACCATGCCCGTGTTTCAGAGATATTTATGGGACATAGATTCACCATCAAGTGTATTCATGAGATAAATTACCTCTCATGTTTAATAATGAAATTCAAGCTCTGTATGGTAAGGAGAAAACTTGGTAAGCAACACTAGGGAAAAGTCCTTAATTAAGTGGAGAAGACCCATGGGGCATGTTACTTTATTGATACGTCTCTATAAATGTTACAATGGAGTAATTAACAACAACCTTAACTTGATGTTCCTAAGTGGAGACCTCCTCATCAGGGATCCAGTAGTCTTTTGAAAAGGCATATTAAATGCACACATTAAGGAAAAAAGGACAAAAGCAATCACAGAGCTAACAAAAACACGGAGAACTATCATTTTAAGAAACACCTGCAAGCCTTTTCAAAGTTGAGCATTATCTATTGTGAGATGGTTCGTTTCTGCATGACCTTCCCTTTCTTTGCCGCAACCTACCCCATGAAAGGTTGACCATCCATCCGGAACTCACTGGTATGATCAATGTATGATGACAATGCTATTTTTGGATCCAGTCGGTTGAGTCTCTCCTCTGCTTTGGAAGGGGGGGAGAGGGTCAAAGAAGGTAGGCAAGGTGATTGTCTGGCATGTAAAGGTGTCACCACTTTCCAGAGTAAAGAGGCATGTGTTCTCAGTACTAGTTTGTCTGGGGAGAAAGATGTGTAAAGAAGGAGCACAGAAGGTGCTTGAAGCTCACTAATCTTCCTGTCTGATGTAATGGTCAGTTTTTAAGGTCAGTAAGCGAGGACATTGAAAGGAAACATGCTTTTTGCAGGTGTCACCCCTCTTTTTTGCCCGCATTTTTGACTACTGGGTACTGGTGTAATGACTCTGAAATGCCCTGCTAATCAGAACTCAGTGCATGGCTTCTTACCCTTGAAATGGTGTATGATTGTTAGGCCCTAGTATTTAGGAACAGGAATAAACAGATCAATGAAGTCTCCTCAGCATGCTTCTACTTGCTGCGAATGCTACACAAGATTTTAAAATGAATCCCTATGCACAGCAGAAGAAAGGTCACCCAGGCTCTAATCACAAGTAGACTTGACTACGGAAATGCCCTCTATGGCACTATTCCAGCCCGAGTCCTACACCGATTCCAAACCAGCCAAAACGCCACCGCCAAACCATCTTGAACATACCACGCAACACCCACATCCCACCGCATCTCAATGCACTCCACTGGCTCCCAGTCTAGGAAAGATGCAATTTCAAGCTTCTCACACATAAATACAAAGTCCTCCACAATATCAGACCAGCAAACCTCAACCAGAGCCTCAACTTCTACCAACCCACCAGACACCTTCATTCCGCCTTCCACCCCTTGCATCAAGAGGAGCAGAAGCGGGGATGATTCTTCTCACAAATCGAAACCAAAGCCTGACATGATGACCTCATCCACCTCAGAACTACCTCCCCCCCCCTCACAGTCTTCAGAAAGAAGCTCAAGACCTGGCTCTTACATACAAAGTAGGCACTCATGCTTCAGCCCTCCTTCCTCGGGCACTCGCCCTTCTCAACGCCGGGATACCTTTGCAGGTGATTATCAGTGGTTTACAAATCCACATAACAGGGGTACCCAGGGCCTGTAAATTACAGTGTCCCCTTCAGAGACTGCAGCACTTGTTGTGCCACCCTGAGTGGGATGAGGTAAAACATGGCTCAAGTCTGCCACTGCAGGCTGGTAGGGTAGTTTAAACTGCTAACTCGACTTTGCCATGTAGGTGAGGACTATGCAATTCATAGTCCTCACTTTTTAACATATATAAGTCACCCCTTAGGTAAGCCAGTCGAACCTTAAGGCAGGGTGATGTATGGTAAAAGAAGGAAAAGGTGTTTTTATGTTGCAGAGTTAGAAACCTTAAATTGTAGTTTTTACTGTGGAAACCAAAGTAGTTTCATTCGCAAGTATCGAGACACAGACTGACACCTCAATCCTGCTAACTTCTGAATGGGACTATTGGTAAGCACACATTGGAGGGGCTGCTCTATTGTTATGGTAGAAAAGCTGGCAGCCGGACAGAGATAGGAAGCTAGGTGCAAAACAGTTTTTTTTCTGTGGGAGTGTAGCCCGTAGGTAGCCACACCCACAGGTTACTGAATTCTAGAGACAGAGAGGAGTTCTGCCATTTTGAGAGTAGGCAAAATAGAGAAATCTGGGATAGCCAGATGTCACACTTCATAGGAAGTAGTCAACAGCAGGGAGGGAAGCAAATAGCCCATTGGCTACAGATCACAACCTAGCCTAAGAGCATTTTCTGGGCATAAAAAGAGCACACACAGAACTCAGGTCTTGATGGACTGGAGAAGAAGACCAAAGAAGGACAGGATTGCTGCACCAAGGACTGATGAAGATAGGCTGCCCCAACATATACTGCACCTGCTGAACCTGGTGTCTAGTGAAGGAGAAGGGCCTGTGCTTGCTGTGTCCTGCTCATGGAGAAGTCGACTTCTGAGCCCTGCTGAAGCAGGAGACTCCAAGAGTCAGTTGGCTTATCTCCTGTTCAACGTACAGGGACACAACAGATGAAGTAGCAGTGGGGGCATCTTGGTTGGTTGCCCAGATCTTCGAATCGCTGCTCCTCACTGTTGAGCAGAACCAGGGACCAGGACCCGATGTACATAGTGGCCCCCAAGTCTGCTGAGCCAGAGATACCGTTTGGAGCAGCTTGGTCATGCAGAAGCCGAGCTATCGTCCAAAGGAGGATTCCATTGTGAACGGCAATACCCTGCGACTGGTTGAACTTCTTCCACGACCGAGAGGACTTCCAGGGAAATTGACCTGTGGACAGGATTGACTCACCAAGCCTGTGTACCGAGAAGTAGCTGCAGGAAGACCCCAGTCGACCACACTGCATTCACAGTAGCATCTTCAGCTTCCTGTATCCCTTACATCAGGACTACTTCCATAGCAATATCGTACAAGGCAAAGTAATCTAATTGATAACCAAGTTTTTCTTGAAGACGTTTCTGACAAATTTATAAAGTAAAAAGTGACTATTTACTGTACCTTGTAAACGCTGTATCTCTGGAACCCACCGGTGGACATTCTTCATTTTGGTGTACAAAAATACATGAAAATACAGTCCAATTTTATAAATTGGTGTCAGATTTCTTGAGTGTCGTTTCTTCTGCAATGATTTTGGTGTTTTTTAAATGCTTACTCTTGTTCAGAGCCACCGCTACCTAGGGTTAAGCCAAGGGTTTAACAAACAAAACTTACTAGTCCTAAATGGGGTTGGTAAGTCCTACACAGTGAGGTAGCACAACCTCACCATATCATACACCCCATTTCCTCACAGAGGGCAATTGTGAAAGGGCTGCAGAATTCACTTGTAAGAAAGGTTAAAACTAGGTTCAGGTCCCACTGGGGTCTGACAAAGGATTTTAAAGAGAATATATGCTGTATTCACTTGAGAAAATGACTCACAATCAGTGACTTAAACAGGGAGGGCTGTTGCAGTGACTGCAAGAATGCAGATAAGGCTAAAACATAGCAAAGCCTTGTTCAACCAATGAGAGAACAAACAACAAAACGTCAGATAATGGTGTAGAAAGGAGATCAGCCTGTTTGGATGCACACCATGCCTCAAATATATCTCTACAGCAGGTGGATACTGTCTTGACTAAGGGACAGACGACTTCCAAAATGTCATCAGACTTTAGGAGGGGTGTCAAAAACTGACAACTGTTGCTGCTCAATCTCCATGCATGAAGGCGAAGTGTGTGCAGGGGTGGGTGCAGGACCTTGCCCTGTTGCTGCGGTAATGAACCCTCCTGAAGAGAAGCCTGAGCGGAGGGCCGATACGCATTCTCCTGAATTCTGGATACCGAACTCTCCGTGCACAATTCTGAGCAACAAGTATAACTTGAACCCAGTTGTTACTGATCTTCTTAACAACTCTGGGTAGGAGTGGTATGGGCAGAAAGCCATACAGAAGGCCTGAGTTCCACTTGAGAACAAAAGCATCTGAGCGGGTCACCTTGTAAATTCCAGCACTCAGAAGTGCTGATATCATAAGTTCTCAGTGGTACCGAATCTCTGAAGAGACCGTGCACAACTTTCCGATGGAGCCACTATTCGTGATGTACTAGGAACTGACGGCTGAGTTTGTCCACTCTGGTGTCAAGAGAGCCTGCCAGATTTGGAGCCACCAGGGAAATGGCCTGATGTTCCAGCCATGTCCAAAGATGCAGGGCCTCTTGACACATGGTTCACAACCCCACCCCGCCCTGCTTGTTGCAATTCCACATGGTGGTGATGTTGTCAGTGAACACCTGAACTAGCCTTCCTTTGACAGAAGGAAGAAAGTCTTTCAATGCCAATTGGATCACTCAACTCCAGCAAGTTGACGTGGAGCTGAGAATCTACCAGAGAACAGAGACCTCTGATCTCCACTTGTCCAAGATGGTCGTCCCAGCCAAGGAGTGACGCACCTGTCACTAGGGGTCCGCCGCTGACCCAATCGCTGTCCATTAGCAACCCCTTCAGGTCTTGTGCAGTTCCCTCCAATATCAGGACCAGGTAGGAGCGATTCCCCTGGGATTTCAGGCCCCACTGCAGAGTCCACATATGCCATCGGGCATGGGTTCCGAGGAGGATGGTGGAGGCCATGAAGCCCAGCAGTCTGAGTCAGTGTCATCTAAATCCAGGTTAGAGGTTGAAACATAGGAATCATAGCCCGAATATCCTGGATTCAACGTAATGGAGGATAGGCCACAAATTGCTCGGTATCCAGAACGGGTCTGATATAAAAGGGAGCGTCTAAGAGTGAATAAGGTGTGACTTCTGTATGTTTATAGTGAACCCCAGCAAATGTAGGAGGTCCATCGTAGTCTGTAGGTGCGAGATGACTGCCTGACACGAGTTTGCCCTTCAACAGCAAGCCTTTGAGGAAGGGAGTAGACTGGAACCTCTGTAGATGTGCTACAACTACCGCCATTATCTTGAACACTTAAGGTGCGCTGATAAGGCCACAAGGTAGCACATCAAACTGATAATGCTCGGGTCCACCATAAACCACAGGTATCACCTGTGGGCCATTAGGACGGGAATATTTAAATTGGCATCTCCAAGTCCAAGGTATCCATCCAATCTCCAGGGTCTAGAGCAGACAGATCCTGAGCAAAGGTGAGCATCATGCATTTCACCTTTTTCAGGAAGAAATTGAGAGGGTTCAGGTCTAAAATAGAGCAGAGGCCTCCGCCTTTTGTGCGCACTTGAAAATAGCAGGAATAGCAACCATGACCTACTTCTGCTCCGGCCAATGGCTCCTTTTTCCAAAAAAGCTTGTACTTCCTGATGGAGTATGGAGAGGTGGTCCTCGGTCAGCTGATCTGAAGATGTTGGCCAGGGTAGCAGGGCATCTTGCAAAGGGATGGAGAAATACTGCTGAATAATCTGAAGTAAACACTTGTCCGATCTTATGGACTACCAGCGAGGCAGGTGATGGCAATTCCTGCCACCAACTAGTACCTGTGATGGCATGATGGGTACAAAAATATTTTGGGGGCTGCCAGGGTGCAGGGAGGATGGCGGACTGGGTCGACCTCTGGCTGGCTGTCAAACAACTGGTGAGTCTATTGGTCTGGTGGCTGGGCAGTAATGGACCCGGTTGGCAGCAAATGCGAGACCTATTGAATTGCAATAAAGGGCCTTCTTAACCGCTTGTTAGATTGTAAATATAAGAGGAAGAGACTGGCCTGCGACATCTTCATAGTACTGATAAATAGTGAGTGCAGTGAAAAAGATGTGTAAGTGTTGTAAATTACACAGACACAAAGTGTGAAGTGATAGTTGCATATGATCCGAGCTATAAACATTAACAACACTCTCCAATACTTCTCGCTCTGTGATTACACTGTTGCGGCTCAGGAGGAAGAGCGGGAGGTGGGAGTGCGGGGGACTATTTCCTGTCCTCTGCGTGATTTGAGTGTGAAGTGGCATTGCGTAATGTCATTGCTATCTTGGGCCTAAAAAACTAAGCTTCTTGATGGTGAATGCTTGAATTTCACTCCCCCTTCTGGCTGAGATGAGGGTCAGCAGAGGAGCGACTTTCCATGTCAGGAATTCCAACTCAGCCCTATGAATTGGTTTGAACAGTCAATTCATGAGTTGTGCAAGGACCACATTGAGGAAAAGTGCAGAAAAGTCCCTTCATAAATTGCTTGATGGCTTAAAGAGAAGGGGTGCTGGAAGCTCTTCTATATCTAGATATGTAGGCTAGATACACTTTAACTGAGGCGCAAGCAAATCCAGATTTTTCCAAGGAGAGGAGTTATGGTCAAATCTGTTGTAGAGATGATTGAAATGGATGCAGGCTATTTTGTTGGCACCAAAAACAGAATCTTTTCCATTTCAGTTTGTACGTTTTGTTGATACATTTCGCTTTAGATTTCGAGGGGATGTCTCTGTATTCCTGTGATATGTTCATGTCCCTAAATTCCAGGAACTCAGGAGCTAGGCATGCAAGAGCAAAGACTACGGATTCGGATGGCACACCTGTCTCTGACTATCGCATTGTCCTGAGAACCAGGAGGGGGAACCCGCTGGAATAGGACTGGCATTTGGCATTGATGTCTGTAGCAAACAGGTCCAGCATTTGTTTCCCCCATTGTGCAAACACTACATCCAGTTTGGGTTGGTTGAGTTCCTGTTCGTGCAATTGTCTGGAGCACTGCTGAGAGCATCCACTAGCGTGTTGTGCAAGCCTGGAACATGCTCGGCCCTGAGAGAGATCTCATGCTCTGTTGTCGAGCTCCATAGTTCGTGCGCTTCCTGTGAAAGTTTGTTTGTTTTTGTAGAACATACTGGTCGTATTGTCCACTAAGGAGGCACCTGCTATTCTTGGTAAAAAGGCTTGTAAAGAGAGATATATAGCCTTCAGCTCCAAGCTGTGGATATGACTTTGCTGTTGTGAATTGGACCACTTGTCTTGGACTTGGAGGTCCTGCAAGTGACTTTCCCAGCCTTGTATGGAGGCATCCGTTGTCAGGATGTAGTCTGGAATCGTTAGCAGGAAAGTGAGGCATTTTGAAAGATTTGGTCCGTGACACCACCCTTGCATAGCTGTTTTCATGGCCAGGTTTATTAGAATGATATCTTCGAAGTATTCAGTCATTGTTTCTGAAGCTGTTCCTGGAGAGGTCTCATATTGAGCCTGGCTAAGGGTTATAGTTAGATTGCTGTTGAGCACATTCCTGGGAGCGACTTATATCCTCTCACTGAAATGGACATTCTTTATGAGATAGTCATAGCCGCTGCCTTTAGGAAGGCGTTTGCATTGGATTGTATTCAACCTGGCTCCTAGAAAAGGTATGATCTGACTGGGAAGAAATTAAGACTTTTTGATTTTCGGTGTCAGCCCTAGTTTATTGGCTAGCTGGAGACAAGCATTTGTGTTTCTGCCCGCTTAACTTGCTGTTGGTGCCTACAGTAGCCAGTCCTCCAAGTAGGGGAACTAGGATTACAGGTAAGTAACTAATCCCTCTCAAAAGGTGCAATCGAGGAAGTATAACTCTACAAAGGCATCAAGGTTTCTACTCCCATTTTGGCTTAATAATGAAGAAATCCGGGGAGTGGAGACAAATACTGGATATCAGAAAGCTTAACAAGTACCTGAGAAAGCAAACTTTCAGGATGGTAACTGTAGCCAAGATCTTGCGTCTCCTCAACAAAGGAGACTTTATGACCTCCCTCAATCTGGAAGACGCATATTTCCACATCCCCATTCATCGTGATGTGTTTTATCTAGGAACCCGATCAATATTGTGACCTTATGCCCCTATACGGCTATAATCAATGAATACCCCTATAATGGCATAATATTCAGAGCCATATTTCAGTAACTCGCCTCTGCAGTTCATGACACAGCAGAAGCTACTTCCTTAGATTCCTAGAGAGCACACCGAGTTCTTTCGACACACCAACCCCCCAGCAACCCGGGAAAGACCTGCTTGCTTTGTTTTGATTTGTCATAGAACTCCTGCGAACACTGTAAGAACGACCAGTTCTTAGTGACATCTTTATTGACGTCTTATGTCCAAAACGAATATGCTACTTACCAGTATGCACCTGTTCTTGGCATGTAAGGCTGCTGACATTCATATCTTGTGCATAGATCGCCGCCTAGTGTTGGGTCCGGATGATCGCACATTGTTGTCCTGGAAGAGTCTTCGAAGTATCACGAGATAGGTGGCTCCTCCCCTGGACTACAGTGCGCATGGGCATCGACTCTATCCCCAGATTGTTTTTTAACCATTGTGGCAAAGATGGAGTGAAACTATGTGAATGATGATCATGCTAGAAGTATGTGTGAAAAACTGCAGCCGCTACAGGCGCCGGGGAGGAGGGTAGGCGATATGAATGTCAGTAGCCCGACATGCCAAGAACAGATGCATACTGGTAAGTAGCATATTCGGTTCGAGGCATGTGGGCTGCTGAATTCATATCTTGTGCATTGAAAACATAGCAGTCCCTCCATTAACGGCGGCCGCCTGTGCCAGCTGCAGCAGTTTGGAAAAGTGTTTTTAGAAAAGCCTGCCCTACAGCTGCCTGCTGTTTGGAATGCACATCAACACAGTAGTGTTTTGTAAATGTGTGTGTGGTAGACCATGTGGCTGCTCTACATATGTCTTCTAAAGGAATATTTCCAAGGAAAGCCATGGAGGCCCCCAGCTTCCGGGTGGAGTGGGCCCTCAGTGGAATGGTGAGAGTGCGCTTGGCTTTCTGATAGCAGATCTGAATACATTTAACGATCCACCTGGCTATACCAGCCTTGGAAATGGGGTTGCCTTCGTGTTGTGGCGAAAAGGCAACAAATAGTTGTTTAGTCTTCTGAAAATCTTTGGTCCTATCAATGTAGTACATTAAGGCCCTTTTGACGTCAAGTGTGTGGAGCATTCTCTCCGCAACTGACTCCGGATTTTGGAAGAACACAGGTAGTTCTATAGTCTGGTTGATATGGAACTGAGAACCACCTTAGGAAGGAACTTGGGGTTAGTGCGAAGCACCACCCTGTTGGAATGAATTTGAATAAACGGCTCTTGGATAGTTAGTGCCTGGAGTTCACTAACTCGTCGTAGCGATGTAATCGCTATAAGGAAAGCCACTTTCCATGTTAAGAACTGAATCTCACATGAGTGCAGTGGTTCGAAAGGGGGACCCATAAGCCTGGTGAGGACCACATTTAGGTTCCACTCGAGAGCTGGTGGGGTCCGAGGTGGAATGACTCGTTTGAGTCCTTCCAGAAAGGCTTTAATGGCCGGCACTCTGAAAAGTGAGAGGTGCTGTCTGTTTTGGAGATAGGCAGCCATGTATCCAAATGGAAGCATAGGCCAGATTACATTTGTACAGATGTAAGAGATAACAAATTATGTTCTGAATAGATGCATCCAGCGGGTCAATGTTGTGGTCTGCACAATAAATGACAAACCGCTTCCATTTCGCCGCATAGCATGCTCTGGTGGTGGACTTTCTTGCCTCCTTGATTATGTCCATACAGTCAGGAGGTAAGTTGAGGTAGCCAAACTCTAAGACCTCAGGAGCCAGATCGCCAGGTTGAGCTGTTGCGGATCTGGATGCTGAATATCGCCATGGCTCTGCGTCAAAAGCTTGGGTGTGAGGCGCAGCCTTTGATGCGGTACCAAGGACAGTTCCAGAAACGTGGTGTACCATGGTTGGCGAGCCCACGTTGGAGCAATCAGGATGAGAGTCATCGAGTGCTGCCTGAGCTTGCGTGCCACCAGCGGTATTAGAGGTGCTGGGGGAAAAGCGTACGCAAATTTGCCTGACCAGTTCATCCATATTGCATTGCCCTGCGACTGTGGGTGTGGGTGTGGGAACCTGGCGGCAAAGCTTGGGCATTTGGCGTTTTCCTTTGTGGCGAACAGGTCTATCTCTGGATGACCCCACCTTAGGAAGTATGGGTGAAGTACTGATGGATGTATCTCCCACTGGTGCATTTGGTGGCTGTACCTGCTGAGTAGGTCCGCCATCTGATTGTCCTTGCCCGGGAGGTGTTCCGCCATGAGGAAGATGTTCCTCTGAATGGCCCACTTCCACATGCTTTGAGCCAGATGAGACAACTGTGGAGAGTGTGTACCTCCCTGCTTCTGGATGTAGTGCATGGCCGTCATGTTGTCCGTCCGGATCAACACGACCTTAATTTAATTTAATTAATTAAATTAAATGTAATTTAATTGTGGGTTTATATAGCGCTAGAATCGACTCCCGGAGGAGTATCTCCGCGCTTCGACCGCTGGGGAACCCGTCCTGACTCACCCTGAGAGATGGTCCCTAATGGGTATCTCTAAGGTGCGACCAAGCATCCCCGGAGGTCTGGGGGGGCCGTTGTGAAGATGAGGCAAGCTAATGCCCAGAGCTACCGAGTGTGGTCCCTGACTGGAGTAGGCACCGAGGCGAGAATTATCGAGCCCGCTGACCCTAGTCCACGACACTGCCGCGTCGGGAATCGAACCCTGGTCCCGGGCCGTCCTCTGCTTACGGGTCTGCCGCCTCTAACCAGTGAGCCACACCACTTCACTCCTTGTTGCACAGATGTACCTTGAATGCTTTCATTGCCATGAAGATAGCCATCAGTTCTAGAACGTTGATGTGCATCTTCCTTTGCTGTGGTGTCCATAGTCCCTACACAGTGTAATGGAGTACATGAGCTCCCCAACCCTGGAGAGAAGCATCCGTCGTCAGAATGATCTGTGGCACAGGCTCCTGGAACAGTCGTCCCTTGCAAAGGTTTTGTGGATTCCACCAATGCAGAGAGTTGTATGCACGACCGGTTACCAACACTAGGTCTTTCAACTGTCCTTGAGCCTGAGTCCACTGATGTTCTAAGCACTCCTGAAGCGGACGCATGTGGAGTCTCGCGTGCGGGACTATGGAGATGCAGGAGGCCATCATGCCTATCAACTGCATGAACACTCGAGCTGGAAGTGAGTGTTGAGGTCTGAATTTTTGTATCAGCGATTGAATGCTGCTGACCCTCACTGAATTTGGCTGTGCTGTGGCTGCCAGAGTGTTTATGGTCGCACCCAGATACTGCCCTATGTGGGCGGGTTGCAGGTTGGACTTTGAGTAATTCAATGAGAATCCCAGATCGTGAAGAAGGTGAATGGTGTGGGACATGTGGGCGGCACACTGCTGGGCTGACTTTGCCTGGATTAGCCAGTCGTCCAGATAAGGGTAGACGTGAATGTTTTGTCTCCGTAGGTGCGCCGCCACCGTCGCCAGGCACTTTGTAAACACCCTGGGTGCCGTGGTGACTCCGAAAGGTAGAACCTTGAACTGGTAATGCTTGTCTTGGATGGTGAACTGGAGGTATTTTTTGTGTGACGGGTGCAGCGGAATATGAAAATACGCATCCTTCAGATCTAAAGTTGCTAGAAAATCCCCTTGACTGAGCAACGGTAGGACTTGTTGCAGCGTTAGTATGTGAAAGTGCTCCGACAGAATGTACTGATTGAGGGGTCTGAGGTCCAGTATGGGTCTGAGGGACCCGTCCTCCTTTGGTATCAAGAAGTACAGTGAGTAAACTCCTGTGCCTCTTTCGTCCACAGACACGAGCTCGATTGCCCCTTTTTGCAGCATGACGAGTACCTCCTGCTGCAATAAGTGCGAATGGTCGGCGGACATAGGACGGTGTCTTGGGGGTATGTTGAGTGGAGTGGATGTTTACTCCAGACAATAACCGTACTGGATAAGCTGTGTGACCCACCTGTCTGTTGTGATGGACTTCCAGACCGGAAGGAACTGTTGAAGTCTCCCCCCCGACAGGTGTTGCGTGGTCGGGGAGCAGTGACAAGGCGTCACTGTTTGGTAGTGGCGGAGGATCTGGAGTTGTTGCTTCCACGACCTCTGCCTTTGGCACTGTTTCCACGATAACCACCCCAACTTTGCTTGGTGTAAGTGTTCTGCATGCCGCCTTTATAGTACTGTGTTGTTTGGGAGAGCTGGCCTCTGGAAACACCTTTATTGCTTGAGCGACGAAAAGAACCACCCTGGAACTGCTGGGACTGCAGGGCCCCCATGGACTTAGCAGTGTCAGTGTCTTTTTTTTATTTTTTCCAAGGTGGTGTCCACCTCTGGGCCAAATAGATGATCAGGGTTTACCGTCTGATTGAGAATGGTGGTCTGTATGTCTGTCTTGAACCCGGAGATTCTGAGCCAGGTATGTCGTCTCAGCAGAACACTAGTGTTAACTGCTCTGGCCGCAGTGTCTGCTGCGTCCAGTGCGCATTTGATAGAAGCATTAGATATGAGCTACCCTTCTTGGATGAGCATCTCAGCTGCCTCTTTATATTGATCTGGGAGGTGCTGTAACAGGGTCTCAAGTGTGTGGTAGTGTGCCCTGTCATACCTGGCTAGAAGAGCCTGAGTGTTTGAAATGCACCAAATATTGGCCGCTTGAGATGCCACCCTTTTCCCAGATGCCTCAAACACCTTAGATTCTTCATCTGGGGGAGGAGCATCACCAGTCGTTTGTGAATTAGCCCTCTTCCGGGCGTTGGAAACAACAAGAGAGTCCAACGGCAACTGTCCCATGATGTAAGTAGGGTCACTAGGTGCCAGTTTATATTTTTTCTCAATCCTGGTGTTAATCACCCTGGTTCTTGTAGGCTCTTTAAAGATTTCCCCAGCATGCTTCAAGACACCCTTCAACATAGGCAGAGTCTTGACAGTCCTCTCTGAGACGGAAAAGGTGTCAAAAAGAAAGTCTACTTCAATGAGGTCAGCATGGAGCTGGACGTCATGATTCTTAGCTGCCCTTTCAATGAGGGCATTAAATGCAGCCGAATCCTCAGTGGGTGATGTCTTTACCGCATACATTTGAGTGTCTGGGCTAGAGTGAGGGTCACCCGGGTCAGCAGCAGCTGCCCAGGGTTGATTGTTATCATCTATATCAGTGTAGACAGGATAGCTGTATTCATCATCATCATCACCTTCCCCAATGTCCACATCCGAATAAGTGGGTGAGACATCCTGGCCATGCGGAGACACCGGTTCTACAAGAACGGGCGTCAAAGTAGAGTCTCTCTTCTTCTTCAGTGGAATTTTGTAGGACTCCATTGGCTGTTCTGGGGCGATTTTCCGCTTATAAATGGAAAGTCTGCCTGTTTCGGCATCGCTAAAGTGTTCCTGTTGCTATTCCAACGAGGATTGTCGATGCTTTATGGACGGGACCGCTGTTGTGGCCTTCGGCACCGAAGACTCCTTCTTGGGCACGTCAGTGGTTATCTTAGGGGCGAAAGCCTTCGGCGCCACTTTCGGCGGCAGCGTGAAGTGGATGGGCGTCAACGTTTTCTGAGGTTTGTCGGCAGGTTTCGAAGGTGGAGGATCTTTAGGCCCGACACCCGAGGCCTTGTCCCTGATGCGTTTCAGGGAGTCTGCCACCTGCTTTGTGAAGGAGGCGGACGGTTGCGTCGACTCGACGGATTCCTCAGGGGCACCCCCAGACGTGGACTCGTGGGCTTGTACACTCTTGGCCTTGTCCTGTCGACGCGGAGGTTCGAGAACCTTGGGATCACTGAGTCCTTTGTCGGTGTCGACTGTCTTCGGCGATGATTTGTTCAGGTCGACTACCTTGACCTTTGCCTTGGGCACGGTAGACTTCGTCTCGACGCCCTTGAGCTGTTTCTTCGGGTCGATAACGGCCTTCTGCTTTGTCGGTGCCGACAGATCCGAGGACTTCGAGCCGACCAAAGCAATATGCACTTTTGGTTTCGATGTAGGCATCAGTGCTTTCACTTGCGTCGAGACCGGAGATTTCACTTTCGGTTTCGATTTTGCAGGTTGCGGCTCCATAGTAATGTCCGAACCTGAGCCCGAAGGCGGGGCCGTAGAACTTATTGGAAGATCTTGGGTAAGGCCTGCTGGCGATCCTTCGACCTGAGCCTTAGGAAGCGTTTCGGCCCCAATGTCAGTTTGAGTTAGCTCCTCGCTCGAGCTATCTTCCATGGCCCCAAAGGCCCCGTCGTCGTCTCCTACCTCGTCGACGACTTCTTCCGCTTTGAGTATTTCAACAACCTCGTCGTAGTTGGAGTCCACCTCCGACGCGGGATTAGACAGGTTCTAACGAACTTCCCGGTCAGCTCCTTCATCATCCCCGGAATCGAATATTTCCACAGGCGCCGGTGCAGTCTGCTGGGCCTCCTGGCGCGCAGCGCGTCGATGCTTAAGCATCTTCTTGGATCGAAAACGGGAACAAGCCATGCAGCTGGCTTCATCATGATCCGGCGACAGACACTTGTTGCACACCGGATGGACGTCGATGTGGGGATACTTTGAGTTGCACACAGGATATCTCTTGAACGGGCGCCGTTCCATGATAGTTCGTCGATAAGGCCTCTGGCGTCGACCGGGCCTTCAGCGTCGAGAAGCACCCGCTCTCTGGAAATCCGGCTCCGAAGGGAGCTGGAAGAAATCGGGCACCGAACGCAAGACTATACCGATGAAAAACTAAAGGCCTTTTGGCCTTAAGAAACTTTTATATCGATTCCGACAGAGTGAACCAATATACATCCGAACCCAATGGCGGAAAAAAACAATCTGGGGATGGAGTCGATGCCCATGCGCACTGTAGTCCAGGGGAGGAGCCACCTATCTTGTGATACTTCGAAGACTCTTCCAGGACAACAATGTGCGATCATCCGGACCCAACACTAGACGGCGATCTATGCACAAGATATGAATTCAGCAGCCCACATGCCTCGAACCTTACATCAAACTCGGCACCTTTCAGGTATAAATATATCCACGTTGCCTTAAGCAAACACACGGTGGTGGTGAATTCTGGAGCAGAACAGCTGTCCCCTTGCAGAAAGTCCAGCAGATGCAAGAAGCCCACGGACGCTGCCCCTCCTCTTTTGACGCGCTGAAAAAGACGCTGTCTTTTCTCCTTCCGAGAAAATCCAGCTCCGGCGTTTCCAGCCTACCCTTGCGGGTGACTAGGATATCGGGTCCTGAGAGGGAGATACCAGACCTCCTACATTCTATTCCAGAGGTACGGTGCTGACTAAACCCTTAGAGAGAATTCTTGAATCAGACTCTTGGCAAAACCTACTTAACTTAAACTGCTACTTACTTACTCCCTCCCACGTATTAGGCTTAGGTCAGGTACACCGGGGTAGGCGTAGTTAGAAGCACCAGTTGAGCAAGTTAGCCTATGTATATATGTATATATCTTTTATCCATGTTAAAGTGTCTTATGGCTAAGAAACCATATCAATGCTTTTACAGTATTACTTCATAATACTCCTTTTACTGTACGTACTTTACTTTATATTAAGTATTGCAATTGTGGCAATCCATTTCTCTTGCATGAGAAGGAAGACTATTCAATAAATCATACCTTTTATTGAAAACGCCAGTCTCTCTCTTCTCTGCACTCTGGTGAAACTAAGAACGCACGTCTAACTGAGTGATATAATTGTCTATTGTTTTCACACGACTCTAGAGATTGACTCTTATTCTGGGGAGCAAAGTTGTCATGTTTATGCGGTTGTCGGAAGCTGAATCCCTTCTTGTCTGAGCCAGGGAAGCTGATCACTTCCTATTCAGTCAAGAAAGTTTCCAGTGACCTCTGAGCTAGCTGGCGCAAACCTAAATTAAAGTCTAACATAGTCAGTAGAGACCTAGAAGACCTCAGTCCTACGTCTACACTGCTGTTTATTTTATTCCAATGCGCAGGGCCTATAGGGAAAATAGGAACTACACTACACCAAAAATTCCTCAGGTTTACGGTAGCTGGTACCCACTACCAATTCAAGGTTCTCCCTTTAGGTCTCAAGTCAGCACCCAGAATATTTACAAAATGCCTCACACAAGTAGCCGTGGCCTTACGCTCTCAAAGTCACCAAGGATTCTCTTTCAGAGGTATCCTCATCAAAGTCATAAGCACTAGAATATTCCTGCCAATGTGCGGGACCCCGGAAACACAATCATATATGTGCTATATATATATATATATATATATCTATATATATAATAAAAAGCAAATGCAGCCTTACACACACTAGACCTGAATAATGCTGTAAGGACTTCCCATTATATCATAAAGAATACATTAGAAACAGGGAAAAACAACAGCAGAACATGTTTAAAAGCTGTTTTAATGGTTAGCACTTAGTACAAACTCTCAGATAGGACTGAAAGCATTGACAGCTCCCAGGCTGCATTGCAAAAAACATAGCCTAAAAAGGCTGAAAAACTGACTCATAGCAGCATAGAAATAAACTGGCTCGGCTTTCATCCAACCCATTTCCTCATCTGTGTGGGTGCCAAACAGGGAGGAGACGGAAAAAGGGTGATTTAAGATCCTCTGTTGAGCATCTTGCTTGAGTGCAGTTAGTCTCAACCAGGAGGATCTGCTGGTGCAAATTCCATGCACATATGAGTGCGCAGACAGTGTGGCACCATCCGCTGCTGTGCTAATCACTTGGTTGGCAACAAGCGACCCTTTCTTGATGACCTCCTCAAAATCCCTTTGATCTTCCTTTGGCAATTTTTCCTTGAAGCGGTCTAAGGAGTCCCATAAGGCTCTGTCATAGCGACCTAATAAGGCTGCTGCACTAGAAACTTTGAGCGATGATGCTACAGACCCGCAAACCTTCCGTCCCCAAGAGTCCTGGGACCTACTTTCTTTATCCGGTGAGACTGTCGAAGACGCAGCTCCTGCATGAGTTTTCCTCGCTGCCATATTTATAACGGAGTCTGCAGGCGGATCTGATTTTAAGAACACAGGGACTGTTGCTGCATGCTTGTATTTCTTTTGAATCCTCGCCGGTGCAGCCTTAATCGCAGCTGGTGTGAGGAAAATGTCCATCATCGGTTCCAGAAGACCGGGAACCAGAGGAAGCAACGGACGAGATGCTGCTCTCTGGAGTCTCAAAAATAACTGCTGTTGCCACCTGAAGAGTAGACATTTCGATGTTCAGCTTCTGAGCCCCTCTCTGAAGCACATCATGATACGTGTTAATGTCATCTATCGGTGATACTCTTGACAAAGGGCTATCCAATAGAGTGGGTAATTAGTCCCTCTTCGAGGATCGAGTGGAAGAGGAAGACCACGTAGGTGACCTTCTTCTTTTGCGATGGGAACTATGTCTGCGCTCCCGTGACCTGCTCGCACGTTCTTCACGTCTGGGCGAGGGCGATCTATCCACTTCCTGCACCAATCTTTGCAGAGGTGATCTATGAAGAGGACTGGCCTATTCTTGCATCCGTCGGGATGCTCCTGTATCTTTACTCCAATGATGATGGGGAAGGAGCCATCTCAGGGACAAATGAACCGCAGGGGAAGCCTCCCTGTGATGCGAAGGAGATCTATCACTTGGTCTGTCTGAATGCCTTTCTGGTGAGGCAGATGGTGAATGCCCCGCTGAAGGAGGTCTTGAAGAGTGAGAAGATGAGTGTTGTGACGCTGATTCTGTCACTAGAACCACAGAGCCTTCTCCAGACCTCACTGATGTGGGCCTTGACGTCGGGCGTGTGACCTGCTCTGACTGAGCCCTTCTCGACGCAGACCTGGACCTCCTTCCCGACGTTGATGTCCGGCCTGGTGTTGGAACCGATCTCGACGTCGACTATCTGTTCCTCGACGTAGAGTGCCTTGCAGACGACGCCAGAGTATCCCTTTGTCTCGACGTCAAAAATCGATGAGCCGACGACAGCAGAGGGGTTCTGCTCCTCAACGCGAACGCCACCGTGCTGATGAAGAGCCTCTGCTCCTCGAAGCTGATCGTTGCTGTGTTGACGACGGCTCTTCTTCCTCGATGCCGATCGTCGCCCAGCCGGCTTCGGAGGGCTTCCAATCCTCGACGCCGATCGTCATTGAGACGACGGCAGAGGGCTTCTGATCCTCAACGCTGATCGTCGCCAGGTTGACGACTGCGGAGGACTCCTGACCCTCGACGTTGATGGACTGACGACGACGGAGGGGTACCCACCCTCGACGCCAAACGTCGAGAAGACGACGGTGGGGGACTTTTGCTCCTCGATGCCGATCTTCTCTGGGTTGACGACGGCGGAGGGCTGTTACTCCTCGACGCCGATCGTCGCCAAGTTGACAATGGCAGAGGGCTTCTGCTCCTCGACGCCGATCGTCGCTGGGATTACGACCGCGGAGGATCACGATTCTTCGACGACGTACTTGAATGACGGTGTCTTCTCGATGGCGAGCCCACTGTAGATGGTCTTTTCTTGGACAAATGGCTCACCGGTGGTAGTTTTTTCAGCGCCGAGCCCGACACTGAAGCAGAAGAGCGAGGGACTTTGCTTCTGAATGTAGATCTCGCCCTCTTGGAGCCCTTCCTCACCCTTGACCTGCCTCTGGAAGATGGCTTTTCTGCCAGACCATAAAGACGGTTCCTAAAAAAGTGAAGATTATTTCTGACTAAAATCAGAAAGAAGTGGAGCTGTGTAACCAGGATCCTTCCTGAAGGAGCCGGAAAGAACAACTGACCTAACTGTCACCCCTGAGGCATGATGGGAAGCTGGGAGTCATGAATGCCTTAAAGGCCCGGTGTCAGTTTATTTCTATGTTGCTATGAGTTCGCTTTTCAGCCTTTTTAGGCTATGTTTTCTGCAATGCAGCCTGGGAGCTGTCAATGCTTTCAGTCCTGTCTGAGAGTCTGTGCTAAGTGTTAAAACAGTTTTTAAACATGTTCTGCTGTTGTTTTTCCTTGTTTCTAATGTATTCTTTATATTATAATGAGAAGTACCTACAACATTATTCAGCTCTAGTGTGTGTAAGGCTGCATTTGATATATATATATCCAATTACAGCTCCGGCGCCTGTGACCACCAACGGAGAAAGACACTGACTCCAAAATCAGCTCACACTGCTGGTTGCAGTGACTTAATTTAATTACAAATGGTGCGAGATGTCGGGCAGGATGACGCGTTTCGGCTAACGTGTAGCCTTGCTCACATAACCTCGCTGCTCAAACAGCTAAGTTTAAATACATTAATTAACTGTGCTCAGGTGATTGATGGAACTACACAAATAATGAAAAGTGAAAACATACTGCGATGTGGACTACAAGTCTGTTTTCCAACCACATAGTACCTGCACAAATGCATTTATATCCTATATAAAATCAGATTAGATATTTACATTATGTCAATTAATTTGCAAATATTAACAGTCCATTTGGAAAACGATAGATGGCGTTGTCTAGTGGATTGCGTCTCCAAAACTTATCTGTACCAATACAGTTAGTCTTGAAGTTATGTTTAGTCCAAATTAAAGCGACAGTTTTATGGTGCTAATATACAGACTAAAACATGATTCCACATAAAAAAAAGCGTAAATGTGCACAAATAAAGATAATACAAGAGAACATTTCAAAGTTCATAACATTGTATGCTTGTTTTCAAACAAGAAAGTTCTTTAAACGCTTTTTAGAAAGATACCGATTACATGAAACTAATCATACATTCAACGCCCCAATGCATAGATATAATTGTCATGTAATAACAAGATCTAACACAACTTAAACTGAATTTATCTGTCCTGGCTGTATCAATTGGTTATCAATAAACAGACGGAGACAGAGACAAACGCCTATAGTCCCATACTATGCTCGCAGCAAAAAAGTTTTTATTAGTGAGTTACAGTGATACTAAAGTGCAAATTGTGTTACGTGTAGTAACAAAAAAAACTTGTTCTAATGAACAAACTACTAAACCAGTAAGTGTTTAGCAAACACTAAGATAAACTAGTTGAGAAGGATCAGCCTAGAATTAAACTATTTGAAAGGTAATGGATAAAGCCCATAGATTTCAAAAGATTATTTTTACTTTGGCAAGTGTCCAACAATTTAATGGAGCACTTCGGTGTGTATAGAGACATAGGGTTTGGATATCAAAACATGACCTACAAGGTAGGCAAGCTATATAAGAATATAAACAGTTGATTTTGTTACAGGAAGTTCCAACTTCAGGAAAATAGATCTAGTAAACAAATCACAATAGTCAATCGAACCAAACAAATAGCGAATTTACATATACTGAAATATATCATTTTCTTAAGGATACTACGGTAAGTTGTGTGTCAAGGGGAAGAGATTCAGCTGAATTGTTAAATTAGGACCAATAGTACTACATGAAATGGTGAATATCTTCACAGATGTTTATTCCATTAGGTGTCTTACTATTAAGTTTCAAAATGTATTTGGTCTCTAGTTGTCGCAACCTTTTCTCGCGATCACCACCTCGCTTGCTTAGGGGCACATTATCAATTACAAAGTATTGTAACATATTAAGGTTGCCACTGTGCTCATCATTAATGTGGCGTGCCACTGTTATATTTATATATATATATATATATATATATTCACTGAAAAAACCATAGGTTTCAGGCCCTATATAGTTAGGAATTAACATATAAAAACCACTGAAATTGCTCCTATATAGTTAGTTGAACTAACTATATATTCCGCGCATTCGCAATCCACTGCTGATGATGTCACATATTACATCATTCATGACATGGTCAGTGACATCACTGATGACATCACTGATGACATCTCAAATGACATCACTGATGACATCTAATTTGACATCAATGATCACACCACTGATGATATACTTCATGTGATAATACAATGCTCCTCCTTACACTCTAATATAACCTCTGTTACACCTAGTGTAAAATACAGAGTATCATTTTTGAAACCATTGACACACGAATACCAGTTACTACATACGCACTCACTGATTCCTACTTCTACACACACATTCACTCATCCAGCCATACAATCACTCGTACATACAGTCACTCATTATTACAACACTATCATATGCACTCATACACCTATGCAGACACTCACACACTACCACTCATCCATGGAGTTACTCACACACCTACTCAGTCCTGTAAAGAATCAATCACACTTTGATTTCTTCATCTATACAGTTAAACACAGAACAGCTTACATTTTCACAGATATACTAACACATACTTACTCACTTATACAATCAAATCCTTCATCCATACTTTTATACATCCACTCATTCTTCAATTTGTAAAACATATTTAAACTTTACAAAAACACACAGACACTGCATGATGTCATCAGTGATGTCATCAGTGATGTAATTTGAGATGTCATCAGTGATGTCATCAGTGATGTCACTGACCATGTCATGAATGATGTAATATGTGACATCATCAGCAGTGGATTGCGAATGCGCGAAATATATAGTTAGTTCAACTAACTATATAGGAGCAATTTCAGTGGTTTTTTATATGTTAATTCCTAACTATATAGGGCCTGAAACCTATGGTTTTTTCAGTGAATTTCAAAGGTTTTTTAAATGCCAATTCCTACCTGAATAAGGCCTGAAACCTATGGTTTTTTCAGTGAATTTGTAAGGTTTTGAAAATGCAAATTCTATTAGCGGATAACGTTTAAATATGTTAATATCCTTGTGGAACCACCTGAGCAGCCCTAGGAATCGGATTTTTGGACCGGAGCAAGATGCTCTCTGATTGGGCCGTATTTCTTGCCTTCTGCCCCCCTGATTGTGCCGTATTTCTTGGCTTCTGCCCCCCTGATTATGCCGTATTTCCTGCCTCATGCACCCTGATTGTGCCATATTTCTTGCCTTCTGCACCCTAATTGTGCTGTATTTTTTGCCTTCTGCTCCCTGATTGTGCCGTATTTGTTGCCTTCTGCCCACTAATTGTGCCGTTTTTCTTGCCTTCTGCCCACTGATTGTGCCGTTTGTCGGGCCTTCTGTCCCCTGATTGTGCCGTTTTTTGTGGCCCTGCCCCCCTGATTGTATTATCTTTGCCAGTGTTGGTTCCCTGCTGGTATTGCCTTTGTCCGTGTTTTTTTTTTCCTGCCGTTATTGTCTTTGGTTTTTTTTTTGCTGCCGTTATTGTCTTTGCCAGTGTTTGTTTGCTGCCGTTATTGTCTTTGCCAGTGCTTGTTCTCTGCTGGTATTATCTTTGCCAGAGCTGTGTGGGCTGTGGGAGCTGTGTGGGCTGTGGGAGCTGTGTGGGCTGTGAGAGCTGTTTGGGCTGTGAGAGTGTGGGCTGTGTGGGCTGTGAAGGCTGTGAGAGCTGTGTGGGCTGTGGGAGCTTTGTGGGCTGTGAGGGCTGTGTGGCTGTGAGGCCTGTGAGAGCTGTGTGGGCTGTGAGACCTGTGGGGCTGTGAGAACTGTGTTGGCTGTGAGAGCTGTGTGTGCTGTGAGGGCTGTGTGGGCTGTGTGGGCTGTGAGGGCTGTGTGGGCTGTGAGGGCTGTGTGGGCTGTGAGAGCTGTGTGGGCTGTGAGAGCTGTGTGGGCTGTGAGAGCTGTGTGGGCTGTGAGAGCTGTGTGGGCTGTGAGAGCTGTGTGGGCTGTGAGCTCTGCTTCTTTTGTGCCTCGGTCTACTTAGGCGGGCTGTGAGAGCTGTGTGGGCTGTGACAGCTGTGTGGGATGTGAGAGCTGTGTGGGCTGTGAGGACTGTGTGGGCTGTGAGGTCTCTGTGGGCTGTGAGAGCTGTTTGGGCTGTGAGAGTGTGAGCCATATGGGCTGTGAGAGCTGTGTGGGCTGTGAGAGCTGTGTGGGCTGTGAGAACTGTATGGGCTGTGTTGGCTGTGAGGGCTGTGTTGGCTGTGAGGGCTGTGTTGGCTGTGTGGGCTGTGTGGGCTGTGAGGGCTGTGTGGGCTGTGAGAGCTGTGTTGGCTGTGAGAGCTGTGTGGGCTGTGAGAGCTGTGTGGGCTGTGAGAGCTGTGTGGGCTGTGAGCTCTGCTTCTTTTGTGCCTCGGTCTACCTAGCACAAGATGGATGCCAACACTTCCTGGTTTGTAGTGTTGACAGCCAATGAGCATGCAACTTTCTCTGGAAGGCATGCTGATTGGCTGCTACTGTCTATCAACACTCCAAAACTGAAACAGTTGGCAGCCATCTTGTGCCTTAGTAGACTAAGGCACAGGAAAGCAGGAAAACAAATGTGTAGAACTCAAAAAGGGGGCAGGGTAGAAGCACACTGACCCTCTAGGCCTGCTCAGGGGGTCCCACAAGGACCCCCAAGGCCCCTAAAATTTATTTTATTTTTTTTGAAAAATCGCGGGGTGCTCGCATGATGCGCGCACGGTGCTCGCACTGTGCGCGCTTATAGATATATAATTGATTTCAACTTTAATTTTCTCAGCAACTACTAGAGGGATTTACACCATTTAAGCAAAAGCGTGATCTGCGAATCAGACTCTACCATTTTGCCAAATTTCTTGTAATTCCGTTCAGCCGTTTGGGCTGTAGCCGTGTCTAAAGGTCCTATGGAAAATTGCATGGGGAAAACACGTTTTGGGACCCCCCTTTTTTCTCGGCCCCCGCTTCACGAATCCCCCCGAAACTTTCAGGTAAGGAGCGGAGCGTAACGCGCCATCTTCTTTGAGAAATTCACATAGATTGATCAACCGGCGCCAAAGTTATTCCCAATAGAATGTTGCGGATTTCCTATGGAAACTAGGTCCTAACTATATATACCTACTGGCGACCGCCAGTAGGTAATATATATAGATATATAGATACATATATGTGGATCACATATATCATTGTCTTTCCGGGGTCCCGCACATGGGTGGGAATATTCTAGTGCTTATAACTATTGATGAGGATCCCCTGGAAGAGAACATGATCTTTATTTCCTTGTGCAATAATTGAAGACGTGGGGATAGATTTCCTTGGGTGGAGTAGTTGGAGTTTGTTCGCGATCTCCAGAGTATGACCAAAGGCAATTTGATCCAATACCCATTGGTCTGATGTTATGCTCTCCCACTGCTAGTAGAAATTGCAAATCTTCGCACCCACGGGAAGGTTAAAGGGGGGAAGCTTGTACCCGGTATTAATCATTGTTTCCGTCCATTGTCTCGCCCTTGGAATGGTGTTCTCTTGAGGCCCCCTTGATGAGAGACACCAGCTGTAGAAGGCTGACAGTAGGTGGAAGGCTGCTAGAGCTGGTATTGCTGTGCCCTCTGAAAACCGCCCCAGTATGTGGGAAACCCACGTCCTTTTGCTCCTCTGAAAAACATCTTTCTATACTGGAGGGTGCCTAATGACTTTGCTGTGTCAGTGATTGTTTTATGGAGAGCAGTGCCTCATCAATATGCTTACTGAATGAGGAATATCGATCAAACACCAAATCCAAGATCTTTGCTTGTACTTCAGGTCTGAAGGTGGTGTCCTTCAACCATCCCTGGTGCCTAAATACTGTGGTGCTTGCCAGTTGTCGGAAACCTGTGTTAGCTACATCCATAGCACAGTCAATGGTGTCAGAGGCTGCTTGTTCAACCCTCTATAAGGATATTCCTCACCTCTTGTTTTTGACCCTCCTGCCAAACAATCTGTTATGGGGATTGTATGAATAGATTCCCTGGCTCCCTCCTTAAAATCATACAGAAAGCAATCAGTATGTTTAACAGCCATGGGAATATGGAATCTGTTTCACGCTCTCTCCATCAAGTTCTGGAACCCCCAATGTCTTCCGGAGGGGATTCCGCTGGGAGGAGACGGAGTAGGTATGATATAATCATCCTAGGGATCTACAGGTGGGTGAGGATCTGGGATCTCTCCTTGCTCTCTCTCTTCATCTGAAGAAGAGGGGACTTCCTTGTCAGGTGCCTGTATTGGAGGGTGCGGTATTGTAGGCATTGTTGGTCGAGGTAAAGCCAGCGTTCCTGGGGGCTGCGGCTGATGGGGCGGTGGCTCAATCTGGACATCTTGGGGTGGAAAGCCAGGGCTTAATTTGTGCCGGTGCTTGCCGGTGCTTAGCACCGGCACCTAATTATCGGGGCCGGGTCTACAGTGAGTTTAAATACATTAATTAACTGTGCTCAGGTGATTGATGGAACTACACAAATAATGAAAAGTGAAAATATACTGCGATGTGGACTACAAGTCTGTTTTCCAACCACATAGTACCTGCACAAATGCATTTATATCCTATATAAAATCAGATTAGATATTTACATTATGTCAATTAATTTGCAAATATTAACAGTCCATTTGGAAAACGATAGATGGCGTTGTCTAGTGGATTGCGTCTCCAAAATGTATCTGTACCAATACAGTTAGTCTAGAACAGGGGTCGCCAACCGGTCGATCGCGAGCTACCGGTAGCTCGCAGGTGCCCTGTCAGTAGCTCGCGGCCGGACTTGCACTTTAGTAGCCTATCATTGTCGTTTTGTTTGTTTTTGGGCCTTTTTCAGTAGCTTGTCTCGCGCCGTAGGAAGCCGCTTCTATTTGAGCCTAAGTGGGGCGATGTGAAGTGGTTGATGTCGGCCCTGCCCTCGGAGAACTACTATGCACGCCTTTTGGTCTCCATTCTTTGATCCTGTGACCTGTGCATTTTTGCGGCCGGATCGCCATGCTGAAATAGAGGAGATGCAGTGTCAGCCGCCTTAAGCTGAAGCATGTAGATTACAAAGCAGACAGACAGCAGGTATGTGGGCAAGAGGAACTTTATTTTTTTTTTAACAGATGCCTGTGCATGCCGTTATTCGAATTATCTAAATAAAACATGAGCAGTAGTTTGAACACGTACATTTGGACCAAATTCCATCCAAATGGCTCTGGCTGATGAAATGATATTGCTCTTGTTGAGCTAGTTTAGAAAGTGTCTTATACGTGTGAAGGGCCTTATTAATTCCCTCCCTCGTGTGGTTACTATGGCACCCTCTGTGTCTCTACTGGCCATTATGGGTGACTGTTCTCTTTTTAGCAGAAAGGCTAAAAAGGCATCACATTCTATCCCTCTCTCGGTGCAGTGCCTGACGAAAAGAGCGTAACAGTTCTCTTTGCATCGTTTTTTCTACAATTTCTGCCTGAAGAGCCTCAAGTCTAATTTCAGCTTGAGCAGCTTTACCCCGTTGGTGGCCAAAGTTAAAATCAAAAGTGTTTGCCTGCTGTGAACTGCTTTCACTAACTACACCACGCTTTAAATTTGCTTTGTGTTGTAGTCAATAAAAGCAGCTCAGTGCATGCAAGGCCCTTTGATTTTAACATCAGCTGCCACTGTGCTTTATTATATCTTCTTTCAATTTTAAAGCTCAGTGTCTGCCGATGTTGAAATCAAAACGCTTTACCTGCACTGATCCGATCATCCCAAAACAGGCTCTTCACCTCTCTGTCCAGTCCTGTCACTCCCAGCCTCTCGTCTCCCACACTCTTCCTTTGTGCAAAGACAGCTCTGCTTATGTGACACGGAGCTGTGTTTTGGTGCACCTCAGCTATGCAAAACAATTTAATTTATTGAGTACTACGATACTACTCTGCGTTTAATACAGGCAGCTTCTGCTTACAATTTTAGAGGCTGAGTCTGAGAAGATGCGATTTTTTCTTGCGTGGAATTTTTCTGAGCAAGGCTCATTAGTCCTTACCTGATTTTACCCATGCACTTTGATCCCATTGATGTTTTGTGTTTATATGGCTTGGTTTTTGAGGTGTTACTTAGAAAAAAGTTCAACGAAGGACTTGATTGCCCTGATTTAGAAACTCATGGCGTATGTAGGAGGAAAGCAGGCTGGTGAGTGCAATAGATATCTGCAATAGATATCTGGAGTGTGTAAAATTGTAAAAGTGTGTGTGCATGCATGAGGTGTGATCAGATATAACATTTGTTTTAAGAAACACATTTATGCTCACTTGTTTAGAGCGTTTTCAAAATTTCATGATGTGTAAGTTTTATTAAATTTGTTGTTCATGGAACTTTCTGTTTATTGAGGTATGTGCTCAGGGACATTGCCATATGTTTAATGTATTATATTTGTGATCCTATGTGGGAAGTATTTCCTTGTCTTGCCTGATTAACACCAATATGCAGTTATCGTTATCATGTTCTAGGACACAGTGCGTAGCAGTGTGGTGAATGAGGTGTGAGACAGATATACAGTTATGGTATGCTTTTTCAGTCTGTTGACAGCTTTGAACAGCTCCATAGGTCTATCTATGCATCTTGTTCAAACCACAGTATGGGCGCAAACAAATTAGGCTTAAAGACTATGAATGAGGGTTTGAGAGGTGTCTCCGAAAAATGCGCGAGTTACTTGGCCTTTAGTAGCTCACGCCGATTTTCACTCATCAGAAGTAGCTCTCACTACAGTAAAGGTTGGAGACCCCTGGTCTAGAAGTTATGTTTAGTCCAAATTAAAGCGACAGTTTTATGGTGCTAATATACGGACTAAAACATGATTCCACATAAAAAAAAGCATAAATGTGCACAAAAAGATAATACAAGAGAACATTTCAAAGTTCATAACATTGTATGCTTGTTTTCAAACAAGAAAGTTTTTTAAACGCTTTTTAGAAAGATACCGATTACATGAAACTAATCATACATTCAACGCCCCAATGCATAGATATGATTGTCATGTAATAACAAGATCTAACACAACTTAAACTGAATTCATCTGTCCTGGCTGTATCAATTGGTTATCAATAAACAGACGGAGACAGAGACAAACGCCTATAGTCCCATACTATGCTCGCAGCAAAAAAGTTTTTTTTAGTGAGTTACAGTGATACTAAAGTGCAAATTGTGTTACGGGTAGTAACAAAAAAAACTAGGGATCTACAGGTGGGTGAAGATCTGGGATCTCTCCTTGCTCTCTCTCTTCATCTGAAAAAGAGGGGACTTCCTTGTCAGGTGCCTGTATTGGAGGGTGCGGTATTGTAGGCGTTGTTGGTCGAGGTAAAGCCAGCGTTCCTGGGGGCTGCGGCTGATGGGGCGGTGGCTCAATCTAGACATCTTGGGGTGGAAATGAAATCTCTGGCTATAGTCTACTGACATGGCTTGAAGGTCTTGGATTGGAGATGGTGGTAAATATGCCATTTCTCTAGGATGAGGTTCAGGAGGATAGCCAGCTGGCAATGGTGCAGCTGAACTAGATAGGGCTGATAATTTTCTTGTTCATCCTCATAATCATCTTCTTAGTCCTGGCATTTCACATGCAATTCAGACAGACTATTCACCATCCCATATACTCCATTGTCATCCTCATCCTCTGACTGTTGGAAGCCCAATGGATGAGAAGGAGGCAATGGGGAAATCTTAGCGAAGGATGAGACAACCGGGGAAGAAAAAGGTATTTGTCACCCTGGTAATATTCAACGTCATCGACTTTAGCGTCGATAGCACCATCAACACTAAAAAAGGTAAATCTGTCATCGACAGTGCTGTCATCGCCGGTGTTATCGTCAACAAGAGAGATGTTTACAATGAAATTGTCATTTACAGTATGGGCCCTGAAATGGCCACCATCATCGTCATGTTCCTACAGTCAAGCTGATGACGTGACTGTAATACTTGTTGTAGTCGATGAGTTTCTGTCCTTGTGCCTCAGAGAATCAGTGGAGGAGGCTCTATGATGTGCTTTCTCCTTTCTCACAAGAGTGGTGGGAACAGATGTCACAGGCTTTGAGGAGACTTTATGGTGCTTCTCGTTTTTACAGGTCTTAATCTCCTGGGAGGGTTTTAGATGTTTACTGGGCTCTGGATGTCTTGTGAGGCATGGATGAACCATCACTGTCCTCATCAGAAGACTTTACTTGCCTAGTGGATTGGAGCCACAAAAGCAGCCTCTCCTCTCCATTCCTCAGAGTTTCAGATGAAAAAGTATGCCATATTTTGCACTGTTTTACCTCATGAGTATGGTAGAGGCAATAAATACAGTCTTTGTGTGGATCTTCCACCTGAGCTCTTTTCCTTCCGCAGGTCCAACATGGGCAGAAAAGGCCTTTTTCATCTGACATGTTGGTGAAGATCAACTTTCAGGGAAAGTTCCAGAAGCTTAAATGAGGAAGAAAATTGAGTAGATCTCAGGGAGATTCCCTTCACACACAGCGTGCAGTGAAAATCGGAGGGAAACTGCCTCTGCTATTAGAGTTTTAGAGGGTGCAAGCAGCTAATTGGCTGCATTCAACATTTGGTCCTTTTTTTTTTAAAGAACATAAGATAGGCTATTTGAAACATGGCTGAGGGAAATTTTAGCCTACAGCATTATTTACATCCTGCTTGATTATGTTACCAGGAGACTCCCATCTCGACGACAGGGAATGATTCAGGCATGTGAATCTATGAAAGATACCCCAATACTGGATAATCAAAATAAATCATGGGTAACATAAGTCCATTGTTATTAAGAGAGGAAATACTTGCCCATAACCTTGATGAGGTTACTAGTGGAGTTAGCAACCTCCCTTTCTTATCCCATCCTACCTTCTTTGTAGTGGAATTTCTTTCTACTCATATTTTCAGAGACAAATGCTTTGCTATTTGCAGCAGTCTATGCTGAAAACTCAGTTGGCTTGCAGGTTGCTTCGCCAGAGGATTACACAGCCAGCTACCTGATGAATATGCTGCAGCTAATACCTTTTGAGCCACTCTACAGTGACTTGATCAGTAGTTGCGCGTTCACCTTAGCAAGGCAAAGACAACAGCCCTGCTACTATGTATCTTATGCTGGTCTAATTAATTTTAGCCATACTTGTTACCTAATAGCAAATATGTTCTTATATGCTGTGCCTACAGACATACATGACATGGATAATCTACTAACAAACTCGCTCTTCTTGCCTCTTCTGGTAAGCCACTGTAATATTTTAATCCTGTAATGTCAAAGTACAGTCACACTGGGGGTCCATTTTACTCAGTGCATATCTAACCTCTCTGTGTGGGAGTCAGTATTGATGTGGCAGACATTGTGACCACATGAGAACAATTGATCTTTGAAGGACAATGATAGGGGATCAATGCTATTTGGTAGGATGTATCAGCCAAAGCTTTGGATAAGTCAGTCTAACTTTTTATCCACTTGCTAACAGATATTAGCTGGTCTGTTAGCAGACCCAACATAATTTATTTTTTATTTATTTTGCGTGTTTGTACCGCGCTAGGATCACCTCCCGAAGGAGTATCTCCGCGCCTTTGGCGACCAAAAAAGAAGAGCAAATAGCGGACCCTAACCATAAGCATAGATCAATTTTGAAAAAGGAATGTCTTTAATTGCTTCCTAAAAGGAAGGTGGTCCTTGCACTGTCTCAGAAACAGTGGGAGGCTGTTCCACAAGGTTGGACCAGCAACCGTAAGAGATCTTCCCCCTTGTCTTACTTTTCTAAATTTTGGAATCTGTAACAATGCCTGCTCACTAGATCTCAAAGAGCGTGTCGGTGTATACCAGGAGAATTTCTTAATCAAATATGCTGGACCATTTCCCTGTAGACACTTATGCATTGTACAGCAGATCTTAAACTTCACCCTCTGTTTGATGGATAACCAATGTAACTTCTCCAGAAGGGGTTTAGAGGGGGTGCGAGAGGGCTGGTTCAGGACCAGACGGGCAGCAGTATTCTGGACCACCTGGAGTCTAGAGATTACCGCTTCATTTGTTGACAGCAGCAACCCATTGCAGTAGTCCAAGCGACTCAATACTAGGGCCTGCACCAAAGTTCTCCTAGTAGAGTCTGGTAGTAGAGGAAATACCTTTCGTAGCATCCCGATGATATGGAAGCAGGAGCCCACCACTTGATTGCTATGATGTTTTAATGAAAGCTCCTGATCAAGTCGGACGCCAAGGTTTTTCACTACCTGCTTGGGCTCTGGAGCCGGGCCAAGATCTTGAGGCCACCAGTCTGGGGTCCACAGAAGTTTGGCCTCGCCGAACAGCATCACCTCCGTTTTTGCAACATTACACTGCAGGAGGTTAGATGCCATCCAGTGTGCCACCGCCTTCATCCCCTGAGCAAAGGAGTTCCTGACCTCCACCGTAAGGGTTTCAAAAGGAAAGAGGAGTT
This sequence comes from Lissotriton vulgaris, assembly GCF_964263255.1. Lineage (NCBI taxonomy): Eukaryota > Metazoa > Chordata > Amphibia > Caudata > Salamandridae > Lissotriton > Lissotriton vulgaris. Next base: position 1,986,955,277 of record NC_141687.1, on the reverse strand, counting down.
GGGTGTCATCTGCATATGACACAGGAATAAATCCATACGATCTCATGATGTTAGCTAGGGGGGCCACATAGATATTAAAAAGAGTAGGGCTCAGACAGGAGCCCTGTGGCACCCCCTTAGAGATCTCCAACTCCTCTGACCGATAATCCCCCAGGGTGACCCTTTGGGTACGACCTGTCAGGAAACTCCTCAGCCATGACAGCGCCTTGCCTTCCAGGCCGATGTTAACTAGCCTGGTTGTCATGATGTCGTGTGACACGGTGTCAAACGCCGCAGACAGATCCAGCAGAACCAGGATAACAGAATGACCTTTATCCTGGAACATGCGTAGATTGTCTGCGACTGATAGCAAGGCGGTCTCGGTACTGTGTCTTGGTCTAAAGCCCGACTGGGATGGATCCAGACCGCCTACTAGCTCAATATAGCTGGATAGGTGGCGATTTACATATTTCTCTATAATTTTCCCCAAAAAGGGGAGAAGAGAGATGGGCCTTAAATTCGCCAACTCCGTCCAGGGAATGGCAGTATTTTTCCTCAGTGGCCTTACTAACGCCCTCTTCCAGTCCATAGGGACCTGCCCTGTACAAAGGGAAAGATTAATCAAGTTCTGGATTTCTGGTCCAAGAACTTCTACCAGCTTAGGCAAGATACGGGCAGGAATGCTATCATAAGGACTTCCACTCTTGATCTGTGCAACCAAAGAGATTACCTCCTCCAAAGAGATAGGAGGAAAGCTAGAGAGACATTGAGTAGGTGGTCCTGATTGTACACTCGACTGGGATCTGTTGTTATTGTTCATTCCCTCAGCCGTCTTTGAGGCCATTATCTTCTCATAGATAGCCTCTATCTTCTTCATAAAGAAGGTAGAGATCTCATTGCACAGCTCTTGGGTGGCTACCTCAGCAGTCTCACAGGCTGCTGGTCTGGTAAAGGTTTGTAAGATGTTATACAAAACTCTAGAATCTTTCCCTGCCTCTATAAGTTGTGCTGCAATATAGTTTTTCCGAGCAGTCCTGATGGCTTTATGGTACAACTTAAGAGAGGATTTGTAGAGTGTTTTATCCTCCAGCCTTCTAGACCGTCTCCATAATTTTTCCAGTTTTCTAGTATTTTGTTTCAAAGATCTTAGGTCTTCCGAGAACCAGATTTCTTGCTTTTTAGCTGGGCGGGGTTTGTAGATTTTCTGGGGGATAGTAGTATTTATTGCATCCCTAACTGCCTCCTCAAACCTGTACAACTCTGTTGTTATATCTCCTGTAGTAAGTCCATACAGGGGAGCTTTGTACTGATCTCTAAAGGCTTCCACCGTGAGTTTATGCCAGGGTCTCCTTTTAGTGGCCAGAATTCTCCGCTTTTGAGGCTTATTATTAGTGGCAGTATGGAACTTTAAGATAAAATGATCTGTCCATTCTACTGGTTCAGGAGGCATACATTTAATTAAAGGAGAGTTGGACATTACCAAGTCCAAAGTATGGCCTGCCTCATGAGTGGGGCCGTCATTGATCTTTTTCAATCCTAGGGAGTCTAGGTCCATTAGGAGAGTTCTTGCCTCCTTACAGTTCTCTAGCTCACTATGGACATTAAAATCCCCTACCAAGAGGAAATCCTGATTATCTTGTACAAATGGTGCTAAAGCCTCTATTAGCACGACTGGGAAGGTCCCAGTCGGACCTGGTGGTCTATACAATAATGCACCCTTCCTTTGATCTCTGGGATTAGGACTAAGTTTAAAAATGAGTAATTCCATTTGAGGATTACTAATTTCCTCCAGGATAGTTAAGTTCAATTCCTCTTTGTAAACAATTGCAACCCCCCCTCCGGTTTTCTTTAAGCGGTCAACCCTGGCAATCTTGTATCCTAATGGGACACTAAGTGTGATCGCTGGAACCAAATGGGGCTTAAGCCAGGTTTCTGTAAAAAAACAGAGGTCTGGCTCCTCAGTCAATATAAGATCCCATACCTGTGTGGAATGCTTCACTAAAGATCGAATATTACAGAGTAGATTTTTACTCCACGTAATGGAGTTATCTGCCGGTATAGTAATAGGGGCAAAATCTTGTCTTCTGGCTGGTATGACCTCAGCTACCTGTAAATGCCTGTTCAGCTTCATATCCAGATCAAACTGCATATGGCATCTATAACAGGAAAAAGGACCTTCAGCTGGAGTGTCAATACCAATAGTACAGGCATGGGGCATATCAGCGCGAATCGCCAGCAATACCTGCGACGTGTATGATCTTCGTGTGGTAAATGATGTTTCCGGGACAAGTAATGGTCGCGCCATAATCTCCAGCCCCTTAGCCCCGTCCTGTCGCGGACGGGCGCAGACGGGCTGGTCTTCGGCTCGTCTTAGGCGCTGGAGTAGGCGCCCCCCTGCGCGCCAACGCTGCGCGCTAGGGCCGACGAGGGGCTAAATAGCCCAGGAAGTGCCAGAGTCTAGAGCGCTAACCGCTCGCTTTCCAGTATGTCCTGCCTCAGCCCCGCCCTCCACACACCGGGATTGGCTGCCGAGCGTGCAGGCTTAGGTAGGATTTTAAACTATCGTAGCTTTGGTGTTTGCGGGTATGCAAGATAGTTGCAGTGTGCCTCTGAGTGATTTACAACCTAATTCCTTCAGTTCAGTTTAAAACACAGTCAACACTATTCTAAAATCATCAATTTAAAAACAAATTCGGTCGTTTTTCAAAACAGTTTCCTTTACAATTTTAGCGCTGCTATTTGGTTTTGTAGCGCCAAGCGGGGTCAGGAGAAGCTGCCACCACCTCCCTACCGCAAAAAGCGATGCCTCCTCGCCGCCTAAATAGCCCAGGAAGTGCCAGAGTCTAGAGCGCTAACCGCTCGCTTTCCAGTATGTCCTGCCTCAGCCCCGCCCTCCACACACCGGGATTGGCTGCCGAGCGTGCAAGCTTAGGTAGGATTTTAAACTATCGTAGCTTTGGTGTTTGCGGGTATGCAAGATAGTTGCAGTGTGCCTCTGAGTGATTTACAACCTAATTCCTTCAGTTCAGTTTAAAACACAGTCAACACTATTCTAAAATCATCAATTTAAAAACAAATTCGGTCGTTTTTCAAAACAGTTTCCTTTACAATTTTAGCGCCGCTATTTGGTTTTGTAGCGCCAAGCGGGGTCAGGAGAAGCTGCCACCACCTCCCTACCGCAAAAAGCGATGCCTCCTCGCCGCCTAAATAGCCCAGGAAGTGCCAGAGTCTAGAGCGCTAACCGCTCGCTTTCCAGTATGTCCTGCCTCAGCCCCGCCCTCCACACACCGGGATTGGCTGCCGAGCATCACAATCATCACAGACTGCAGGGATGTGCTTGGCCTCCAAGGGTTTGGATCTAAGTACATTTCCTCTTTCACCACTGGAGGAACGTAGGTGAACAAGGATTGGATTGCACTAGTGAATCGTCTTTGCAAAGCTTTTCCAAACAAAAGAATCCATTAAAGACCGGGGAAATCTACGGTCTAGTCAGATTGTTACACAGTGTTGGATCCACTCTCGCCCCCACAGGCACCAATCTCTTATAATCAGCAGATATAAATGATCACAACTACTGCTCATCTTTGACAACTTCTGAGACCGTCCCCTTTCATGCCTTAAGACTTTCTAAATTGTATTACTAATGTAACTTGAAGAGTTCTGGAAATTATATCCACTCCAAGGCCAATGCATACAATTATTGTGACATGTTTAATTCCACAGTCATAACCAGCAAAGATATTCAACAGAATCTGTTGTGTTTCCTGACATTAGCACCAGTAACAATACTTACTAGCACCAGTAACAATACTTACTGATTTTAATTGTTCCAGACTTGCACGCACGCTTTACTGGCGACCTTTCTTCTTCAGAGCTAATCAATTTTCTCTTCCCAGAGAGAATGCCCATTGCACCTCGGGGACTCTCACTCACTTTTCGAGTTGGAGTAGTTGCAGTGGAAATGGCTGCAAGGTTACTGGTGCTGAGGTTACTACGCCGTTTCCGTTTTCCTTCCACAAGGTTGTCTAGAAACAGAATATAGACAAGAGATGAAAAACCTTTTTTAAAGAAAAAACATTCTATATATTAAAAAATATATAATCAGTGAACTATAGCACACACACACACACAGAATATATCCCTATGAAATAGATTTGTTCTGGAACACCTTCTTCTTTGGGTTGAGCCTTGCGGCGGGGCGCATGTGCTGATAGATAGATGTTTGTGTGTGGGGGAGGGGGGTTGTGTGTGTGGGGTTTTGTGTGTGTGGGGTTTTGTGTGTGTGGGGTTGTGTGTGTGGGGGGTTGTGTGTGTGTGTGGGGTTGTGTGTGTGGGGGGGTTGTGTGTGTGGGGGTTGTGTGTGTATGGGGGGGTTGTGTGTGTATGTGTGAGGGTTGTGTGTGTGGCGGTGTGTGTGGGGTGTGTGAGGGGTTGTGAGTGAGGGTTTGTGTGTGTGTGGGGTTGGTTGTGTGTGTGGGGATGTGTGTGTGGGGATGTGTGTGGGGATTTGTGTGTGGGGGTTGTGTGTGTGTGTGTGTGATGTGTGTGTGTGTGTGATGGATGTGTGTGTGTGGGATGTGTGTTTGTGGGATGTGTGGGTGTGTGTGGGTGTGTGAGGGGGGGTTGTGTGAGGGGGGTTGTGTGAGTGGGGTTGTGTGATAGATAGATAGATAGATAGATAGATAGATAGATAGATAGATAGATAGATAGATAGATAGATAAAGCGGAGCGGGGATAACGGGAGATAAAGGAGGGCGGGAGAGAAGGAGGGGGAGGAGACAGCTGATTTGTTGCGGTGATTTGGGTGGGATGGGTTGGGTGAAGAGGGCACAGGACTGTAGGGGCGGAGGGGGGATAAAAGAGGCAGAAAAGACGGTTGGGGGCACACGGCCTATTTGCATTATGTGAGGCTAGCGCCGATAAGGGGTGGGGGGGGGGTGGACAGAGAGAGTCAGGGCTCAACCAAGGAGTCACGGAGAGGGACACACACCCGGGGGGGGGGGGCACCCTTGTAATGTAAATATTGAGGGAGAGTGGCGAGAGAGAGTGAGGAGGCTGAAGCGAACAAGAGAGAAGGAGGTAGGGACATGCAGAGGAGGAGGGGGGGCAAAGGAGGCGGGCAGGGAGAGGACAGGCTGTAGGGACAAGGAGTAGGAAGAGCAGGGCAGTGTGGAAGACCCATGTCGGTACATAGAATGCATTTTTACGAAACTTTTTCATTAGTACTTAAACAAGTGGGAAAAGAGTGAAACAAATTATTATCACACCTAAAGTAAACATGAGACCGTCAGTGATCCTATATGAACCTACTGAAAAAAATGAAGCTTTTTACAATACAACCTGGCCACTAGATGGCAGTGAGTATCCACCACATTAAACAAGGATGCAGTCAGGCTGACACAAAGAAGCCTCTCGGAGCAGTGAAAAACAAGCTCTCTGCATTGCGTGGCGGGGGGAGGGGCGGAGGAGCGGAGCAGATTCCTTTGAAGTTTGATGGGGGAGGGCGGGGGAGCAGATTCCTTTGAAGTCTGATGCCGAGGCTCACAAGCTGATAACAAATGGTGTTTGATGTGATGTGCATGCGCCTGGCTCACATGAACTGTACCTAATCCGCAGTTTGGGTAGACTTTTGAAAGCCTTACTATAATCTTGCCAAACAAGCATTGCTAAAGCAATGCTTTCAGCGAGACCTAAAAATGATGGACAACACTAATAGGGGTGGTGGCGCTATCTTATAGGAAATGCATTTTGTTGAGATGAAATAGAAATAAGCATTGGCCTTAATTGACGAAAGCACAGCTTGTTTATTAACAGTACAGTAATGAACATCACAAGTCTCATGAATGCTCATAGTGGAGTGGTGTGGCTCACTGGTTAGAGGCGGAAGATCCGGAAGCAGAGGTCGGCCCGGGACCAGGGTTCGATTCCCGACGCGGCAGGGTCTTGGGCCATGGTCAACGGACTCGATAATTCTCGCCTCGGTGCCTACTCCAACCATGGGTCCCACTCAGCAACTGTGGGCAATAGCTTGCTTAATCTCTATAAACGGACCCATCAGCGTTGGGGATGCTTGTCTTCACCTTGGAGATGCGCAGGAGGGACCATCTCACAGGGAAAGCCAGGATGGGTTCCCCAGCGGTATACAGCGCCGGGACGCCCCTTTGCTGGGGCAGCTGTGCGCTTTACTAGTATACGACATTTAACAATGTTCAATAAAATAGCCAATATTTTGGTACATTAAAGGTCTGTACATGAAGCACAAGTTACTACTTGTGTAACGATATATCTGTAAGAGACATTAGTTAGTGATAGATTCCTTACCTTAGAATATCCCCAGGCGTCAGACTGGATCCGGAAACTTTTGCGTAGCAATACCCCTGCGCGCCGGTAGGCGTCGTCTGCGGCTCCGCGTCCGTCGTCGGCGTCGTGAGCGCCGGGATGACGTCGGAGTACTTAGACGGCGCCCATGCGCGCTGACGTCAGTTCTGACACACAGCTTTTCCGCGCCAGATACGCTGAGCCATGATAGAACTAACACTGGTGCCATGAAACTAGGGCCCTGAAAGGGGAAGACCTTAACCCTAGATATCGGTTCGCAGAACGGGGAGGATGGGTGGGTCGGTAAGGAATCTATCACTAACTAATGTCTCTTACAGATATATCGTTACACAAGTAGTAACTTGTGCATCTGAAAGAGACACGTTAGTGATAGATTCCTTACCTTAGAATAGATACCCCAGCAATACCAACCCCGGTGGTGGGTCTGCGAACCAATATCACACCAGAAATTCCTGGAGGACGGAACGGCCAAAGAAGCCATCCCTCCGGACTTGACTGTCCAGGCAGTAGTGTCTTGCGAACGTGTGCAGCGAGGCCCACGTGGCTGCCTGACAGATGTCCTGCAGGGGGACACCTCGGCCCAGGGCAGTTGTCGTTGCCGCGGCCCGAGTGGAGTGAGCCCGCAATCCAGCCGGGGGCTCCTTCCTCGCCATGGAGTAACATGCTTGGATACACAAGATGATCCACCTAGAGATGGTCCTCTTGTGCACAGCCTTACCCTTCTTCGCGCCCACGTAACCAACGAAGAGTTGGTCATCCACCCGGAATTGGCGTGTGCGATCTAGGTAGTAGGAGAGCGCACGTTTTGGATCCAGACGGTGGAGCCTCTCTTCCTCTTTCGAGGGATGCGGAGGCGGAAAGCAAGTGGGCAAGGTAATGGACTGCCCGATGTGGAAGGCCGTTACAACCTTGGGCAGAAAGGAAGGTCGTGTACGTAACACCACCTTGTCAGGATGAACAGACAGGAAAGGTGGAGAAGAAGAAAGAGCCTGGAGCTCACTCACTCTCCTGGCAGAGGTGATGGCAACCAGGAAGGCAGTCTTCAGAGTAAGGAGACGAAGAGGACAGTTATGCAGTGGCTCAAAGGGAGCACACATCAGATAAGTGAGAACAAGATTCAAGTCCAACTGGGGCATCACGAAGGGAACAGGAGGGAACATGTGCGTGATGCCCTTCAGAAATCTACTTACAATAGGGGACTTGAATAAAGAAGGCTGATCTGGTAGCCTCAAGAAGGCTGATAGAGCAGAAAGGTACCCTTTAAGAGTGCCCAGAGCAGAGCCCTGCTGGGCAAGGGAAAGAAGAAAGAGCAGTACTTCCGAAAGGGGTGCCGAGAGAGGATCCACAGCCTTTGCTGTGCACCATGCCACAAATCTGTTCCACCGGCAGGCGTATACCGACTTTGTGGAGGGACGCCTGGCTGCCAGAATGATATCACAGACTTCAGGAGGCAAGTCAAATGGCCTCAACTGCCGCCGCTCAATCTCCAAGCTTGTAGGTGGAGACTGGACAGGTTCGGGTGCAGGACCGTCCCCTGCTGCTGCGACAGAAGGTCCTCCCGAAGAGGCAGACGAATCGGGGGATCGACTGACATGCTGAGTAGCTCGGGATACCAGTATCTTCGTGCCCAGTCCGGAGCCACAAGGATAACCTGGGCCGGGTCGCGCCTGATCTTCTTCAGCACTCTGGGCAGAAGTGGTATAGGCGGAAAGGCGTACAACAGACCGCAGCTCCACTCGCGACGAAAAGCGTCTCCGAGCGAGTGCCGCCTTGGAAATTCCAACGCGCAGAACTGATGACATTGCGCGTTCTCTTCTGTGGCGAATAGATCTAACCAAGGCTCTCCCCACTGCTGAAAGAGACCTTGCGCCACGTCCGAGTTCAGACGCCATTCGTGATCCATCATGCACCGGCGGCTGAGTTCGTCCGCCCTGGCATTCAGAGAGCCTGCCAGGTGTTGAACCACCAGGGTCACGCCCTGATGTTCCAGCCACTGCCAGAGGCGCAGAGCCTCCTGGCAGAGGGTCCACGACCCCACCCCGCCTTGCTTGTTGCAGTACCACATGGCGGTGGTGTTGTCGGTGAACACTTGCACTACGCTCCCCCGGACAGAGGGGAGGAATGCCTTCAGTGCTAGACGAATCGCCCGCAGCTCCAGAAAGTTGATATGGAGCCGGGACTCCGAAGGAGACCAGAGGCCTCTGATCTCCGCCTCTCCCATGTGGCCTCCCCAGCCCTGGAGGGACGCGTCCGTCACAACTATGTGCTCCGGTTGGGGTAGGGAGAGGGGTCTGCCACTGACCCAGTCGCGGTCCGTGAGCCACCACTGCAGTTGTCTCGCAGTGCCCTCTGAGATCAGGACATGATCGGACAGGTTGCCCTGATGCTGGGCCCACTGAAACTTCAGGTCCCACTGCAGAGCCCGCATCCGCCACCTGGCGTGACGCACCAGCAGGATGCAGGAGGCCATCAGTCCCAGAAGCCGCAGCGTCAACCTGACAGAGACCCGGGATAACGGCTGGAAGATGGGAACCAGAGCCTGAATATCCCGAACCCGCTGCTCGGGTGGGTAAACCCGAAACTGCGCCGAGTCGAGAACCGCTCCGATGAAGAGGAGCTTCTGAGAGGGACACAGGTGTGACTTCGGCACATTGATGGAGAACCCCAGCAAGTGCAGGAGGTCGGCCGTAGTCTGGAGGTGGCTGACGACTGTCTGGGGCGAGCCTGCCTTCAACAACCAGTCGTCGAGGTAGGGGAAGACTGATACCCCCTGCCTGCGCAGATGGGCTGCGACCACCGCCATCACCTTCGTGAACACCCGTGGGGCGCTGGTAAGGCCGAAGGGGAGCACGGTAAACTGAAAGTGCTCTTGGCCTACCGTGAACCGCAGGTAACGCCGGTGGGCCGGCAGGACGGGGATGTGGAAATAGGCGTCCTGCAAGTCCAACGCTACCATCCAGTCTCCTGGGTCCAGGGCAGCCAGGACCTGAGCCAAAGTGAGCATCTTGAACTTCTCCGTCCGGAGGAAGCCGTTGACGTTCCGCAGATCCAAGATAGGACGTAGGCCCCCTTTGCCCTTCTTGGGCACCAGAAAGTAGTGGGAGTAACAACCAAGTCCTACTTCTGGCCCAGGAACGCGCTCGATGGCCCTCTTGGCCAAGAGGGCCGAAACCTCCTCTTGCAGAAGTTGCAAGTGATCCCCCGACACACGGTGGTATTGAGGTGGCATGGATGGAGGGGATGACTCGAAGAGGAGGGAGAAGCCCCTTCGGACAATCTGCAGCACCCACCTGTCCGAAGTGACTGTATGCCAGTGGGAGAGGTGATGGCGAACCCTGCCTCCCACAGGCGTCACATGGGCCTGAAAACTCGGACTAGGAAGGTTTGAGGCAGGGGCTGCTGAGGGAGGTGTGGACTGGCCTCGCCGCTGGCCCCGACCACCGCCACGGCGGTTCCCACGTCCGCCACCGCGTTGTTGAACCTTCTGCGGCGCGTGGCTGACGGTACGTGGTGGGGCGCCCCTTCCGTGGCCACGAAAGGAGCGAAAGGCACCCGATTGCTGGCGTGGGGCCGTAAGGCCCAAGGACTTGGCCGTAGCCCTGGAGTCCTTGAAACGTTCCAGTGCATGGTCTGCCTTGTCGCCGAAGAGGCGACGGCCATCAAACGGCATGTCCAGGAGGGTGGCCTGGACATCGGCCGAGAAGTTGGCGGACCTCAACCAGGCGTGGCGTCGAACCGCCACCGTCGTTGCCATCGCCCTGCCCAGTGAGTCCGTAGTATCCAGCCCACACCGGATAGAAAAGCGTGCTGCATCTCGGCCGTCCGCCAGTGCTTGGCTGAGTTTAGCCTGGACCTCCTCCGGGCATCTAGGCAGCACCTCCGCAACCGTGTCCCACAGGGTGTGGGTGTAGCGGCCCAAGAGACAGGCGGTGTTCACAGACCGCAGCCCTAAGCTCACAGACGAGAAAAGCTTCTTCCCGAACTGATCATATCTCTTGGATTCCGTGTCGGGCGGGGCCGACGGGAATGCGGTTTGGGAGTTTGAGGCCTGGATGACCAGACTCTCGGGGGTGGGATAGGTGGACAAAAAGCATGGGTCGCCCGGTGCCGGGCGGTAGCGTCTGGCCACGTTCCTGTCCACATGGGGGCCTGTGGCGGGCTTGGACCAAGTGCCCAGAAGAACGTCACACAAGGCCTCATTGAACGGCAGGAGGGGCTCCGCGGAGCCTGACTGCTGTTTGAGGACCTCAGTGAGGAGATTAGTCCTCACGGCCGCGACGGGGAGCTGAAGGTTTAAGGCCTTAGCTGCCTTCGTCAACACTACGCTGTAAGCAGAACCCGCCTCCGAAGCCACAGTCGGGGGCGACGTAAATCCAGTGTCTGGCGAGGTGTCAATACCACTGGCCTCCCCAAGCTCATATGTCCAGTCCTGATGTGACTGGCAATCACGTGCCAGAGGGTCCTCGGACCCCTCCCATTGCTCCTCGTCACCTGGGTCCTGGAGACCAGGATTAACAACCAGGGCCTCCTCGTGGAGATAAAAGTCTCCAAAGGCCGACGGAATCGGCGCCCAGCGGCGCCCTTCCGACACCTGAGTAGGACCGTAGGAGACATTGGGGGCGGCAACCACATCGGCTGCCGGGGACGACACCTGAAGGGACGGTGCCGGCGAGGTCGTAAGGTCGACCGGCGAGGTCCCGGATCCGGAGCCGGATCCAGCGAGGTCGTGCGGCGCCGGGACCGAAGTCGCCAGCGGCGCCGGGGCCGAAGCACCCGACGTCGTCGGGGCCGAAGTGCCTGACCCGGAAGGACCTCCAGACGCAACCGATCGGCCCGAAGGCGCCACGGGAACCGACTGAGGAGGGAGGGCCCTCATGGCCATGAGGTACCTCTCGACCTCCTCCGGCGTCGCGCCGTGCCCAGGGACCCGAAGGTGTGGGGCAGGCGGCGACGCTTGCGACTCCCGCGGAGCCGCGTGGGCGGTGTCGCCCGAGTCCCCGGGCGCATCGTGCGAGCGTCGGGGCGGGTCGGAGGATCGATGGTGTCGCTCCGACCTCTCATGCCTCTTACCTGAGGACTTGGAACCAGACGATCGGTGTCCACTTCTGGAACGTCGATGACTCCGACCTCGCGACCTGTCCCTCGACCTCCCGTGGGACCGGGACCGGGACCTGGAGCGGCGCGGGGCCGACTGCCTCAGCTCGAGACGCTTGCGGGACCGCTCCCGCCTAGCCTTCGACGTCAGGGCCCAGCAGTCGGAGCAGGATCGGTCGTCGTGGTCGAGGCCTAAGCACTTCAGGCACCGGCGATGGGGGTCCGTGACCGACATGAGTCGGCCGCACTTCGAACAAGGCTTGAACCCGGGCATCCCTGGCACCGATAGTCGAGAAGTCGAAAAAGAGAAGATCAAAAGGATCAAAAATTTTCAGTCAAAAATTGACTGGGGGTAGAGCTTCTTCCGGATCTGCGCTAGCTGGCGCGGAAAAAAGAAGAACTGACGTCAGCGCGCATGGGCGCTGTCTAAGTACTCCGACGACGTCATCCCGGCGCTCACGACACCGACGACGGACGCAGAGCCGCAGACGACGCCTACCGGCGCGCAGGGGTATTGCTACGCAAAAGTTTCCGGATCCAGTCTGACGCCTGGGGATATTCTAAGGTAAGGAATCTATCACTAACGTGTCTCTTTCAGATAGGTGCATCATGGTGCCATGCTGAAATATCCAAAATCCAGTAGAAACATTTATGCCCCAATTTTTTTGACCTTTCAGTGCCAACCTCTGCCCTCTGTGGTGAGGTACAGAAAAATAACAGCAGCATTTACCATTACATCACCACAAAGTGTGCCAATTGCACCACACCCCGTGGCAACCCTCTGGATCAAAATCAGATGCATCATACGCTTTCGCCATTTACTATGCACTACAAGACAATTTTCAGCACACCTCTTTAAATAAAATGTTTAATCTCCATTATTTTGCCCATATTGAACAACATGGACCATATGTGCCCCACATAACCAGTTATCACGTTAACATAAGACTCCTCAATAGAACTACATTTCCCAGTAATCTGTAGAGGGCCACCCGACCTCTACTATATAATGTAGTTCATCCCCACGCTCAGAAGGCGGGACAAAGCCCTAGAGTAAGGGCGGAGTAGTCGCTTGTGGACACTTCGCTTGAGCTGTTAGCATACCTGTGTGTACTTCTTTGTATTCCGTTGACGTCGCTGTGGCCTAAACCATACCCCCCCTTGCAGAAGACGCCAAACTGGTGACGAGGTGGCGGCCAGTTCGTGTTGAATCCACCGTGCCGACGCTACAGCTGAGGCAGCAGAGTTGCACGTTCCGAGGCACATCGGCGGGCCGGGCTTTCAACCGGCACGTGTGAAGTGCCCCATCAGCTGTGAAAAGCAACGCTGCTGGCTGACAGGCTGAGCAGGTCCATGAAGGCAAGGACCTGTTCCAGATCCCCGTTCAACTGCAGGAAGCTGCGGTGACAGATCCACCTGCCATCAGTGGGGCCTGCTGGTGTGAGGCCCAGCCTGACTGGGCCTCACACCAGCCTTGGATTGATAAGGAGGGCACTCGGCAATGCCCGAGGGGCCGTAGTCCAGTTCCAGCTGTGGGCTGCTTTTTTGAGCAGCCTGGGGGCCGATTTTAACTGGTTTCTGCATTGTTCAATGCCGCCAGCGGCCCAGTGGGTGCCTGAGTGGCCTTTCTGGAGGTAGATGGGTGTCCATTACCTCCCTCTTATCAAGGCAGAGGTGTCACTCCTTCACTCACTGGGACCGCCCATTTATATATGTAAATTTAGCGGTGCAGGGGGCCTGAGCAAAAGTGGCCTCACTGGTTTTCAGGTGTTTCACCAGTGTAAACTAATCAGTGCATTTTTTTTTTAAGTCCTCGTCCCCCTTTTTCTTTAATAACATTTCGCTGATGCAGTGTTTTGCAAGGCAATATGTAAATGTGGGCCACTTTTTTAAGCCTGCCCGGGCCGATTTTTAATCACAATCCAACCCTGGTGCCACCTGGTGCCATACTGGCACACAGCACCCTCCTGATGGCTGATATCACATGCTGATGCACAGAGCAGCCTGGAGGCAGTGAGGCCTGGTAGGGAATCAACAGCATCTGCCCAAGTACTACAATAAGCTTCTCTGAGTTTGGACTGAAAACCCTGTATCATTATGCCCTATATAAGTACTTCACTATTGGAGAAAAAACTGAGAAAAGAGAAAGAGGCACATAAAGTGGTAAGGTCAGACAGTGACAGGCAATTAGCAGGAAATGCTGAGTGGCAGATACACACGATGAGGGTGTGAGGAGCATGAGCACTACAGTTGAGGCCTTCACAGATTGAGAATACTAGGGACAAGGACACACCCCAGCAATCCTTTGCAAGGACAGAGGACACGCTGATGGCTGGCATTCATGTACCACACGCCATGAAAGGGAGACTAGGTTCAAGGTTCAAAAGTACTTTATTCGGTTAAAAACAAAGAATAACCATGAAAGTAGCATGTAAAATACAGTTTACAATGGGTCGGATGACCGTTATTTAAAATCACAGCAAAAAGACATATTAAAAGACATAAATACAGCATAAGAATTAATTCATACGAAGGGTTTTACGACAGTTAAAAACCAATTTAAGAAATTCGGAGAGTGACGCTACCATAAAAACAGTTTCCATTTTTTGAAACTCTAAAAACGCTAGGCGACATCTATATACATTTAGATCTTTAAGAATTGGGATGATAAGTTTTCTGCGATAATAAATATAAAATTTACAAAAAAATAAAATGTGAATGTCGGATTGCGGGGACACATCATCACATGGACAGGGACACAAGTCTTTCAGCCAACAATTCATCTCAGGGAAAGATAGTAACCTAAAAACAATGTTGAGTCTAAACCGGGTTAAAAGGAAACGTTCATGATTAGACATGTATAAAGATAAATATGGTTGTAGTTTCTCTCCAGTTATGATCGCCTGGTGGGCAAAGACAGTCTTTTTTTTCACCTCCTCTATTTGTCTTTTTTCCATGAGGTGATCGATACACAAGTTTTTTAGTCCACTTCTTGAAATGTGTACCATAGATAATGGGTCCTCAAAATATTGAACACAGCTCAATTCTTCAAGAAAATTTCTAACATAACATATCCATTTGAAATTATTAATATTATCAAGTACTAGTACGTCCTTTAAGATAGCCCGGTTGACCACACAGTCATCGCTTGTCCAAACCCTGTGCCAAAGGAGAATCGGCTGGATCTTAATTATATCAGTAATATACACCAAACCCAATTCAGCATGGCATATAAAAGTCGCAGTGCTTTCTGGGATGGACAAGATGTGCCGTAAAAACGTATTTTCCACGGTATGAATCGTACTGACATTAGAATAACCCCATAATCCAGAACCGTATGTAGCTACCGCTATACAAGTGGCATTGTAGATGGTTAAAATTTCCCTTACGGGTTTTTTCCCCAACTTTTTTAGAAAACACTGTAAAGCCATAACAGTTTTAGAAAACAACAGGGTTCTAGCATTAATTGCACTAGTCCATGAGCCACTTTCATGAAACAAGATGCCCAGATACGGGAAAGTAGAGGTCTTCTCTAGGGGATTGGAGTTTATAAAAATAGGCTTCAAATGCCTGCTTGTTCTTGTCCCACAGTACATAGAAAATGTCTTGGAGCAATTGATTTTCAGGTACAAGCTAAGCATGAAACTATTAAAAGATGTAACCAAAGTTTGAAGTGCCATTGGGGTGCGTGCCATCAGGACTGCATCGTCCGCATACAGTAGTGCAGGGACAGGTCTCCTTCCCACCATAGGCATATCCCTGCCCTCCTGTACGAGGAGATGCTCCAGACCATTTATGTACACTAAAAATAAAAAGGGCGCTAAAACGCACCCTTTGCGTACACCACGACCAATCCCAAAGTGTCTGCTACATTCACCCTCTTTCGCGTACCGGACCGTTGCAGTGGCCCCAGAATATAAATCTCTCAGGAAGCATATAATAGCATTATCTACCCCTAGTTCAGCCATTATTTCCCACAGCTTGTTATGGGACACACAATCAAAGGCCGACGATAATTCGACAAAAGTGAGGTATAGGCGTTGTTTTTTAACCCTTATATACTTCTGTTGCAAAATAAATGAGTTTAACCACTGCTCTATAGTCCCCAAACCCCTTTGGAATCCGTATTGAAAATCCCTTATCACCCCATTTTCTTCTGCCCAGCATTGCAGCTTGACTAAAACCACTCTCCCAAGAATTTTTATGGAGGAATCTAATAGAGAAATTGGCCTATAACATATGCAATTCTGCCTATCTCCTTTCTTAAAAATCGGGACAATGATTGACGTAAACCAGGTAGGGATTAGGCCTTTTGCCAAAACAACATTAAAAAGCTGGACCAACATTGGCCCCCATAAATCAGTATTAGCCCATTTATATATGTAAATTGAGCGGTGCATGGGGCCTGAGCAAAAGTGGCCTCACTGGTTTTCAGGTGTTTCACCAGTGTAAACTAATCAGTGCATTTTTTTTTTAAGTCCTCGTCCCCCTTTTTCTTTAATAACATTTCGCTGATGCAGTGTTTTGTAAGGCAATATGTAAATGTGGGCCACTTTTATAAGCCTGCCCGGGCCGATTTTTAATCACAATCCAACCCTGGTGCCACCTGGTGCCATACTGGCACACAGCACCCTACTGATGGCTGATATCACATGCTGATGCACTGAGCAGCCTGGAGGCAGTGAGGCCTGGGAGGGAATCAACAGCATCTGCCCAAGTACTACAATAAGCTTCTCTGTGTTTGGACTGAAAACCCTGTATCATTATGCCCTATATAAGTACTTCACTATTGGAGAAAAAACTGAGAAAAGAGAAAGAGGCACATAAAGTGGTACGGTCAGACAGTGACAGGCAATTAGCAGGAGATGCTGAGTGGCAGATACACACGATGAGGGTGTGAGGAGCATGAGCACTACAGTTGAGGCCTTCACAGATTGAGAATACTAGGGACAAGGACACACCCCAGCAATCCTCTGCAAGGACAGAGGCCACGCTGATGGCTGGCATTCATGTACCACACGCCATGAAAGGGAGACTAAGGAGCTGCACACAATGTCCCAACAACAGCAGCAGAATCCTGCACAGACAGGCTGCACGCACTGCGTTCATTCCTGCCACAGCGATGCCGCCATTTAGCCAGCTGGTAGACCCTGCCACGGCCACCTGCGCTAATGGATTGGGCCCCTGCAGGACTACTTTCGTGGCATGCGCGAAACTGATGGGGCTTTGAAGAGGTCAATGATGCTCCATGTCTGCGATGCCGATCTGTATGACTTGTTGGAACACCTCCCCAACACAGGTGGGAATGATGAATTTGATGCCCAGTAGCGTCACTGAACCGTAACTTTGAATATCTCATAGTCAGGGTTGAGCTGGGGATCAAACTGAGACTAGCCTGGCATGTGGAGGAGGAGTCCGTAGACAGCTTCAAAGCACATCTTCAGAAGTTAGCAAACATTTGCACTGGCATTAACCAATTAACCAGACAAATGATATCTGAGCCCAGCTGATCCAGACCTGCCTTTGTCGGTCCTTAAGAAGCTAATTCTGCGACACCCAGGCCTCTCTTTAGACAACATCCTGAAATTTTTCGAAATCTCATGAGTTTGCAGACAGCAGGGCTGAGGACATAGAGGTGGCATTAGTGAGAGGGACGGCCCCGGTAGGCCCAGCCAAGGGGTAAAAGTGAAAGAGGAACAGGTTGATGTCATCCAGAGATACCCGGTGTGATTTCGTGCCTCTAACATACCCAAGTCACAGGAGAAGGGGTGTGGCAATTATGCTTGACGCATAGGACACCCAGTGTATGCCCAGCACACGGAAAAACATGCTCGAGGTGTGGGCACATGGATCACTTCGAAAATGTGTGCCAGAGAAGTGGGCATGATGCAACTAGGCTGATCGATCATATGACAGCTGCCATTTGAAGAAGAGGAGGCTGGAAATCCCGTGCATCAGCTGGATTCTGTTGCTCGCCCCGACAGCGTTGAAGTGTTCATCGTCTCGTTCACTGGCAGAGTTGGTAACCCCATCGATGTGCACAGTTGACTTCAAAGGCACCCAGATCAAAACGCTAATCGACACTGGTGCCACAGTCAATGTATCGAACTCAGCCAAGTTTAGCAGAATCATGCCACGGCCGGAGCTAGCACCGACCAAAGCACAAATCTACACCTATGCGGGCACTGAGCAGCTGCCATTGAGAGTTGTCATAGAGGTAGTGGTGAAGAATAAAGTGAAGTCGACACAGGCCCGATTTCACGTAACCAGAGGCAACACAGGACTCTCTTGGAGTGTCACACTGCAGAAGACTTAGGGCTAGTCTTCTTTGTTCGCCTGATTATTGAGGGTCTGCAGGGTTTGAAAGACCTGAAGTTAAAGCTACACATTGCCAAGATTGAGACCCATTGCCTTCAGACACAGGAGGGTGCAATTCCACCTGCGGCCGCTGGTGGAGAAAGAGTTGGATCAAGTTGAACAGCAAAGGGTGATCGAGAAGGTCACAGGGCCCAGTCCGTGGGTCTTACCACTAGTGATAGAGCCAAAGCCCAAACAACATGGAGCAATCCGACTATGTGTTGACATGCTGCTCCAGAACAAGGCCATATGCAAGAAGCAGCACATTACCCTGACTGCTGATGACATAGTGACCTCAATGGTGCCAGGCACTTCTCAAAGCTAGCCCTCAATGCGGGCTACCACCAACTCAAACTTGGCCTGTCGAGCCGCTATATAACCACCTTCTCGACGCAAGTGGGGCTGGCAGACATAAGCGTTTTAAACTTTGGATTATCGTCAGATGTGTTTCAGAATCTCACCGGTGAAACCCTCTCTGGTCTGGTCTGAGTGCTAAATATTAGCAATGAGATTTTGATATTATCTGAAATACTTGAAGACCACCATGTATGTCTAAGGGCGACCCTCAAGCAGTTAGCGGACTGTGGGCTAGCGCAAACTAGACCCGAGACATCGGGTATCAGAGCGATTTACATAGCACCAGTTTCGTTACAGAAGGACACTTTCATTTTTGTTAGGCACAGGGAGATTAAGTGATTTGCCCAGAATCACAGGATGTTTAGCGTTGTTGCCGAAAATCGAACCTGGTTCCCCAGCTTCAAGGTTGTCCGCTCTAGCCGTAAGACTACATCCTCTCCATGAGCTCATTGGGCATTTGTTCTAGACCCAACAAAGTGGAGGCCATCTGGAACGTGGCTGTCCCACAGAATGCATCCGAGGTGAGGAGTTTCCGTTGAATGGCCACTTACTGAGAATGTTTTATTACAAGCTTGGCCACCCTGTCAAATCCACTGCAAGCCCTGACAAAGCACAATGCTCCGTGGGACTGAGACTCCCACACTGACCAGGCATTCTGGCAGCTAAAAGAGGCGGTGCTGGCAGATGCCACTATAATGTACTTTAATCCAAGGCGCCGAATAGAGCTGGTGGTAGATGCATACCCGGTCGGGCTTGGTGCTGTGCTTTTGCAAGAAAAGAATGAGGGGGTTATGGGTCCCCATTGCCTATGCGAGTGGCGCACTGAGAGGCACAGAGAACAGGTAGATGCAGATTGAAAGTAAGGTGCTAGCATCATCATCATCAAAAGACTTTATTTCGGATATATTGCAATCCATAAAAGTACGATACATTATACATTTCATTTAAAAAGAAAAAACATCACAAAATTACATAGACAATATAAAATAAGTGCATAAGACATATGAGTTTCTTGACAGAGTGAGTAAACAAGATCGGTACAGACAAAGTGCAAGTGCAAGTCGAGCCCATAAGCAATAGTGCAAAAAGGTACTTCAGGCAGAAAATCACAGTTATTCATCTAAGCATTTTCTTATTCTCACAGATAATTTTAAATATTCTAACACCTGGAGAACACAGTCAGAATGCAATAGCTGTAAATATACAAGAGCGGGTCTGATTTGTTTAAAATTTAATTTTCTTAAAAGAGTAACAAGATACCGCCTGCGGGGATATTCATAAAATGTGCATAAAAATATAAAATGCAGCATGTCCTGTGGAGACTTCCCGTCGCAGCCACAGGGTGCTGCCGACTTTTTAAAAATGTCCAACTTTGGTCTAATTAAAATGTGGTGGAAGATGTTGAATCTAAATCGGGTCAGCAGAAACTTGTCATGGGAGGTGAAGGAGCCTGTTAAGTACATTTCCATAGTGTCACATGTTCTCAACATAATGTACTTTCTGACATTTGGTTTCATGAGCTCCACTTCATCTCTTAGGGCACTACGATTCATAAAAAAGGCCCTCTTAATTACTGCAACATCACCCTTGACTATATCCCCCGGGTTTTCAAACAAATTTGGGCGCCCAAGCTTCAAAAATTGGGACTTCAGATATTTGAGCCAGGGTACACACATGGCATAATCCATTGAAACAAGATCTTCCAGTATCTGGTGGGTTAAGGGTATATCCTGGCTTAACCATAATTTAATCCAGCATAACAGTGGTTTCAAACCGACAATGTCTGAGACATACTGACAGCCAAGCTCTTCATGTACAGCTAAGTTTGGTGTACTACCTGGGACACACAGCAAGCGCTTTAAGAAGTTATTTTCGGCTATTTGTATTTGTTCACCATTTGTATAGCCCCATATCTCACTGCCATATACTGCGGTGGATATGGATTTAGCACTATATAGTTGCATCATGGCAACCATCGGCTTTTTCCCCAATTTACTGGCAAAATTAAAAATCGAGGCATTCACTCTGGACATTTCACCCTTCTTTCTGGCCAGATGTGGAGCCCAGTTGAGCTTAGTATCAAATAAAACACCCAAATATGAAAATGTATTGGTAACAGGGATCACAACATCATTTAATTTAAAAACAAACTTCTTTTTTGGTTGACGGCCAACATGCATAATGTAGGATTTCGAATTATTGACCATGAGATCCCTGTCAGACATAAAATTATTAAAAGCATTCAGCAGTGCTAGAAGACCCTTCTCTGTTCGTGATATTAAAACTGCGTCATCCGCGTATAGAAGCAGGGGAATGCCCCTCTCTCCTGCTCTTGGACAATCTGATTTTATCTCTTGCAATGCAGACTCTAGGTCGTTTATATAAAAATTAAAAAGAAATGGGGCCAGAATACAACCCTGCCGTACTCCTTTGTTGGTGCTAAACTTGCCTGTGGTTTCCCCATTCGCTGAGAACCTCACATTGGCTTTTGTATCATTATGTAGGTCCGCAAGGAAATCCACAATCCCCATGTCCACGCCTTTGTCCCTCATGGTCTGCCATAGCCTCCCCCTGTTGACACAGTCGAAGGCTGATGACAGATCCATGAAGGCTAAGTGAATTACTCCTTTTTGAACAACAGTGTATTTATTCAAAATAAGAAACAAATTAAGGCACTGAGTTATGGTAGAGCGGCCTTCACAGAAACCATATTGGCAAGTTGACATAATGTTATTATCGGTCGCCCAGCTTACTAGACGTTGAAGTAAAACTCTCCCCATAATTTTAACCAGTGAATCGATAAGGGATATTGGTCGATAACAAAGAGGACTTCCCCTGTCGCCTTTCTTGAAGATAGGGACTATAGTTGATAATCCCCACGTTTCCGGACAACCTACCCTGGCCGCAGCATTAAATACAGCAGCCAGAATTGGAGCCCAGAAAGCTGGCAGATGCCACTATAATGTACTTTAATCCAAGGCGCCGAATAGAGCTGGTGGTAGATGCATACCCGGTCGGGCTTGGTGCTGTGCTTTTGCAAGAAAAGAATGAGGGGGTTATGGGTCCCCATTGCCTATGCGAGTGGCGCACTGAGAGGCACAGAGAACAGGTAGATGCAGATTGAAAGTAAGGTGCTAGCAATTCAGTGAGCCTGGTGCAATTTTCACTTGTATCTTTGAGTGCAGTTGTTACGGATTGTGACTGATCACAAGCCGCTTGTCCTGCTGTTTTCTGGCACAGCCAGGAATGGACTCTTTGCATCAGACAGTGGGATGTGCAGATCCAGCCGAACACGTTTAAGGTTGTGTATCACCCAGTGTGAAGAACCCAGCTGGGAAAACAGAAGAAGATGAAGGGGGTGAGGAGTTTGTGAAGATGGGGGGACATAATGTCTGGCCATGAGCTCTTTCAATTAAGGTGGCCAGGGAGCAGGACACGAGCCTCCCTTAAGCAAAGCGGCACTACTTAGGAGGTTGCAGTGCAACTTTTGGACGGAGCCAAAAAGCACTGACTGCTGATGAACAGGCAACAATAAGCCACATTTGGAGAATCAGAAGACAAACTAAACATTATTGGAGAGGGCCTGCATCTTCACGGAAGGCAGATCGTAGTGGCTCAAAACCTGTGGGCACTAGTTGTCAAGCTGGCTCACCCGTGCAACAAGGGCACAGTGAAGACAAAAGCATGGCTAAGGGACAAGATATGTGTTGTAGTTACGTTTCTATTTGGTATGTTCCGACCACCCCCGCTATTCCCTCCCTGTTGGTACCACCTGCGAAAGCTCACCTTAGAACGTTGTGAGTGAAGCTGTTGTTGGAGAACAGGATGGTAAATAAAGTCGCATCATATATACTCCGCCTCTGTCGTTCTTGATTTTTCAACACTGGCGACGGATGCTGCGTAGGGGGAGTGTGACCATCCTCCCCTTTGTGTATTTCTCCAAACCAGCTTGCAGTGGGATCATCGCGCACTTTAGATCCAGAGACTGTGTGGGACCCTCATCTTTCGTTGCGGACGTTTTGAGATGTGACCCCTATCCTTTCAGGCGGATTCAGGACATGTGTGTCGTGAGCTAACGCTACAGCATATTCTGTCATCGGATGAGAGGCGGCAGGGCGGCACCACGCAGCGGGTGTGAGGTGAGCCGATTTTCGAGACCAGATAGGCACTCTATCACTCCTGACCCCCGAGGTAGTTCTTCCCAGCAGTGAATATCCGTGAAAGTAGGTACGCCGCATTCCTGTTCCCTCAGGCGCGACGGACCCGGATTCCTCAGCGATGAAAAAGGCAGCTATGATTTCCTTCAGATGAAATATATAAATGTGGGCAAATCTGGTGAGCGGCGCTTCGTTTTGACTTCCTGCAAGCACCGTGTTTTGAGGTGTACGCAGTTGACATTTCTGCCAGTTTGACCGGAATCTCCTGCCAGTAAAGGAAGTTCTTCATTTTCTCATTCCCAAGTGTTCGGACTGTGCATTACCAATTTCAACCTGTTGGTGGAAGTGTAACACTTCTTTGGAGCTTGTTCCCACACGAACTGTGTAACTGAAGGACCTCGGCAATTTCCTCGTTCCGTACCTTCATGCAGAGCGGTTACAAGGGCAAAGTGATCCTAATTTACCGTTTGCTTTACAGTGGCTGTTGAATGTAGTATCTATTTTTGTATCATCATATTAACGTACTGTGTTCTATCTGCACACCCCTCCACGTTTAGACCATTGGGCAATTGTTTTCCCTCCTATTGCCAAACCTCTTTACCCCTGTAGTTCCTCGTGTCCCCTAGTTTCCTCTCTTTTAGTGCTACCCTGGTCGGTTTTCACATGTTTCAGGACCCTATTTTCCGTGGGGGGTAAATCCATCATCTCACCCTAGCTTTTTACTCCTGTGGGAGGGGTGTTAGTGTATTCAGAGACCCCTGGTAATTTTCGTAGGTCCGGAGTTTTCACCTGGATCAGTTAAGATATACCAAATATCCACATGATGGCGGCTGCAAGCATGAGCCAACCACCCCCTTTCCTAAATGAAGTAGGCGAGCCGGAAATCCGTTGGAAGGAATGGTTCAAGTTGTTTGAATCTTATATTATAGCCATTGGGGGAGAACAGTTCACACCTTTGCGTAAGCAACATATACTGCTCCATAATTTAGGTATACATGGAAGAAAAATATACAAAACTTTACCAGAACCTGCTGGCGGAGGGGAAGGGGAAAATGTAGATGGGTTTATGTGTACTGTTGAAAAGCTAGAAACGCATTTTGGAGATAAAATAAATGTGGTCCTGGAACGCCATAAATTCTTTAACAGGGCACAAGATAAGCATGAATCAGTCCAGAATTACATTGCTGCTTTGTGGGGCCTCACACAACTGTGCGAGTTTGGCAACCTCACATATTCTCTCATAAGGGATCAGTTAGTGCATTGCACCAACAACACACGTATCCAAGGAAAACTTTTAGCTAAGAACCCCTGCTTGAGAGAAGCTGTGGAGATTGCCAAAACGATTGAACACACTGCCAAGTGCATAAAAGAAATGAAGCCTAACAGCGAAGTTGTAGCAAATGTCAAGGAGAAAGAAGAAGAAGGTGAAGTTTACAAGGTAAAGGTTAAGGGAAATTGGAGCAGTAAGGTAGTTGAGACAAATAGTAATTTAAGGTGCTACAGGTGCGGTAGTAGTAACCATTTTGCAAATAAACTCAAGTGCCCTGCAAGAAGCATAACATGTAAAAAATTTAACAGGAGGGGGCATTTTGCAAGAGTATGCAGGGAAGGGGAAACCCACATAGGAAACAGTGAGAAAGAAGGCGTGAGAGCCCAGATTAAGGAGGTGAATTGTGTGTCACCTTGTGAGAAGAAGTATGTCCTGCAAATCAAAAGTAATGCAGGATCAATTAACGCTATCTACAATAAATGTGAAGTATTATTGAACAACAAGAATGTCACCATGTACGCAGATTCATGCTCTCCTTTTACCCTAATAAGCAAATCAGATTTTGAGAACTTAGTGGAAGAATCTATAACATCCTTACAGGAACCTGACATCTCTCCCACAGGGTACAGCAGGGAACCTATACCATTGATGGGGATGAAAGATGAAAATCCAATTCAAAGACAGGAGAGCAGTTGGAAAAATATACATCGTAGAGTCTGGTTCGAATCTATTGGGGTGGCAGCACCAGGAGGCTCTAGGTATCATCCTGGACCCTAATAACAAAGAGCAAGTTCTTCTCACCGGGGAAACCAGCAAGGGTGACACCATCTGTGAAGAGTTTTCCGAATTATTCAAAGAAGAGTTAGGCTACCTTCACGAGTTCCAACACAAAATTAAACTCAAATCTAGCACAAAACCTGTGGTCCACAAACTGCGCCCAGTGCCACAACTAATGAGAAAACCTTTGGAGGAAGAACTGAACAAGCTGTGTGACATGGGGATCATACAACCAGTAGACTGCTCATAGTGGTTGGCCCCTGTGGTCATCGCAGCCAAAACCAATGGGGTAGGCATCCGCTTATGCGCGGATTTACGCAGCCTCAACGAAAACATTTGGGTGGAGAGGCACCCTCTACCCAACATAAACGAAATGCTAAGCACCATGGGACAAGCAAAATTCTTCTGTGTGATCGACTTATCAATGGCGTATCACCAGGTAGATCTACACCCGGAGTCAAGGCCTCTCACTGCGTTCATAACCCCCCCTGGGGCGTTCATGTTCAAGAGGATGCCTTTCGGTCTGGCGTCAGCTGCGGCAATCTTCCAGAAAATAATGCAGCAAATCCTAAAAGGGGTTGATCGTTCGATGTGTTTCCAAGACGACATCTTGGTCTATGGACGCAGCGTAGAGGAACATGATGAGACCCTCAGATTGGTATTCCAGAAGCTAACGAGTGCTGGACTAACAGTACGAAGGGACAAGTGCAGAATAAGAGTGACTACCGTTGATTATTTGGGACACTCAATTTCAGAAGATGGGTTCAGGCCAAAAAGCAACTTACTCAAGGCAGTTAAAGATGCACCCTACCCAAGGAACAAAGAGGAACTCAAATCCTTCCTCTGGCTTATGGAGTACATGACCAAATACATCGAGAATTTTGCGGCAAAATGTGAGCCAATACGGGACATACTGAAGAAGAACAAGGAGTTTGTATGGGAAGAGGAACACAAGGGTGTCATGGACGGATTAAGAGAGGAAATCATAAACTCACCGGCATTAGGAACCTTCGACACAAGGAAAAAAAACACCCTAGCAACAGACGCCTCAAACAAGGGTCTTGGGGAAACCCTCATACAAAGAGAAGGAAAAGAAGAAAAGATAGTTGCATTCGCTTCCCGTTGCCTTACTAGCGCAGAACACAATTACTCTGTAATCGAGAAAGAAGCACTGGCGTGTTTCTGGGCGGTGAGACATTTCAGATTCTTCTTGAGAGGTATGCAATTCACCATCAGGACGAACCACAAGCCTCCCACCTAAATCTTTACTGTGAAAGGAATGGAGAACTGTACTCCGCGCAAGTAGATGGATACTGGGGCTGGAGAATTTCAATTTCAGGGTGGAGTACTTACCAGGAGAAGAAAACAACATTGCTGACTACTTATCGAGGGCGCCTCTGCATAGAGAGGTGCAAGAAGAAATACTGGATAACCCTGTCATGGTGGTAGATGACCCGGCCATCTCAGAAGGAGAATGGGACAAGGCAATGGAGAAAAATAAGGAGCTACAGAGACTCAGATACATCATAGTAAAGGGATGGCCAGGAAAGAACAAGCATTTACAATGCAACAGTTTCGCTTTTGTAAAGGTTAGAGCTATTGGCATTGTAAATGACAATTTTTTTTATTTATGTGTTGGTTTTGAAAACCGATAAATAAATGGCATTGTCATTTACAATGCCAATAGCTTAATCTCTCGCAAATGCGAGACCTATTGCATTTGCACCCACACGCAGAGAGCCACACACACACAGAGCCACCCACCCACCCACACATAGAGCCACCTACAAAAAAAAGCTAGCCACACAGACAGAGCCCCAAAACACACAGAGCCCCAACAAACAGAACAGAAAATAAGTTGAGGACTGTGCACCAAAGCTCTGTAATGAGTACACATTTGCAGGCAGCTGCACACTGTAAAGAATGCATGCTTATTTTGTACATACATTATTCAACCTAGCTCATTGACATATTGTAAGCACTCTGCTATGTCACCTACACTGAGCAGACCTATCTAACCAAAATACACTGCAAGCACCCACATATGTAGCCCCCAACACACACAGGGCCCCAACACACACAGAGCCCCAACACACACAGAGCCCCAACACACACAGAGCTCCAACACACGCAGTAAGAGGTTGGGAGCAGGGCCTGTAGCATCGAACACCTGTGACCGGCCAACCTCCCATTGCAGGCCAACCTCCTAAGTCTTCCAGCAGCACATGCCCCCCACCTTTTTGCGGCTTCCACTAAATTACATTTGGGCCGCACAAAAAGTCTCTCGTTACCGTAGTACTGCGAAAAAGTTATCCCTACCCACTTATCTCTTTTTTTTCTTTTCTTTCTATGACAGAGGAACTGAGTCCCCAGTCTTGCAATGTGGGCCGCAACTTTCTCTTTATGTTGTGCGCAGTGTTTTGGGGACCTTCCCTTTTTTTCTTTGCCTCTCTTGACATATCATATAAAAACTTTCCAGTAAGGAGTTGAAGTGGATGAACCTTTTTTTTGTACTTCATGAACATTCTCAAACAGCGCAAAAGTTATTAGCAATTGAAAACATCCATTTCCAATGGAAAACCAGTGCTAACTAGAACTACAAAGTGTCAACTGCCCCTGTGCAATATGTATATATAAGGAGAGAGAGAGAGAGAGAGAGTGTGTTTTTTTCAAAAGCAAGGTCTTTGGGGCTCATCTCTGACAGCTAACAATCTGAACTTATAAGAAAGAAAATACAACTGAGGGTGCCCCAGCATTAACTGAGGACGCCTAAAAAATGAAACCTTTAGTTTAAAAGCAAGACCTCAAGAAAGTGGTTCAAATCGTGGCAGTAAACATTAGTGACTACAGTAATGCCTCCTAACACATCTCCCCAAATCAAGGCTGTGCCCCACTCTAGGCATTCACGCAACTCCATGTGAGGCGGATGACCACATCACCCTGCGCTAACGGATCTCCACTGGCTCCGCCCACCTTAGCACAACCAAAGACTTATCAGAAAAGCTCAAAATAGCTGGTGGTGGCCGCTCCTCGACAAACAAAATGGTAATGCGCGTTTAGGGCTCGAGTTATAAAACGAAAACCCCCAAGCCAACTTTCTCTGGAGACCCCGAGCCCTAGGTCCCTGCCCTAGTTCCTGCTCAGTATGTTTCATATATATATATTAAAAGCTACAATGTTACTGTGAAACACTGTGCTCTCCTGGACATAATCACGTCTGCAAACTGATGCTGTCAAACACAGTTGGTCTTGCTCTAATAAAAAACAAGCATTTACAAGTGGGGCCGGAGACACGAACAGTGGGAGGGGGGGGCGGGGAAACGGGCACATGGACAGCGGGAGGGGAGCGGGAAAGGGCACACGTACAGCGGGCGGGAACGGGCACAGAGTGACATGCATGG